>NC_086448.1:769941949-770572449 GCF_028390025.1 Pseudophryne corroboree
TAGGGATTTCCCACAACTTTTCTCCTGCTCAGGAGGTAGTGAGATGAAATTTGCGTTAAACCTATGGAGAATTGTCGCCGGTAATTTTTCGCGGACAATTGAATAGTGTTTTTTTGGGATTTGTGATAAAAGCCCAGTTTTTATATCGCGAAAATGGGATTTTGTGGACAATTGAAGTCCTCCCATAGTCTTAGTGCTCCAGCTTTATTTCATAAGTTTTAGTTAATTTGCAAACAGAAATTTTCCTACTTTCATTAAAAAAGATTGTTCTGCAGTGTTAAAAATCATAGAGAAGATTTAACTTTGACTCCTCCTTATACATTACCCACTACCTTGCTTGGCTCTATATCTGTTACTTATTTTACAAGGTGAGAACTAAACTTAAAGTGTCTTTTTAAAAAAATATTTTTAATGGCCCAGATTTATCAAGCCTTAGAGAGTGATTAATTGCACTGTGATAAAGTAACAACCAATCAGCTTCCAACTGTCACTTTTCAAACAAAGCTTGTAACATGGCAGCAAGGAGCTGATTGGCTGGTACTTTTTCACCGTGCAATTTATCACTCTCCAAGGCTTGATAGTTCTAGACAAAAAAGTGTTTTTTACTACTGTGTCAGCCATTTAGTGGGCTAGGACATTACTAGTTACTAGTAAGTCAGCAGCCTGAATACTAGATCAGTCCACAGAATGGCTGCGTTTGCTGTGTGTGGGTCATGTCTTTGTAACATTCTTTAATTGACTCCCTTTGCCATTTTACTTACTATAGAACAGATTTTGGCAATCTGACGCTTACCGGCTGCAAATACAAACAGCAGCCAGAGGGGGGCGCAAAGAGACGCGCCTGACAGCTGCACATTGCCTATATCTGCTATAGACTCATACATTGATTTAACATCTTTTGTTATGTTTCCTTTCTAACGAATTAGCACCCTGTTACATGGCAAGCATCCAAAGATGGCGACCGATTAATTGGCCGCATCTTGTTAAACAAGCGGTTAAAAGACGGGAGTGTTCCGCGAGATTCCGGAGCGATGCTTGGACTGAAGGTGAGTGGCTCATGTGCTGGGGTCTGGAAAGTTACTTAGATTACCTACTAGCACATACAAATAATGTATAACAATATAATCAGCCCTTAGATTTCACTTGTCTAGCTCACGTTTGTCAATGAAATGTTTGTCCATGTGTAAGGAATGCAGAAATAAATACAGTATACTGTACTCCAGTTCTAGGATTATCACAGATATTTATGATTTTAGTAAATAGGGGAGATAGTTTTAATAGAAGCAAAACTAAATTGGTTCAGGTTATAATCAATCTTTTTCAACACTGTGTTTTGGAGGTGAGCTAGTTCGCATCCCATCCTGAATCTAGATATGTCTGCATATGTAATACCCCGGGACACTGAACACTGGTTTCAAGCTGTGTCACAGAGGCTCGAACCCAGTTTACACCTGCATGCCTGACCACGGATTTTGCCGGGACTACATCATCTCCACGTGTCGGGAATGCAGCTCTCTCTTTGAAGTAAAATCAAAAGATAATTAAAACTGAAGTTTTAATAGGAAGCGCTGTCCAGTCACATTCATATAAAAAATATACATTTAATTTTACAAATAAAGCATATATGGCCATATAATAACATAAAATAACAAAGTTAAAATATAATCAACAATTTGATAGTAGCCGATAAATAGAATAGAATAAAAAGTCCGGATATTAGTCAATTAATAAGGGCATGCAATCTTGCTCACAATTAATATTAGTCATTCATTCGTATTAATACGTCAGTCCATTAATAATTGGATCCAGTTTAATCAATTGTTAATTCCTCAGAAGTCACTGGTAATTTTAACTCCTACCTTCCGTGTATAGCAATTTACGGGGGCTTTGCAAGATAGAGACCAATGTTTATAACTGATGAAAAACGGATCCAGCACAGACTTACAAGCCAGGGAGCGCTCCCTCTCCTTCCTTATTTTGGCAGCGTGAGTAACAGTGTACCAATTGTCCACAGCACAGGACGCAGCTGGTAAGGAGCACTGGTTCACAAGTTCACAACGATTGCAGCCCGATCATGTGACACGTTTCTCCGCCTCTCCACTTCTGGGTACTCGGCGGCTTCCTCAGACTTTTATGCTTACTGGCCCGCTAGGTGCCCTTTTAACCTCCTATAAGTACCTCAATCAGCAAGCAGCATTAACCCACCTGGGGGCACACTTATCTCTAATTAACCGTTGTCATAGTAGCTAGTATACAATTCTTTCATTATTACGAGCATATGACTACTTCCGGCTTCCGGTCACATGCTGCTTGCGTTCCACCTGCGGATTTATGCGTTCCAGCTACTAAAACATATTCATTTAATATAACACACAAGTAAAATCCAGATATGCGACTGCCAGCTGGTCCCACCATATACCTATAACAGTTTATTATAATAGTTAACAACATAATGGGCTATAATATCATGGGGAGTAGATACTCAAATGTTGTTTAGTTCTATTGTGTCATTAAGCCCCCCTGGTGTGAGAGTCTTCATACTAAATATCCAGAAGGCCTCCCGTCTACATAGACGGTTATATCTACAGTATCTCCCCCTCTCGCTGTTACAAATAATGTATAACAATATAATCAGCCCTTAGATTTCACTTGTCTAGCTCACATTTGTCAATGAAATGTTTGTCCATGTGTAAGGAATGCAGAAATAAATACAGTATACTGTACTCCAGTTCTAGGATTATCACAGATATTTATGATTTTAGTAAATAGGGGAGATAGTTTTAATAGAAGCAAAACTAAATTGGTTCAGGTTATAATCAATCTTTTTCAACACTGTGTTTTGGAGGTGAGCTAGTTCGCATCCCATCCTGAATCTAGATATGTCTGCATATGTAATACCCTGGGACACTGAACCCTGGTTTCAAGCTGTGTCACAGAGGCTCGAACCCCGTTTACACCTGCAGGCCTGACCCCGGATTTTGCCGGGACTACATCATCTCCACGTGTGGGGAATGCAGCTCTCTCTTTGAAGTGAACGGGACCCGTATCAGACAACCTGAGCTACCTGTTTACAATGCCCTGTAACCCAGGTCCTTCACGGACCAACCCAAGTAGCGAGCTGGGTGGAATTCCCGGGTCACTGGACCCGGGTTAGCCCTTTTACACCGAGTTGCGACCCGAGTTAACTCCGCAATAACCCAGGTTTTTGCGCCAGTGTAGAAGGGGTATCACATTGCTACCCCTGAAGCACAAGTTGCAAAATTGCACTCTCTAGTCTTAATAAGGCGCAATGTGAGGTACTGCAGGTACTGCACAGGAACAGAGCGCATAAATAATTCCAAAAGAAGGCACTCACCACCAAATGCAGCAAAAAGAGAGACTTGTTTAGTCCAAGCAGCTCAACATCTGCAACAGGTCACCAACAAAGCGCTAAAGCAGGTATAATAAGTCCAGCTTAAAAACTGAGCTGGATCCATTGAGCTGGATCTATACGTGCTTAAACAATTTCTTGGGGACCTGTTGCACATGTTTATCTGCTTGACAAAGGACCAAAAAGTTGCATTTATACAAGCATGGACGATTACTGTAAATCTCCTGCATTTGGTGTGAGTGCTATACATACTTTTTTACACGTGTATATTTCAGTTCACAAATTTAGTATCTATGATTGTGTTCTATTTTTTTTTTTTGCTTAGTTATAGTAAGTGGGTAATCTAATATAGTCATTTTTTTGAGAGGACAGTATTATACATGATTGTCTTATGGGAACAATATTATTTAATAATGGGGTCAGTAAAAACATATTTGTTATGGGTCCAACACTTATTATTTGATGGTGCTACAAAGGGTGTCCACGTCATAAAGCAATAAGGGGTATATATACTAAAGTTCTGTTTATCAATTCCAAATCGATATTGGGTTTCCACGGCTAAGACACTCATTTACTAACATTTAAAATTCAAAATAAAAAAATAAGCCCATGTAAAGAGTACTGTATATATTTGCATTTACTTCTAACATGGCCTTTGATTTCTACGATGCATGAGCCGGCCCGCTTGTCGGGTCATGCAGGGGCACATCTCTGGAGACTGGCCTGGCGAAGCGGTACATTAACTCTTACCATTCAGAGCCATTATAGCAGATGCCTCGTCAAGATTTTATTGATAACCAATATTTAACATCACGATAAGTAGCGATTAAAAGCAAACATTATCACTGGGCCTAATTCAGCATGGCTTGCAATTGCAAAACTGTTTGCAATTGCAATCCTTTGCAATGCAAATGGAGGAGGAGGCGCATATCACCTCCTCCCTGCATTTGCGATCGCATCGCATCTGTGATGACCATCGCATAAATGATTTTGATGTACTATATGTATGCCTATTAATGTTACATTTTTTGGCATTCTTTGTTTTTGTCTTGTGCCCAGTATGTACAACATATATGATGTACAATGCGCCATGTTTACATATATAATTGTAGCAAATCTGCTGTTCAGTATTACTATCCTAATATGGGAGATTGTCTGCTTTTTAGATGTAAAGCTTAGTTTAAAAATAAATAAATACTGTAACTATAGATTATCACAGTACAGTTCATTCTGAGCTACAGTATAATAATCGGCTTTATCCAATTTGGTGGAATATTTAATTGAAAAAAATTATATTTGGATGCGGCAGGACTTCCGGTTTTGACGGAGGAAGAGAGGGAATCTCTGACGACGCCAGTTCAGGAACCTGAATTATTATCCCTGATTAAATTATTGAAAAAAGGGAAATCTCCTGGATCGGATGGTTTTGGGGCAGAGTATTACCGAATGCTGGCTCCTCACTTGATGCCTTACATGCTAGCTCTTTTTAATTCTTTATTACTAGGGAATCCAGCCCCGACTGGGTTTGATGAAGCGAGAAAAGTGGTATTTCCGAAACCGGGAAAAGATCCCAAATATGTCCAATCTTATAGGCCGATCTCCCTATTGAATCAGGACCTAAAATTATTTACCAAATTATTAGCGTTTCGACTTCAGCCCATTCTGCAGCAAATTTTACACCCAGCCCAAAATGGGTTTGTTAGAAACAGAACTTCAGTACATAATGTCCGTACCTTATTGGCGGCGATACATAGCTCAAAACAATCAAAATATAAAAATGCCCTTATAGTCAGTTGTGATGCAGACAAGGCATTTGACCATGTCTCCTGGGCGCATATACTGCGAGTCTTACATGCCCAACACTTTGGTACTCAGTTTATTGATATTTTTATAACATTGTATGCCACGCCACAAGCTTTTATCACAATTAATGGATTAAACACCAAATCATTTCAGCTATTTAGGGGGACAAGACAGGGCTGCCCCCTCTCCCCTTGCTATTTAATTTGGCTTTGGACCCACTCATACGCACGTTCATAAATGATATAGCTTGGAAGGGTATCAAAGTGGGATCTCATACCATAAAGGTCTCCGCATTTGCGGATGATCTTCTACTGTATTTCAGTGAGCCTATAACATCCTTTCCCTCACTACTGACCGCATTAGAGACTTTCAATTTAATATCAGGATTTTTAATTAATTTTGACAAGACGGAGGCACTGGCATTGGGAGAAGATGCGAGCATGGGTTGGGACGATAAGTTCCCATTTAAATGGGCGCATAATTGCATAAAATATCTTGGTATACGTGTGTCAGCTAACCCCTCAGAAATATATTCTTTAAACTTTTCTCACTATATTAATAAGATGGTCGAGGACTTTACGAGATGGCAACACCTGCCAATTTCTTATTTGGGTAGGTGTCATTTGTATAAAATGGTGTCTTTTCCTCGCTTACTTTACCCGATACCGATGCTTCCGTTTTTGCTGTTGAAAAAAGATATTCATACAATAAAGCCATTACTAAATTTATATGGGCGAATAAGCATCCTCGTATAGCTTTATTTAAATTAAAACAACCACCCTCACTTGGAGGAGTCACTCTTCCCTGTCCGGAGGACTACTCCTTAGCGGCTAATTATAGATGTGCCCTAGATTGGATAGGTGGGGGAGACAATTTCGTTGATAAGGCACTGGAACAGGCTTTACTGCCTAGTCATGATTTGCTACAGATATTACATTTCCCGAACTCCTCGATGCTACAGGATATTAAATCAATTCCATTGTTATATGCTCCTTACAAGGCGTGGCATCAAATTAGAAAACGTTCTAAACTCACTCTGGCACATTCCTTGTTTCAGCCCTTATTAGGGAATCCAGCCTTCCAGGGAGGAGAGGCGGTTGAGGTCTTTCATAGTTGGCACCTCCGGGGTCTCCGGTCCTTATTTCAATTTTTGAATGATGATTGTTCAACGGTATTATCATTGTCCCAATTACAAGCTAGATACCCGACCTTAAATTTCCCCTTTTTTGCATATTTTCAGATGCGTAGTTTGGCCACATATGTTATTACTCACCTGCAGCCTATTGATCTTACTTTTCCACTAGATGGTATTGTACGACGACGTTTAGACTCCCCCATTCTACATCATTGATTTACTCTTATATCAGACGGAAGATTGACTACACTAAACTCACCACGGGCATAGTTAAATGGAAAGATGTCTTTACGGGAGTAGATTTGCACACTATTATTAAATGGTCTAATTAGCTTAATAAGCAATTGGTATCTTCCTCATATGCGGAGATGCATTTAAAAATTTTACATAGAGCTTATTATACCCCTCGTCTGCGATTCCTTACAGGGGCAGCAGACGACTCTCAATGCTTTAAATGTAGGTCCCCTGATGCTGATATTATACATTGTTTATGGTCTTGCCCAATTATACAATCATTCTGGGACCTGATACAGACATACATCAAAGTTAACCTGGGTGTACCATTTACAATGTCAATGGCATGGGCCTTTTGGAATTTTATAGAACCTCAGACTCCGGCTCTGCCCAAGGGCAACAGATTGCTTCTGGCTCGCATCTCAGCAGCAGCGAAAAAAACAATATTATCTCAGTGGATACAAAAAGATCATATTTCTGTGTCTCTTATGTTACCCCTGTTATTGTTCCTATTCCAAATGGATTGGACAGAATGCTCTTTAGATGTTGAGTCTCGGGCTACAATTTTTTTTTCGATATGGCTTCCCTTTTTAATTACATTGCCTGTTAATACCAAAGAAAGTATTCGTAAAGTAGTAAGATTGTCTACTTGGTATAATATGGCAACTCTCACCGATGGGTCACCACCGTTTTGAGCCTTTTTACATGGGTCTTTTGCCATTGGATGTCTACTACGCCACTTCTAAATTTAGCCATACATGTGTGTAATTGATTTATTTTGTTATACTGCATTTCAAGATTATTAGGGATTTGGCAATTTGGTTTCCCAATATTCCACAATTTAACATATCACTATAAGACACGGATGGTAGATTCGTCTGTTTGTCTTTAATTCTATGTGTTAATAATGTTGAATGTGTGTTGCCTCTCTTTGCTTCTTTTCAATAAACACAATTTAAAAAAGAAAAGAAAAAAATTATATTTATTTAATTGGACCACGATTTTGTTTAGACACAGCAAGGTCAGCAGAAAAGGGCTTCTGCAGCCTGGAACAGACCGTAACATGTCTGATACTGTGTAATGGCTTTACACACTGAGTAATGTTACTTTATTACTTGGCCCTAAAACAGGGCAATGTATATGTTAGACATAGAAATATATATTTCCTCTCTACAGATGTGTCCCTGAGGCAGCAGGTAACACAGCAACGTTCTCATTCCTGACACCGACTACCGTGACCATTTATTGAATATTATTTGTGTGCAAGTCAAGTTTTCTTGACTTGCACACAAATAATAGCTACCTCTATTATTCACAGCCCTGCCTCTGGTTGCCTCATTATAGGCACAGCCCCGCCTCTGGTTGCCTCATTATAGAAACAGCCCCGCCTCTGGTTGCCTCATTATAGGCACAACCACATCTCTGGTTGCATCATTATCAGCACCGCCCTAGCTATGTTTGCCTCATTATAGGTACAGCACCGCCTCTGGTTGCCTCATTAAAGGTACGTCCCTGCCTCTGCCTCATTATAGGTACAGCCCTGCCTCTGGTTGCCTCATTAAAGGTACATCCCCGCCTCTGCCTCATTATAGGTACAGCCCCGCCTCTGGTTGCCTCATTATAGGTACAGCTCCGCCTCTGGTTGCCTCATTATAGGTACAGCCCCGCCTCTGGTTGCCTCATTATAGGTACAGCCCCGCCTCTGGTTGCCTCATTATAGGCACAGCCCCGCCTCTGGTTGCCTCATTATTGGTATAACTTTTTATTAGTCGCATTGTTTCAAAAAGGGAATCCCTAAATCTCGGGGTGCCAGAATGGGGTGGAACATACTTAATGCTTTCACTCCCATTAATCAGTTTGTAAAAATATATGCAGTGTCTTGTTGGAATGGGCTTAAGTGCTTGTGTTCCCCATATGATGATATCGTCCAACCCTACCCCATCCTGGATCTGGGCAACAGCAAATATAAGAGGTAACTTTTACGTAATTTGTCCCGTTTCCCCCTCTTGTTCCCATGCAGTGCTTAGGATGAGAACCACTTGTCCTTAGTAGCAAAGTGGTGTAAAGGGCAGCCCTGCTTTTGATTGCCTCATTATAGACACACCCCTTTCTCTATGTAGCCTATCAGAAAACTTACAGTTGTCTCAATCTGCTACCTCTCTGTCTGCTCTCATATTTTTGGACGTTGGTTCTGGCCATGCTCCCAATGATGTCACTCTTCAGCCCCAGCGATGTTGTTCATGTTCCTTCTCCCAAGCTCTTGTATTGTAAGAGGAATAACATATGAATAAGTCTGACAGGGACGCTCTTGGAAGGAAAATGCATTATGGGGAATACATGACAAACAATGGTATTTCTGACAATAGTTTTTCTAGCACAGTCATAGAAATTAGGTAAAGTCCTACAGCAAGGATATTTTTAGACATACCTTAGAGCGTAATCTGCGTCTACAAACAACTGCACATTAAACAGTTATCTAACCAGACAGCACAAAACTAACATATGTTCATGTTTGCTGTGTGTTACAGCTGTATAGTTTATTCGGGATCAGTATGAAATACCTACAATCAAAATCCAGACAACAATTGACCGACTGTCAAAATACCGACATTTAAAATGTAGACAGTACAAAAAGTCAACACAAATTTTTCATTGTTTTTTGATGTGTATGTCGACATAGGTTGACATGGACACCGTATAAATGTACCGCTGCGCTCGCTGTGCTTTGGGCACGGTACCTCGCTGCACTCTGCACACTATTATGTTCCCCCTCCAAGTCCACTGGGATGGTAATTTATGAACAACTGAAAATTCATGTCGACTTTTTGATCTGTCGGCGTTTTAAATGACGGTATTTTAAATGTTGATATTTTGACCATGTCGGGATTCGGACCTTGTCGGGATTTTGACCGCCGGTCAGTGGTTTTCGGGTTTTTGACCATCAGGGTTTTGATTGTAGGTAAATTGACCGCATCCCGTTTATTCTGTATTTACCCTTTTTACGTTTCCAGCATGTAGTTAATCAAACTTCTCCATGGTTTTTAATATTGACCATCTGCAATGACTTTATTACCAAATTCAGTAAATATTCCTTGATGTGGAATGAAGTCCTTGATTGCCTACCTAGACAGAACCACAGCCAGTAGCTATGGTAGCTGGTCAAACCATTCTTATCGTATTACCATCACTGCTTGCATACAGCGGAGTCATTTACAAAGCAAGAAGGTGGAGGCACAGTACAGGATACTCTTGGTAGTGCCGTCAGCCTCAGTTCCCACCACATCTCGTAGGTTTAAGGAGCAAATACAAAAGCACAGACGGTGTGATGGAAAGTATGAAGCATGTGCCCATTTATTTGGAGCAGTGCAAATATTCTTTTCCGTCTCGCAGAGATTTGTTTAAATGAGATTTAAGGGGTGGAGTCTGCACATTTTAGGTACATACATATTTGATCTGGTCTTAACCTATGTTTTTAAGGGGGCTCATCTTGCCGTTCCAGACAAACGTCGGTAGAGGAGTGCCTATCTTAGTATATAATAATATATTGCAAGGCTTCAGATACACAAAATACCATCTGCAGTGGAAACGGTCCAGTTTTCCTCTTCGCTTGGTCATTTTAAACCATAAATGAGACTGCCAACAGCCTTGCTTAGACTTCATGTTAGAGGCATGGGGTGATATTTCCATACTCCTAGATGTACCTCTACTTGACGTATCGAGGGGAGGGGAGCTCTTCTAGGAGCACAGGAGCAAGACCACAGCGGTTTGCAATGCATATAGCGTGGGCACCTCATGAATAAACACCCGTGTGTTAATAGTAGTTATTATAATGAAACACTGATTTATAAACTCATGCTCACGTCTTGCGTCTTTCCCAGGCCAACGTTCTGCCTGCTCATTGTGTAACACCTCTACGTCTTGGCTCGCAATCTGCTGATACGATTCCCGGGGATTCTCTTCACACTGAATTTCTCCAGCACAAAATACATGTTGGAAAAAAGACACGTCCTCCGTCCTGAGCGGCACAAATGAATGTGTCAGTCTCTTCAGAAATAATTTAGCACCTAGAAACATAGCGTTTGAAGGCATAAAAGCTTTGCCTGGCACAAGCCGTCTGCCAATTTTCCTTTTTGTTGCAAAGCCACACACCTTCTGCTATTTCATCTTTGGTTCTATTCTATATTAGCTTCCCGGGATTTCATTGTATACGCTTCCATCTCATCTGTGGAGAAGGGATCTCATGAATCCAACAGCCCTGTGCTAAAAGTAGAACGTCCTCGAGTATCCCGAGGCTTCTGACACTGCAGCTTCAGATCACGACCTCTTGTTCTAAATATGTTTTCCCCTGTGAAATATGCTCTCTTTCTCTAATCATTAAATCCTTTAATATGCTTAGAAATCTTACCTACCGGGTACCTCACATTCTGCGTTCCGTCTTCCACCCCAGTAATTCTGCCTCTTATATCCACCGGCTTGGAACACAGGCTGTAAGTAAAGATGATATAAATTGTATCGATGTGCATTTTTAAAATGAACATGCAGATGGAGCAGGCTTTGTTGAACGAATCAGCACTGCAGAGGACCCTAAGACAGAGTCTGCAGTGGACTCGTACTGGTGGAAGTTCTGTAGTTAATCCTTTACGGCAATGCAGTAAAGTCATCTGCATTTATATTTAACAAAGAATATGCATTTGCAATTTTTTATTATCATGTTGGTAAATATGGTACAAGCAGAGCTTCACGTCCAGGCATTCTTTACAAAACCTGTAGCTCTAGAATGTGTCCAGTGCTTTTAGGCAAAGCATAAAAGAGACCTACTGTATTACATGATACTGCCCCGGCATTACCAAGCAAAAGGAGGCGGTATCAGATGCAAACGCAGGATTTCTAGAGAAGGGATATCCAAATACAATCTACAGTCTCCCACTCTGCAAAACATTGAAGCAAGTGTGGGAGTCTGGGGGAGCAGTAGAAGAAAAGTGGGTGCTTAATGGGCAACCGGACACCCCCCCCCCCTCCCCCCCACACACACACACCTTCACGTTATCAGTCACCTGGAACTTTCGGGGGTGGAGTGGAGGGCTACACTATTGTCGTGAGCCTCCTGGCCATTCCGGGAGAGTAGGTGAGAATGATTTATAGGCACAATAATATTGCCATAGCCTCTTTAGAAATCATCTGAAACAAAACAGATTTATTTATTAACAGTTTCTTATATAGCGCAGCAAATTCCATTGCGCTTTACAACTGGATTTCTAGCTCTACAACGTACATGTTCCATTGTAGGAAACAATTTGCATCTAAGTCAAATTCCTCAGTCTGGTTAATACAGATAGGTGTCTCTTTCATTGATTTAATGTTACTGTACTGCTGAGGGTCAGAGTAATGTGCTGTCCTTTGTAAGGTCATAGGGCTTCCCAATGCCGCTCCTGACGTGTAGCCGACTGCCTGTCATTGTTATCTATACAGTACGTTTATCTGTTTGCATGTACTGTACATTGTCCCCCAGATATTAATAAGACTTGTATTCACTTTCATTTCTCCAGTAAGATGCACAAAAATCATATTTTGACATGTAATTCTCAAACATTATTACATTTATTGTGTCCACATGGTGACATGTTTAGCTGTGCATTATAGCCTTCTGTTATACTATATGTGTCTATATTTATATATACAGACAAATCCAGAATTTTGGCACCTCTCAAGAAACTGGGCAATAAGTCATATACAATAAAAAATACAGAAAATGATTCAAATGTTCCTCAACAATGTCAGGGGAAATTTCTTATCACTTCTATAGCAGACTTTGGGGGTCATTCCGAGTTGATCGCTCGTTGGCGATTTTCGCAACGGAGCAATTAAGGCTAAAATGCGCATGGTACGTAGTGCGCATGTGCTAAGTATTTTAACACAAAACTTAGTAGATTTACTCACGTCCGAACGAAGAATTTTCATCGTTGAAGTGATCGGAGTGTGATTGACAGGAAGTGGGTGTTTCTGGGCGGAAACTGGCCGTTTTCTGGGAGTGTGCGGAAAAACGCAGGCGTGTCAGGGAAAAACGCGGGAGTGTCTGGAGAAACGGGGGAGTGGCTGGCCGAACGCTGGGCGTGTGTGTGACATCAAACCAGGAACGAAACGACCTGAGCTGATCGCAATCTGTGAGTAAGTCTGGAGCTACTCAGAAACTGCTAAGAAATTTCTATTCGCAATTCTGCTAATCTTTCGTTCGCTATTCTGCTAAGCTAAGATACACTCCCAGAGGGCGGCGGCCTAGCGTGTGCAATGCTGCTAAAATCTGCTAGCGAGCGAATAACTCGGAATCACCTCCTTTATTCCTACAAGAGATTTTCATTTTATTAATAGTGTTTTTTTTCTAAAACATATATTGGTACCTCTAAAGAACATTTTAAACAAAACCAAAAGTATCGACATCCCTAAAGAATATTTTAAACAACCCTGAAGTAATTTGCAATAAAACTTCCAGGAACTCCATTGGTGGCTATAACCATTTCCTGTATTAATATGAGGTTACACACATGTAAAATCCCTTTGTCATCCATCAACATTTCTAAAACCAAATTGCTGGCAACTCAAATGAGACAGAAGCTTGTGGACCTACACAGATTAGAAACTGGTTATAGAACAATTAGTGGCGAGTTGAAATTCACATTCATCGCAAACGGAGAGATAATAAAAAAGCAAGAAAAACATGGAAGTGGACGCATAAGACTGCTGAGCCGAAGTACAGTGAAGAGGATGTAAGAGAAGCAAAGATGAACCCAAAGATCACAGTTTCAGTCTAGTTAGTTGAATCTTGATTTTAAAATGTCAAAATCTATTGTCAGACGCCATCTGCATAACCAGAAGCTTTATGGAAGATTTCCACAAATTAAGCTTTTCCAAAAAGCAAAGTACAAAATACAGCATCACTACTGCTAATTGTTGTTGGAACTACAAAGTCATGTGATGGGATCAGGTGAGACCAAAATTGTTTTTTTTGTCCATGCCCGTCATCGTCATATTTGACGCTGATTACAATTAAAGCACCTGATACCTACTGTCAAATGTGGTGGTGGATCATTAATGCTTTGCAGCTGTTATGCTGCTAGTGGTCATCAAGCTTTTGTGAAAATAAAAGGCATAATTTCACTCTTTACCAGATTTTAGACCAAAATCTATCTGCCTCTGCCGGACAGGGGACACTTTGTCATTGGTGGCCCTATCCGCAAGATAATCCCCAGATTTACATCAAAATGCACACTCTAATGGTTGTGGGAACACAAATGAAAGTTTTGCTACGACTCCCTAACTCTCTAGATTTGAACCCAATACAAAACCTGTGGTGTGTATTGAAGAGGGCAGTCCTCAAGCAATGACCCAAGCATATCAGGAAAGGGAAATGTTCTGCATGGAAGAGTGTTCCAAGATCCATGAGAAGTGTTCTCCAACCTTGTTAAGCATCGCAGAAAGTGGCCCTGTGCAGTTAATATTAAATACATAGTAACATAGTTGGTGAGGTTGAAAAAAGACCAGTAGTCCATCGAGTTCAACCTGAAGTATATTATATTCCCTATTCTATTCTGGTTAAAGGCTATATCCTCGGATATCTTTTTCTGTAATAAATTTATATAACCCATTTTTAAATGCATTGACAGAGTCCGGTCAAGTATTAATAATTGAAGTATCAATATGGAAGTGGTGTTTTTTGGTTTTTCATTTTGTTACAAAAGAGAATAATTTTTTTGGTTGCAGAACACAGCGGGAAAATAAAAACCAAGCGGTTTACTATTTTGTTTATGCATAAAATGTTACTCAGGTATATGTGGTGTATTTAATATATTGATTTTTGCTCATTTCCATGAAGGGTGCCAATAATTCTAATTTGTTTGTACATGGAATAAAAAATTATATTTGAATGAGAATTCAGCAGTGTGGAGATTACATTATAAGTATATTATTGAAGTAATCTGTTTGCTAATTTTCTATAAGCAATTGTCCCAGATCAAGGACCTGTTATTCACATTATTCACCCTAATATTTTACTTGTGCTTAATGTTATGTTTCCGATATTTGTAGGTTGTAGGAGGTAAAATGTCAGAGTCTGGTCACCTATGCGCTTATATCACCAAAGTGAAGAAAGGAAGCCTAGCGGATACTGTTGGACGCCTGCGACCGGGTGAGTATTTTTCTGTTTCTTTTTAATCTTTTACTGACACACACACACACACACACACACACACACACACACACACACACACACACACACTAATGTCAATTCTATTTGTCACAAACCAATTAACCTACCGATAAGTTTTTGGCTTGTGGGCTGAAACTGGTACCCCTTTAGTAAACTCAATGCAAACATGGCAGAACATGCAAACTCCACATAATAAAGCCGTAGGTGTAGTTAAACCCATGACCTTAATGCGGTGACAGCAATACTAACCATTGTGCTACTATGGTGCTCATTTATTTTCCTTTACCATCTCTGCATAATTAAAGTAAGTGATGTTAAATGAGGGATCCTGTCAGGAATCCCGACACTGCTTGGAATGCTGGCACCAGCATCCCGACTGGGTTTACAATCTCGGCACCGGAATCCCGGCAGGGATTCCAGACAATTGAATTCCGGGTAACCGCGGGGAAGGGGGGGAGGGGTGTTATTAGTGTTGGGCTGTGCGTTAGGATTAGGCTGGGGGGTGGTTAGCGGATAGGATGGCACTGTACATGTACGCAACTGTATATAACGGTTTGGGGCTGTAATGCCGGCGGATGGGATCCTGGAGTGAATGCCTCCAGTGGAGGGGGGGGGGGGGAGCAACGGAGCCCCTTGCGGGCTTGGTGGCTAGCCACATGTTCTATTCCCGCTCTATGGGAATAGCCCCTGCTAGCCGTCATTCCGGCTGTCTGCATTGTCAGCGGTCGGGATTCCAGCGTCTGTATTCTGACTGCTGGGATCCCGACCGCTGGTAAATCAACTTCATCCCTATATAAAGTTACCACTGTTAGTCCGGCAAATTATCTGGCACAGTTCTGGAACCAAGGGTGCCGGAAAATCGGCGGTGTACCCGTAAAACGCATGTACTAACAGTTGATTTTTTTACATGAATTTTTAAATGTTAGTACATGTGGGTATTTAGCCCCGGAAACACAACATCGATTTATATCGTTTTTAGATTGATTAAAAAGAAGAGAAAAAAAATCAATCAAAATCGACCTTTTTGTAACTGTACCCCCAGGAGAAGTGGGTCTTATTTTGAGGTTTCTGATAGACCTCAGTGAGCTCACGGGGACATTTTGGAGACATTAATGTTCCTTGTATACATAAGAAGACATGATCACATTCTGGGAATGTCACACCACTACACCAGAAACAATTATTACAAGATACAACTCTGTTCTCTGTGGCATCAGGTCGCTAAAGAGCCGCTCGCGTCATTGTTATTCTCTCCAGAGGTGCCTGGTGTGCAGAGTTGGGGGTTACAAATGCGGGTATGTCAGTATGAATTAATCACTGTGTCGCCCTCTACTAAAGTCATGTCAGTTGCAAACACTGAGGAGTTTAAGTTCGTAGAAATGATTTATGTCGCTAATTTACTTTACAAGTCTTACAGTAATGTGTTAGTCACCGATGTTCCTTGTAGCTCCCCTTATTGCGGAGTAATATGTGTTGTGTCTGTGTTTGTTTGAAAGAAACCATAATGATTTCATTAGCATTTTTAGCGAAGTGTCTAAATATAGCCCTATATTTTCATATTTCACCTGCTTTTAATTAGCCCTTTCGGATAATTAGGGTAAACATCATCACAGAGCACCAGGTGTTAGGTGTTTGTACCGCAGACCTACCTTCATGCACAGCTTAACAATTCCGGCTTTTAAAATTGTACCACGTTTATAGTTCCCACCGGGATTTAAATGTAGTAACACAGCCATACTTATTACATCAATTATGACTTGCAATGTGTATATGTGTGTTAGCTTCTTAGTGAAAATAAGACAAATTTCTTCAGCAGGGTACATAGGGTTTCCATATACTTGCATTATGTCATATTATCATGGAGATTGCAGTTCACAAAGAAGGATCCTCTTCACAAGTTTTGATACATCTCCCCCCCCATATATTGCCTAGTGTGCACGGAACACACTATCATTTGTGCATCCGACAAACAATATATTCTACCATCATCTTTTGTGTACACACAATGGGAGGAATGTAATAGGGTGTGAGAATCTTAGCGGTCTATTCATGAAGCAGTGAAAAGTGTTCAGAAGTGAGCCAGTGGAGAAGTTGCCCATGGCAACCAGTCAGCATTGAAGTAACATTTGTAATTTGCATACTATATAACTGTATGGAGCAGCTGATTGGTTGCCATGGGCAACTTCTCCACAGGCTCACATCTCCACTCTTTTCACTACTTCATGAATAGACTCAAGAAAGTGAGAGATTTTGTGAGAGTTCTCCTGTTGTTTTTTTTTTTTAAAGTGGCAATCATTTACATGGCAAAATCAACCAAAGTCAGTACGTTGGCCGCTGGATCAGTATCTCGTTTAAATTAGGTCAGCCAGCCCTAAAACCTGTGTTCAGGTTTTCCCAACTCCAGTCTGAACCAAAGCAGACAGTGCATGTTTTCCAGATCTCCTGTAGACTTAACATAATATCTAATACTCTTCCAATTTATGATGTCATTTATTTTAAGTAATCTTTAAACCTTTATTTTCCTGCAGGTGATGAAGTGTTAGAATGGAATGGTCGGATTTTGCAAGGCGCCACATTTGAAGAAGTTTACAATATAATTCTGGAGTCCAAACCTGAGGCACAAGTAGAATTAGTGGTCTCCAGACCGATAGGGTACGTGTCTCTTTGTATATACACATGCAGATCTTTTCTGTTGAATTGCCAAATAGCCATTTAAAAGAAAATCGAAATACAATCTGAATTCATTCAGACAACAGAGAAAATCTGGATGACCGATGATCTCCTTCAGAGTGTATGTAAGGAAGCACAATCAGCGATGACCAAAATTACCAAATTGACACACTTTCTTTTCATTATATTTGTATGTGTGTGTGTGTGTGCGTAGACCAATCAGAAGCTGTGATCAAAGGATTGAGACTTGTGATTGGACAACCCACCACCTTTATTTACATTTAAAGTTGTTTCACTTATTAATTGATTTGTTGTCTATGCAAATAGTAATTTATTTGTTATTTTAAGTTAATTAATAGCTCAACGTAACATAATTAGTATTCAAATTAGTATTAATGAATGGATGAAGTTGATGGACCTGTCTTTCTCAGCCTTACAAACTACAGTATGTTATGTTAAATTGTAAGATCAACACTGTCAAATGGATAATAATCTACTACAGCATTGAATCCCCTTTTCTCTATGAATGTCTAATTATGTGTGAAAAAGAATGTCTAATTATGTCTGAAAACCTGGAAGACAAGTTTACATAGAATTTGACGGCAGATAAGAACCCATCTAGTCTGCCCCCTTTTTTTTTACCATATTTTTATCTCAAACCTTATTTGATCCTTATTTCTTTGTAAGGAGATCCTTATGTCTATCCCATGCATGTTTAAATTGCTCTACTGTCTTAGCCTCTACCAACTCTGATGGGAGGCTATTCCACTTGTCCACTACCCTTTCTGAAGTATTTTTTCCTCAGATTTCCCCTGAACCTCCCCCCTCCAGTGTCAGTGCATGTCCTCGTGTCCTATTGCTTCTCTTCATTTGGAGAATGTTCCCCTCCTGGACTTTGTTAAAACCCTTGATATGTTTGAAAGTTTCTATCATGTCCCCCTTTTCCCTTCAATGCTCTAAACTATTATTTACTGTATACAGGTTGAGTCTCCCTTATCCAAAATGCTTGGGACCAGAGGTATTTTGGATATGGGATTTTTCCGTATTTTGGAATAATTGCATACCATAATGAGATATCATGGTGATGGGACCTAAATCTAGGCACAGAATGCATTTATGTTTCATATACACCTCATATACAGAGCCTGAAGGTCATTTAATACAATATTTTTAATAACTTTGTGTATTAAACAAAGTTTGTGTACATTGAGCCATCGAAAAACAAAGGTTTCACTATCTCGCTCTCACTCAAAAAAGTCCGTATTTTGGAATATTCCGTATTTCGGAATATTTGGATATGGGATACTCAACCTGTATGTGATTCTCATATTGGTAACTATTCATTTCTTTCTCTCATCCTTATGCCAACATGTCTCTGTCATTTTTCTCTATTGAAATACACCTTATATTACCAGTGAGGTTATTGGGAGTCTTGTACAAAGCAATGATGTGTGATCGCATGAATTGTGTACATCACGTATCATCAGTCTGTATCTTTTCATTTCAGAGATATACCTAGAATACCTGATAGCACACATGCCCCACAGGATTCCAGTAAGTCCTATGGTGTAATTATAGTTTATTTTCAGCTTTAAGTGAACAATTGACTTGGAAAGACTTGTTTAAAATGTCTTAAAGTGCACCTTTCAGCTATGACAATGATGGAAGCAGCCATTTTGTGGACCAAACCAATATTTATGAGAAGAATGCTGTCAATCATTTCATTAAGAACCGGTGATATAAATGAGGCTATAGTCACATGAATGTTTATGTCACAAAATGGCTGCCTTTACCTGGAAAGGATGGTATAAAATGAACTATGGTATGAAAGGAATAGGGATGTTGGTAAAATACCAAAACTAATGTTCTACATGAATTGCAATATTGCTTCAAATCCTTATAGTATATTGAACATAAAAGGTTATTAGACTCTTTGGATATACATCGATTGATGTTCTATGCATCGCATCATGGATGCGATCTATCCCGATACTTATTGGCTAAAATAATGACATTGACATTTTCTGAGTTTTGGCTGCATTTTCAGCTTTTGTACATACCGCCCACAATATTTAATACAGCCACACTTAATGTAGCTACAGATGCGTCCTCTTACATCTTTCCTCCATGCGCTACTAGTTGCATTAAAAACGCATAAGTGCCGTGTGACTCTGTAGCGCTGAGTGGTTTTTTTTTCCATTTTTTCAAGGAAAATGTGTCTTAGACGCAAAGTAATAATAGGACGCATGAGCAGCGTCTGCTGATTACAATGATATGCAACATGCCTATATTCTGTGTGTGGCCGCGACTGTATCTGCATAAAAAAAGATATTTCATGGAAAACACTGTAACGTGGCATTTCGGATGCAGATAGAGCCACTGTTACACACAGAATGGGATACGGTCATTAGGTCGACCACACTTAAGTCAACCACTATTGGTCGACAAGGTCACTAGGTCGACGTGGTCATTAGGTTGACATGAACAAGGTCGACATGGAAAAGGTCGACATGAGTTTTTCACACTTTTAAAATTTTTTGAACTATTTCATACTTTATGATCCACGTGGACTACGATTTGGAATAGTAACCTGTGCCGAGCGCAGTGGTAGCAGAGCGAGGCACCTTGCCCGAAGCATGGCGAGTGAAGTGAGCCATGCGAGGGGACACGGTGCACTAATTGGAGTTCCCCGTTACTTTACAAAGAAAACAACACCAAATGGTTTTTTTTTTAAACTCATGTCGACCTTTTTCCATGTCGACCTTGTCCATGTCGACCTAGTGACCATGTCGGCCTAATGCATGTCGACCAATAGTGGTTGACCTAATGACTATCGACCTAAGTGTGGTCGACCAAATGACCCATACCCCACAGAATATAGGCATGCTGCATATTATTATAATCAGTAGAAGCTGCTTGTGCGTACTACTACATTACTTTGCATCTAAGACGCATTTTCACGGGAAAAACACAAAAAAAGGTGATGTAAGAGGACACAACTCTATCTTCTTGTATGTGTGAGTATAAAGTTGACCTTTCATGCATTCCCTGTGTGAAATCACTTCAGTTTGACAATTTAATAAAAAACGTAGCTATAATTTTCAAGACTGTGCTAGATAAATGGTAGCAAGAATCTGGTTGGTTGCTATGGGTAACCGCTCCACATTTCCTTTCTAGAAGTTGCGGTAAATCTCCCCCCACATTTTGTCTTGCTAGCGTATCTGTCTAGAATATAAAGCAAATGTTGTCATTCACTTTTGCGGCCTTTCCCCAGTGGAAAGGACTGCCTAAACTACCAGGATAGCTGATGAATGTCTCCTTAGTTGCATACAGTTCTTTTTGGCGAATGAGGATACTTGTTAAAATTGGCAAATAATGTTAAGTTGAAATATTCTTTTGAATTGGAAAATGCCATTATACAGTATATAATATACGGCAGGATGTAATGGAGTCAGAGATCGCCGGAGTGCCAGCCGTCTAAGGGACAATCACAAGGCATGGTTTTACCTTGTAAGTGATTGTCCCTTTAAAAAAACGCCCAAGATCGTCCGGCATCCCGCACCTCCCATTACATACTGCCGCATGTGTCCGTTTCACTTTGTGATCTCACAATTACAGATCCTGGTTTTATAAGTTGAAGGTTTTTTTTTACTGTTCTTAATTTTTTTTAAATTTTTTATTTGTCATTAAAAGGTTCTAGTTCATTTGAATCCCAGAAAATGGATCGCCCCTCCATATCTGTTACATCCCCTATGAGTCCTGGAATGTTGCGTGATGTCCCCCAGTTTCTGTCTGGACAACTTTCAGTACGTACAGCTTTCATTTCCTTATTGTAATCTTTCATCTTCCGCATTTGATATTGCAATCTTTTCATCTGCCCTGCTAAGATCACACTCGCCTTCTCACTGGCGGGAACTGCTAGTGTTGCTCCAATCTACATAAGATTCACATGAGATCTGTTTCTGTAACACATATAAATGACATTGGCAGATAATATGAGGAATCAAGAATGTTATTATCTACATCTTATTTATTTTATTATTTATATGTATTTGTTTACAGTTTCTTATATAGCGCAGCAAATTCCGTTGTATGCTTATTAGCAACACAATAGTTTTATTACCTCTAACCTGCTCCTTGGGGCTGCTGTTATTTTCTCCAAGACCCCTGGGCCAGGTGCACACTCATTCTCAATAATTCTATAGTCACTCACAGAGTGTAATGGTTAAGGCCCGTACACACTGGTCGATATATCGGCCGTTCTCTTGAACGGCCGATATATCGCGGGTCCGTCGGCCAGTGTGTACGGCCGATACGTCTGTGAACTCCGTCGTTCACAGACGTATTGCGTCGGCCGCGCAGCACAGCCGACGGCCAATATATCTACCGATATATTGGCGCGTCGCTGTGTGTGTACGGGGCGGTCGGCCGACCGCCAGTTCACATGCTGCGGCGGCCGGCGGTGATTGACAGCTGAACTGGGCGGGCGTGTGTACACGCCGGCCCAGTTCATGATGTCAGTCCCCGACGGATCGGGCAGTGTGTATGCACAGCACACTGCCCGATCCGTCCATAGATATATCTGCAGATCAATTGATCTGCAGATATATCTACTAGTGTGTACCCACCTTTAGACTGGTGTTCGAGTTAGACAGCAGTGTATGTATGCAATGGCAAACTTGGTGATTTACACACACACAAACCATCAATAAGCCTTGCTCTGTTTGTAGTGTTCTCCTCCGGAGCTACTGCTCATCCCTAGTATCACTTAGTCCGTCTGTTCCCCAATACTTCCAGGGTAGTATTATTCAAATTCCCGTTGCTCCGAGGCCCACTGTAAATGTACCTAATGTTACTGGTGTCTGTCTCTAATTCTGACATTGCTATGCCTTGCGTCCTGGCTGTTCCTTCATTAAGTTCTTCCATACAGACAATTCAATTAGGGTCGGATCCATTCCGACATGCATTTGTCGGAATGGATCCGACAACCCCTATTCAATCCCATCTCAATTCGACTTTAAAAAAAGTCGAATTGAGATGAGACCTGTGAACGGAGGAGAGTGGGGAGACCAGCGGGGACAGCCGCGGGCAGACGCTGCAGAAGGATGTCTCACAGCCGCCACACTTCGCGGCAGTGTCCACCCGGCTCCACCAAGCGTGACCTCACTTGCTGCAGCCGGGTGGACGCTGCCGTGAGCGGCGCGGCTGTGAGACATCCTCCTGCAGCGCTTTGCTGTAGCGCTGCTCTCCCCCATCTCCCCGCGGCTCTACCTCCTCTCCTCCTCTAAACCCTCATATCAGTCCCGACATTTTTTTATGTCGGACTGAGATGGTCGGAAACGGGGCCAAATCCTGTCGAATTTGGCCCCGTTTCCCTCAAAAGTACGTGAATCGGCAGCTATACCACCGATTCACGTACTGTTCGACAGGTCGAATTCCCAGACTTGTCGAATAAAAACAGCAGGGATTGAATAGGTCGAATCACGATTCGACCTTAAAAAGTCGAAAACTGACGTCTTTTCGACAGACGGCAGCTTTCGACCCTAATTGAATATACCCCGTTATGGTTAAAAGTAACTGTTTTTTTTTTTTTTTGTAGCTTTTCAGGTATTGTTAGCTTATTCTGCACACACCCAGTTAATGTTAAGTGTACATTTTATAAAGTAATCATTCGTTGTTAAATCTTTTTAGAATTTACACTACTTAACCAGAATATTCTGGCCTCCATCCCGCCACATTCTGATTCCAGTAGGCCACTGATAGATTATGCACTGAGTTGAGACTGTGTAGTTAGTGGATGTTACTCATTCAGGTGGGAGGCTCGGCCAATCCTATACAGGGAAACATCTCACTGATGACACCTGTGTTATCAGTAAAAGCCGGTTGATACTTCTGCAGAATTCTCCTTACACTCTTCTTTAATACGATGGAATAGGGTGGGGTGACTGGCGGTCGGAATGCCGTCAGGGAGGTGAGCGCAACTAATCCCCTTGCGGGCTCACTGCGCTCTAGTAAGGCCCCCTACATCCCGGCTTTCCTTTAAAATACCTCTTTTCCAGTATCATCTTACCGAGAATCTGCTGGAAGTCACTGTTATTGTACAGTACTTAAACAAAGAAAAATGGAAAGTGGTGGGCGCAACACCATATAATCTTACGTATAAAATAACGATGGACTGGAGGATTCTCTCTTAGTCCGGCAGCAAGGGCTTAGTGGGTCTGAGGTGAATTCTCTCTGTATGTCTTCCCAAGGTATGGTGTTTATCTCGGTATGAAGAGACAGATCATAGAGCAGACCAGTTTGACAAACGACAACAGATTTATTCACACTAAGTTACCCTCCCAAAAGGTACTGGAAACTCCGGAATCCACAGCACATCGGGGGAGAAACGACAGGCCAGGTCAGACAGCTACAACCCTTCACAACCAAACGCCACCAGCTTAACGCGTTTCGGACTATTTAAGTCCTTCCTCAGATGCCAACTACCCCTATATCCACTTTGATGTGGTTACATGCTCGTTTTATCTGTCAAATTGTGAGTGCTTAGTGTGAATAAATCTGTTGTCGTTTGTCAAACTGGTCTGCTCTATGATCTGTCTCTTCATACCGAGATAAACACCATACCTTGGGAAGACATACAGAGAGAATTCACCTCAGACCCACTAAGCCCTTGCTGCCGGACATTTTCCAAAACGCATACATTTTGGTACAGGTTGAGTCTCCCATATTCAGAATGCTTGGGACCGCAAGTATTCTGGATATCAGATTTTTCCATATGATGGAATATTTGCATAACATAATAAGATATCTTGGGGATGGGATCCAAATCTAAGCACAGAATGCATTTATGTTTTATATACACCTTATACCAGGCATTCCCAACCACGGTCCTCAAGGCACACCAACAGTGCAGGTTTTAGTGATATCCAGGCTTTAGCACAGGTGACTTAATTAGTAGCTCAGTTATTTTGATTTAACCATCTGTGCTGCAGCCTGGATATCTCTAAAACCTGCACTGTTACTGTGCCTTGAGGACCGTGGTTGGGAATACCAGCCTTATACACACAGCCTGAAGGTCATTTTATATAATATTTTATTAATTAAACAAAGTGTGTACATTGTACCTTTAAAGAACAAAGTGGTCACTATTTCAGTCACTCTAAAAACATTCTGTATTTCAGAATATTCCGTATCTTGGAGACTCATCCTGAAAATATATGTATACAGTATATAGTTATATTTTAGTAGGGGAAGTGGGGTCACATATTGCAAGTGACACAACTGCTTAAATTTACAGTTGCCCTCATTTAAGTTAATTAGATTTAACGATATACAACATCTTACATGTTATCCACAAAATTGAAGTGCATTGATTAGTTGTCCATAGATAGTGTCTCATTCCCTCTTGTACTTACTTATACTTCTAACAGGTACATCGCACATATTTAAGGGGTATTTCTAGCAGATAAATAAATTGAAAATAACAGTTTAACAAATAATAAATTAATAAAACATATTAAAAACAGATTAGAATAGGAATGGCGTACATGGGGAGAAAACACAAGTTGTAACATTATAAAAGTAAAAGAACACTCAGTCTATAAATTGATGCGTTCATCTGCATTCTAGATTAAATTTGCTGCACTTTAGAATTTAGGTGTTAGCGAGCTGGTCACATGACCTACCACTGTCATGCAGCTGACTGTGTTTGCAGATATCATTGTGGCCATTTTACTGTTAGATTGAACAGTGTTGAATAGTAAATGTAAGAGGACTAAACGGGACATGCAGCCTCACAATATTCTGTGAGCTATTTGGTTAAAATATATTTCACAGCAATATAAAATATTAATTCTAGCTGCCAATCAAAAATATGGACTGGACAGCATAAATTTATTACGGAATTTATTACAAGATTTCTCCTTAAGCATACTGTATTTAATTATTGCTGATGTAATGTTATTACTGATGATGGTTTTACTTACATCAATTAAGTATAATAGTATTGTACTTCCTAGTTTCCCTACACCCCATGTCTTTCCCGTGTCAGCTGCTATGACTGTACTGTATAGTAAATCTGTGTATCACACTTATGTTTAATTGCTAACACTATATGTAGCTATTGTCCAAATTTGCACCTAAATGCAATGCTTGCAAAATAGCTTTTTGCCAGAGAAAAAAATATATTTCCAAACAACTATCATTCCCTTTACTCAGTTTTTAGTTTCTAAAAAGATTTAAAAAAAAAAAAAAAGTATTTTTTTTTAAATTAAACATGAAATGTCATAAAATGTTTTTAGTAGAGGTAACAGGTGTCAAGTAGTGTGTAATAGTGATAACAGGTAATAAAAAGTGTGTTTAGAGATACTAGGTGGTAAGTAGGATATAGTAGTGATAACAAGTGGTAATTAGGGTGTAGTAGAGATAACAGGTGATAAGTAGGGTGTAGTAGAGATAACAGGTGGTAAGTAGGGTGTAGTAGAGATAACAGGTGATATGTAGGGTGTAGTAGTGATTATGGGATAAATAGGGTGTACTAGTGATAACAGGGGATAAGTAGTATATAGTGGTGACTATAGGTGATAAGTAGTATGTAGTAGTGATAACAGGTGATAAGTAGTATGTAGTAGTGACTATAGGTGATAAGTAGTATGTAGTAGTGATAACAGGTGATTAGTAGTATGTAGTAGTGACTATAGGTGATAAATAGTATGTAGTAGTGATAACAGGTGATAAGTAGTATGTAGTAGTGACTATAGGTGATAAGTAGTATGTAGTAGTGATAACAGGTGATAAGTAGTATGTAGTAGTGACTATAGGTGATAAGTAGGGTGTAGTAGAGATAACAAGTGGTAAGTAGGGTGTAGTAGAGATAACAGGTGATATGTAGGGTGTAGTAGTGATTATGGGATAAATAGGGTGTACTAGTGATAACAGGGGATAAGTAGTATATAGTAGTGACTATAGGTGATAAGTAGTATGTAGTAGTGATAACAGGTGATAAGTAGTATGTAGTAGTGACTATAGGTGATAAGTAGTATGTAGTAGTGATAACAGGTGATTAGTAGTATGTAGTAGTGACTATAGGTGATAAATAGTATGTAGTAGTGATAACAGGTGATAAGTAGTATGTAGTAGTGACTATAGGTGATAAGTAGTATGTAGTAGTGATAACAGGTGATAAGTAGTATGTAGTAGTGACTATAGGTGATAAGTAGTATGTAGTAGTGATAACAGGTGATAAGTAGTATGTAGTAGTGACTATAGGTGATAAATAGTATGTAGTAGTGATAACAGGTGATAAGTAGTATGTAGTAGTGATACCAGGTGATAAGTAGTATATAGTAGTGATAACGGGTAAAAAGTAGTATGTAGCAGTGATAACAGGTAATAAGTAGGGTGTAGTAAAGATCACAGGTAATACGTAGGGTGTAGTAGAGATAACAGGTGGTAAGTAGAGTGTAGTAGAAACAACAGGTGGTAAATAGGGTGTAGTAGAGATAACAGGTGATAAGTAGGGTGTAGTAGAGATAACAGGTGGTAAGTAGGGTGTAGTAGAGATCACAGGTAATAAGTAGGGTGTAGCAGTGATAACAGGTGATAAGTGGGGTGTAGTAGAGATAACAGGTAATAAGTAGGGTGTAATAGAGAGAACAGGTGGTAAGTAGGGTGTAGTAGAGATAACAGTTGATAATTAGTGTATAGTAGTGATAACAGGTGATAAGTAGGGTATAGTAGAGATTACAGGTGGTAAGTAGGGTGTAGTAGAGATAACAGGTAATAAGTAGGGTGTAGTAGAGATCACAGGTAATAAGTAGGGTGTAGTAGAGATAACAGGTGGTAAGTAGAGTGTAGTAGAAACAACAGGTGGTAAATAGGGTGTAGTAGAGATAACAGGTGATAAGTGGGGTGTAGTAGAGATAACAGGTAATAAGTAGGGTGTAGTAGAGAGAACAGGTGGTGTGTAGGGTGTAGTAGAGATAACAATTGATAATTAGTGTATAGTAGTGATAACAGGTGATAAGTAGGTTATAGTAGAGATTACAGGTGGTAAGTAGGGTGTAGTAGAGATAACAGTTGATAATTAGTGTATAGTAGTGATAACAGGTGATAAGTAGAGTGTAGTAGAGATAACAGGTAGTAAGTAAGGTGTAGTAGTGATAACGTGATAAGTAGGATATAGTAGTGATAACAGGGGTAACAGTATGTAGTAGTGACAATAGGTGATAAGTAGGGTGTAATAGAGATAACAGGTGATAAGTTGGGTGTAGTAGTGATAACAGGAGATAAGTAGTACGTAGTAGTGACAATAAGTGATAAGTAGTATGTAGCAGCGATAACAGGTAATTAATATGTGAAGTAGTTATGTCAGTTGATAATTATTGTGCAATCATCATAAGTCGTATGTTTCAAATTTTTAACAAGCTATACATATGTGCTTTTGGTGTGTACTTTGTTGATGTTGATTTCAATACTTGTGTTTTATTTTAAATTATTTTTTAATTTCAGCTTGTTGTCTTTTTGGTTTTTGTTTTATTGCTTTTTTTTTCTTTTCGTTTGATTTTGCTTATCAGAGCCAAAGCCTTAATAGAAGAACAGCGCCTTTTGTTCCTAGGGTCCAGGTAAAGGCTTTTTCTGCCTGACACAAACTAAAACTGTGTGTTCATTTTTTTTTTTTTTTTTAGTTTGGAAAATGCATTGGAGGAAAACTGCACATTTGGTTCGTTTTCCCCTATTCCTTTGAAGCGTGTTGCTAGCACTGTGCATACTTTTGAACAACCCCATAAAATAATGCATGGCAATAACAACAAATAGGAAAACTTTAAAGAGACGACCCGTCTGTTTTCTGTGGCTACCTAAACACCCAGGGTTAGGGAAACCATAGCTCGTTACCTCCGGGCCTCTGTAGACCCACCCAGCCAATGGTTTCATTAATAACTATATAAATTAACAGGTTCCTTCATCATTTTATTAAAGACCATTTTTATAATAGAGATTAATGTATTACATGTCATCCAATGATAAATATTATTTAATATTAAACCCGACTGAGGGGCAGATTTATTAAGCCTGGTGAAGTGATAAAGAGGAAGGTGATAACGCACCAGCCAGTCAGCTCCCAACTGTCATATTTCAAACCCAGCCTGTAACATGGAAGTTAGAAGCTGATTGGCTGGTGAGTTATCACCTTCCATTTTATCACTTCTCCCGGCTTAATACATCTGCCCCTGAGTCTCAGTATAGGTAGAATAATATCTTACCCATGCACAGTGCTCATCTATTATTATTTGGTTCCTCCTCGTTATAACTCCAACTACACTTACCATATTCTATGAACAATTAAATCTAAGATATCAGTTTGGGAAGTCTTGCTTTATATTATACAATCTGGGTATTTGTCAGTTGTCTGCATGTATTTTACATTCATTCATGTCAGATATGCTTTATCTGTTAAGAATACCTTTATTTGATATATATAAACCGTTCATAACCTAACGATCATTTGCCATAACGATTGACAGCCGATAGTGATTGCTCATCATCCCATACTGTGTATGACACAGTATGTTGTGCCATATCCTGATGAACACAGCGGTAACTTCATCGCATAGGAATACTAGTAAATAGACCGTGTGTATTACATACCGATATCCGGTTTTGCATGCTCCGTCTCACACGGTAAACACTGTTTGCATTGTTCATAAATCTAGTTGTTTCCAACTTGATTTTTGTGTTAACGACAATTAGCCACAGTCTCTTTAAAGCTTTAATTATCTACCTACGATCACAACATGCTTCTTATTGCATTTTCCAATATATACCAGCTCCTTTAGTAAAAGATTGGCAAATGCATTTGTACCTTATGCAGAAAGTAATTGCCTCTTTCTATTTAAATGGAGTTTGGGTTGATGGGAAAATTCTGTTCAAATTATTATTATTTAAAAAAACCTGGTTTTGTAAAAAAAAAAAAAAAAATACAAAAAAAATATATATAATTATTATTATAATTATATATATATATATATATATATATATATAATTAATCATAATAAATTATTATTTAAAAAAAAACCTGGTTTTGTAAAAAAAAATATAATAAAAAATAAGAATAAAATAAAAAATAAAAGAATCTGTTGATTAAGATGATATACTTATGTATAAGGTACAAGGTGGTTGCCTCTCTTCAATAGAAAATACTGTATATTATTACCTAGTTTATACCCATTCCACTGCATGCTCTGTCATGTCATGCCTTTTGGTATAGAAATATTATGTGTCCGTTCCATGTCATTATGTTAAGTAGGTTAAATGGAAATATTGTTACAAAAAATGTATCAAGCCATGGGTTTCCTTTTCATGCTATTCTTGGCCAAGAGATGTTCGTACGTACACTTATTCACAGTTGGTACATTTGGAATCAACTAGAATATAGTCCATACATTTAGAATACACCGTACATTGCAACTTATGTCGGCTGCATATACAGATGCATTATGGCAAGCAGGCGGCTTGGCTAAGGAGACTCAACACTAGATCTCATAATACCATTGTTGTAATTAGTCTACAATAGTTGATTTGATTGCAAAAAATAAAATAAAAATATGCCATAAAGGCAGTATCACCTGTAGAAGAGTAATGCTATACTGGTAATTCTTTACTGAAAGTTATACATAGCGGCTTTAACTGTCTCAATAACACATAGCGTACATTCTGCTGAATCAATCAATAGGTAATGATTTATATGACTCATAAAATTTCAAATATTTGAGAGGAAAAAATGGTATGTATGAAAGTAATGCAGTTCTTCCCAGTAAATTATTTTTAATTATTTTAAATAATTTTTCACATTGTTATTTCAAATGTTGATTGCTACGTACTGCTGTGTTTTACCTTGTCATACGTTTATTGCACTCTGTGTCGTCATTTTGCTGAAAACCATTTGGTTTTTGCTGTATCCCTAGAGTATGTGTGCCACCAGTTCTAAGAATCTGCAATGCATGTGTTTATCGGTCACTGTTTTCTCACCTGCTTGACTGTGTGCATGCACACTGTACATTTGTTTTTTTTGCGCTAGAAAATTATTATTTTTTGGGTAACGGAAAAAAGTTATATATAAAATATATAAAATGTGTATTTCAAATTCACTATTTTAATACTGTACATAGCCCTCACTAACCTCTTTAGAGGTCCGACAAATGCTCTAAATCTCCTTTTACTGATAACAGAATAATCTGCTGTATTCAACCAACGTCTGTGATTATTAGGAGGTTTTACTTAATTAGGTATATGACATAACATTTTTGGAGATGTCTATATTAAATCAGAGTTACTCTGCAGTTACTTAGGGGGTCATTCCGAATTGTTCGCTCGCAAGCGGATTTTAGCAGATTTGCTCATGCTAAGCCTCCGCCTACTGGGAGTGAATCTTAGCATCTTAAAATTGCGAACGATGTATTCGCAATATTGCGATTACACACCTCGTAGCAGTTTCTGAGTAGCTCCAGACTTACTCGGCATCTGCGATCAGTTCAGTCAGTGTCGTTCCTGGTTTGACGTCACAAACACACCCAGCGTTCGCCCAGACACTCCCCCGTTTCTCCGGCCACTCATGCGTTTTTTCCAGAAACGGTAGCGTTTTTTCCCACACGCCCATAAAACGGCCAGTCTCCGCCCAGAAACACCCATTTCCTGTCAATCACATTACGATCGCCAGAACGATGAAAATGCCGTGAGTAAAATTCCTAACTGCATAGCAAATTTACTTGGCGCAGTCGCAGTGCGGACATTGCGCATGCACATTAAGCTGGAAATCGCTGCGATGCGAAGATTTTTACCGAGCGAACAACTCGGAATGACCCCCTTAATTTCAGCCTTTGGGCCTAATTTAGCATGGATCGCAAAAGCAAAATCTTTCTCTATTGGGCAAAACCATGTGCACCGCAGGTGGGGCAGGTGTAACATGTGCAGAGAGAGTTAGATTTGGGTGGGTTATATTGTTTCTGTGCAGGGCAAATACTGGTTGCCTTATTTTTACACTGCAAACTCTCTCTGCACAAATGTTACATCTGCCCCACCAGCAGTGCAGCATGGTTTTGCCCATTAGAGAAAGATTTTGCTTTTGCGATCCATATTGAATTCGGCAAAATTTGACAGGTGCTGATCCCCCCACCACCCACACACTCACCTTCTAACTATTCTTTTATTAGACACTGGACTACGTGACTATTGCCCCCAAAAAACAATTATAATTTACATCATGCTGTTCCGTCAGAGTTACTACTATTATTGGACTATAGTTAGTTGTAAGTTGCCACAGTGCTCAGCAGTGCCGCACGGTGGAGAGAACAGTACAAACACAAGAAATAGATATACAAAGTTGCCACAGTGCTCAGCAGTGCCGCACGGTGGAGAAACAGTACAAACACAAGAAATAGATATACAAAGTTGCCACAGTGCTCAGCAGTGCCGCACGGTGGAGAAACAGTACAAACACAAGAAATAGATATACAAGGTAGACATGAAAACAAAGGGTAGAGACGATCCTGCTCATGACAGGTTACAGTATAGTTGCAAGAGGTCACAGCTGAAGCATACTTGCCTACTTTTGAAAACTAGTTTCAGGGAGATTCCAGGCGGCAGCATAATACGCCGCACAAAGCGCGGCACGCCGTTGAAGGGGGGGGGTCATGCTTCGCCCAAAGTGCGTGTTGAGGACTACCTATAGACGTATTTATTGACACTCAGAGGTGTGTCCTGCAATGGTGAAAATTAGTACTAAAAGCAGCAAAAAAAAATAAAAAATTACACATTACAGCAGCCTAGTCGCCCCTTTTTTTTACACAGTGCGGCAGTCCCCTTTTTTCTTTTTTCTTTTTTACACATTATGGTAGGCAGTCCACCTTATTTACAGTTTATGGCAGGCGAGAGAGAGAGATACTCACCTTTGACAATCCGGCATGCCTCTCCTCTTCCCGCCCTACACTGCACCCTTCGCAGCACAGGGCATTTTGGGTGGGCTGGGGGCGGGCTGGGAGAGACGTCATCTCTCCCAGCACATAGGAAGGGAGAGGAGGGGGAGCTGCAACGCTGCCTGGCTACCTAGGTGAGAGTAGCGGTGATGGCGGTAGGAGGGCCGGACCTCCAGTGTGACGGAGCAGCCAGGTGGATGTTGCCGGTGGTCCTGGCACACACCTCGTTAAAAATCCTGACTCCCTGATCCTGACTGATTTGCCTGGTTCCCCAACAGATTGCCAATCACTGCTCGATCTGGTTGGTGGATCGGTGGTGCTGGTGGGTCAGGGAATCACGGCCACTAGTATATGGGGGCCATAAGATTTAAGTTCACTAGAATGTACAGGGCTTTTTCAGAATCATAAACTACAGTACAAGCGAGTTCTTAGATCCAGGTTCACTTAGTCATACTAAAACTTAACTGTTCCTAAGGGTTGGTTCTAGGTTGCTTTGGCGCCTCATGTAATACACTGCCTTGTGTGGTGCTCCCTGGTTGGTGAATGCAGCATTGGCAATCTCCAAAATAGTAAAACGCAGGGGAAAAAGAAACATAATTCTACGAAAACTCACATACATTCCTTAGAATGATCCAGCCCGGTCATCCTATACCATGGCGCAGGACCTAGTTTGTGCGTTCATCCGATGATCACTCACACAACGCTCATAGACATGCTTAGACGCCATTTTCCGGTTTTCATTTGCCAACCATTCACTTGATCAGAGCCGCTGCAAAATTGGCCAAATTGCTTGATGAGATTAATCTCTGCATGTGCTTCTGTGCAAACAAAAATAATCCACAAATTCTAGATATATATAGTACATGATAATTGTGTCCTCTTTAAATCGATGTTTAAGTATGAGCTATACACACTTTAGATAATAGCGTTCCCTTAAACTCTGCCCCAATGGCCCAAATTCTCGGTGCAGTTTATTTTAGCACAGATGAGGCTACTACAGTCATACAGTAATTACCAATCTCGCAGGCGGACGCTCAATTATCTTCCAGTGTTGAAAACAATCTGAAGATTCCACAAAATGTAATTAACACAATATCTTGCATCTTCCCACTCATTATTATCTAATTGTACAGATTTAGACTTTAATTAGTAACTAATGCACATTGTTGCTTCAGATTTGGATATTATACTTATTTATTTCCTACTTCCTGTTTCCTAACTTGTAATTAGCGAAAACGTTCAGTACTGTGTATGACCATAGAGTATATGGTACTAGTAGAATCACTTGGAAACAATATGCAGCCATGAAATCATCACTGCACACAGTCACAAGTATTATTAGATTATGTGCCACAGTCGCAGAAATCTATAGAATACATTGCATGTACAAACTGCACCAGTCTGATGCCACTTGCTCTGACCATAATATTCTATATTCTTATCCAGCGACTTAGAATTGTAGACATATTTATCATGGGCAGTAAACATTAATATTATTTTCTTGAACATTTAAATTGTACCATCTGCTACTTTCTTGAGCCTAATGATAATTGTCCACTCAAAGTCTTATCTAGCCTGCTACAACTGGTTTACCTGGATGTCGGAGGTTGTGTTTGCCGTTTGAGATGACCTTTGCTCTACCCGTGCTTGCCAGTATTTGTAGGCCTGCCATTCTTGCTAATGGAATCCTACCTTGGTCTATTTTCAAAAACTTTCCAGCGCCAGCTTGATCCTTACGTCACATAATAAACTCTTAGGGCCTGTTTGGGAGTCTCGATTTTTAGCCAGTATGCATACTTAGCAGAGGCTTCGTGATAGCAATAACAGAACAATGATTGCCAATCTTAAGGTGCAATATTAGACGATATAGTTCATTTTCACTCTTCTGAGCGATATAGTTTAAAATATTGGCCAGTGTGTACGCTACGAGCGATGGACGATGCGCGCTCCCAAGTGTTGTTATCAACCTCCGCTATCGGCTGTGCATGCAGCTCAATTTGGAGTTATCGTCCAACACTTCATATTCGGGACAGCTGCGGCCTGACGTCACTGAACGATATTGTTGATATCGTAAAGTGTGTTCACACTGTATTGGCCGCCCGGGAGGGTAGGGAAAACACCAGGTGATATATCGCTCACGGAGCTTATCACCTAGTGTGTACGCACCTTTAGCGGAAGCAGTATTTACTAATTACCCCTTGATGTATAAGCTCCATTGCCGGTGAAAACACAGATTTTGGCACACCATGGGACATTTTATTTTCTGGTATCTCTCAAGTGAACACGAGCAAATGACCTGGAATTACAGCGTTGATAATTTAATCTTACATTTACTCTAGATATACAGTATGTGAAATTAGGTGTCAGTTTGGGTCAAAGTCATCAGACAAACACGTGCAAGCAATTCCAAATGTAATATGATCACCCAATTCTTATTTGTAGAAGTCAGGTCATTTCCTCCATTTGTATATGTAACTTATTTTTATGCCCACTTACTTAAACTAAACATTAATGTGTCATGTCATCTACATTATTATACCTGGAACCTGTTCTACCTCTGTGGGCAGCTAACACAAACCCCCAGACATGTCATGCAATCAGGAGATATTACATTCTCTAGCATTAAATCTACGTTATGGAGTGCTTTTCCGGGGCCATGTGCAATGGTGAGACGCTGGCAAATACAAAAACGTAAAGTGATTATTTCCGCAACACCTTTTCTTCTGTGTTTGGACCTAGCTTGGCTGCTTACTATACCAGTGCAGTCATCCTCTAAAAAAAAAAAAAAAAAAGTAGAATAGCAGCCTATAGACTAACAGCGGGCTCCCAACTGTGCACCACATTACCCTGGGGTGGCTCGGGGGCACTTGCAGGGGTGCCCTGTGTTGGTGGTCCAGGACCAGTTCAAATGAATTAATACGGCATAAGCAATAGGGACCAAACTTGGTAAATGGATCATTTTTGGAGCCTCCATCAATCTCATCAACACCTTGGTGGACTGCTTTTGTGAGCAATATCTGCGGGTTACACAGTCACCCAGGTTAAATAGCACTAGTGCCTTTTTTGGCCTAATAAATAGTCCCCTATGTCTGCTACGGTTTAACAGCCCATTGTCCATGTTGTCTGTCCAGATAAGACCTTCATATGTGTATGCTAAACATCCCCACTCACTGCCTCCATCTGCCCTACGCTCTTTCCATGCTGAAAGCAGAAGTACATTACTCATCAGACGCAAAAGAACATGTGAAGACCACTCATTGGCTGACTACCTCTGACTGTATAAGGTTTAAACCATTTCACTTTCTTGCGCACAACACAAGTGAAAGAAAAATATTTAACACGTTCCAGGCTATGCGCCATAAATCTATACCTGTACAGTGACTGTGAGCGCAACAGGCTAGATGTACGTCCTGTGCAGTTTTATGTCATGCACTTCTCTGTCCAGCCTTTGGTAATACTACTCATCAGTTTAGCTCAGTAATCCGTCATTACATAATTGTCAGTGATTTCCTGGCAAGTGACACAAATACAGCGCCAGATCATTAGATCAGCCCTTTCACTATACAATCAATGTTCTATCACGGCTGCGTATAATCCAAACTCACTCAGATTTTCTGTAGTTATGACTTTTGATTTAATATAAAATATGAATACTATTTGTCAGGACCCAGATACAGTAGCATGAGAGAATCCTATGGCATTATATAATTAGGACTATCTACATCACTTTAGAGCAGAGGTTCTCAAACGCGGCCCTCGAGACACCCCAACGGTTGCCGTTTTATGTACACCCATGGCTCAGCAAAGATGGCTTAATCAAATCCACTGAGGTTCTAATTAAGGGGTCTATTTACTAAGCCTTGGATGGAGGTAAAGTTCCTGGAGTTAAAGCACCAGCCAATCATCTCCTAACTGACATGTCTCAGGCTGTGTTTGAAAAATGACAGTTAGGAGCCGATTGGCTGGTACATTATCTCCAGCAACTTTATCTCCATCCAATGCTTAGTAAATAGACCCTTGAGTCACCTGTGGCCAAGCATGGATATACCTAAAACCTGGACAGTTGGGGTGCCTTGAAGACTGCGTTTGAGAACGTCTGCTTTAGAGGAACATGTCCAAGGTTGTTCTACCTACTTGAGAGTAATAGGCCCTACACACTTGGCGATATTCTGAAAGATATGAACGATCTCATTCATAAATGAACGAGAACTCGTTCATATCTTTCAGTGTGGAGACTTAAGCGATGAACGATGCGCGGCCCCGCGCTCGTTCATCGCTGGTCTCCCGTCGGCTGTGCATGCAGGCCAATATGGACGATCTCGTCCATATTTGCCTGCACTTCAGTGCAGCCGGGTGACGGGGGGAGTGAAGAAACTTCACTCCCCCCGTCACTGCCCCCCCGCCGCCGGGTCGCTCGTCGGCCGTATCGGCCGTCGGGCACCTCGGCGGCACATCGCCAAGTGAGTAGGGCCCATAACAGTTTGATGAATATTGATATTTATTTTACTTATAGAACCCAAACAAAATACAGTAATTTATCCCAACACTCCAAAATTCCAAAATAAGTAACCATTAAAGAAACTATTTAAATGGCACCAGATATATTGGGCTCGATCTTGTTGGGTTCGTATTAGGCTAGTTGCAACTACGAGCAAATGCTGGCAGTGGCAATGCAACTTGAACCCCAATGGCACAGTCTCACTCCGGACTCGCGGTCTTTCGTAATCAGCAGAGTCTGTAGTTACCATATGTGTATCATATAACAGCACACCGATCTGCAGTTAATTGGATCGAGCCCATACAATGCAATCTAAACATCAGTTCTGTGTAAGTGCTGGGATAATACTACCTTGCAGAACAATCCCATTTCTGTAGTTTGTCATTAACCACCAATTGACTATGGATAGGCTTTTACAATAATAGTAATAATAAATATTATTATAACGAACGCATTCCAGATGCAGGGTGCATTCTCAAGACTATTATTAAGAATGTGTTATAGAATCCTAGGACCTAACTTTATTTACCGTGCAGATCCACAAATACAACACGCAAACTGGAAGCATGTAAAACATATATTGCATGATAATAAAATACTTCATGTTTTGCTTTTTACTTATCATAATAAGGAACAATTTGCAGATTCAATCAGAAGAATTAATTCAATGTATAAAAAGTCCAAGACTTTAGGTCGCTAGTACAGGCCATCTTTATTTTCATGTCTACGCCACATAACCGGTATGAAGAGAAGAGTATTATGTTACCGTTGTTATTTGACCTTTACAAAACATTTGTTTATTCTGTTCTACAGATAAAACTCTGGTATGACAAAGTTGGCCATCAATTGATTGTCACTATATTAGGAGCTAAGGACTTGCCATCAAGAGAGGATGGCAGACCGAGGAATCCTTATGTTAAAATTTATTTTCTTCCTGATCGAAGGTAAGTAATGAGTAGTAGGTAATGTGTGTAGTGATTGGCTGCGTAAGCGTATTGTTCTGGATGCCCAGCCGTTGTGGCTCCAGTATTGTGCAGCGACTTGACTCGAACAAAGATTTCCATTTTTTTTTTTTTTGTAAGACTGTCACCTGATTGGACACTGATTATAATGATCTTGCATGCAACATGACAATATTGAATCTTGATAGCGTTTCAGGTTAAGCAAGCAAGATTTTTCATGATTTGATGCCTCTTACCTTTGTTTACCTGATATGTATAATTATTCAGTTGTCTTGATGACCATTTAAATCTATGCAGGTGAGTGTTAATCAGTGCTCCTTACCAGCTGTGGCTTCTACCTGTTTTGGGTAGGGAGCCTGCCACTACCCATGCCTGGAGAGGAGGAGGTGGCAAGGAGACAGCCAGGTACCGGCACCTGCGCAATGGATTTGGCACGTACCAGGACCGGCGCATGGGCACAAGCTGCAGCTTAACTGCGCAGTCGAAAAAAACCTGGCCTCTATGGACTGCATCGGCTGCAGCCCATATAAGCCAGCTAGGGCTGACGATCAGATAGGGAGTGGCTTCGTACTGGAAGTACGCTCTCTGCTAATCGCAGCCCGGTCTGGCAGTCCCAGAGGGTGGAAACACCTCCCAGTGGGACTGCCTGTCCTGCAGATGACTGGCAGGCAGGACTTCCAGTAGGAAGTCACTGCCAGTCACAGTGAAGTCACACACTGCAACTGGATCACCTGAGCTCACTGAAGTGGTGGATTTCACTGGGGGTGATGCAGTCCTGCACCCCATAGGTAAAATCCGCCACTGCTTCCCTACACAATCAGGAGTCCTTCCTCTGTACTTGAGGCTTCGATCTCTGCCCTGCAGGATGCAGAGGCAACTCTGCCGGACACTGCACAATTGTCTCCTCCCACTCTGTGACATCTGCTGTCTGCCCAGAGCGTAGTAATGACTTGCGCGAGCCCCAAACATGTGATTGGCTACAATGGGTTGCTGCACATTTGCATTAATAAGTAAACTCGCTGAGGATGCCTCAGAACTTAAAGCTTAATGTGTATTGGTTTTGTCACTTAGAGATAGCATTTCATTAACATGCGATTAATGAAAGGGATATTCTGAAATACAAGCTAACTTTTAATTAGTTTCATATCTCTTATTGAATGTCATTAAGGTATTTTTAATTGCAGATAACCAATATAAATTTACACTTGTTCCATTAGAGGATTCTCAGGCAGGACCTGCAAAATGTAGAGATTCCTATCTTCTAATAAATAAAATATGTCGATACTTTTAATGAAATGTGTGAAAAATTTATAGTTTTATTGGTACAAACAGGGTGTTCGGGTAATGCATGCTAGAAAAAATGGAGAGGGGGAGGTTTTCAAACACTGTTGCTGCTAAAGTACTCCGAGAGGTGGTAAAGGTCAGATTGCCTCGTATTCCTTACCTCACATATCTAGTCAGGACCCATGAGTAATGTAAACTAAAATATGATTCAACGTAATGCTGTTCCCAAGTTAGTTGTGAAGGAATTAATGGAGATGTCCATTTTTTTCATTCATATTTTCAAAACAGTTTGCAAACCTTTTCTGTTGTCATATGGTTGAAAAACAACATTTAGGGCCAGATGTACTAAGCCTTGAAGAGAGAGAAATGCTGGTATCCAATTATCCCCGGTAATTAGCCCTGATGCCAGCGCTTTTGGGGAGTTTTGTTTCACCTGCCTCAGCAGGCAAAGCCAAATCTGAGATAAGCAGGCTTTTTTTCTGTGAGCGTGAGCGCGAAAATACATAGGTCTGCAGCTTTTCCCAGACCCTATGTATTTTCGCACAAAAGCGAAGCCCCCCCAAATTTTCCGCTGGCACAACATTTATGGGGCTAATTGTATACCGGGCAAAGTGGAGAGAAATAAAGTACCAACCAATTGGCTCCTATAATTTTTCAAACACATCCTGTACACTCCAATTTTTCTGTCTCCAAGGTTTGACAAATGTCCCCTTTAAACGTTTCAGCTTCAGTGAAACACTAAGGGGTACTGTATATTCAATTCCTGTCGGATCCTTTCCGACAGAAAGGATCCGACAGGTCAGTATTCAATGAGTGGCCAGGCCAAATCCCGACAACTATCACAAGTACCTGGGGAGGCAGATGCCGCTTATATCAGTGCTGTCATCTATTTCTGACCCATCCGGCGGTTGAGTCCTCTAATGCTGAGCACCGGTGTCCTCTGTCACTGACCCGCTCCTCTCCTCACCCGTCCCCGCTTCTCTCATCCTGTGAACCTGTCTCTGCTAGTCCTGTCTGTGAGCTTGTCTCTACCAGTCCTCTCTGTGAGCCTGCTCTGCGAGGCCTGTCTCTGCCAGTCCTATCTGCGAGGCCTGTCTCTTCCAGTCCTCTCTGTGAGCCTGTCTCTGCCATCCCTGTCTGTGAGCCTGTCTCTACCAGTCCTCTCTGTGAGCCTGCTCTGCGAGGCCTGTCTCTGCCAGTCCTGTCTGCGAGGCCTGTCTCTCCCAGTCCTCTCTGTGAGCCTGTCTCTGCCAGTCCTGTCTGTCAGCCTGTCTCTCCCAGTCCTCTCTGTGAGCCTGTCTCTGCCATCCCTGTCTGTGAGCCGCTCTGCCAGTCCTTTCTGTGAGCCTGTCTCTGCCAGTCCTGTCTGTCAGCCTGTCTCTGCCAGTCCTGTCTGTGAGCCTGACTCTGCCAGTCCTGTCTGTGAGCCTGACTCTGCCAGTCCTGTCTGTGAGCCTGACTCTGCCAGTACTGTCTGTGAGCCTGACTCTGCCAGTACTGTCTGTGAGCCTGACTCTGCCAGTACTATCTGTGAGCCTGACTCTGCCAGTACTGTCTGTGAGCCTGACTCTGCCAGTCCTCTCTGTGAGGCTGTCTCTGTGAGTCCTGTCTGTGAGCCTGCCCCTGCTAGTCCTGTCTGTGAGCCTGTTTCTTCCAGTCCTCTCTGTGAGTCCGATCTGTGAGCCTGTATCTTTCAGTCCTCTCTGTGAGCCTGTCTCTGCCAGTCCTGTCTGTCAGCCTGTCTCTCCCAGTCCTCTCTGTGAGCCTGTCTCTGCCATCCCTGTCTGTGAGCCGCTCTGCCAGTCCTGTCTGTCAGCCTGTCTCTGCCAGTCCTGTCTGTCAGCCTGTCTCTGCCAGTCCTGTCTGTGAGCCTGACTCTGCCAGTCCTCTCTGTGAGCCTGACTCTGCCAGTCCTGTCTGTGAGCCTGACTCTGCCAGTCCTGTCTGTGAGCCTGACTCTGCCAGTCCTGTCTGTGAGCCTGTATCTTTCAGTCCTCTCTGTGAGCCTGTCTCTGCCAGTCCTGTCTGTGAGCCTGTCTCTGCCAGTCCTGTCTGTGAGCCTGACTCTGCCAGTACTGTCTGTGAGCCTGACTCTGCCAGTACTGTCTGTGAGCCTGACTCTTCCAGTACTGTCTGTGAGCCTGACTCTGCCAGTCCTCTCTGTGAGGCTGTCTCTGTGAGTCCTGTCTGTGAGCCTGTCTCTGCTAGTCCTGTCTGTGAGCCTGTTTCTTCCAGTCCTCTCTGTGAGTCCGATCTGTGATCCTGTATCTTTCAGTCCTCTCTGTGAGCCTGTCTCTGCCAGTCCTGTCTGTGAGCCTGTCTCTGCCAGTCCTGTCTGTGAGCCTGTCTCTGCCAGTCCTCTTTTTGAGCCTGTCTCTGCCAGTCCTGTCTGTGACCTTGCTTCTGCCAGTCCTGTCTGTGAGCCTGTCTCTGCCAGTCCTGTCTGTGAGACTGTATCTGCCAGTCCTGTCTGTGAGCTTGTATCTGCCAGTCCTGTCTGTGAGCCTGTCTCTGCCATTCCTGTCTGTGAGCCTGACTCTGCCAGTACTGTCTGTGAGCCTGTCTCTGCCATTCCTGTCTGTGAGCCTGACTCTGCCAGTCCTGTCTGTGATCCTGCCTTTGCAAGTCCTGTTTGTGAGCCTGACTCTGCCAGTCCTGTCTGTGAGCCTGACTCTGCCAGTCCTGTCTGTGAGCCTGTATCTGCCAGTCCTATATGTGATCCTGTATCTGCAAGTCCTGTTTGTGAGACTGTCTACCACTCGCTACAATATTTTGATTGTTCTTTAATTTTTTTCTGTTTACAACGCTATCTAACGTTTTACCTGCTGTCCATTTAGCTGCATTGACCACTTTGTGTACAGTATGGGACACTTTCCTCACATTTGCCTTGTGCCCTATTTAGTCAAGCACTGACGGATGGTGTAATGGTTAGCATTACTGCCTCACAGCACTGAGGTCAATTCCCACCATGGCTCTACCTGTGCAGAGTTTGTATATTCTCCCCGTACTTGCGTGGGTTTCCTCCGGGTACTCCGGTTTCCTCCCACAATCCAAAAATATACTGGTAGGTTAATTGGATCCCAACAAAAATAATTAACCCTAGCGTGTATGTGTGTGTGTACCATGTGGGTGGGAATATAGATTATAAGCTCCACTGCGGCAGGGACTGATGTGACTGGCCAAATATTCTCTGTAAAGCGCTACGGAATATGTGTGCGCTATATAAAATAACTGGTAGTAATAATAATAATAATAATACTACTATGGCCAATACAATTAAACTAACCACTGTAGCAATAATAGACTAAAAGCAAAGGGGCTTCTGGATATATAGAGGCCTTTATCTATATTACAGCCAAGTAAACTGACATTGGTGGCCAACCAAGTGTAGAGATCTTTTAATGTTGTTGTTTTTTCTTTTGAAAGGCCCAACACAAATATAAGTGTTATAGTGGTATCTGACACAGACAGAACTGTTTTTTTCTGTGGCCATGTGTTCCCCAGAGAGTCTCTCCTATGATGTAATAGGCACGATAGGAAAGAACACCTTGCTCATAAGAAAGTATGGAAGAGGACCTATTCTTCTTCACACCTACTCATCTACTAGGCTTTATGACTTTTTGGAATCATTCAGTTGACAATTATACCAGGACACATTGGCAAGTGGCCAAATGGCTTTGCAAACACAAGATCATCTTAATGGATGTAGAAATCGGCCATCTACTATCCAATAGATCTTTGGGATAAGTTGGGTTAAATCCTTTGTGTTGATAGGTTTACAAATGCATGCAGCTCTTGGATTGGCCATATCACCCTTGTAAGTGTATCTCATTTGGTATAAAAAGGTTAATATTGCAGTGTGTATGAATTACCATAACATATTTTATATTTCTCTATATATTGTACCTATAGTGGGCACTTTGATGGCCATATACCACATTTGACCTTGTATTATATTTATATTTTTTTTTTTAGTGATAAGAACAAAAGAAGAACAAAGACGGTGAAGAAGACGTTAGAACCCAAATGGAACCAAACGTTCATTTACTCTCCAGTTCCTCGAAGAGAGTTTAGAGAACGAATGTTGGAGATTACACTTTGGGATCAAGCCAGAGTTCGAGAGGAAGAAAGTGAATTCTTAGGAGAGGTACTTTGTCAGGGTACCTTGTGTTCTCGTGTTGGGTAACCGCATGGGGAACATCTAGATAAACATTTGTGGGTGAAAATAAGTTTACACAATGACCATGTGTACGTGTATATATCTATGCTGCAGTCTTTCATTTAATGTCTTAGCACACTGCTCACAACGGGCTTCACGCACTGAGCTAAATGTGGAATTCCTGTAATTAGAACTTGCAGAATCTCTGAGCCAATACTGCTGTGATGACTCTTCTGCGCACTTTTTAGTACAACTTAATAATGTTTTTCTTTCCCTAGCTAGACCACCCTTAAAGTAAATGAGTCTTTCAGGAGATCACCTGGAACACAAAGAAAATTGAGCTGAACCTTGGTAGTAAACATGCTTGGAAATACTTATTTGTAACGTTAATTAAAGGGCTGCTGGAATTTTATTTTCTAATTGCCGTATTCCACTAGAGACCCCTCCTTCCTGATAACCTCCATGCATACTGCTGCATTATAAGCCGCTAGAGTTTTAGAGAAAAAACATCAGCAGATAATACAGTATATGGGAAAGAGATATCATGTCTGTGTATGAGGAAAGGGTGGGCTAATTCTATATAAATTATGTATGTTATTGGTAAACTAGCTGGTAAAGCAACTGCTATTTCCGTACAACCCTGTCATCAGATGGAGTATGATATGAAGGTCTATGTCACTTAAGACATATCTTTACACTAATCAATATCTGTCAATGCTTCCTGAATCTGTTCTTTTCCTAAACAGAGATCAACATAATTCAGTAATACTATTGAGCCTGTTTTTCAAATGGTAAATAAGCCTTACCGTATCTCCGTCATAGAAAGAGATATGGCTTCTCCCTAAGTACGAAGGGTGGCCTCCGCTGGAGACCAGGTTCACCAAAACTCGCCGATAGCTTCCCATTACAATGCATAGGGAAGCTTTATTTAACAAAGATTGGGGTGGCACAAGTAATGCAGCAATCTTTAAAGGCCCATACACACTACAAGGTATTGTGAACTATATCGCTCATTTTGGGTTTTATGAGTGAAATAAGTAACAATATAGTCCAGTGTGTATGATATGAACCATGCACGCCCCCGCTAGGGTGCATCAAACGCCCCGACATTCGGAATGCTTGCTGTCCCTATTCTTAAAATGTGCCTTTTTAGCATAGAAACAACTGTGCAAATTTTTTTTGATGTTCGATTTGACTTAGGTGGTCCACCTCCACACCCAAAAATTGTCTGTATCTTGGTACTAAAGCACGTGTATTGTATTATACAAAACAACTAACTTTAGCAAAACGAAGCCACCTTTTGTATGTGTGCCATGAATGCGTGTGGGCCTATCGTGGTTGTTCCCATCCAAATCACAAATCAAATCATTATTTCTTTTTCAGATAAAATAAAAAGAAATTTATAGAAATAAATAGAAAAAAAAATAAAAAAAAATAGAAAAATAGAATTTAATAGAAATCTTTAATCTTCAGGGGCATGGTGGGCCACATAAATATCATCTCAGATTCTTCAAAATTGGTATGCAATATATCCTTAACAATTCAAAAAAATGTAGCATGGGGACAAATCATTTTTCTTACTTTTAAAAATTCATGGGGCGTTTGATGCACCCTAGCCCCCGCCCGTCGACAACTAGGGTTTCTGTCGTCTGAACTTGCAGCTCAATTTTGCCTACAGTATATCGTTCATGTAAAAGTGTATATCGTTCAGTGTTTACGCAGTGAACAATGAACGATTCAACATAATAGCCACTCTTTAATTTTCATTATGTAAATTAGCTACCATTAGTGTCCCAGTTGATGCTAGCAATATCGTTCGTTGTTCATATCGTTTAAAAAATCGTTCAGTGTGTATACACAATATCTTTAATCAAGTACGCCTGGAAGCTCAAGGAAAATCGTTTACCAATTTCGTTCATCGTTCATAGCGTTTAGTGTGTATGGGCCTTTAGTCTGGTTATTAAAAAATACTTTCATATTTCACTGGTTAATAGTATTCAAAAGTTTTCTCCTTTTATTTTTATGTTTTTAGTTGCTGTTTATTTTAGTGATTTATAACTATCATTGCCACAGTCTATGCACGGATACAGATTCAGACTCAGATGCAGATACAGATTCAGTTGCAGATGTACAAGTGTTACGCATCAAAGTGATTAGTGCGATCTAGCAACGTTTTCTCGCTTCCAGTTGTTTTGTTTTTTTGGGCGCAAATAAGTAGCACATTTTGGGTGCACCGAGAGGGCACTGTTTGGCACGGTATCCGTTCACATGGTCGACCATGTTATGGTCGACAGTCATTAGGTCGACCACTATTGGTCGACATTGACATGGACACATGGTCGACACATGAAAATGGTCGACACATGAAAGGTCGACACGTGAAAAGGTCGACGTGAGTTTTTTAACTTTTTCTTTTGGGGAACTTTTCCATACTTTACGATCCAAGTGGACTACGATTGGAACGGCAATCTGTGCCGAGCGAAGCGGCAGCGGAGCGAAGGCACCATGCCCGAAGCATGGCGAGCGAAGCGAGCCATGCGAGGGGACGCGGTGCACTAATTGGGGTTCCCAGTCACTTTACGCAAAAAACGACATCAAAAAAAGTTAAAAAACTCATGTCGACCTTTTCATGTGTCGACCTTCCACGTGTCGACCATTTTCATGCGTCGACCATGTGTCTATGTCGACCATGTCAATGTCGACCAATAGTGGTCGACCTAATGACTGTCGACCATAACATGGTCGACCATTCATACCGGAACCGTTTGGCACATCTTGGGCAGTAATGTATGAGGACACATCTGTATAACGTTTTCCTCCCATGTTTTCACCTGTGAGCTGGGAATGACTGCTAGCACTGCCTGTCTGGCTAAGCTCATCCACAGTTATGGAAATGCAGTAAAGCTGCTTAATGTGCAATCTGTGCTAAAGGTTTCGTTATTTTTACTTGTTGGCGGATTGCAGAGTGCTAAAATGTCTTAAGATGCTAAAAATACACTTTCAAATATAGCGCTTAGCCTTTCCAGCAGAAAGCTGCACAGAAATGCTGGAAATGGCAATGCTATTAACATTACTGAAACGCAAGATGAGCACTGGAAATGTCAAGTAGATGTTATTTGCAAGTGCTTAGGGTATTTAGTGAACTTATGAAGCTTTTAGAACTGTTTTGTTGCAGAATTGTGTTAGCTGGTAGGAGCATAATGGATACTGTATGTTACGCTTTCATTTCCATTATTTTATTAAGCCTGCTTGTGTATGTTTCACTGCTCTGTTTTTTAAGTGGTGGGTGTGTGGATAAAAAAAGGAATGTTGCAGTATAAGTGGTATATTTACTGTAGTGAGGGTTTACAAAAGTGGAGATGTTGCCCATAGCAGCCAATCAGATTCTGGCTATTATCTTCTAGAAGGTGATAGATAAATTATAAGTAGAATCTGATTTTCTGGGCCTGATTCTGTGCATTGTGGCCTGATTCTGTGCATTGTGGGCCTGATTCTGTGCATTGTGAGCCTGATTCTGTGCATTGTGAGCCTGATTCTGTGCATTGTGGCCTGATTCTGTGTGAGCCTGATTCTGTGCATTGTGAGCCTGATTCTGTGCATTGTGGCCTGATTCTGTGCATTGTGAGCCTGATTCTGTGCATTGTGGCCTGATTCTGTGCATTGTGAGCCTGATTCTGTGCATTGTGGCCTGATTCTGTGCATTGTGAGCCTGATTCTGTACATTGTGGCTTGATTCTGTGCATTGTGAGCCTGATACTGTGCATTGATTCTGTGCATTGTGGGCCTGATTCTATGCATCATGGGCCTGATTCTGTGCATTGTGACCCTAATTCTTTGCATTGTGGCCTGATTCTATGCTTTGTGGGCCTGATTCTATGCATTGTGGGCCTGATTCTATGCATTGTGGGCTGATTCTGTGCATTGTGGGCGTGATTCTGTGCATTGTGAGCCTGATTCTGTGCATTTTGGGCCTGATTCTGCGCATTGTGGGCCTGATTCTGTGCATTGTGTGCCTGATTCTATGCATTGTGGGCTGATTCTGTGCATTGTGGGCTGATTCTGTGCATTGTTGCCTGATTCTGTGCATTGTGGGCGTGATTCTATGCATCGCTGACCTGATTCTGTGCATTGCGGACTGATTCTGTGCATTTTGGGCCTGATTCTGCGCATTGTGGGCCTGATTCTGTGCATTGTGTGCCTGATTCTATGCATTGTGGGCTGATTCTGTGCATTGTGGGCTGATCTGATTCTGTGCATTGTGGGCGTGATTCTGTGCATTGTGAGCCTGATTCTGTGCATTTTGGGCCTGATTCTGCGCATTGTGGGCCTGATTCTGTGCATTGTGTGCCTGATTCTATGCATTGTGGGCTGATTCTGTGCATTGTGGGCTGATTCTGTGCATTGTGGCCTGATTCTGTGCATTGTGGGCTGATTCTGTGCATTGTGGGCGTGATTCTATGCATCGCTGACCTGATTCTGTGCATTGCGGACTGATTCTGTGCATTGTGGGCCTGATTCTGTGCATTGTGTGCCTGATTCTGTGCATTGTGGGCCTGATTTTTTGCATTATGGGCTGATTCTGTGCATTGTGGGCCTGATTCTATGCATCGCGGACCTGATTCTGTGCATTGTGGGCCTGATTCTGTGCCCGATTCTGTGCATTGTGGGCCTGATTCTGCGCATTGTGTGCCCGATTCTGTGCATTGTGTGCCCGATTCTGTGCATTGTGTGCCTGATTCTATGCATTGTGGGCCTGAATTTATGCATTATGGGCTGATTCTGTGCATTGTGGGCCTGATTCTATGCATCGCGGACCTGATTCTGTGCATTGCGGACTGATTCTGTGCATTGCGGACTGATTCTGTGCATTGTGGGCCTGATTCTGTGCCCGATTCTATGCATTGTGGGCCTGATTCTATGCATTGTGGGCTGATTCTGTGCATTGTGGGCTGATCTGATTCTGTGCATTGTGGGCCTGATTCTGTGCCCGATTCTATGCATTGTGGGCCTGATTCTGCGCATTGTGGGCCTGATTCTGCGCATTGTGGGCCTGATTCTGCGCATTGTGGGCCTGATTCTATGCATCGCGGACCTGATTCTGTGCATTGCGGACTGATTCTGTGCATTGCGGACTGATTCTGTGCATTGTGGGCCTGATTCTGTGCCCGATTCTATGCATTGTGGGCCTGATTCTATGCATTGTGGGCTGATTCTGTGCATTGTGGGCTGATCTGATTCTGTGCATTGTGGGCCTGATTCTGTGCCCGATTCTATGCATTGTGGGCCTGATTCTGCGCATTGTGGGCCTGATTCTGCGCATTGTGGGCCTGATTCTATGCATCGCGGACCTGATTCTGTGCATTGCGGACTGATTCTGTGCATTGTGGGCCTGATTCTGTGCCCGATTCTATGCATTGTGGGCCTGATTCTATGCATTGTGGGCTGATTCTGTGCATTGTGGGCTGATCTGATTCTGTGCATTGTGGGCCTGATTCTGTGCCCGATTCTATGCATTGTGGGCCTGATTCTGCGCATTGTGGGCCTGATTCTGTGCATCGCGGGCCTGATTCCGTGCACTGTGGGGCTGGTTCTGAGCTGCAGGTATGTTTGAATTATGCTACATCTAGCAAGTTTTAGCAAACTGTTCATTCACCACAGTGACGTGCGGTGGGGTGAGGCAGGTGAGGCAGAGCCTTTCCTGTCATACTAACATTTGGACCAGAGTTTTGACTATATAAAGTATATGAAAAATATAAAGAATATGTCAGAAATATCTTCTTTGTATTATTCTAATAATTTTTATAGTCAAAACTCTGGAGTAAAGAGTCTATGGCAGGTGAGGCAGTGAGATTCCCCCACCTACCTTTTCCGCACCTCTCTGATAAAAACTCACCAAATTTCCAGGAGTTTATACTGCTGCACCTGTGTATAATGCCCAGATGTATATACTGCTGCACCTATGTATAATGCCCACATGTATATACTGCTGCACCTGTGTATAATGCCCACATGTATATACTGCTGCACCTGTGTATAATGCCCACATGTATATACTGCTGCACCTGTGTATAATGCCCACATGTATATACTGCTGCACCTGTGTATAATGCCCACATGTATATACTGCTGCACCTGTGTATAATGCCCACATGTATATACTGCTGCACCTGTGTATAATGCCCACATGTATATACTGCTGCACCTGTGTATAATGCCCACATGAACCCTTTGGCTCATATACTGTGTGTAAATCTGGCTCTGGTACTAGCCAGTGCCTCCTGAGCCATTTACCTCACCGCTTGTCTCTGATTCACCACATACACATCTTTCTATATGTCTGGGCCATTCTGAGTCAGATGCATCTTAGACATTTCTCTCTGTCCGTGAAATGGGCGTTTCTGGGACGTGCTTTATGTAAGCATCAGGACGCGTGTCAGTCGCATTAGCTTTCCCTTTGCAATCCATTCACATTCAGAATGTGACCTCATTCAGAGCTGCATGATTCAGATGTGGTCTCAGTGCTGCCACAAAGCTCTCCCCTGGTGTACATCCGTGCGTGTGAATGTGCAAGGACTAAGACTGTCAGTGCGGTACACGCTGTAATACTTCCTGGTGATTCTTGCATCAACGAAACTTGCACATGCAGATTCACCATCTGATTGTGGCCTCCCATGTGATTGAGCATCTGTGAACGCAACCAGTTCCGCTACATTCCCATAGCACACCCATAAGACGCACCATCTCCATGCATCTGTTTAGCACCCTCCCAGTCACATGCCCATTAACACCAACATTTTTTCAAGACGTCTCTGTGTAACCCATACGACATAAGAGCTTTAGTTAACACTGGCATTCCGTGTCTCTGAACCAGGCCCTGTGTCTTTATATAAACTTAGGGCATGCTCTAACACAGGCATGTCCAAACTGCGTCCCTCCAGCTGTTGTGAAACTACATATCCCAGCATGCCCTGACACAGTTTTGCTGTCAAAGAATGCTAAATCTGTGTCAGGGCATGCTGGGATGTGTAGTTTCTCAACAGCTGGAGGGCCGCAGTTTGGACATGCCTGCTCTAACATCTGTAATCTTCCCTGAGTGTAAGCGTCCACAAAGATGAGGATGACTGGCCACCACGTCTGAAAAAGCGCATATGCTACCTATGAAGAGATAGCTAAATTGCCCTGTTTGCCGTTTAAGTGCAGATTGCAACCAACTCAGCATGACCCTTTTCTTTTGCTGCTGCTGACTAAGCTCTGACTACATTGCACTTCCTAGTCACATGACACATCCAAATGTTCATCAGTGCATAAAGCCCGCCCCCACACTCAGAGGAATGCCTCTATTGGATCCCTTTCTGTGCAGCTTACTGCCCATGGTGTGGCCCCACCCCCAGTTCTGCAAAGCAGTGTCTGACTGTAGAACTGAGGCAGAGCTGTTTTTGCCTCATCTCTCATTTCCCTGCAACTTCAGGATCTCCACACAGCTGCTGAGTGTTATCTATAAAAAGGATTACACATAGGTTTATGTTATAAATATCTTCTTTGTATTATTCTAATAGTTTTTATATAGAATCTCAGGAGTTTGACAGGGAGTATGACCAGAGGCAGCCAGTACAAATCTGTTACTGGGGGTGGTCAGATCTGGGGTTTGAATGTATTATACTTGCAAAAACATTTAAACATTTTCATTACAGTGTACTGGTAGAAAAGCGGGTGGCCACTTGCTTGTGTCTGACCCCAGACTGAAAGTTGCCAGCCAGCCCCTGAGTATGACAGGAGGCTCTGCCTCCCCTACCTACCCGGACTGCACATCCCTTATTAAGAGTTATTGTTGTTGACCATCATGGTTTATATGAAGTCTTACAGAAGTGGGTTGCTGGGTTTCTAGATTTTATAAGATAGTATACAGTAACTAAGCCATAGAGAGGCAGAGCCTGGCAGCCCCGCTGATGTAGCTGTATCCAACACTGTACTTATTATTCCATTATAAAGCAGTCTCCATCTACAGACTTCTCTATCAGAGTCACTAATAGCCATTCATGCTGTCCTTGGAGGGGGTTCCATATGAAGAACCAGCAGCCGGGATCCCGGCTGTCAGTATACCGACAGCAGGATCCCGGCCACCAGTATGTCGGCAGTGGGGCGAGCGCTAGAAAGCCCCTTATTATATTATATTCTCCCTCTATGGGTGTAGTGCATACTCATAGAGGGAGAAAAGCTGGTGGCGCCGGGATTCGGGCAGCGGTAATTCAGCGCTAGTCGGGATTCAAACCATAGCCACAGTGTACTGTTTCCTGCCACACTGTATGTGTCTCTACAATGCTTCATTCCTTTCTTGGTCGCTAGCGATCACCCCGGCAGCCTGCGGGGTCGGACCAGATTGAATGTGCAGCACATTCAATCTGGAGGATCCGATCCGATGCTCACAGGGCCGCGGATCGGATTGGATACACAGACGAAATGCCCGTTTTCACCCAATATATCGGGCCGAATGCCCGAATTGGGCTGAAATCAGGCATGATCGTTCTAGTGTATGAGGCCCTTTAGCTCATCACGTCATATTATTCAATTCAGATCCCTATTCTTGCCTTCAAGACTCCAAACAGTAATTCAGGAACATCGGCCGGGTACACACCAGAGTGACCGACAATCGGTCTGATTTTCAGAATGATTTCCCTTGAGCTCAGAACTAGCAACACTGAGCATATACACTGCACAATCTTACCAACGACCGAACGATACATCGTATTGTTTAATCTTATACGAATTATCGTTGCTCCTGTACACACTAGAACAGCCATCTTTAACCACCTAACTGACAATTTCCCCCCCCCAAAAAAACGCTCAGAAATTGTTTGTTTTTTTATGAGTGAATAAGGTGAAGAACATGAATTTAACCTTATCCAAAATGATTTTAGTTAAAAAAAATTTTTTTTTATAAAAAAAATAATAATTTTTTTCAAACATCGGTAGGGAACATTGATAACATTGCGACATTACTTTTTACACCCCAGACAGCTGTCAGGTACATGGGGGGGGGGGGCTTGTCTGCAGCCGATGGGTAGGGGGTCCTGCCGTGCTGACCGATCAGCAATTATCGGCAGCACGGCAACACTGGGGGAGGGTGCGGGAAGGCAGCAGAGGGAATTTTCCCTTCCCTGCAGCTGCAAGCACTAGTTATCTGACTGGTCGCATCCTGTGTGACCGGGTCAGATAAAGCACTTGCTGGTATGGTCGCATCTGATGCGACCATGCCATGCAAGTGGTTAAAGAACACTGGCCAAATTGGAACGACATATCATCTGGTTGCCCGGCTGGCTGTATGCACTAGACGATGTGCACTTTGCACCATATCGTTAACAATATCTTCTGACTGATCGTGCAGCAAGGAAGACTGGGGGATATCACTAACGACCCGGGAGAGCACAACATGACGATGTAGAAACATCTGTCGTTACAATACTGCAAATCATCCCGATATCGCTGTAGTGTGTACTCCCCTTTACTTCTCCCACTTCTCTGCTACTCACTCCCTGCAGTCTACAAACACAACTCACTCCACATACAGACATGGCTTCTTCTTGTTTCCTACAGTATGCGTGCCTGTCACTGGCTGACCTTTCAGTATCCAGCCATCAGCCTCCCTACTTATCTTTAAAACACTTCTCAAGCAACTCTTACTGAATGATTCCGTTCAATAATCCCCTAAATACTTAGACCCCCAGAGGTCTATGTTGCTATGTGGACTAAATCAGAACTTTTGTTCTCCTATTTTGTCCCTCCTAATTAAAATGTAAGCTTCTCAGAGGAAGAGCCTCTTCCTTAATGTTTCTCGACGTATGACATGTAGTTATCTCCCACTATTCTATATTGCTTCATGTACTGTTATTTCTGAGAGGATAGGGATTCTCTGATCACTCAGATAAACATGGCTAATGCTCCTTATTGTAAACACACACACAGTAGACTGTGCAAGCCAGGATGGTATGTCACTTACTAGGTCTCCACAGTAGTATATGATTACAGATGCATGTGGTCTCCTGCTGCAGTAGTCCTGTGCCTCCTCGCCTGGGATACCAGCTCACACAGTGCCCTTCACCTCAAATTCTCTCCCTGCTGTAACTGGAGATACGCGATGACGCAATTCTCCCACTGCCGGCAGAGGGTCTGTAGGAGGCATGGCATGCTATCAATCATTCCCTCTATAGCTCCGCCCACCCACCACCACATTGGTCACGGCGCCTTGCAGCCAGCCTCACCTCCTATTGTCGAATTCTTTCCGGCAGCCCTGAACCTGGCACTTGAAGCCTGCTGCCTCAGCCTGAAAGCCACCGAGCCTCCGAAAGGACTGTTAAGTCCTCCTTTAGTTTACTTAATGATGGCCTGTGATTGTGTTTAAACTTATTAGTTAAGGTGGCCGCCTCCAATTTGAGGTGCCGGAACGCAGTTCTGGCCCACTTTAACCCCTGGATAGCATCTCAATGCCTAGTCATCTCCAGCTACTTCTCTCTGGACCTTCTCTGCAGATATCACCCCCCTCAGTAAAGCACACTGCTCTCTTTATTATATCCTACCCTGTCTGTTCATAATATAAGCAGGTCAGTCAGGGTGTCACAGAGTCTGATGAGGTGTGGAGACAAGATGGCGGGGTTCCTGTACACAGTGGGGTGCATAGGATCAGATTACCTGCAGCTCCAGGGATAACCTGTTTACCACTTATCCTAACCTACTCATCCTAATCAGATCTGATGGTACAGTCAGGGGCCTTAGAACAGAGGGCTTCTTTAACTATAGTAAATAACACTCTGGCCTAGTCTTGACTGTTAATAATTACATTGAACACAATATAACCAAATAAACGACATATTCCAAATATAACAGATACAATATAATAACACAATTCAATGCAATATTGCCCAGCATATAACTAATAACATATTGTCAATTAGTGTTGTCCGTAGTATGACCAGGGCTGGGAACTGCTTGTGTTTTAACACTGTGCAACATGAGGTGCAGGCTGCGTAAAGTGAAAGTCCTACTCGTGTCATCACAATTTCTACATGTTGTGGAATGCCGCACAGTCAGTGGCACTACTGTAAGGTCTCACGAGCAGGGCCCTCCTCCCTCATGTGCTTTTCCTTCCCTCACTTATACCATCACCTCCTCCATACTACCACTACACCTAACTTTTGGGTTAAGCGGCCCTACTGTTATCTGAGCACTATGACTGTTGATGCAGAAATGTTTATAATGTCCTGCAATGTACTGTACTTTATGTCACTTATTTCTTTTTGTTTATACCGTTTCTGTTTGTGTACTTTTTAATGTATTTTAGACCTCATGTGGCCCCATATAAATAAAGTAAAATAATAATAAATCTGAATCCATGTACAAATAGCAGCATCAGTTTTGGTGCAAGGGGCATGCAGGGGAGACAGCTGCAGGAAGGCTTTGGGGCCCTTGCCCGGCATTACACACTGTTGATTTCTTATCATCTGGGCGATTTCTCTGGTTCATTATGTCCCATCGGATTTATGTGCTGCTGACAGAGCTCTGAGAGTGATAAACTGGGTTCTGGCCAGTAGCTCTGCGCAGTAACTCTGTGTCTCCTGCCTCACTGATGTCCCCATTTCCCAGTGAATTGTTAGACTAAATATTGGTTCTACCATCAGCCTGTCTTGCGTGCAGTGTCTTTATGTATTAACTGTGTATGTTTAATTCCGACAGATTCTAATTGAATTAGAAACTGCACTTTTAGATGATGAACCACATTGGTACAAGCTACAGACGCATGACGTGTCCTCGTTGCCACTTCCCCACCCGTCTCCATTTATGCAACGGAGACAAGTGCACGGAGAGAGCCCGACTAGAAGATTGCAAAGTAGGTCTTTCCTTCTGATCAGTCCATGTGTGATGTCTGCATGAGTGTTAAGCAAAAACTCTATCCCTCCTGTTACATGCAACCACTTGCATCATGAGCTACAGTAAGAGCACAAACTACAAACACATACAATTAAAGGTACCTATGAAATCTCAGCCATTAAGGACTGAGAGCTGCCACAGTGAGGGGCGCGGAGATTGAGGGGAGTGGGTACTGCATGCTGGAGGGGCCCGGTCAGTAACACATCGGGCAGGGAGAGAGAGAGGAGACTGCTGTATGCTGGGCTGTGGAGGGTCCAGGAATTCTGCTGCCAAATGAGCAGAAGCAGTCGCCTCCGTCTCTCTGCAAGTGTTACTGGGGTTTGGCGGGAAGGAATCCTTCCCTCTTCTTTTTTGGGGAGGGGGAGTGGCCACACCTTCCACGTTTTGGCCACGTACCCAGGCCCTGTTCGCAAAAAGTGTTTTACAGAATACATAAAAACTGCAAACCACATTACAGATAGTGTCAAGTCAGCGACTTGCATGCCATATACGTTATAACAAACAGGGCAACATCTAGTTGGGGAAGAGTTCCAATGAATATATTGCTGTAAGGTTGAACACAATTGTCCTAAAGGAAGGTTAACACATGACTTGTATAAATCGGCAATAATTGCTTCATCTTAGTGTTCTTTAAACATACTGTAATTCAGAACTATAAACTGTGTTTCAGCTTTTTATAATGCAAATACTGTATGTATATGGTCAAGTTTACATTTCTGTCTTTTGTTGAGGGTGCAAGTATTCACGTTTTATTTAGTTAAACTGCATTCACACATTCAGATGTTTTCTTCAACCAAGGATAAAAAATAAAAACAATCACAAAATGGATTTTATTAATTTGACAAAGTTATGTACTAATGTTGTACAAGATGCGGATTAGTTTTAATTGAAGTCATATTAAAGAAAACGGTGCACTTACACTTCACAGCATCCGGTACAGGGCTGTCCACACTATTAACCACAGTTCTCACAAATCTGTATAGAAAATTAAAAGCACTTATGTTGGTCTAAAGATAAACCTTTCATGGACGCTTTCAGTAAATTCAGTACATACATTTGTAACTTTCGGATCCATTGTTGTAAAGTTGTTTTTCACACAATCAAAGTGCTCAGTGCTTTGATTGCTATTGTATGCTGTGAAATACAAGATTTCTGTTTTGCATGTGTCATTACAAGTCTGTACATACTGCGGCCAATGCAGCGTGTGAGCAACACTAGTTGGTATAGCATAAAACCTTTGCGTGTTGCTCGAGCATAAAGCTTTTGTGTGTGCGTGTGTTAGCAATTTCTTTTGTCTGGATTCGATATGAAGGTTAATTTTTTTTTTTTATTAAACTTTATTGGAACCTAATAGTAAATGCGTGTTTCACATACAAACCGAATGGTTAAAAGTGTCGCTGTAAGTGTCTGTGATGTATGCCTAACGTAAACCCGGAGCATACAGATGGACCCACGCTCATATAACCTTCTCTGTTGCGGCTAGGTGCACCAAGGTTTATTAGCATACGCCTTTCATCTATTGTTCTCAGCTGCAATACAATACAGAGAGAACAATACAGCAGGGGATTAAGTCATTACAGCAAGGGATTTAGGGGGACATGTACTAAGCAGTGATAAAAGTGGAGAAGTGAGCCTGTGGAGAAGTTGCCCCATCAACCAATCAGCTGCTCCATACAATTGTATAGTATGCTAATTATAATTACTTCAATGCTGATTGGTTGCCATGGGCAACTTCTCCACTGGCTCACTTCTCCACTTTTATCACTGCTTAGTACAGTGATGGCTAACCTTGACACTCCAGCTGTTGTTGAACTACACATCCCAGCATGCCCTGCATCAGTTTTAGCATGGTCAAATAACAAAACTGTAGCACAGCATGCTGGGATATGTAGTTCAACAACAGTTGGAGTGTCAAGGTTAGCCATCACTGGCTTAGTACATGTCCCCCTAAGTCCGACAGCACTGGCTCAATTAATCCTATTAAAGGGATAGATGAGCAGGGGTCTGGGACTGAGGGTTGACAGCACAAAGGTCGACACACCTTAGGTCGACGCCAATTGGTCGACACACCTTAGGTCGACATGGACAAAAGGTCGACAGGAACAAGGTCGACATGGAAAAAGGTCGACATGAGTTTTTAATGTTTTTTTGGTGTCGTTTTCTTCGTAGAGTGACCGGGAACCCCAATTAGTGCACCGCGTCCCCTCGCATGGCTCGCTTCGCTCGCCATGCTTCGGGCATGGTGCCTTCGCTCCGCTACCGCTTCGCTCAGCACACTTTACCGTTCCAATCGTAGTCCACATGGATCGTTAAGTATGAAAAGGTTATAAAAAAAGAAAAAAATCGTGAAAACCTCATGTCGACCTTTTTCCATGTCGACCTTGTTCCTGTCGACCTTTTGCCCATGTCGACCTAAGGTGTGTCGACCAATTGGCGTAGACCTAAGGTGTGTCGACCTTTGTGCTGTCGACCTGGGTTCCGGATACCGATGAGTAGGGCTCCATCTGTATATTACTGGTGCTGGCCCGGCGCCCACAATAGACGCAACTTGTTATATGGCCATTTTAAGTGTCTGTACACATGCTGTACCCACTTAGGTACACTGCAGTCACTGCTTGGCTGTAAAAGCATGGATCTTTGACCCCTATAGTAAAAGTTCTGTCAGTATACACTTACCTTTTTTTTTAATAATGTTTTTTATTTTTAGCTGTCAAGCTGTGGCTATACTGCCAGTCCAGGGTATACTGACAGTACGTCAACTATAAATCCATATTCGCTACTCTTTTAACTGTCCATTCTGCATTTCCTAAGCTCCCGTCACTGGCTGTGCTGTTGTACTGATCTGTGAATTGTAATGGATCAAACAGGTGTCGCCATAGCCCTGGCAGGAGTCTTGGATGTAAGCAACAGGTGGAGCCATATGGAAGGGGATAATGCCACCTGCAACAGAAGCTTTGTTCATTTTTTCTACACTTAAACGATATTTATAATGTGCAGTTTCATTAAGATCTACTCAGCAAAGTTGCGAAGCGCTAGAAAACCTCTGAGATGCTGGATTTGGGTCTGCATGGTTATGACGTGTCTGTTTTCATTGCTGTACTTATTTTGATTTACCATTTTCAGGAACGCTACAGTATGCAGCAGGGATATTTCACAATATAGTTTCATTTCTAAACCGATTCCAAAAAAGTATGCAAAGCTCATAACATTATTTTATTATGTGTTGCTATATTTTAGCAATATCATTTATACATATGTATGCTTTTGTATAATTTATAGCAATGTCATTGTTTATACATTTAACCTTATTGTAAATATTTGGCGATATAATCTCCCTGCTGCATATTTAATTTCATAACATTCTCCCCTTGACATCAGTTCATATTAATATTTGTTTTCCAGATAAAGGCCCATATTCATATAATTCAGGTAACGCCAGCATGCAAGAGATTCATAATGCATGTCAGCATATGCACGGAGTGGTATAATCACCGCAAATGGCGTGCTTATACCACATGGTGTCCATATGTCCTATGTTATTGTTATAATACCTACTTGCCTGTAGTTCACCTTGCTTGCTTGAAACCTCAGTACACATTTTACCTGAATTTACAATGGAAATCCTAACATTGCTTTACATTTTTAAGGAGTAGCAAGCCTAAAACACATGCCGATTCAACCTAAGAGCTCAGAAAAATCCCTAAGACATTTAATACCAAAATGTATACCTCTCTTTGATAAATCAACTCTCCTGATCGTTTAGCTCTCCCTGATAATCCAGCTCTCCCTGATCATTTAGCTTTCCCTGACTGTTAGCTGCTCCTTATATTTAAGCTCTTCCTGATCGTTTAACTCTTCCTGATAATTCAGTACTCTGTGATCAGTTAGCTTTTCCTAATAGTTCAGCTCTCCCTGCAGTTTAGCTCTCACTGATCGTTTACTTTCCCTGATTTAGGCACCAACCCCATCCATTGCCATTTCTAAAAGATGCTGCAATTTCGCATGGCTTCTGACCTTAATGAGGGTGCTATAGTCTAGTGCCCACAATGGGTTTCTAAGCATAGATAGAACAATTTAGTTAGCCGCTTGCAAGCTACTATGCCCTTCAATTTTCCAGTTTGGAGTCCTCCAACAGGGATACTTCAGACAAGCATGTTCAATTATTATAAATTGAGTAAAAATGGCACGGGTGTCTCCTTCTCAGTCACTGCACTATAAAATATAGAATAAAAAAGATCACAGACTAAAGCTAGGTACACACTATAACATTCTCTGGCAGATAATCTGCCAGATCTACAGTAGCTGGTTGGAATGAAAATCTGGTAATGAATGAGCACAAACCGCAATCTATCATTTGCTCCCAAACACCGGAAAAATAACAAAACCTGTCGTTCATACAAATTGGTTAAACACAAATTTAACCAACTTGGTTGAACGACTGTTTTTGTCCATTTTGCAGTTTTTGGGAGCAAATGGGCGATTGTCATTTGCTCTCGTCCATTACCAGATTTTCATTCCAACCAGCTAAATCTGGCAATATATCTGCCAGATAATTGTATAGTGTGTACCGAGGCTTACTTGTAATTAAACGGTCCTGTCTGAATTACCCCTAAACCTAGAAATGCAATGCTATATAAATGTAGAGGAAGCCTAGTACTGATCCAATGATCGTAGTCTCATCGGATGTGCTTTTAGTTCTGACAAGCGTTACATAACCTTAAATATGCTTTTGGGAATGTTACAAAGATCTATTTTATGTTAAGCAACTTTTCATTCTGATTGAGATGCCCTTTAACAGTGATTGTATTTTTATTTAAATAACGCTAATTATATACAGTACAGCAAGTCTTGAAAGTATATACCGTAATAGAAAGTCATGTGAATTAAACAGATCTCCGTGGTAAAATAAAGGCATAGTTTAGCGATTACTCATCACGCACAATAAAACTTATACTGTAGCTATTTAAGGATATTGGAACATAGAACTGTTAAGTTTAATAACTTAATATCTGTTTAAGGTATTTCTATTTAACATTTTTTTTTATAAATTTTAATAAAATATATAAATAAATAAAAAAACAAGAAAGGATTTTAGTTGAAGTTAATAAATACGATTTTAACTCATTATTTTGTCCATAAGTTAAAGTCATTGGCCCTCATTCCGAGTTGTTCGCTCGCTAGCTGCTTTTAGCAGCATTGCACACGCTAGGCCGCCGCCCTCTGGGAGTGAATCTTAGCTTAGCAGAATTGCGAACGAAAGATTAGCAGAATTGCGAATCGAAAATTATTAGCAGTTTCTGAGTAGCTCGAGACTTACTCCTACACTGCGATCAGCTCAGCCCGTTTCGTTCCTGGTTTGACGTCACAAACACGCCCTGTGTTCGGCCAGCCACTCCCCCGTTTCTCAAGACACTCCCGCGTTTTTCCCTGACACGCCTGCGTTTTTTAGCTAACGCCGTGAAAACGCTGAGTTGCCGCCCAGAAACGCCCCTTTCCTGTCAATCATTTACCGAACACCAGTGCGACTGAAAAACGCCGCAGACGCTACAGCAAAACAGCTACGTTTTTAGTAAAATAACTAAGCGCATGCACTCTGCGTACCATGCGCATGCGCATTTAGCGACTAATCGCAGTATAACGAAAATCGGCAACAAGCGAACAACTCGGAATGACCCCCATTGATATTAAAGTACCTCCTTAGGTTGCACCATCCATCTTATTGGATAAACTAATGTGATATACAGATTATTAGTCCAATAGGAACCACTAAATCGCTTTTTTTTTTTTGGTGACTGGTTCAGCCTCTAAAATGGACTTTAAGCCATGCAATCTATCGGGTCTATTCAATGACTGTTGGATCCTCTCCGACAGAGAGGATCCTACAGCTCAGGCAATTCCGACAGGTTTTCGACAATGCTGATCCTTTTTTAAGTTGAACCAGCATTGTCGAAAACGGGGCAAAATGTGTGACTAATCCGCCGATCCACGTGTTTTTCGACAAGTGCCGTTTTTTCCGACTGTCGGAAAAACGGCACTGTCATTGAATAGGTCGAATGCAAATTCGACCTATTTCTGTTGAAAAGTGCCGGTTTTTCCGACTGTTGGGAAAACTGGCACCAGTTGAATAGACCCCTATGTATTACAGATAGTTCCCTTTTTTTGGCAAATTCTAACAGTCATATGTAATATTTTATAACATTATTCTAAGAAAATAACATTACCGATAAAATGCACTGTTATCCAAATAATTGCGCGTCTGTAAATAAACACAAAGCGTTACTTCGAATAAAACAATAGCCCGTATCTTACATACACATAGTATTACACATGACACTTTTGCTTTGAAGTAGTGTGTTTCTGCTCATTGAGTTGTGTTTCGGTTCTGTTTGTTTATCTCTGATAACAGGTGTGGATTGCAACCCTACTAATATCGCTCTCCTTCCCCCAGTAACTCCTCCAGCTGTAGTTATTAGCACTGACTGTGTGTTTTTATGAACAACCTTGGTTCTCCTGCTATTAGAGGAAGTTACATTGAAGAGCTGCTTCTCACTGACCATTCTTTGCAGGATCCAAAAGAATAAGTGATAGTGAGGTGTCTGATTATGACTGCGATGATGGAGTCGGGGTCGTGTCAGGTGAGACACTAAAAACGTATAACTACTTTTATTAGAGTACATTCAACAGGCATGGTCCAGGATATTTCTCTCCAAGCTGGCCCCAGGGCCTGCCATAAATCATTAGTATTAAAATTGTATTTCTGTTTTCCCCATCAAATGATGCGATAGTTCTCCATTTACGGATTTAGGGAGACATAGGATAGGAGGTGCAGGGCCGTAACTAGGGTGGTGCGGCCAGTGCTCAGACATAGCACATACAGTATGCCCTATGGGCTGAGCTGGCCACATCCACCAGCGATCATGCCACCAGCTGAAGCGCTTTCCGCAATAATGTATAGCAGTATTGGTGTGCCAGGCTCCTTCTCTGCCGGGCGCATGGCTACCATTACACATTACAGCGGGCAGTGTCAGTGAGCTCCGCCCGCTCCCTGCTTCCCCATCTCCTGCAGTGTCTCTTGGGACTGGGAGAGATGTCATGACGTCTCTCTCAGTCCATTCCCACGTTGCCAAGTGCTTAGGAGCTGCAGCGTTTGGGCGGGAAGCGCTTACTAAGCTGCAGGACTGGAGTCACTGTCAGGACTCAGGGGAAGAGGTGGACTGCGGCAAGGCGGTCGGTAGCAGACAGACTGGCTGACTCTGTCAAAGTGAGTTCAGCTAACTGTGAGGGGGAGATGTAAAGTGGAGATAGATAAAGTATCAGCCAATCAGCTCCTAACTGTCATGTTACAGGCTGCGTTTGGAAAATGACAGTCAGGAGCTGATTGGTTGGCAGTTAAAATTTCTAGTTACGGCACTAAGGAGGTGTACACACTCACATGGCACTGGCCACACCCACATGGCACTGGCCACACCCACACAGCACTGGTCACATAATAGGCCCTTGATCATTTTCAGCCCCAGGCTCATGTGGTCCTTAATTCAGCCCTGGCTTTCATAATTTTAGCATTTTTCTTGGTTACCAGGGTGCAGCCAATGCGAATCACTGATGCCAGGCAACGAGTAATCACATTATACTGGGTCAGCCTGGTTCTTTCCAACTGAATACTGTCGTATGTTTTATTCTGTATGCTGGGATATGTGACAACACTGTTGACATTTCCTTCATGTTGTTTAACCACTCGCCTGGCATGGTCGCATCAGCAAGTGTTTTATCTGACCTGGTCACACAGGATGCGACCAGTCAGATAGACAGCGTGTGCAGCAGCAGGGAGAGAAAATTCCCTCCGCTGCTGCTCTCAGAGGCGCCTTCCCGCGCCCTCCCCCATTGTTTGCCCTGTTGCCGATCATTGCTGATTGGTCAGCACGGCAGGACCCCCCCACCCAGCGGCTGCAGACAACAGCAGCCTCTGGGGAAGTGTAGACTAACCCCCACCCCCCTCTGTGTACCTGGCGGCTGGCCCCGCTGTTAAAAGGAAAGTCGCAATGTTTCCGATGTTCCGATGGTGCTGACCGATGTTCCGATGCTTGGGGAGGGGTGAACTTTTTTTTAACTAAAATCATTTTGGATAATTTTGGATTTGTGTTCTTCACCTAATTCACTCATAAAAAATCCCGACAATTTCTGAGCGGTTTTTGGGGATAAAATTATCAGTTAAGTGGTTAATTTATGACCATCTTCTATACTGTATGTACTTTGTTTTACTAGTCCCATCTCATGACACGATATAGCCATAGCATTTTTTTTTGTAGGACACAGAACTATGGGGGTCATTCCGAGTTGTTCGTTCTGTATTTTTTTTTCGCATCGCAGCGATTTTCCGCTTAGTGCGCATGCGCAATGTCCGCAGTGCGACTGCGCCAAGTAAATTTGCTATGCAGTTAGGAATTTTACTCACGGCCTTTTCATCGTTCTGGTGATCGTAGTGTGATTGACAGGAAGTGGGTGTTACTGGGCGGAAACTGGCCGTTTTATGGGTGTGTGCGGAAAAACGTTACCGTTTCTGGGAAAAACGCGGGAGTGGCTGGAGAAACGGAGGAGTGTCTGGGCGAACGCTGGGTGTGTTTGTGACGTCAAACCAGGAACGACAAGCACTGAACTGATCGCAGATGCCGAGTAAGTCTGGAGCTACTCAGAAACTGCTAAGAGAGGTGTAATCGCAATATTGCGAATACGTCGTTCGCAATTTTAAGAAGCTAAGATTCACTCCCAGTAGGCGGCGGCTTAGCGTGAGTAAATCTGCTAAAAGCAGCTTGCGAGCGAACAACTCGGAATGAGGGCCCATGTTAATACTTTTACTGGGAAGTCTTTTCAGCAAATCCCATCTGTTCATTTGGTTGTTTTACAGATTTACGGCACAATGGTCGCGATATGCAGAGTTCAACATTATCCGTTCCAGATCAAGTCATGTCATCGAATCACTGTTCCCGAACTGGATCGCTCAATGTTGATAGTATAGGAAGGACAAGATCCTGGTCTCCTAGTGTTCCACCTCCACAAAGGTACTGCACGCCGTTTAAGCAAGATATAAACTTTTTTTCTTTACTTTGAATTTATTACTCGATTTATGTAAATATTTTATGGTTTAGTTTTATCTACAAAAAATACCTTTGTAACGAATATTGCTCTTTTTACTATCAGCACTACCATTATAACCTATCACATCTGGGTGGTTCTCCTAGTCATTCTTAGAACATAGAATTAACAGAACATACAGCTATGTGCAGAGGTAAGCCATATATGAAAATATTCTCCCCAATAAACAGGGCCGGCTCCAGGCTTACTAGTACCCTGAGCGAGAACATGTAAAAGCGCCCCCCCCCTTCCCCTACACCACCACTATGTGCGCTCCAGGAAAAGTGGGCGTGGCCTCTGGAAAAGTGGGTGTGGCCTCATAACTTTATATTATTAGACTATAAATAAATATATTTTCACCCCCCCTCTACGCACACAATTAGCAGCCTTACACATAACAGCCACAGTAGTGTTCCTTACACACAATGTCTCCACTATAGTGTCAGATACACATAATGTGCAGTGCCAGATAGACATGACATGCCCCCCATCAGTGCCAGCTACACATGACATGCCCCCCAGCAGTGCCAGCTACACACAATATGCCCCCCAGCAGTGCCAGCTACACATGATAGTGTTCACTTTTTAGTGCAGGGTGCTGATCACACGGAGGGCACATTTTTAAGTTAGGAGGGCAAAATGATGTATATACTGTAATGCTTGGTGCTCATCTACCCACATGGTAAAGCATGGACAGTGCGTGCTGAAGGCTCGCAGCAAAAATTTAGGGGCGTTGCTTTGTGGGAAAGGTGTCCCCACAGTTCCAGATAAATAAATGCCCCCACAGTGCCAGATACAGAAATGCCCCCACAGTGCCAGAAATGCACCCACAGTGCCAGATACAGAAATGCACCCACAGTGCCAGATATGTCCCCACAGTTCCAGATACATAAATGCCCCTACAGTGCCAGATACAGAAATGCCCCCACAGTGCCAGATACATTAATGCCCCCCACAGTGCCAGATATTCCCCCACAGTGCCAGATACATAAATGCCCCACAGTGCCAGATACATAGATGCCCCCACAGTGCCAGATACATAGATGCCCCCACAATGCCAGATACATAGATGCCCCCACAGTGCCAGACACATAGATGCCCCCACAGTGCCAGACACATAGATGCCCCCACAGTGCCAGATACATAAATGCCCCCCCAGTGCCAGATATGCCCACACAGTGCCAGATGCATTAATGCCCCCACAGTGCCAGATGCATTAATGCCCCCCACAGTGCCAGATACATTAATGTTCCCCACAGTGCCAGATATTCCACCACAGTGCCAGATACATAAAAACCCCACAGTGCCAGATATGCCCCCACAGTGCCAGATACATTAATGCCCCCCCACAGTGCCAGATATTCCCCCACAGTGCCAGATACATAAATGCCCCACAGTGCCAGATATGCCCCCAGTTCCAGATACATTAATGGCCCCCACAGTGCCAGATTTCCCCCCACAGTGCCAGATACATAAATGCCCTCACAGTGCCAGATATGCCCCCAGTGCCAGATACATTAATGGCCCTCACAGTGCCAGATATGCCCCCACAGTGCCAGATACATTAATGCCCCTCACAGTGCCAGATATTCCCCCACAGTGCCAGATACATAAATGCCCCAGTGCCAGATATGCCCCCACAGTGCCAGATACATTAATGCCCCCCACAGTGCCAGATACATTAATGTCCCCCACAGTGCCAGTTACATTAATGCCCCCCACAGTGCCAGATACATTAATGCCCCCCACAGTACCAGATGCATAAATGCCCCCCACAATGCCAAATACATTAATGCCCTTCACAGTGCCAGATATTCCCCCCACAGTGCCAAATACATAAATGCCCCAGTGCCAGATATGCCTCCACAGTGCCAGATACATTAATGCCCCCCCACAGTGCCAGATACATTAATGTCCGCCCACAGTGCCAGATACATTAATGTCCCCCACAGTGCCAGTTACATTAATGCCCCCCACAGTGCCAGATACATTAATGCCCCCCACAGTACCAGATGCATAAATGCCCCCCACAGTGCCAGATACATTAATGCCCCCCCACAGTGCCAGATACATAAATGCCCCTCACAGTGCCAGATACATAAATGCCCCTCACAGTGCCAGATACATAAATGCCCCACAGTGCCAGATACATAAATGCCCCACAGTGCCAGATACATAAATGCCCCACAGTGCCAGATATTCCTCCACTGTGCCAGATACATTAATGCCCCACAGTGCCAGATATGCCCCCACAGTGCCAGATACATTAATGCCCCACAGTTCCAGATGCATAAATGCCCCCCACAGTGCCAGATACATTAATGCCCCTCACAGTGCCAGATATTCCCCCACAGTGCCAGATACATAAATGCCCCACAGTGCCAGATATGCCCCCACAGTGCCAGATACATTAATGCCCCCCACAGTGCCAGATACATTAATGCCCCACAGTGCCAGATATGCCCCCACAGTGCCAGATACATTAATGCCCCCACAGTGCCAGATACATTAATGCCCCCCACAGTGCCAGATACATTAATGCCCCCCACAGTGCCAGATACATTATTGCCTCGATACATAAATACCCCCCACAGTGCTAGATACATAAATGCCCCCCCACAGTGCCAGATACATAAATGCCCCCCCACAGTGCCAGATACATAAATGCCCCCCACAGTGCCAGATATGCCCCCACAGTGCCAGATACATTAATGTCCCCCGCAGTGCCAGATACATTAATGCCCCACAGTGCCAGATACATTAATTCCCCCCACAGTGCCAGATACATTAATGCCCCCCCACAGTGCCAGATACATTATTGCCTCGATACATAAATGCCCCCCACAGTGCCCGATACATAAATGCCCCCCCCCCCCACAGTGCCAGATACATAAATGCCCCCCACAGTGCCAGATATGCCCCCACAGTGCCAGATACATTAATGTCCCCCGCAGTGCCAGATACATAAATGCCCACAGTGCCAGATATGCCCCCACAGTATCAGATATGTCCCCACAGTATCAGATATGCCCCCACAGTGCCAGATATGCCCCCACAGTGCCAGATACATTAATGCCCCCACAGTGCCAGATATGCCCCCACAGTGCCAGATATTCCCCCACAGTGCCAGATACATTAATGCCCCACAGTGCCAGATATGCCTCTACAGTGCCAGATACATTAATGCCCCCACAGTGCCAGATATATTAATGCCCCCCACAGTTCCAGATGCATAAATTCCCCACAGTGCCAGATATGCCCCCACAGTGCCAGATATTCCCCCACAGTGCCAGATACATTAATGCCCCACAGTGCCAGATATGCCTCTACAGTGCCAGATACATTAATGCCCCCACAGTGCCAGATACATTAATGCCCCCACAGTGCCAGATATTCCCCCACAGTGCCAGATACATTAATGGCCCACAGTGCCAGATATGCATCTACAGTGCCAGATACATTAATGCCCCCACAGTGCCAGATACATTAATGCCCCCACAGTGCCAGATATGCCCCCACAGTGCTAGATATATTAATGCCCCCCACAGTTCCAGATGCATAAATTCCCCACAGTGCCAGATATGCTCCCACAGTGCCAAATACATTAATGCCCCCCACAGTGCCATATACATTAATGTCCCCCATAGTGCCAGATTTGCCCCCACAGTGCCAGATATGAGATATGCCCCCACAGTTTTAGATGCATAAATGCTCCACAGTGCCAGATATACCCCCACGGTACCTGCTGTGAGGAGGGAGAGGGAGAGTGCTGAGGCCGAGCCGCAGGAGGACACTTCTTAAACCATGCAGTGCGCGCTAAGCGCGCAGTGCGGCGTCTGACGTCAGACGCCGGCGCCGCATAGCGCGCACAAAGTAGTTTCGGAGCTTTAGTCCGCGGCCCGCCCACAGTACTCCCCCTACCTCGTCGGCACAGGCACACCACAGCCGCCCACTGCTGCAGGTCCTCCTTGCTCCAGCCAGGTTCCAATATGGCGGCGCAAGCATGCGGCGTCCATTAAGGGTGGCGCTTTGCGCGGCCGCTCTATTGGAACATGCCTGGAGCCGGCCCTGCCAATAAAAGTGCAGAATTGTCCGTCACTATGGGTGTACTTATACTGGGTGCAGGGTGTGCTGTGCATACAGGCCCCATGGTCATGGGGGGGCACCAGACTGCACACCCTGCACCCATAGTTAATACTTACCTGTCCAGTGGCGCCACAGAAGTGACGGGGAAAAGGCATGGGGTTCCATGCTCCCAGAGATTGCCACATTCACCTCAAATTCCGACACAGGGCCAGAGTCTACTCAGCGAATGCGTCGGCAAGTGAAGAGGGTGCCGGCATGGAGACTGCTCATGGGCCCCCTCCTCTTTTAGTTGGACATGTACTAAGCAGTGATAAAAGTGGAGAAGTTACCCATGGCAACCAATCAGCTGCTCTGTATACTTTTATAGTATGCAAATGATAAATGTTACGTCAATGGCGATTGGTTGCCATGGGAATCTTCTCAACTTGTTCACTTCTCCACTTTTATCACTGCTTAGTACATCTCCCCCTAAATCTGCCTCTGCCCATCACTGCTACGAATAGGTGCTCTCCAGTGTGTACACTATGGTGTTCCTGGCATATAGGATATACAGTTATCTTCCCATTCAGCCTTATCTTACAAAGCTGAGCAGCCATTTCCTACCTTGGATCCAAGGAGTAAGTCTGGGTACACTCCAGAACGATATATCCGTAACGGGTCGGTGGGTGTGGACACTCGATATGTCTGTGAATGATGTTGTGGCTAAACCTGAACTATCTGGGCGCGACAAGCAAGATAAATAAACACAATTGAATATCACCCATAGTGCATGTAATCTGTGTATTATGTGTATATGCATTGTCACCAGCAGTGCATACAGTGTGTGTGCCACCCAGTTTGTGTGCGACACCCTCTTTTGTGCTGAAGGGAATATACATACAGTGTGTCTATAATTAAATATTCTCTATTCAGATATACTGTCTGCAGCTCTAGCTTATAGGCAGAATGCCTAATTTAGTAATAACACTACTCAAAGCATTAGGAGCAGGATTCCATGTAACTAAAATCAAATTGTTCCCAAATCTGCAGATAGGGGAGACTGTGAAGACGTACGAGGTAAAATGCAGGAAAAGGAACAGATTAATTACTAAGAGAAAGCTAAAATTACATATCAAATGTTTATTGTCCTCTTTGTTAAAATGTAAAAAGAAACTGTAGTAACAGTAACATACTAGGTGACTGTGCACTGTCCTCTGCTGAGGGGAGAACAGAGAAACTTTAGATTTATTCACATTTTCTGCTCTCTCAAGTGCAGCGGCCATTTTTTTAAACTTCAGGTGAGTTCAGTGTCTTCTTCAGGCGGCGTCAGCCAGTTTAGCCTATAGTCTACGCTGTAGAGGGATCTTCGGAACCAGGAAATGAAAAGTCTTATGCTGCATGGCTTTGCATTGGGGAACGTGTATTCACTGAGACGCCCTCTTTTTGGAAGCGCTATCCCGGCATTGTTAAATAGAAACTTTTATTTATAAATAGGCCTATTAATGTTTCCTGTGGCAGTATTACAGTTTCATTGTTATGTCTGATTATTCAGTCTGATGTGGATAATGTCTGTCTTACTATGTCTGTTACACAGTAATACCCCTTTAACACCGCCAGCATATAACACGGATTATTGCACATGAACGTACATAACCCGTGTTGCTGGCTGGTGTAAAAGGTCCGAATTAGAATAATCCAGGTCGAGTGACCCAGTATTCCAACTCGGGTAGTTTGCAGGGTTGAACACGTGTTCATCCCGGCAAACTCTACCGTGTAAACGGTAGTCGGGTCGCATCGACCCGGCTTCCCGTTTACAGTGATCTCCCATTTACACATGATCTCCAAGCGCCGCCCCCGCCGCGTCATCCGTGACATCACCAACCCGGCAATAAGCCGGGTTGGCAGATGCAGTGTGAAAGAGATTTGGACAGAGCCTTAGATGGCGCAGATAATAAACAGTATATCAATGTATTACCCGTGTGGGTCAAAGTCCATAATTTTTCATACAGGAAAGTCCATATGCAAGTCCGCTTCCGGGAGATATTATGTAAAAAAACACAATTCAAACACAAATGTTCAAAAACATTCCTTGTGGAGACTCAAAAGTAAATCTCAACCCAGACTCCTTTGGCTATGCAATATTCGGGATGTGTGGTTCTATTCGTAAGGTTCACCTCAGTGGTTCATATGGAATGTCGCTCACATGTATGCTTACTTAAAAGAGTTTGAACAATACATATAAAGGTATCTTTGGCCTTCTGTGAGTGGTATAACTATATTCAGAACCGTGTGCAATCATACACCCATATTCAAAAATTCCTAGGCATAAGATGCTCACGTATACGCTTACTTCAAGAGGCGAAGTACTCTCATGTAAAGGTTTCTTTCAATGTATCCAGGTGTCATCCTCCTTCATTCCTTCGATTTGCTTTATGCTCAATAATAAGCACAAAAAATGAGGGAATGTATGAGGGTGTATATAATGTTTAATAAAAATAAATATAACATTAAAATACACGATTCTTCTTAAAAATTCACAACAACTGATTCCATATATCCTTACGAATAGAACCACACATCCCATATATTGCATAGCCAAAGGAGTCTGGGTTGAGATTTACTTTTGAGTCTCCACAAGGAATGTTTTTGAACATTTGTGTTTGAATTGTGTGTTTTTTTACATATCATCTCCCGGAAGCGGACTTACATATGGACTTTCCTGTATGAAAAATTATGGACTTTGACCCACACGGGTAATACATTGATATACTGTTTATTATCTGCGCCATCTAAGGCTCTGTCCAAATCTCCTTTGTACACTTTTTTTTTTGTGTTAGGTGACGCACCTGGATAGTACCTGGGTTGGCTACAGTTAGAGTGCGCAGGGATATATCTTAAATATTTTATTCTGTGCGGTGAGAAAGAGGCCTGATGCGGGTCGCAGTCGGGTAGCACCCGTGACAGGCTTCGGCTGCGACCCGCGAAATTTGGTCTAAAAGAGGTATAATGCAGTCAGGCGCTCTAAATAAGGACACAGTTCTGCAATCTCAGAGCCCCTATCTCATACAAGGCCACATACTGTACATTTATTTGTTTCATTGTGCGTTGTGTAGCCCAGCCAGCGATCCTACAGTAAGTGGTGTACAGATGTCTTTTTAGTCTCTGGGCCTAATTCAGAGTTGATCGCAGCAGCAAATTTGTTAGCAGTTGGGCAGAACCATGGGGGTCATTCCGAGTTGTTCGCTCGTTGCCGATTTTCGCAACGGAGCGATTAAGGCAAAAATGCGCATGCGCATGGTACGCAGTGCGCATGCGGTTAGTATTTTAGCACAAAACTTAGTAGATTTACTCACTTCCGAACGAAGAATTTTCATCGTTGAAGTGTTCGGAGTGTGATTGACAGGAAGTGGGTGTTTTCTGGGAGTGTGCGGAAAAACGCAGGCGTGTCAGGGAAAAATGCGGGAGTGTCTGGAGAAACGGGGGAGTGGCTGGCCGAACGCTGGGTGTGTTTGTGACGTCAAACCAGGAACGAAACTGACTGAACTGATCGCAATCTGTGAGTAGATCTGGAGCTACTCAGAAACTGCTGAGAAATTTCTATTCGCAATTCTGCTAATCTTTCGTTCGCTATTCTGCTAAGCTAAGATACACTCCCAGTAGGCGGCGGCTTAGTGTGTGCACTGCTGCTAAAAGCAGCTAGCGAGCGAACAACTCGGAATCACCCCCCATGTGCACTGCAGGGGGGCAGATATAACATGTGCAGAGAGAGTAAAGGGCCCCATACACTAGAACGATAATGCCCGATTCATCCAATTTCAGGCATTCGCCCCCAAAATATCGGATGAAATCGGGCAGTTTGGAGGTGTATCCGATCTTATGCGCGTTCCCGTGAGTATCGGTTTGGATCCTCCAGATTGACCGTGCTGCACTAGTGATCATGTCCGACCCGGCAGGCATGGCTGGGATCGCCCAAGATACATCATATGCAAAAGGACAGCATACGATGTATCTTGTCCGATCCTGCCGACTGGGAGGCTGCCGGGGTGATCGCCTGCGACATGATGATCGGACATGTCTCGTTAGTGTATGGGGCCCTTTAGATTTGGGTGTGATGTGTTCAAACTGAAATCTAAATTGCAGTGTAAAAATAAAGCAGCCAGTATTTACCCTGCACAGAAACACTATAACCCACCCAAATCTAACTCTCTCTGCACATGTTATATCTGCCCCCCCCCTGCAGTGCACATGGTTTTGCCCAACTGCTAACAAAATTCCTGCTGCGATCAACTCGGAATTACCCCCTCTGTTCATTTGAAAAAATGGACCATTAAATGCCATACTGTATACCTCAGTGTGGTTCTGCAGCCGTTGTGGAACTAAAAGTTTCTTAGTGTCAGATCATGCTGGGACTTGTAGTTACACAACAGCTGAAGATGCACAAGTTGACTTGTGGCGCATACAGTACTGGTCTGTGACGGCGGACGCAGTACGGCATCGGACTGTCAGTGATTGTGTGCAGCGATGACGGGGAGAGGGGGGAGGGCAGGTCTCCGTCAGAGGATGGAGATTTCATGGCCTCTTGCTCAGACCTGCGGCGGCCAACTTACGCAACCCCGTGGGTCACGCAGCCAGCTGATGGTGTTGCGGTTGATCAGATATGCAGCTCAGATCAGTAATCCAGCCAATATTCATCTGATCAATTCACTACGAACTAGTGACATCCTTGAGGCATCTGGCATCTTGGTAATGTCACCAGCTCTACTTGAATTGTTAAACTGCTGCCTCATGCTTATTAGTTGAGCACACAAAATGGCCGACTGAGCTATATGCAGGCAATGACGACAGTCTGAAGTTGCTGTAAGTACAATATGAATGCACTCGCTGTGGATGAGTAAGCTGTGTAGATCATTACTGTGGAACTGACCAGCTTCCCTTTCTTACAGTAGGAGTATGGACCAGGGACCAAGTGGGACGAGATCTGGCCCCGCACATTACAATTTCATGGGCAGAGCGGAAAGGCATCGTACAGTTGATAACCACTACTCCCCTGACAGAGAAAGGTAACTAAAGAACATAGCAGAACCCTGTATGGGAAGGAGATGCCAATGTAGTGAGGGCTAGAAATCATGAAAAAGTTAATAGCTTTACATGTCCGATACAGCCTATATCTTAAATGATTGTATTTTAGCTTTATCTGGATCTATGTTGTTCTGTATTATTGGCCCATGGAAGTATGTTTATCAGTTAACTATAGAAAAGTATGTTTCGGTGCATAGGAGTGCACCCTCACTTTCAGTCAGTGGTCATAAGACTGGAGCCTATACATTGACCATCACCTAGCAACATCATGGACGAGTGTCCATAAGGTGTCCCACTCCCACAATCCTAGTGAAGTGCTGGCTGCTTTTTATGACTGTTGGCTCAACACACAAAATGGCTGCCTCCACAGCGTATATACGCGATAGGTGCACTTACGTGCTTATTCCCCCTAAGTTTGGGAGATTCCTGACTTTTGGGGAATCTGCCAGGCTCCGGGTGGAGCAGCGCACCCTCATGGGCCACACCTCCTCCTGCACAATGACATGACTTGTGTGGGAGTGGGGCCATATGAATTGCTTTACCATTCTCTCTGAACCTGACACTTGGACTTCCCCCCCCTCCACCCTCTCCCCCCACCCCATCCCCCGTACAGTCCGGACACACTGGGCAGTATTCAATTGTTTGAAAAGTCAGTTGAGTGTCTGTTCTTTCCTCTCTAATAGACAGGTAAAAAAAAGATATTCAACCGGCTTTTCAAACAATTGAATTCCCCCCGTTGTATGACTGTACTTATTACTGTGGAAAATGGAGCAATGTTTTATTTTGCACTTCTCCAAGACACTGCATAAACCACAAGCAAAGTGATGAGGGCGAGGGGTCTGTATGACAACAAAAGGAATGTATAAGTTATTTCTTACATATGTTTATATATCTGTGAGAGGTTGCACTGAATCAGTCTAGCTGTACTAGAGTCTCGTCTGACCTGAGGGTGACATGCAAACCTTTATAAAATGTCATCAGTTGAAATGGTCAATTGAACACGTAAATCATGTCCTTTACCTAAAAACAGGGAGGCAGCCATTATGTGCTTCTAGCTACTGTGGTGTGATTGGCAGAGCATCATTCGCACGATGAATCCTAGTGCAGCTCTTACAATGGCTGCCTCCACTGTATATAGGTGACCACACAGGCGTCACAAGAGGTGTGCGGGCCACTCCCGGTGTCACCTTAGGAGGCAGTGACACCAAAATGCCGGCTCCTTCACAGTGTGACATTATCCTGGAGCACCCGGATCCTGTCCCTGAGATGGAGCGGGCAGTACAGGCACAAGTCTTTGGGGGCAGCCCAGCATCTCCGGGGGTGATGTAACATGAAGGGGGGCCACACGATAGGCAACATTGGTCTTCTAGACAGATTTCCACACATGTTCCCACTATTATTTTTTTGTGGCCTCTTTTACTGTTTTATTGTTATCTTATTGGGTCTACTTTATAGATCTGTGTGGATCCATTACTCCCTGTTATAGCCCATCTAAACTTAAATACGTATGGAGTGCAGACCTGTGTATTTACGCCAGTTGTACCTAGTAGATTACCGTGTTACACATGCAAATTCCAAATGCAAGTTAGGTAGTACCCCCTTCCCCAGAGCACGCCCCTGTCTCACCATTTAGTCACAAGGCCACATACTGAATATCAGGGGGTCTGTTGGGGAGGTATGCCTAATTGTGCCTAGTTATGACCATTGGGTATGTCAGCCAGGTTTCCTGTAAAGATAAAGTTGCATCAGCCCCACACACAAGCTCTTGTTGTGCCTTTCCATGCCGTATTTCTGTATTTGAATTCATTAGGCGCTATCCAATTACCTGCTTAAAATTCTTGGCTATTATCGCTATTTTTACCCAATGGTCATTATGGGTCTATCCAATTATACCTTTTTTTTTAAGCCAGAAAATGACCCGTTTCCATGCGAAAACACATGGGGTCCGGGTTAAGTTCCAGGACCCATGTCTATTCGCCAAAAAAATGATCCTCTTAGGCAGTGTTTCCCAACCACGGTCCTCAAGGCACACCAACAGTGCAGGTTTTAGTGATATCCAGGCTTCAGCACAGGTGACTTAATTAATAGCTCAGTTATTTTGATTTAACCATCTGTGCTGAAGCCTGGATATCACTAAAACCTGCACTTTTGGTGTGCCTTGAGGACCGCGGTTGGGAATGCCTGCTCTAAGGGCTAGTTATTGGGGATTTTGTTTTGCGTGCCTTAATACTCGATAACTGCTGTCATTGGAGCTAATAGGATAGCCCCAGGCGAGTCAGTTAGCAGTGGTAAATTACCACTTCTGATTGGATACCGTCCAAAGTCTATGAATGGATCTGGAGTCATGGTGGCTAATTTATTCTGCTGTGTGATTGTGGTAGTACTGGGAATACTAAAGGCCAAATTCAATGTGAGAAACATGTGGATTGATGCGGTGATTATTCCATGTCACAGTTTGAAAATCTCTACTTTCTCTTATGTCCTAGAGGATGCTGGGGACTCCGTAAGGACCATGGGGTATAGACGGGCTCCGCAGGAGACACGGGCACTATAAAGAACTTTAGAATGGGTGTGCACTGGCTCCTCCCTCTATGCCCCTCTTCCAGACCTCAGTTAGATCCTGTGCCCAGAGGAGACTGGGTGCACTACAGGGGAGCTCTCCTGAGTTTCTCTGAAAAAGAATTTGGTTAGGTTTTTTATTTTCAGGGAGCACTGCTGGCAACAGGCTCCCTGCATCGTGGAGAGAGAAGCAGACCTACTTAAGTGATAGGCTCTGCTTCTTAGGCTACTGGACACCATTAGCTCCAGAGGGAGTCGGAACGCAGGTCTCCCCCCGCCGTTCGTCCCAGAGCCGCGCCGCCGTCCTCCTCACAGAGCCGGAAGATTGAAGCCGGGTGAGTATAAGAAGAAAAGAAGACTTCAAGGCGGCAGAAGACTTCAGATCTTCACTGAGGTAAGCGCGCAGCGTTACCGCTGCGCGCCATTGCTCCCACACACTACACACACTAGCGGGCACTGATGGGTGCAGGGCGCAGGGGGGGCGCCCTGGGCAGCAATAATAACCTCTATATCTGGCATTATAATAGACACTGCGGAGGCAGTAATTCTTTAAATCCCCCGCCAGTTTTGAGATACTTTGAGCGGGACCGAAGCCCGCCACTGGAGGGGGCGGAGCTTGGTCCCTCAGCACTAACCAGCACCATTTTCTCCACAGAGATCTGCAGAGAAGCTGGCTCCCTGGTCTCTCCCCTGCTGAACACGGTGACACAGGGCTGAAAAGAGGAGGGGGGGCACTTGTAAGGCGCAGTGAGTGTATTAACACAGTAATTAATATAAAAGCGCTATTATCTGGGAGTTTATTTTCCAGTGTCAGTTGGCGCTGGGTGTGTGCTGGCATACTCTCTCTCTGTCTCTCCAAAGGGGCCTTATTGGGGAACTGTCCCCTTATAACTTTATCCCAGTGTGTGTGGGGGTGTCGGTACGAGTGTGTCGGCATGTCTGATGCGGAAGGCTCAGCTAAGGAGGAGGTGGAGCAGATGATTGTGGTGTCTCCGTCGGCAATGCCGACTCATGATTGGTGGACATGTGGAATGTTTTAAATGCAAATGTGACCTTATTACATAAGAGATTGGACAAAGCAGAGCCCAGGGAAAAAGCAGGGAGTCAATCCACGGCTTCGGCTGGGTCACCGGGCCCTTCTGGGTCTCAAAAACGTCCCCTATCCCAAATAGCAGACACTGATATCGACTACGATGAGGCGAGGTTACACCCAAGGGTGGCCAAAAGTATTCATTATATGATTGTTGCAAAAAAAGAAGTTTTGCATATCACAGATGACCCCTCGGTCCCTGACACGAGGGTGCGCATGTATAAGGAAAAGAAACCTGAGGTAACCTTTCCCCCATCCCATGAGCTTAACGAGTTAATTGAAAAAGCTTGGGAAACTCCAGATAAAAAACTGCAGATTCCCAAGAGGATTCTTATGGCGTATCCTTTCCCTGCACAGGACAGGGTACGTTGGGAATCCTCACCCAGGGTGGACAAGGCTTTAACACGCCTGTCCAAGAAAGTGGCGCTACCGTCTCCGGACACGGCAGCCCTCAAGGATCCTGCTGATCGCAGACAGGAAACTACTTTAAAGTCTATTTATGCGCATACAGGTGCTTTGCTCAGACCGGCAATAGCATCGGCATGGGTGTGTAGTGCAGTTGCAGCTTGGACAGATACCTTGTCAGCTGACCTTGATACCCTAGATAGGGATACAATTTTATTGACCTTAGGCCACATTAAAGACGCAGTCTTATATATGAGGGACGCTCAAAGAGACGTTGGGCTGCTGGGTTCGAGAGCCAACGCCATGGCGATTTCTGCTAGGCGAGCCCTGTGGACCCGCCAATGGATGGGTGATGCCGACTCAAAGAAGCATATGGAGGTTTTGCCATACAAAGGTGAAGTTTTATTTGGGGAAGGTCTCACGGACCTGGTTGCCACAGCTACCGCGGGTAAATCTACCTTTTTGCCTTTTGTTCCCCCGCAGCAAAAGAAAACTCCACAATATCAGATGCAGTCCTTTCGGTCGCATAAGTCCAGAAGAGGTCGGGGCTCATCTTTCCTCGCCAGAGGTAAGGGTAGAGGAAAGAGAGCACCTGCTCCGGCTAGTTCCCAGGAGCAGAAGTCCTCCCCGGCTTCTACTAAATCCACCGCATGACGCTGGGGCTCCACTGAGGGAGTCCACACCGGTGGGGGCACGTGTTCGACTCTTCAGCCAGGTCTGGGTTCTGTCAGACGTGGATCCTTGGGCGATGGATGTTGTATCCCAAGGCTACAAACTGGAATTCGAAGAGGTGCCCCCTCGCGGATTTTTCAAGTCGGCCTTGCCAGCTTCTTCCCCAGAGAGGGAAGTAGTGTTCGCTGCAATTCATAAGCTGTATCAACAGCAAGTGATTATCAAGGTTCCCCATGTCCAACAGGGGAAAGGGTACTATTCAACCCTGTTCGTGGTCCCGAAGCCGGATGGTTCGGTCAGACCCATTTTAAATCTAAAATCCCTAAACCTGTACTTGAGAAAGTTCAAATTCAAGATGGAATCGCTCCGGGCTGTGATCTCCAGTCTGGAAGGGGGGGATTTTATGGTGTCACTCGACATAAAGGATGCATACCTTCAAGTCCCCATATATCCTTCTCATCAGGCGTACCTGATATTCGCTGTACGGGACTGTCATTACCAGTTTCAGACGTTGCCGTTTGGGCTTTCCACGGCCCCGAGGATTTTCACCAAGGTGATGGCGGAGATGATGGTGCTCCTGCGCAGGCAGGGAGTCACAATTATCCCATACTTGGACGATCTCCTGATAAAAGCAAGATCGAGAGATCAATTGTAGAAGAGCGTGTCGCTCTCCCCGAGAGTGCTACAACAGCACGGTTGGATTCTCAATCTGCCAAAGTCACAATTGATTCCAACGACTCGACTATCATTCCTAGGCATGATTCTGGACACGGAACAGAAGAGGGTTTCTCTTACGTCCTAGAGGATGCTGGGGACTCCGTAAGGACCATGGGGTATAGACGGGCTCCGCAGGAGACATGGGCACTCTAAAGACTTTAGGATAGAATGGGTGTGCACTGGCTCCTCCCTCTATGCCCCTCCTCCAGACCTCAGTTAGATCCTGTGCCCAGAGGAGACTGGGTGCATTGCAGGGGAGCTCTCCTGAGTTTCTCGGAAAAAGACTTTTGTTAGGTATTTTATTTTCAGGGAGCACTGCTGGCAACAGGCTCCCTGCATCGTGGGACTGAGGGGAGAGAAGCTGCTTCTTAGGCTACTGGATACCATTAGCTGCAGAGGGTCGGAACACAGGTCTCATCCTCGTCGTTCGCCCCGGAGCCGCGCCGCCGTCCCCCTCACAGAGCCGGAAGATTGAAGCCGGGTGAGTATGAGAAGAAAGAAGACTTCAAAGGCGGCAGAAGACTTCAGATCTTCACTGAGGTAACGCGCAGCGGTAAAACTCTACGCGCCATTGCTCCAACACACACACACACACACACACACACACACACACACACACACACACACACACACACACACACACACACACACAAGGCACTGTACGGGTGCAGGGCGCAGGGGGGGCGCCCTGGGCAGCAATTTTTACCTCATAAACAGCACTGGCACAGATATTAGATACTGCTGAGGCAATATAGATATATATTATAAAACCCCCGCCAGTATAAAGAAATTGAGCGGGACTGAAGCCCGCCGTCGAGGGGGCGGGGCTTGATCCTCCAGCACTAACCAGCGCCGTTTTTCTCCACCGCATACTGCAGAGAAGTGCTTCCAGACTCTCCCCTGCTGAACAATAACGGGACAAAAACGAGGTGCAGATTGTACATATATTTATATATATATAAAGCGCTATCTAGGCTGGGACCGTGTTTTCAGCATATTGTGGCGCTGGGTGTGTGCTGGCATACTCTCTCTCTGTCTCTCCAAAGGGCCTTATTGTGGGTCAGTCCCCATATTTATTTATCCCAGTGTGTGTGGGGGTGTCAGTACGTGCGTGTCGAAATGTCTGAAGCGGAAGGCTCGTCTTGGGAGGTAGCGGAGCAGATAGTGGTGGTGTCTCCGTCGGCACTGTTTGGGTGCACATGTGGAATGTTTTGAATGATAATGTGGCTTTATTACAGATTGGACAAAGCAGAGTCCAAAGACAAGCAGGGAATTAACCCATGGCTTTTACTGTGTCCCAGGACCCTTCAGGGTCCCATAAATGTCCCTTTACCCAGTTAGCAGACACTGATACCGACACGGATTCCGACTCCAGTGTCGACTAGGATGATGCAAGGTTGCACCCATGGATCGCGACAGTATTCAATATAGGTTTATTGCAATAAACGTTGTTTTGCATATCACAGAGGACCCCTCTGTCCCTGACACGAGGGTCTGCATATTTGAAGAAAAATAACCTAACTCATCTCATGAGTTTTATTTAAAACAGCTTGGGAGACTCCTGACATTAGACTGCAGGTTCCCAAGGGTATTATTATGGCGTATCCTTTCTCCTCAAAGGACAGGTTACGGTGGGAATCCTCGCCCACGCTGGACAAGGCCCTAACGCCCTGGTCCAAGAAGGTAGCATTACCATCCTCTGATACGGTGGCCCTATAGGATCCTGCGGATAGTAAGCAGGAATCTACCTTAAAATAAATTTTATGCGACTGCCGGAGCCCTATTTAGACCTGCAGTAGCGTCGGCATGGGTAGGTAACGCAATTACAGCTTGGGCTGGTAACTTGTCATCTAACATTGACACCCTAGATAAAGATAGTATGGTGTTGGCCTTAGGTCACATCAAGGACGCAGCACTATATATGAGAGAGGCTGCGAGAAATATTGGGTGTTTGGGTTCAAAGGCTAAGGCCATGGCAGGTTCTGCTAGTAGGTCCCTGCGGACCCGTTAATGGACAGGTGATGCTGACTCAGAGAGTCATTTGCAAGCTTTACCTTGCAAGGGTGAAGTTTTATTTGGGGAGGGTCTCGCGGACCTAGTTTTCACAGCTACCGCGGGTAAGTCGTCTTTTTTTGCCTTATGCTCCCCCACAGCAAAAGGAAACACCCTAATAACAGATGCAGTCCTTGCGGTCACGTAAGTTCAGAAAGGGGCTTGGCTTTATTTCCTCGCCAAAGGTAGAGGGAAAAGATCACCGGCTACGGCCAGTTCACAGAAAAAGTGTCTTCCCCGGCCTCTACCACATCCATCAAAGAGGTGCTTCCACACCGATTTTCAAATCGGCCTTGCCAGCTACTTCCCCGGAGAGGAAAGTAGTTTTGGCTGCCATACTAAAGCTGGGTCAACAGCAGGTGTTTATAATGGTTCCCCAACAGGGAAAAGGATTTTATTCAGCCCTATTTGTGGTCCCAGAGCCGGATGGCTCGGTCAGACCAATTCTGAATCTAAAATCCCTAAACCTACATTTAAAGAGGTTCAGATTCAAGATGGAATCTCTCAAGGCAAGGATATCCAGCCTGGAAAGGGGAGGATTTTATGGTGTCACTAGACATAAAGGATGCATACCTTCATGTTCCCATATATCCTCCTCATCGGGCGTACCTAAGGTTCGCTGTACAGGATTGTCATTACCAGTTTCAGACGTTGCCGTTGGGGCTTTCTACGGGCCCGAGAATTTCACCAAGGTAATGGCGGAAATAATTGTACTCCTGCACAAACAAGGGGTCACAAGTATCGCATACTTGGACGATCTCCTGATAAAAGCGAGTTCAGGGGAACAGTTATTAAAGACAGCGTCTCTCTCCCTGAGAGTACTACAACATCACAGCTGGATTCTAAATTTACCAAAGTAGCAGTGGGTTCCGACAACTCGGTTGTATTTTTTTTTTGGGCAAGATTCTGGATACAGAAAAACAGAGGGGTTTTTCTCCCAGTAGAAAAGAGCCCAGGAACCCCATAACATGATCAAAGACCTGTTAAAGCCTATAAGAGTGTCAGTCCATCAATGCACTCGAGTACTGGGAAAAATGGTGGCGACCTACGAGGCCATCCCCTTAGGCAGGTTTCATGCGAGGACTTTTCAGTGGGACCTTCTGGGCAATTGGGTCGGGTCCCATCTTCAAATACATCAGAAAATAACCCTGTCCCCCAGGGCCAGGGTGTCTCTCCTGTGGTGGCTGCAGAGTGGTCTCCTTCTAGAGGGTTGCAGGTTCGGCGTTCACGACTGGGTTCTGGTGACCACGGACGCGAGCCTCCGAGGATGGGGAGCAGTCACAGAAGGAAGAAGTTTTCAGGGCCTATGGTCAAGCCAGGAGGCTTGTCTACACATCAACGTGCTGGAATTGAGGGCCATATACAACGGCCTACGACAAGCGGAGGATCTTCTTCGCGACCTACCGGTTCTGATTCAATCAGACAACGTCACAGCCGTGGCTCATGTAAACCGCCAATGCGGGACAAGGAGCAGAGTGGCAATGGCGGAAGCCCCCAGGATTCTTCGCTGGGCGGAAAATCACGTAAGCGCTCTGTCAGCGGTCTTCATTCCGGGAGTGGACAACTGGGAAGCAGACTTCCTCAGCAGACACGATCTCCATCCAGGAGAGTGGGGACTTCATCAAGACGTTTTTACAGAGATAACAAGTCTTTGGGGAATTCCTCACATAGACACGATGGCGTCACGCCTCAACAAGAAGCTTCAGAGGTATTGTGCCAGGTCACGGGACCCTCAGGCAGTAGCGGTGGACGCCCTGGTGACACCTTGGGTGTTTCAGTCGGTCTATGTGCTCCCCCCTCTTCCTCTCATCTCAAAAATATTGAGAATCATAAGACAAAAAAAAATGAAAACAATCCTCATTGTTCCAGATTGGCCTCGAAGGGCCTGGTATTCAGATCTTCAGGAGATGCTCACAGAAGATCCATGGCCTTTTCCTCTCAGGGAGGACCTGTTACAACAGGGGCCCTGCGTGTTCAAAGACTTACCGCGGTTACATTTGACGGCATGGCGGTTGAACACCGAATCCTAGCTGGGAAAGGTATTCCGGAGGAAGTCATCCCTACTCTGATAAAGGCTAGGAAAGAGGTGACGGCAAAACATTATCACCGTATCTGGAGGAAATATGTTTCTTGGTGTGAAGCCAAGAATGCTCCTACGGAAGATTTCCATCTGGGCCGTTTTTCTCCACTTTCTACAAATAGGAGTGGATATGGGCCTAAAATTAGGCTCCATTAAAGTGCACATTTCGGCCTTGTCTATTTTCTTTCAGAAGGAATTGGCTTCTCTCCCAGAAGTCCAGACTTTTGTAAAGGGAGTGCCCCCAGTGGCACCTTGGGACCTTAACGTGGTGTTATGGTTCCTGAAGTCTCACTGGTTTGAACCTCTACAAACGGTTGAATTTAAATTTCTCACTTGGAAGGTGGTCATGTTGTTGGCCTTGGCATCTGCAAGGCGGGTGTCCGAATTGGCGGCCTTGTCTCACAAGAGCCCCTATTTGACCTTCCATGTGGATAGAGCAGAGTTGAGGACTCGTCCTCAATTTTTGCCTAAGGTGGTTTCTTAATTTCATATGAACCAACCTATTGTGGTGCCTGTGGCTACGGGTGACTTGGAGGATTCCAAGTCCCTGGATGTAGTCAGGGCCTTCAAAATCTATGTAGCCAAGACGGCTCGGGTTAGGAAAACAGAAGCACTGTTTGTCCTGTATGCAGCCAACAAAGTTGGCGCTCCTGCTTCGAAGCAGACTATTGCTCGCTGGATCTGTAACACGATTCAGCAGGCTCATTCTACAGCAGGATTGCCGTTAACAAATTCGGTAAAGGCCCATTCCACTAGGAACGTGGCCTCTTCTTGGGCGGCTGCCTGAGGCGTCTTGGCTTTACAGCTTTGCCGAGCAGTTACCTGGTCAGGTTCAAACACTCTTGCAAAGTACTATAAGTTTGATACCCTGGCTGATGAGGACCTTGCGTTTGCTCAGTCGGTGCTGCAGAGTCGTCCCCACTCTCCCGCCCGGTCTGGAGCTTTGGTATAAACCCCATGGTCCTTACGGAGTCCCCAGCATCCTCTAGGACGTAAGAGAAAATAAGATTTTAAACCTACCGGTAAATCTTTTTCTCCTAGTCTGTAGAGGATGCTGGGCGCCCGTCCCAGTGCGGACAAAATCTGCAAGGCTTGTATATAGTTGTTGCTTACATAAGGGTTATGTTACAGATGAGATCAGTCTTTAGCTGATACTGTTTTGGTCATACTGTTAACTGGTTGCGTATGTTCCAGGTTATACGGTGTGGATGGTGTGGGCTGGTATGAATCTTGCCCTTAGATTAACAAAATCCTTTCCTCGTATTGTCCATCTCCTCTGGGCACAGTTTCTCTAACTGAGGTCTGGAGGAGGGGCATAGAGGGAGGAGCCAGTGCACACCCATTCTAAAGTTCTTTATAGTGCCTATGTCTCCTGCGGAGTCCGTCTATACCCCATGGTCCTTACGGAGTCCCCAGCATCCTCTACGGACTAGGAGAAAAAGATTTACCGGTAGGTTTAAAATCTTATTTTTACTCTACAGTTGCACAGTTATATTACATGTTCAATACATACATACATTATAGCTCAATTTATAATATATTACCAGTCAATAGCAAGTGTAATTCATGAAATTAATGTTTTAGGCGGGTTCAGTTAGCCGGCAGCTCGCGTTGCACATTTTTCGGTGTATTACAGTTGGCAGATTCTGTTCTGTTCTCACCTCGATAGGGTGGAAGCAAAATCTGCATTCTGAAGCTAATGCGCGGAAGCTGCGGAGACCCGTTCTGGCAAATTCCACACCTAATTAACCTGCTCCTATCTCTCTCTTTTTCTTTCTCTCTCTCTCAATATATATATATATATATATATATATATATACCGTATATACTCGAGTATAAGCCGACTTTTTCAGCACATTTTTCTATGCTGAAAAAAGCCCCCCTCGGCTTATACTCGAGTCAGCTCACGGCTGCAGCACACGCCGTGGGCTGTGTGGGCGTCCGCTGCAGCTGGCTCCAGGGACAGACACTAGAGGTCATTATTGACCTCTAGTGTCTGTGCGGCGCTGCTATGGGAGAGACGTCATGACGTCTCTCCCATACAGAGGAGCGGGCGGGTGAGCGAGCGGGCGGCCAGACGGACGGACGGAGCAGCAGTAGAAGAAGAAGCGGTCGGGAAGCAGGAGCGGGGCAGTGGTAAGTATTGTTTTTTATTATTTTGTGTGTGTGTGTGTTTGTAAGCGGCGACGGGGGCACAACTACTGGGGGCAAAGAAAGAGGGGGCACGACTTCTGGGGGCAAATAAATAGGGGGCACAACTACTGGGGGCAAAGAAATAGGGGGCACAACTACTGGGGGCAAAGAAAGAGGGTGCACAACTACTGGAGGCAAAGCAACAGGGGGGCATGTTTTTATCTGGCTCTGTGGGGGGATATCTGTCACTGGGGGTATACAGTATGTGGCACTGGGGGCACAGCCCTAGCAACAAGCATTACCCCCTGGCAACAAGCATAACACCTACCACATGAAACCCCTGGCAACGAGCATGACACCCTGAGCATGAAAACCCCTGGCACCGTGCATTTCCCACCCTAGGCTTATACTCGAGTCAGTAATTTTTCCCAGGTTTTTGTGGTAAAATTAGGTGCCTCGGCTCATATTCGGGTCGACTTATACTCGAGTATATACGGTATATTATCAGGGTCTCTCTCTATCTATGTATCTATATATATATATATATATATATATTTATTATCAGGGGTTCTAGCCTTGATATTTAAAATTTAATATCGCCACTTATCGCGGAAATATGAAATTATAGGTTGTGGGAATGTATTAAAAACCACACCCATCCCTGCGGTGTGTAAGAAGGGATGCGATTGCTAATACTGTTCTTTGTTACCCCTTGGTGTGACTTCACGCGTGGTCATTGCTGGGGAAGGATCCTGCAGATCCCTCTCCCAGTAATTTCTATGATACGTAGCCTCTAGGCTACAATAGGTTACAATGGCTAATACCATCTTGGTAAATTCCGCAATAAGGCAGCCGCTATAGAAACCTATGGGGGTTGCATTTGCAAGCAAAAATAGGTAATTCCGATATCTGCTGCAGTTTCCCCATAGATACATTCAGGGGATACTTAGTATTTCCGTGTACCCCCGAAAATTGGTGTTTTCGGGGGATGTCCCACAAATAATATTATTATTGTAAATAGACCCGCTTGTAATTTACTTTGGGACAGCTAAGACGCAAAGTCCATGGTGCGCTAAGTATGGCTGTTCAGCGTGATTTGAGGATAGCTGTATATGGACCCAGCTGTAGAAAAGAAACTGCTCAGGAAGCTTTGGTACATCTCTGGAACTCTGGGGCAGATGTATTAAGCCTGGAGAAGTGATAAAGCAGTGATAAGTGCAAGGTGATAACGCACCAGCCAATCAGCTCCTAACTGTAAATTTACATATTGGAGCTGATTGGCTGGTGCATTATCACCTTCCACTTATCACTGCTTTATCACTTCTCCGGGCTTAATACATCTGCTCCTCTGTGAGGTGTGCTACAGTTATTCATACAGTTATATTAGGAGGGGACTGGTGAATTTTTGAGTGATATTGATAATAAACAATGAAATAAATATGAATGGATGGCCTACAGTATTTATGCATGCTGATAACAGGCACGGTCTAACATCACTTCTCACGATAACGTTATCCTGCTATTTAATGGTTGGCGTCTGTCTACCTTACGCACATCAGATGTCTGCTTCAGCTTTGCTCTCTTACCAGGTTTAGCAACATTCAGCAGCTTCTTGGTGATTGGCTGTTTCATTTTTTATAATGACACATACGGATTATAGCAGCCGCCCCTAATCACTATTATTTAATAAATCATGTATTGTTTTAATTCTGAAGGAACCTATATATTCATTTAGTTAGTGGGCAAACCTGATTTTATGCCTATCAGGCTACATATTACATACTATTTTATTATTATGAGAAAGAACATACAGTGTATTGCCACTTTTAGAATTTTTTTTTATTAAAAGGGTTTGTTTTTATGGAAAACTAATATAAATGCTACAGATTATTTTGTGACTTTGGATATAGTAACTGTCGCTGGATACACTGTTCATCTGACCTGCCTGGGCCGCTAGGGGTCCCACTCTGATCTTCTCTCTCCTTAACCCTCAGCCTGTTTCAGATAGCCTTAGAGGGTGACGGTGACCCTTAACTGCTGTATGAAACAGTCAAGGCCATGCTACTGTACTGTACTTCCACTCATCCTGCTTGAACACAGGTATAGTGGTAAGAATAGTACAACATGGCGCTACCCTTGAGGATGTATGCATCCACACAAAACCAAAGAAAATAGTTTTGGGTGAGATTTTTAGATTTTTTTGCTTTGGGGTACTTTTATGTTTATTTGTATTGCACACATATTATGGATTAAGGAGATTTTATTCACTGGCATTGCTAATGTTGGTCTTCATCGAACCAAACTCTACGCATCGATATTTAACTTGCATAGTACTATTTTTGCCCACTCTTAAATCTTTGGGGTATATTTACTAACATTTGTAATTCTCCCGATTTGGTGGGAGAATAATCACGAATGACATCGAAAGTGTAAAACTGCAACTTTTTGAATTTGTTACGATTAATTTACTAAGCTGCCGTATTCTGCATTTTCGGGTTTTCCGATGTCGATGTCATTCGTTTTTTTAGGCAGTGTTTTACGTGAGTGACTTGTAAAACACTGCCGACTTTAATACAATGAATCTCGGCCGGATCTGAGAGATCCGTGCTGGGCTTCATTGTGCACTTTGTTAAAAAAAAAAAAAAAAAAAGTTTAAATGTTAAAAAAAAATTGCGTGGGGTCCCTCCTCCTAAGGCAAACCAGCCTCGGGCTCTTTGAGCCGATCCTGGTTGCAGAAATATGGGAAAAAAATGGACAGGGGTTCCCCCATATTTAAGCAACCAGCATCGGGCTCTGCGCCTGGTCCTGGTTCCAAAAATACGGGGGACAAAAAGCGTAGGGGTCCCCCGTATTTTTAAAACCAGCACCGGGCTCCACTAGCTGGACAGATAATGCCACAGCCGGGGGTCACTTTTATACCGTGCCCTGCGGCCGTGGCATCAAATATCCAACTAGTCACCCCTGGCCGGGGTACCCTGGGGGAGTGGGGACCCCTTCAATCAAGGGGTCCCCCCCCCAGCCACCCAAGGGCCAGGGGTGAAGCCCGAGGCTGTCCCCCCCATCCAATGGGCTGCGGATGGGGGGCTGATAGCCTTTTTGTAAAAGTGATTGATATTGTTTTTAGTAGCAGTACTACAAGGCCCAGCAAGCCTCCCCCGCATGCTGGTACTTGGAGAACCACAAGTACCAGCATGCGGCGGAAAAACGGGCCCGCTGGTACCTGTAGTACTACTACTAAAAAAATGCCCAAAAAAATACAATACACACACACCTTGAAAGTAAAGTTTTATTACATCCATCCACACAAACATACATACATACATACATACTTACCTTATGTTCACACGAGGGTCGGTCCTCTTCTCCAGTAGAATCCATGGGGTACCTGTTGAATAAATTATACTCACCAGATCCAGGGTACCAGGCTCCTCGGATAATCCTTTTGTAATCCACGTACTTGATTAAAAAAATAAAACGGATACCCGAGCCACGCACTGAAAGGGGACCCATGTTTTCACATGGGTCCCCTTTCCCCGAATGCCAGAAACCCACTCTGACTGATGTCTAAGTGGGTTTCTTCAGCCAATCAGGGAGCGCCACGTTGTAGCACCCTCCTGATCGGCTGTGTGCTCCTGTACTGTCTGACAGGCGGCACACGGCAGTGTTACAATGTAGCGCCTATGCGCTCCATTGTAACCAATGGTGGGAACTTTGTAGTCAGCGGTTGACCGAAAGTGACCTGTCAGGAGCCGACACCCGTTGCAGCAACAGGTAACACCCGATAAGCCGACTCGCGCGTAGCCCCCGGCGGGACAATTAGCCCCGGTAAATTACCGGGGCTAATTGAATATCCCCCTGTGTGTGTCAACTTCCAGCTACACTAATAGGATATGGTGGAACCTGCAGTGATGCAAGGAGGGTTAGAATTCCTATTTAACCACCCATGTGTACGACCAATAAAACGTTGTGAGTGGCTAGCCAAATGGGTCCATGATTGTACAGTACCTGGCAAGAAAATTATACTTCTGAATAATGTAAACATACAGAATTTATTTAGTTAAAATGTTAAATCTGGTTGGCTACTTATCTCAGGATGGTGCAGGGAGGTTTTGTTTCACAAAGACACCAACTACTGGTCATGTTACAAACACCCACTCCACAATTCACCATGCAATCTTCTGCCGCCTCCACATGCTTTCTTTATTTATCAGTCATTTTAAGACTGAGCAAGCTCTCATTGGTCCTTCAACGTACTGAGCCATTGTTGCAGTCATATCCTATGAGGGTTTAGAACTCACGTTTCCTGATGACCCCGGTGTGGGCAGTGGGAGTACAGGTGATGTCAGAAGATCAACTAGTAGACATAGCCTGATTCTTGAGTAGTGATATAGACTTTAAACACAGTGGGGTAAATTTACTAAAACTTCTAAAAATGAAAAGTGGTGATGTTGCCCATAGCAACCTATCAGATTCTATCATTTTTTAGGACGCAAAAGAGAAATGATAGACAGAATCCGATTGGTTGTTATGGGCAACATCACTTTTCATTTTTAGAAGCTTCAGTAAATTTACCCCTAATACCTGTAGTACCAGGAAGTCACTGCTACCCAAAACTAAAAGTACTTTGCAGTTGCTCTGGCCAACTCTCCTGTCATCTGGTTACAATTGCTACTCTGCAAATGCTGCCTCTGCGACACAGCTATTTTTACCTTTGGAAATTATGCTTAATGACCACCATTCTTCTACCCAGCAAATTACCACTGTTCTCCAACCCAACAAATGAGTAATATTCTCCTGCCCAGAAAATACCAACTATTCTCCTGCCCAGCAAATTACGGCTTTTCTCCTGCCCAGTAAGTAGCTGCTATTCTCCAGCCTAGCAGATGACTGCTATTCTCCTGCCCTACAAGTGACTGCTGTTCTCCTGCCCTACAAGTGACGGCTGTTCTCCTGCCCTACAAGTGACGGCTATTCTCCTGCCCAACAAGTGACAGCTGTTCTCCTGCCCAACAAGTGACAGCTGTTCTCCTGTCCAACAAATGACTGCTGTTCTCCTATCCAACAAATGACTGCTATTCTCCTGCCCTACAAGTGATGGCTATTCTCATGCCCAACAAGTGACGGCTTTTCTGCCCAACAAGTGACAGCTTTTCTGCCCAACAAGTGACAGCTGTTCTCCTGTCCAACAAATGACTGCTATTTTCCTGCCCCACAAGTGACGGCTATTCTTCTGCCCAACAAGTGACAGCTGTTCTCCTGCCCAACAAATGACTGCTGTTCTCCTGCCCTACAAGTCATGGCTATTCTCCTGCCCAACAAGTGATGGCTATTCTCCTGCCCAACAAGTGACGGCTGTTCTCCTGCCCAACAAGTGACTGCTTTTCTCCTGCCCAACAAGTGATGGCTATTCTCCTGTCCAACAAATGACTGCCATTCTCCTGCCCTACAAGTGACGGCTATTCTTCTGCCCAACAAGTGACAGCTGTTCTCCTGTCCAACAAATGACTGCTGTTCTCCTGCCCTACAAGTCATGGCTATTCTCCTGCCCAACAAGTGACGGCTATTCTCCTGCCCAACAAGTGACGGCTGTTCTCCTGCCCTACAAGTGACGGCTATTCTCCTGCCCTACAAGTGGCGGCTATTCTCCTGCCCTACAAGTGACGGCTGTTCTCCTGTCCAACAAATGACTGCTATTCTCCTTCCCAACAAATTACTGCTATTCTCCTGCCCAACAAGTGACGGCTATTCTTCTGCCCAACAAGTGACGGCTGTTCTCCTGTCCAACAAATGACTGCTATTCTCCTGCCCTACAAGTGACGGGTATTCTCCTGCCCAACAAGTGACAGCTGTTCTCCTGCCCTTCAAGTGACTGCTATTCTCCTGCCCTACAAGTGACAGCTATTCTCCTGCCCAACAAGTGACAGCTGTTCTCCTGTCCAACAATTGACTGCGATTCTCCTGCCCAACAAGTGACAGCTGTTCTCCTGTCCAACAAATGACTGCTATTCTCCTGCCCTACAAGTGACTGCTATTCTCCTGCCCAACAAGTGACGGCTTTTCTTCTGCCCAACAAGTGATGGCTATTCTCCTGTCCAACAAGTGATGGCTATTCTCCTGCCCAACAAGTGATGGCTATTCTCCTGCCTAACAAGTGATGGCTGTTGCCCTGTCCAACAAATGACTTTTATTCTCCTGCCCAACAAATGACTGCTATTCTCCTGCCCAACACGTGATGGCTATTCTCCTTCCCAACAAGTGACTGCTATTCTTCTTCTCAACAAATGACGGCTATTCTCCTGCCCAACAAGTGACGGCAGTTCTCCTGCCCTACAGGTGACGGCAGTTCTCCTGCCCTACAGGTGACGGCAGTTCTCCTGCCCTACAGGTGACGGCAGTTCTCCTGCCCTACAAGTGACGGCAGTTCTCCTGCCCTACAAGTGACGGCTGTTCTCCTGCCTTACAAGTGACGGCTGTTCTCCTGCCTTACAAGTGACGGCTGTTCTCCTGCCCAACAAGAGACGGCGTTCTCCTGCCCAACAAGTGTTGGCTGTTCTCCTGCCCTACAAGTGATGGCTATTCTCCTGCCCAACAAATGACGGCTATTCTCCTACCCTACAAGTGATAGCTATTCGCCTGCCCAACAAGTGCCGGCTGTTCTCCTGCCCAGCAAATGATGGCTATTCTATTGCCCATCAAATTACGACTATTCTCCTGCCCAGAAAATAATGGCTGTCCTCCTGCCCAACAAGTGACGGCTGTTCTCCTGCCCAACAAGTGATGGCTGTTCTCCTGCCCAACAAATGACTTTTATTCTCCTGCCCAACAAATGACTGCTATTCTCCTGCCCAACAAGTGACGGCTATTCTCCTTCCCAACAAGTGACGGCTATTTTCCTTCTCAACAAGTGACGGCTATTCTCCTGTCCAACAAGTGACGGCAGTTCTCCTGCCCTTTAAGTGACGGCTTTTCTCCTGCCCAACAAGTGACAGCTGTTCTCCTGCCCAACAAATGACTTCTATTCTCCTGCCCAACAAGTGACTGCTGTCTTCCTGCCCTACAAGTGTGACAGCTGTTCTCCTGCCCAACAAGTGACTGCATTCTCCTGCCCTACAAGTGACCACTATTCTCTTGCCCAGCAAATGATGGCTATTCTCCTGCCCATCAAATAATGGCAATTCTTCTGCCCAGCAATTCTCTTGCCCTACAAGTGACAGCTATTCTCCTGCACTGCAAATGACAACTATTCTCCTGCCCAACAAATTATCACCATCCTCCTACCCAGCAATGTTTTTCCTCTACATTTGATAAAGAATAAGCCGATAAGCCTTATATGTAGCTAGATGACTAGTCCATAAATATACATTAGCTATACGCACAATAATGGGTATTGTGTTCCATGAAAAACGTATATGTCCCTACAACTCTGTCTACGATTCAGTGCAGCACTGTGAAATTAGTTTTGTCTTCAAATATAATTGTGCCACACACTGTGTTCCCCAGGCTCCGGCATGGTTTATAATAAATGTGTTTCTCAGTATATATTGGGCAATTCACCATCTCACTGTTCTTGTTTTCTGCTGCTGCTCCAGTCATTATCTCACACTACCTCGCACAAGACTCAGTCAGTCCTTTGACCATCATCTAAGAGAACCAAGGTTTGTACTCCTTAAACTGAGTGTGGTGCCTTTTGCACTTGCTGTGTGTCCAGGTATCTTTCTATGGAACAACAAAAAGTGGTTGAAAGATAAAGTATTTATGTTTTTTTAGTAACTGTTTTAGCTCAGTTACTATTTGCCTGTTGTTATCTCTAAAAGGAGTTATTATTTTGTATCATGTTCAAAGCAGTCAGGCACGGCCCTCTCAGCCCACTACAACTGAAGAGTGGAAATCGATCCCTAGGGTCCTAGAGAACACAATCTCTTTGGTTATACAGTATTTCCCTACACATGCTGGTTCTGCCAGCGGGACAGGTGGCATCACCAGTACCTTCTATAAGCTTCATTTCACAATTCTCCATACAGAAATGTTTTTGCCACTAGAAAATTAGTTGGTACTGTAGTTCTTAGTAAAGGTGCAGAGACTTCACATAAGCCCTTCAAGCCATTATTGCTGTTGTAGTAGGACAGTAATTTGATGGATAAGGGGGAATCCGGATTATAGGTCGACTGTAATTAGGTCAACAGTCAATAGGTCGACAGGTACAAATTGGCGACATGTTCAAATGATCAAGTGGTCGACACACACATGGTGAACACAAGTTTTATTGCCCTTTTCCATTTGTTTTAACTGTTCATTATTTACCATCTACATGGACTTCAATCGGGACTAGTAACCTTTCGTGGAGTGTGGCGAGTGCAGTGGTACACTAATTGGGGTCACATGTGGTTTTACAAAGAAAATAATACAAACACCCCCCCCCCCCCCCCAACTTGTCGACCTTTATTGCCACCATATCGGCCTTTTGTACCTTTCAACCTTTGTACTGTCTGCCTTTTACATGTCAACCTATCGACCCATGTCGTCCTATTATATGTCGACCATATGACCATAGCCAGATTATCCATTAGGCAACTGAGGCTCCTGTCTAGGGCCCAGTGGGTACTCAGGGGCCCAGAAGACTGTGACCCAAGCAGACATGTGAAGGGGGGGGCCCAAACCAATATGATACCTAGGGACCCATGGGGTCTTGTTCTGATTCTGGAACCAAGTATAGCACGCATATAAGCTGCACACACATATTTCAATCCAGTTCTAGCATCAAGTTTTCAAAGGACGTTACAGCATTATCATGACTGTTGTTGGTTCAGACCATTCAATAGCTGCTTCCATTCTGCACAGGCATCTCGTCCACATTAAGCCACGTTATGATCCTATGGTAATGAAGGGCTGAATACACCACGTTACATTGTAACAGATTTTGCGTTATCTGTTTTGCTTTTGCAGTGGTTTGACATTTATTTGAGATTCAAATGATTAAACTGCATGGATAACGAGTTCACTGTCTCTGCCCGTTTCTTGGCAGCAAGGATCAGCCCATTTACCCTATCTTTTGTGAAGATGCTATCCGAATGCTGCGTTCCCGTAAGATGTGCCGTACTTATTCTGAGGGTGCTTACAATGATCATGAGAGGTATACATGGTGTGGAATGTAGAGCAATACCTCCATGCTGTGTGCACTTATATATGTAGTTGCCCATATATATGTATACGTAGTCTAGATCCTTCTGCATGGAGTGTTTGTTTGCTTTTTGCTTGTTTAGGTAGTGAGTTACTGGATTGTGGTGCATTTGTTTGAAGGACATCAGTATTATCCCTCAACAATCTGTAATTGTTAATGCTGCCTTGGAATTGATGGGGGAAATTATTTTAAATTTCTCACCTAGGAAAACTAATTTACAGAATATCTCTGCCAAGTAATTACAGATGACACTTTCAGATGTTTCCTCGTACGTCATTGCTGCAGTTGGCACGCCAGGGCCGTCGGAGTCTCCTAGCACTGGGCATCTTTTTGGGGTTGGTTTTGTGGCAAAAATGCATCTAAGGGCCTAATTCAGACCTGATCGCAGCAGCAAAATTGTTCCCTAATGGGCAAAACTATGTGCACTGCAGGGAGGGCAGATATAACATGTGCAGAGAGAGTTAGATTTGGGTGGGGTGTGTTCAAACTGAAATCTAAATTGCAGTGTAAAAATAAAGCAGCCAGTATTTACCCTGCACAGAAACAAAATAACCCACCCTAATCTAAATTTCTCTGCGTATGTTACATCTGCCTCCCCTGCAGTGCACATGGTTTTGCCTATTAGAGAACAGTTTTGCTGTTGCGATCAGGTCTGAATTTGGCGCATAGCCGCAACGCGATGCAACTAGGATGCACTAGTATACTGTGCTGAATAATCTGGTATATGACAGCTGTATATCTGTGTACGACTGAGTCTCTGAATCTGTACATGACGTGCTACAATGTTGCAGCCGCAGCTTTTTACCAATACAAGTTCTGTTCTGCTCCGTATACAGACTGACTTGCATACAATATACAAGTGTCATATATCACATTATTCAGCACAGTCCCCTGGTGCGTCCTAGTCACATCGTGTTTCAACAAAGATGCATTTTCGGGAGAATAAAAGACGCCTGACGCTTGCAGAATTGCACGGGACCTGGTAGGCATCTCGCGCTGTGTGGCGTATTGAGGCTGGATGTATGAGGACGCATCTGTAATTCAGAACCACGTATAATAGAGATTATTAATAGTATTCCCTACCAACATAAAACTTGAACCCCGATAAGCAAAATTCGAAACATACTGATAGCCGCAAACTAATGACAAATGTATCAGAAGGTATTATACATTTCTTCATATCTCCTCTCTGTACGTAGTGTGCCCATGGTGTGCTTCCTAAGAGAGAAATAATCCGATGGCATAGGAGCAGGGAGCAAGCCTGGTGTATAATTCTTACCTGAAAGGACTGGAGGTGTCTCATGTGGTACATGATTGGCCAGGAACAGCATACAATCCAATTGCCGCTACCAGCCGTCTCCAAGTAGACTTAATTGCTGAGCAGACGTAGCCCTCTGTGATTAACGCTCTCTTCTCCTCTTTAGAAATGGACCATCCCTTTCAGTTAGTCATACTTAGGAATGTAATTATCTTAAACCTACCTAGCATTACTCTCAATCAATACACTTAGCATCATCTGGCACATGATGGCTAGGCGAATATTCCTGCGTGATTTTGCTGCAGCTTAATGTCCATCCTTTAAGGAAACAGAAACCATAAGCCAATAATCATGGTTATTACTTCCTCTAGTTCAGTCCTATTACATAATGTATTATCCTCCTCTCCTTGTACCTTCCACTAGTTACTGTACCTGAACGCCTCCCTGTTTAAAAAATGGTAAAATTTGCCCTTTTTAGATGAAGTCACTGCCATCTACCAGAAGAGCGTTTCCTAGATCAGGACCACAATTTCGGTGTAAGGGTGTAGTATGCACAATGCGGTTGTGCAGGGTGATTTCACTTGTTATTATGGGCCCTATGATAGAGGAAGTCTGTTTGCACGTGTAAGGGGAACCAGAAAGGGCAACTTCGCTGCACATTGGTGCATAGTGAAAAATTACATCATTTAATGATATAATCATGGACCCAGCAGGAGGAAGGACAGAGACCACATGGTGCAGACTGCATGTCTTTCCTCCTCTGATCTCAGATGTGCTGCAAGCACTGACCAACCTCCCTACATTTGCAGAGGAGGTCATGTGATGTGGAGGGGGGCTGCTTCGGGCATAGAAAAAGACCAAGTTTAGTTTTATTCTCTTACTATATTCTTTATAAAGTAGAGTTGGGACTGATGAGGCATACAACAGCAAGAAACTGTGGGACACAAGTGGGGGCTCTGAAGCAGTCCTTGGGCATACTATACCTCAAAACATTGAGAAATGCAGAAGAAGGACAAAATGAGCCCCACTCAGATCTCCCCTAAAGCAAGTCCTGCTAATGTCCACCCAAAATAACCCTGCCCAGGTGCTACCCAAAATGCCCACTTTAGTGTCAGCTCTTTCACTATCCATGATTTGGGGTGGTTGTGCCAGAATTGGGACATTTAGGAGGTTTTTCCTAGTGCCACCTATTGCCCATCATTGGTCTAACTTCACCCAGTATAAAGTCACAGCCACAAGTGGCACATAACCCATTCCTCCTCAGGCTGAGATTTCAGATGCCAGCCATCTTACTTAAATGTGATTGGATGGTGATATGATTGGTTTTAGAAAGGCATCACTGTCTAATAGATATCATTGTGATATTCATTACATTACTAGAAGTGTAACACTCACTTATAAAACAGGTGCTTATGGCACCGAGGATGATTGCTAAGCTTTCCCCAAGCAAGATGAAAATCAGACCACAGCACGGAATATTGAGCTGATGCCTATAGCAGCCAATCAAGTTCTGCACATTTTCTGTTGCAAATAGAGACTGGAACAAAATGTAAAGTTGCTGTAGGGTATCACAGCCTTCCCCTTATAAATATTCCCCTCTATGTTTATGTTGTCCATTATGGAACTGCCCGTTATGTGCAAGGTTGCATGCTGCCTGCCGTTTTACATTTTATACTGCTCTTCCTTTCCCTACTTCCCTTCAACTCACTGGGCCTTGTTCTCCACTCCTACCCGTGTGCCTCCCTGGCCAACCCACAGTACAGATACACATTGCTTATGCTAGATAGACTGCAGAAGCCAAGACACATGGAGGCTGATGCTGAGCGAGGGCTGCACCAGTTCAGCGTATCTTGCATGGAATTGCACTGCGCATGGCCAGAAAAGTGGCCACGCGCATATTCGCCCATGCAGATTTATGTGATTCCTCCTGGATGGATGGGTTTGGGGAAGGGAGGGTAGAGGGAATTTCTAAAGTAGAAAAATGTAAAGCAAGGGTATGTTAGAACAACTACAAACAGATGCAGACCACCACAGAGGCGCATATGAAAAAACTCTATTACTTGAGGCTTGTCTGCAAACAGTGGATGATGACAGTAACCGCACTAGCACCTCCTCATCAGCTCCACTGATGACTGATCACTCATCACTAGACACATTGGGCATAATCAGATGTGTATGGAGTTACTTCGTATAAAGTACTGATTTTTGGTACTTTACAAATGCACCGGACTGTACTGCGTATGTACGGTACGAGCCTGCGACGCCGGTGGCAGTACAGCATCAGCTTTTCAGCGATTGACAGTTTGATGCTGTTTGGGGGGCGGGGAGAGGGTGTGTCGCCACCTGTGGAGGAGGAATGAGGCCAGGATCTCAGTCAGGGGATGGAGATTTCCTGGCCTCTTGGTAGGACCCGTGGCAACTGGTTTGCTTGACCCCATGGGTCACACAGCCGGTCGACGGTGTTGCAGATGCTCCGATACTGCACCCTAAGATGCAGCTCGGATCAGTAATATAGCAGAAGGTGCGATGCCCTCTACTGCATTACCATGTAAGCAGCGATAGCTCCTCTAACCGCCTCTGAATCAGAGGCCCCTTCTGCATTTGAGTGCATGTGAAGCAGACTATTTGTAGTTATGAGACAGGAGCGGTTTCTGCCGTATTAGACAAGGTTTAGCAGTTTTATTGATTCCTAATAACACATTTGTTGGTTGCAAGTAAAATAAATGGTTAAAAATGAGAGGGCAAGTGGGATGTAAGCGTATTTGACGATTGCCTGACGTAAACCAGGCGCATATACTACTGATGCCGACCGGAACTCATTATAAGATAATGCAGCTTTGTATATGGTCACAATTGCGGCATTTTAAATAAGCGCAAAATGTTCGGAGCACAGTTGCAGCCATCTCTCCATCAGCCCCGTAAGCCGCTTCCACCGCGCGTGATTTATACAAACGGATGACTAAAGTACAATGACTTAAAGACTTCAGGGAGCATCTAAACATGTTCAAAAGAATTGTGCTGTTTGTTCCATGTTTAGGAGGACTAGGCAGGAGAGACGGGTGCCTAACGCCCACTGTGACGACACTGCCCCCACTCCAGAAAGGTATTGTCACCAACACTGTAGTAATAGTTACTAGCTGGCTTGCTGTATAATATTGCATGTTGTTATAGATGCACATCTGTAGAAGTGATGCATTTGATTAAAGGTTGCTAAGGAATGACACCAGTCAGTAATGCATGTCTCGCAAGGAGCATCATATCTTATAAAGAGCTCTTTAAAACACATTGGCCCTCATTCCGAGTTGTTCGCTCGTTGCCGAGTTTCGCTATATTGCGATTAGTCGCTTACTGCGCATGCGCAAGGTTCGCAGAGCGCATGCGCTTAGTTATTTTACTGAAACGTTAGGTATTTTACTCACGGCATAACGAGGATTTTTCATCGTTCTGGTGATCGTAGTGTGATTGACAGGAAGTGGGTGTTTCTGGGCGGAAACTGGCCGTTTTATGGGTGTGTGCGGAAAAACGCTGCCGTTTCTGGGAAAAACGCAGGAGTGGCTGGAGAAACGGGGGAGTGTCTGGGCGAACGCTGGGTGTGTTTGTGACGTCAAACCAGGAACGAAACTGACTGAACTGATCGCAGTGGCAGAGTAAGTCCCGAGCTACTCAGAAACTGCAAAGAAATTTCTATTCGCAATTATGCGAATCTTTCGTTCGCAATTCTGCTAAGCTAAGATTCACTCCCAGTAGGCGGCGGCTTAGCGTGTGCAAAGCTGCTAAAAGCAGCTAGCGAGCGAACAACTCGGAATGAGGGCCATTGATCATAGATTGTTGTTACCTGGACATCAATCAGTGTGGAATATTCAGTTACTACGTAATGATATATTCCTTTAGCCGTAATTTGAATTTGAGATATCGGGCCATATGTAATATCCTGATTGGTTTTATATTATCGCTGCGGCTATATCGCCGAAATCGCACTAGGTCATGCAGTTTGCAGACAATTATGTGTGGGCTATCATGTTTTAGTTTGACTTACCGGATACAAAACAGACTCCAAACCTCTTTCCAAGGAAGGGAGATCAGCACAATATAAAGATCGTCCCCTTAAGGTCATATATACTGAAGCACACCCCAGTAACACAGTTATCACTCACTACGCCCTTTATCCCCTGTGCTATGTCCGTAGGAGCATTACACCACAAAATACATGTGACTACTTGGCCCCTGTATTAATAAATTATATATATATATATATATATATATATATATATATATATATATATATATATATACATACATACATATTAGCACACATGTATAGTGAAAACCATGGAATATTTGTATAATAATTAAATTTGGACTCCTATTATTGTTTTGTTTGTCAAATTTTGGCTTAATAGCAACTGTCAGTTGGAAAGAATCAGTTAAAATTGCCTACATTATTTTGGTAGCGCGGTTGCGTTGATGCTCATTGTCAATAGTAAAGCCGGTTACACACTAAACGATGTGTGTATCCCGGCAATATCAGTGGCGACGGGGAGCCGACATCGGCAAGTGCATACACCCTTGCTGATGTTGGTGACAGCGGCGCGTAGGGGGCATGGCATTGCTAGCAACATCCCCAGATTGAGCTGCATGTACAGCCTACAGGGGATGTTGCTAGGGATCCGCGGTAACGCGCATCGTTAATGTTCTAGTGGGTACAAACTAGGCGATTTTAACAATATGTCGTTCCGATCTGTCAGAATGGCCATATTGATAAGATAATTGTTTAGGGCAGTGGTAGGGAACCTTTGGCACTCCAACTGTCGTTGAACTAACATCCCAGCATGCCCTGCTACTGTTTTACTATTTGGCCATGCTAAAACTGGAGAAGGGCATGCTTGGATGTGTAGTTCAACAACAGCTGGAGTGCCAGAGGTTCCCCATCACTGGTCTAGGGTGTACCCAGCTTTACCTGTATGCCCATTCATGCATGCGCTATATTAGAGGGCTTACTCAGCTGACCGACGGAAGCGGGAGCTGCAAAGCTAGGAAGTCTGTGCGGTGGTTCTCCCCTCCCAGAAAACGGGGAAGGCCCCCGTTTCTGGAAATGCAGGACTTGTGCTCCTGAGCTTGTATGTACCACAATGTCCATGGCCAATGTTATATGCACTTGTTACAGACCTTTCACAAAATTGTGTATTTCTGAAATCCTATAGTTATACAACTGCACTTTTACTTAATGATTTTAAATGGCAGGAAAGGTACCATATCCAACAAGAAAAATATATATTGAGATACTATTATTAGTAATCATCAGAAATAGTAAAATAAAACTACACTGAAATATGAATTATTATACTTGAGACTTTGGAAAGCTGATGTATTATACAGGTTGAGTATCCCATATCCAAATATTCCGAAATACGGAATATTCCGAAATACGGACTTTTTTGACTGAGAGTGAGATAGTGAAACCTTTGTTTTTTGATGGCTCAATGTACACAAACTTTGTTTAATACACAAAGTTATTAAAAATATTGTATTGAATGACCTTCCTGCTGTGTGTATAAGGTGTATATGTAACATAAATGCATCCTGTGCTTAGCTTTAGGTCCCATCACCATGATATCTCATTGTGGTATGCAATTATTCCAAAATACGGAAAAATCCCATATCCAAAATACCTCTGGTCCCAAGCATTTTGGATAAGGGATACTCAACCTGTATAACCTGTATTGCAACTTTATTTCAAAAATAAAAAAGTTGCAAAGGAGAAACTGCATTTTTGTGTGTGTGTGGCATAAATAGCTGAAGTATAGCCGCGTGCAGTGTAACCACATCATTCAGAAGACATTCCCTTTGGTAAATATACTGTAGGTCTAACTAGTACACTGGCTTATCACAAACCATGCTCTTGCTTCCAGTGCATTAAAAAAAACTCCTTTCCCTCTTTTTATAAAATGTCTGGAGCAATATATAGTTTATAAAAAAAATGTAATAAGTAAAAAAAATAATAAAGACACGGCTTGTCAAGTGTTTTACATACAAGAAATTCCAATCAGGATAGGAATTGCATATAGGCCCTCATTCCGAGTTGTTCGCTCGCAAGCTGCTTTTAGCAGCATTGCACACGCTAAGCCGCCGCCTACTGGGAGTGAATCTTAGCATAGTAAAATTGCGAACGAAAGATTCTCAAAATTGCGAATAGAAATTTCTAAGCAGTTTCTGAGTAGCTCGACACTTACTCTGCCACTGTGATCAGTTCAGTCAGTTTCGTTCCTGGTTTGACGTCACAAACACACCCAGCGTTCGCCCAGACACTCCCCCGTTTCTCCAGCCACTCCCGCGTTTTTCCCAGAAACGGCAGCGTTTTTTCACACACACCCATAAAACGGCCAGTTTCCGCCCAGAAACACCCACTTCCTGTCAATCACACTCCGATCACCAGAACGAAGAAAAAACCTTGTAATGCCGTGAGTAAAATACCTAACTTAATAGCAAATTTAGTTAGCGCAGCCGCAGTGCGAACATTGCGCATGCGCAGTTTGCGGAAAATCACTGCGATGCGATGAAAAAGAACGAGCGAACAACTCGGAATGAGGGCCATAAACTGAAATCGGACGGGTTGGGAGAGGGGGGCGGGGTAATGGCGAGGGAGTGTGGGCGGCTTATAGCCAAAAGTGTACATTTTGTGCTTGTGTGTGTGTGAGCGTGCTGTGTTTCATCTAAATGATATCAGCATATCAGGATCATACAAAACATACCTAATAATTGCCACTCGCAGGTACGGTTAATTAACTGTATGGCTCAATGATTTCTACCTACCACCCTGCTTGGAATGTTTATGTTGCATCATCCTCATGTATACAGTATTTGTGTGTAGTCCACTCATCTCATTGTTTCATCTGATAACACTTATTGTTTTTCATTTTGACTGCGTTTGTTAAGGTTGTACAATGGTGCAAGTGCATGGGCAGATCATGTAGTGAATGGTTCCGCTGAGTCCCCAGGGTAAGTACAGCGTAGTGTGGCAGCAGTAGCTCTAACTCTACCCCATTAACAGTGGGAGACATTTATGTGATGAGGTGAAAAGGTAAAAAGTGGTGATATCTCTACCAGCCAATCGGATGTTTTAGCATTCATTTTCAAAACTGCACACAGTAGCAAAATAGAATCCTATTGGTTGCTGTGGTGGGTAACATTACCTTTCACCTCTGCACCAACTGGTTGTTCCTTAGTTTTCTCCCCGCATGTATTGTGTGTTGTTTACTTTAGTTTGATTCTATACTGTATGGTAAGTGTGACTCTTCATTCTGTTATGTGTAGAGAAGACGGGACGATGTTCAATTCTGTAACGTTATTCTTTTTCATCATTTTACTCCATGAGAATGACTGGGGCCGCAGCCCATTAATCTGAAATGTTTCATGCTTGTAGAAATACAGTATTTACCATATACATCTATTTATCCACAACAGGTTTAGGATTCTGAAAAAATAAATGTGTAAAGATGAAAGTGATGTGTCTTCCCCTGTACACTACTCCACATACTTACCTTCTTTTCCCATATGTGCGCCGAAGTTCCGGGGAGCCCAGGTGGCAAGGGCAATGCTGTGACACCTGGAACTGTGTCATCACGGCCCCGCCCCCATGACGTGATGCTGTGATTCACTGATTTAGGTTGCAGGGCGGCTTCAGAATGATGCATTTTACAGAGAATGGCGTCATCACTTCCTACCCTGCCCGCTTCACTAGAGAAGAGGGCGAGATGATGTAGGGCTGTCTACTCTCCCTGGAGCTGGGGGAACTGACCCAAATTTGGGAGCCTCTTTGAAATTCGGGGAGAGTAAGCCGGTATGCACTCCATTGGCTCCCATTGTCGGTGTCGGCACCCGCAGTGTAGATTGTGGGTACATTTTAGTGCTGTGTGATGTTCGTAGCTGTATCTGAGTTACAGTCATTTGTCTCCAGTAAGATGAGTATTCGTCTGTGTCTTCTTTGTAACACAGTTTAAAGCGTACTCAACACTTATACCTGACTCCACATTAAACAGATATCTCAACGGACAGAACGTAACTAAGCATGTTACACTTACTGTGTGCTGTGTAGTGTCTTCTATAGTCACCTTTTTACATTCCAACGTGAAGCTCGTTTAGATTTTGGTCAATCATGAATATCCATGAGTAGTAATGAGAGTGTGAGCAGCCCATGTCCTGGCAGGAGCGTGCTCATTGTAGTCCTATGACATCATCGCACCGCCAGCTACCAGTACATTGGGTCTGACAGGTCAGGGTTACAGGAACTATTACACCTCCTATCTTTGCAGCTTATGGAATCGGGACAAAGTTGTGACTGCTTCATGAAAGAGGCATGGACACATCGCAATGGGGTTTTGTCTGGCATTTTCAAAGTGCTACGCTGATTCTTCTGGGTTCCAAACACCCATCCACTGCTGCCAACCACCGGTGGCAGGTGTGCACAGCACCTGTTAACCAATGCTCTGCTATCCAGTCCCATCTGAATCGGAACATTCGGGTGGAATGGCACACGGCAGTTATGAGTAAAGGAAAGGACATAGTTTTTGCCTCTTTTTTTTATTTTGTTATTTTTTTTTACAGTGGTGCTTGTGAATAAATGTACAATGCAACTAGAATCTTACTCAGGCTGTACTATTATTGTTTAGAACAGGTTCACTTTAAAGAACAATTCCAATTTAGGTGTTTTTATGAACAGCCTGTTACACGGGTTGGTTATGCGTGACTGGTCAGCATAACTCCGTCGGGGGGGGGCAAGCGCAACAAGCCCCCAACGCTGCGGGCTCGGTGGAGACTTGCGGTTGCCACAGGTTCTATTCCCACTCTTTGGGGGTTGTGGGAATAGTCCCTGCTAGTCAGCATGCCGACTTACGGGATTCTCAGGGGGCCTCCCTGTTACACATATCCTATATACATAGGGGTGGGGGTGCCATGGGGGCCTCGTCCCCTCCAATCATTTGAGAGGCGCCAGTCACTGCTGTTCGGAGAGCAGTGTTCTGCCTTCGTCACAGTACAGAGCTGGAGGGCACTAAGACCTGCCGAGGCTCTCACAGCAGGTCCATCCTGCCACAGTCGCTACTGCGCGTCCATGACATGGGTCTCCCTCTCCACCGGCGTCCATCCACGGATGAAACCCGAGCTCCCCGGACCCTGCCGCACCTTTTGTGTCTCTAATTAGTTTCCCTAGAGCCTTTGCAACATCCTTAATTGCATTGATTAGCAGAGAGATGCACTGGTGTATCTATAATAGGTGCAGGGTGTGGGGTGCACACAGGCCTCGGTCTATGCACACCCTGCACCCATAGACTTATATTTCTCCTTCCGGAGTCCTGCGGCAGCCGGTGCTACAGACATAAATCACTGGGACAAAGGTGCGGCGCCCATTTTTCCAGCGATTTGCGCAGTAGATATGGAGCAGGCGCCATGTGCCATGTTCCCAGAGTCCTTGTGCCAGACTCCGGACGCTGCCAAAGAGGAAGGTACCTACACGGAGCCTGCACACGTGTCCCCTCCTCTCTTAATCCAACCCATGGGGAGATGGTTTCCTTGAACACACCGCATCTTACAATGCTTGCTCTGATAAGCGGGTCCCTCCTCCTCGGCCAGCGACATATGTCCAGTGATATTTGGGAAGATGGCACTAGAGAGCAAAGATGCTGGCATAGTGGCAGAACCTTTACTTTCAATGTGCGGCACCATCTTCCTGGAGATGTCAATGGGTAGATGGCGCAGGACTCGGAGGAGGAGGGACCCACTTCCCAGAACAAGGTAAGTATACTCGGGTAACGGGGTTGGGGGGGGGGGGACAGCCAGTGCAGGTAGTAATTATTTACTGCCGCTCCCACCCCCTTGGCAGCAGCAGAAATAATTATGTTTTCAGATGCATCTTATGCACCAGGAATATGACTGGGACAAGTGCGCAACAAACCAAGCGTGCGGACAGATTGCCACACTGGCAAAGCTCCTTATAACTGTACATACAGGAAGAAGTATGCATTTACTTCCATGCATGCAATGTGGGAGCATTTATGGCTGACTTAAATTCAGGGCTGGATTACAGCGGGGCGGTCGTCTAGGGGGGTCCACACAGGCGCAACCATTGTCACAAAGGTGACCCTTAAGGTACCAGGTCGAACTTGCAGCTATTGGGGGTGCGAGGGGGGGGGGGTTGGGCACATCCAAAAAATGGACCACTTCTATGTTCTCCTTACCGTCGGCCACGCTCCTCTGTCTCCAGACTGCACAGGTCTTGAAGACTCCTGTGGTCTCACTGATGACTGGCACGGGCATGTCATATAACATCATTATGTCAGCGCCGCTGCCGGGAGGCAGCCTGGGAACAGGTAGCAACAGGGACTAGACTTATGATCAGGCAGCACTGGAGACAAGGACCACGACTCGTGGTCCTTGTCTCCAGTGCTGCCTGATCATAAGTCTAGTCCCTGTTGCTACCTGTTCCCAGGCTGCCTCCCGGCAGCGGCGCTGACATAATGATGTTATATGACATGCCCGTGCCAGTCATCAGTGAGACCACAGGAGTCTTCAAGACCTGTGCAGTCTGGAGACAGAGGAGCGTGGCCGACGGTAAGGAGAACATAGAAGTGGTCCATTTTTTGGATGTGCCCAACCCCCCCCCCCTCGCACCCCCAATAGCTGCAAGTTAGTTGGGCCCCCTACAGACCCTAATCTGCTGCCACTTACATTCCACACTGCGTCACATCCTGGTTTTATTACCAAAACCCAAATTGGTGCAAATCTCTAGCTGCACCTGGGATCGGTATGATATCCCGCCAATCATAATCCCGACGGTCTATATACCGACACCCATTGACCGATGGTCGAAATCCCGACAAGGTCTAAATACCGACACGGACTAAATACCGACATGTAAAATACAGACAAGGTCTAAATACCGACATGTAAAATGCCGACAGGTCGAAATACCGACATGCATTTTTTGACGTTTTTTTGTGTGTATGTCGACATAAATCAACATGGACACCATATAAAGTGTACCGCGTCCCCTCGCATGGCTCGCTGCGCTCGCCATGCTTCGGGCACGGTGCCTCGCTGCGCTCGGCACACTATTATATTCCCCCTCCAGGTCCACTGGGACGGTAAAGTATGAACAAGTCGGTTTTAATAAAAAAAATCATGAAAAACTTGTGTCGGTATTTCGACCTGTCGGCATTTTACATGTCGGTATTTAGACCTTGTCGGTATTTTACATGTCGGTATTTAGTCCGTGTCGGTATTTAGACCTTGTCGGGATTTCGACCATCGGTCAATGGGTGTCGGTATATAGTCCGTCGGGATTATGATTGGAGGTAAAGCGACTGCATCCCCTGCACCTACCTTGGAATAGTCAGCTATGCAGAAAATTCCATATACTGTAGTTATATCTTCTGGAGGATTGTTGTATGCTTTCACATTGCAGAGATCGTGTATTGATTGGTGTAATAAGTGGTATTAAATGTTCACTGCAAGTTAAAGAAATATGAGTCATAAGTGGTTTACACTTACATATATCATTAACATTTTAGTCAGTTATTCGTGGTTTGCTTTAATGCATCTGAAAATACAGCTGTGTACTTATTATTGCCAGTTATTTATTATTATTTATTACCAGTTATTTATATAGCGCACACATATTCCGTAGCGCTTTTACAGAGAATATTTGCCCATTCACATCAGTTCCTGTTCCAGTGGAGCTTACAATCTATATTCCCTACCACATGTACACACTTACACATTCTCGCTAGGGTTAATTTTGTTGGGAGCAATTAACCTACCAGTATATTTTTGGATTGTGGGAGGAAACCAGAGTACCCGGAGGAAACCCATGCCAGTATGGGGAGAATATACAAACTCCACACAGGGCCATGGTGGGAATTGAACCCATGACCTCAGTGCTGTGAGACAGTAATGCTAACTATTACACTATCCGTATTGCCCTACTTATGTAACAATATCACAATGTGAGGATAGTTTGCAGATTACACTCAGGGCCGGTTCTGGCGCGCTGAGCGCCCCGGGCGACAATAGGGGGCGTGGCTTCGTACAGGGGGCGTGGTCATTTACGCCCCCTGTACAGACTGAAATGATGTGCGGCGCGCGATGACGTCATCGCGCACCGCACAGTAAAGGACCTCTCCACGAAGGGAAACTAGACGCGTACGCGTCTAGTTTCCCGCGGCAGCAGGCGGGCAGCGGGGGGCACACAGCAGCAGCGGATCTTGCCCTGGTGCGGCGCCCTCCGGACGGCGCCCTGCGCCCTCCGGAAGGCGGCGCCCCGGGCAAAAGTCCTGCTTGCCCGTGGCAAGATCCGCTACTGATTACACTCTAACTATGATGTAAATTTGTGTGTGGTCGCGGGGTGGCTTAAAGGGCTTTTTCAGCATTATTAACTATGTTGATTTGATGCATAGGGGGGAATTCAATTGTTGGCAATTGCCTTCACCCAGCCGAGTCAGTGTGGCATTTGTGAATTGGGCATTAAGCCGGGCAGGCGAAGGGTGCAGGAAGGGGTGCCGTTGCTGGCATTTAAATGCTGCAGCAATCGTAATCCGCATCCTTCGCTGGAATTGAATTCCCCTAATACTCTTTATTATTATTATTATTATTATCTCTGTTTATTTGTGCTTTCTAACATGTCAGATACTGTCCGAATAAATGTCAGTGTTATTTGTAACACTTAAACAGTGTCTACACCCATATCAATAAAATATCCATTCACTTAGTGAAGTCATTCCCTCAGGTAAAGGAGATTTGTAACCACCCGGACGAGTGAATGTGAGTCAGTGTTGTAGTGCTGAACATTGATGGTCCTTACATTTAGGTGGACCTTTTATCCACGCACAGCTGAGGCAGCCTGTGAGCTGGATCAGCATTAAGTGAAATGCAGTGTACCAGTCCACCAGAACCAGTCCTGGGCAGGAGTCAGTGATGGTTTCCACCAGTGCCGTAATTAGGAACCAGTCCTGGGCAGGAGTCAGTGATGGTTTCCACCAGTGCCGTAACTAGGAACCAGTCCTGGGCAGGAGTCAGTGATGGTTTCCACCAGTGCCGTAATTAGGAACCAGTCCTGGGCAGGAGTCAGTGATGGTTTCCACCAGTGCCGTAACTAGGAACCAGTCCTGGGCAGGAGTCAGTGATGGTTTCCACCAGTGCCGTAACTAGGAACCAGTCCTGGGCAGGAGTCAGTGATGGTTTCCACCAGTGCCGTAACTAGGAACCAGTCCTGGGCAGGAGTCAGTGATGGTTTCCACCAGTGCCGTAACTAGGAACCAGTCCTGGGCAGGAGTCAGTGATGGTTTCCACCAGTGCCGTAACTAGGAACCAGTCCTGGGCAGGAGTCAGTGATGGTTTCCACCAGTGCCGTAACTAGGAACCAGTCCTGGGCAGGAGTCAGTGATGGTTTCCACCAGTGCCGTAACTAGGAACCAGTCCTGGGCAGGAGTCAGTGATGGTTTCCACCAGTGCCGTAACTAGGAACCAGTCCTGGGCAGGAGTCAGTGATGGTTTCCACCAGTGCCGTAACTAGGAACCAGTCCTGGGCAGGAGTCAGTGATGGTTTCCACCAGTGCCGTAACTAGGAACCAGTCCTGGGCAGGAGTCAGTGATGGTTTCCACCAGTGCCGTAACTAGACATTTTAGTGCTGTGTGCCAGAAACAGCATCGCCGTGTGTGACCCCCCGCCCCCCCCCCCATATACAAAACAGGGCAAGTGCACGCTGTAGGCACACACAAAAAATATAGAGGCATGGCTTAATGGGGGGAAGGAGCGTGGCCACAGAGCTCCCTTTTACAAATTATGGCAGCAGAGCCCCCCTTTTTACACATTAAGCAAGCAGAGTTCCCTTTTTGTACACATTAGGCAGACAGAGTCCCCCTTTTTTACAGATTACAACAGTAGAGTCCCCCTTTTTACACATTAGGCAGGCAGAGTCCTCCTTTTTTACAGATTACAACAGCAGAGTCCCCCTTTTTACACATTAGGCAGGCAGAGTCCCCCTTTTTACACGGAAAGAGAGCAGAGAGATATAGAGAGAGAGAAAGAAAGTTTTATATTTACCTATGACCAGCTGGCAAGCATCTCCTCTTCTTCCACCCGAGTCCTCCCCCAGCTAGCAGCTCCTCAGGGCGCAGGGCAGAGACTAGTAAGCTACCGTGAGACGTCTGATGTGGCATCCAGGGCTGTCAATGACAGGCAGAGGAGGCAGAGACCCAGGAGCTGGCGGCTGTGGCAGCGCTCCCGAGTCACTTGCAGGGCAGCGGCGGCGGGGTACAGGCGGCGCTGGTGGAACTCGGAGGGACTGCCTGAGATAGCGGCCAGGCAGAGTAGAAGGCAGCGCTTCCAAGTCCCGTGCAGAGGCGGCACGGGAGTCAGGCGGTGGTGGGAGACAGGCTGCGGCGGGAGACTGGTGGGGACTGACTGGAGGTAGCGGCCGTATGCGGGAGATGGGTGTGCTGCCGATGGTATGCCTTCAGTGCATTTGCGCTGTGGGCAAGGCACCATCGGCACACACTTAGTTACGGCCCTGGTTTCCACATAGTCCCACAGCCCGGCTGCCTCCACAAGCGACACGAAATATACTTTGAGTGCAAAACACAAAGGGGGTCATTCCGAGTTGTTCGCTCGTTGCCGATTTTCGTTATACTGCGATTAGTCGCTAACTGTGCATGGTACGCAGAGCGCATACGCTTAGTTATTTTACTATAAACTTAGCTGTTTTGCTGTAGCATCTGCGGCGCTTTTCAGTCGCACTGGTGTTCGGTAAATGATTGACAGGAAAGGGGCGTTTCTGGGTGGTAACTCAGCGTTTTCCCGGCATTGGCTAAAAAACGCAGGCGTGTCAGGGAAAAACGCGGGAGTGTCTGGAGAAACAGGGGAGCGGCTGGGTGAACGCAGGGCGTGTTTGTGACGTCAAACCAGGAACGAAACGGGCTGAGCTGATCGCTATGTGTGAGTAAGTCTCGAGCTACTCAGAAACTGCTAAGAAATTTCTATTCGCAATTCTGCTAATCTTTCGTTCGCAAGTCTGCTATGCTAAGATACACTCCCAGAGGGCGGCGGCCTAGCGTGTGCAATGCTGCTAAAATCAGATAGCGAGCGAACAACTCGGAATGACCCCCAAAGTGCACAGAGCTGCTGACATAGGACACACAATTAGGAAACACTATGCAATATCTTTAGTCCTCTGACAGTACTTGCAGCTTTTATTATGTGCATATTTCAAGGACCTTTTGTCTGTGCAATATTTTAATACACAAATAAGGTAAGTCACAATAGCTGAGCATATATGGATATCGAGGTGCAAACTCACACATGGGCAGGGGTGGACATAGTCACATATGGTTGGGGGAAGTCAGACATGGGGGAGCAAAAATTCGTATGAGAAGGGGGGTGGGCAGACACCTATGGAAAGCTTGATGAGCAGATACCTATGAGAAGGGGATGGGCAGTCACCTATGGGCAGGGGTGTGGCTAGATACCTATGGGAAGGGGGGGGACAGAGACATATATGGCTATATAGAAGCTGACAAACAAACAGGACGAGAAGAACATGTAGGGGAGATTTGTACTGAGACGCTCACTGACGGTTTCGCAGATCTGCTTGTGCCTCAGTTTCTCTATGGTTCCCACCATAAGACCACTGTGGCAAGTAAGACGCTGGTGCCAAAACCACTGCGTAAAAAGACGCAGTCGCTGGCTGTGACACACATGCTGCACCCCTGTCACCTCCTGTGCTAATAGGCGGCACAACCCCGCTGCTCAGATGGCAGACTGATGCAGCTACACACACACACGTCAGTCCCTAAGGTAATGGGCAGGTCCCTCAGGCAGTGGGGCACAACCTCCACTGGCTGGGCCAGTTGTCCAGCATTGCTCAAAATTATTGGCCGGCGGCCGAGGGCAAAACTCAGTGTTGATCTGGGCAGCGGTGGACCCCTTAGTCCCCAGGGAACCCAGCCAGGGATAGGCTGGCCCACAGGGGTACATGGGAACCCCCCCTCCGGTAGGACCCACTGCCTGGAGGCCCACCTCCTCCTCGAGATCAGTTTTTTTATTTATACATTATACCTATCTTACCGGACTCACAGGATTATGGTGTTTTTCCTACGGTGCATTGTTGTTATTACTCTGGTAAATTATCATGCATGGACTAGTAGTATTTACGGGTTCAGTAGGACAAGATACCGGCGGTCTAAATACTGAAGCCGGCATCCCGATGTGTGAAATAAGACAGGGGTGAGGTATTTTTCCCCTACCGCCTAACCTTCCCTTCCCACAGCCTATCCCTAACCTCCCCAGGTAGTGCCTAAACCTACCCCCTCCCCTTCCCTACAGCCTAAACCTCCACCCATAGTGCCTAAACCTAACCTCCCCCCCAGTGGTGCTTAACACTAAAGGGGCAGACTAGATGGGCCAAGTGGTTCTTATCTGCCGTCAAATTCTATGTTTCTATGTAACACTAAACCCCCCTCCCCACAGCCTATCCCTAACCCCACCCTCTCCCGCAGCCTTAACCTAACCCCCTGTATGGCGCATAAACCTAAATACCCCCCTAATCCCCATGGCCCTAGCCCTAACCCGCGTGCTCTACTTACATTTGGAATGCCGGCTGTCGGGATGCTGGCGTCGGTCTCCTGACCCTGACGGGATTCTTTTGTTTGCATTGTGATAGGTGTCAGGATTCTGGAAACGGTATTCCAACTGCTGGGATCCGGACAGCCGGCACCTTAACCGCATCCCGTATTTACTATATTTATCAAGGGACCCAGACCATGCACTAATTAATGGTTATCCAAACCTCTGTGATGGCTGGCCACACCCCTAAACGTGGGCCCCTATAACTGTATTCCCCCAGTGGGCCCTTCACCCAGTCCGACAGCGGCCCCAGTGCAGTTCACCTGCAGCCTTTTGTTTAATAAGGCTGTTGCTTTTAAAGTTCAGTGTCCAGTTGTCAACCCATAAATCCTTCATGTTTGTAGCATATTGTGGTCTTGCATTTAAATAATAAATAAATGAAATGTTATGTAAGTACTGGTAGTGTACATGTCTATATACCCATATCGACAGGAAAAGCATTACTTACCTTTTGCAGTTGCCCATTTTTTGGATTGTGATACCCTTCATGACCTGTAGAGGGAGTCCAGTTAGTCAATTGCAAATCACTATGCTAAATGTACAGTAACAAGACTTTGTAATACGATTTCATATATCTCCAGTGTATGTCATTATTTTTCTTTATAATTGATATAGCCTCTTTAATTTTTTTACATTTTTGTACATGTGTTCAGGTTTAACAACAGTATAGGGAAGTAACATTATCTTTAGTAAATTAACATAATGGTCTATTTTCTGTACTTGCTATTTTCTACACAGTATAACTAAACATGTTAAAAAAAAAAATCACGACTGTTCTATTTTTGTTTGTTTTTTTTAATTTAATTTAATTTAATTTTTTATTGAGTGCAAACTTATAGTGTTGGGTCAAGTGAAAAAAAAAAATCTAAACAGAAGATCAACTGAGCGGCTTTTTGACTAACATTACAGGAATTGTGAAGCGGCAGATAGACACCCATATCAGAGATCCAGGTCCACAGAACAACGGCCTGTACTTGAGCGGACCAACTGCCGCTCCAGATCCACTGAGCGCCCTGACTCAAACCTCATGAGGTCGATGCCTTCATTAATGACGGGAAGATCTGCCCCTCCTTCACCTGCCTTATCGAGGTGAAAACCAACAATGGCTGAGCCTAATTCTTCTCTTACCCCCCCCCCCCCCCCTCCCCCCACAGAATCACCATTTTATTTTCCCAGTAGCTCTCCAGTCTCTGTCATTCTTGGCTGATCACGTTTTTTAACTGTAGATACTAACGTTTCCGACCGTTAACACACTACTTATATTCTTTGCTGGATATAATAGTGTGGGTGCCATTGTACGTTGTTTACTAACCGTATTAAACCGCATTTGTTTCGTGATTTTTATTCCATTGTTCAGGAATCCTGGTTTCTTAATTCATAGAGCACACCCCATACCAATCATGTCTTCTCTTGCAGAATGAATACTTTGTTTGTCCTCATCAGACATTGCTTAACAAATTACTTCATGTCACCATATAATTGTTTTCTTCAAAGTGGAGGTTTTCTCTCTTAAGTGTAGCCGTTAATAAGTCCAGAAAGCCGTATCTTGTACAAAGAAAGCATTGGTACAGCCTGACGGACAAGACCTAACCATTTCTCGTTTTGTTGATCTGGCCTGTACGACATGTTTTCTTTTTCCTCACGGAAGATATAATTTTCAGCACTTATTAACCTATTATAAATCACTAGAGATTTTTTTATGGTTAAAAAAAAAAAAAAAAAAAGGCTTTTATGTGAATAAATATAAACTTATTTTTCATTGTATCTTTCAAAACATCTTGTTGGTAAAATGCCTTGCATGACACAATTTCATCTAGATTAGAGTCTAACAAGAAAATGTTTCTTGGTGACTGAAATAGTAATTGTTCAGTGTTTCAAAGTGTAGCCGCAAAGTCTTGTAAGCGAAGCATTATTACAGGGGTATGCAATGTATACGGCCCTAAAGCTGCTTTGGAACTACACATCCTAGCATGCCCTGCCACAGTTTTTCTAGTAAGGCATGCTAAAGCTCTGGCAGGGCATGCTGGGATGTGTAGTTCCACAGCAGCTGGAGGGCCATATGTTGAATTCCCGTGAATGGTATAGGGGTAGAGTTTGTAGAAACACAAACCATCTTCAGTTGACTTCAACATACAGGCTTCCACATTGTCTACTGCAGCTCTTACTAAATGCACTGCTTTATCACCTAAATTTTCATCTGTGCATCACAAGCATGTTTTTGTTAGATCAGGATATAAAGACTTGGTTGAAAAGCACAGAAGGAAGCCTAAAAGATAAAATTATGTATTCTTATAAACGTTGCAATTAATAAAATTAATTTTTAGTCAAAAACTTTAGAGAACACGATATTGCTATCAGGGATTTAGATCGTGACCAATAAACATTTCCATAGAGGAATTACTAGTCGTAGGGTTTGTCTGCTCAAATCAACTGAGTCCGCTTAAAGAGTGCAGACCATATTACCTGTATTAAACATGTAGTGTAGGGTAAAAGCTTATTTAATAGTAGGCATCACCCATTTTTTATTTTATTTCCTAATCTCCCTTTGAGTAGATGATTTGAATATCATCATTATAGAATTTATTTTTCTGTTGCCTTATGGTTGAAATATAGAACTTGAGATTGTTGTTAATGAATTCTGTATCTACTTTCTGCAGCTATAAATACAGCTGGTTTAATCAGGTGATTTGCAAGCAGGCATTCCCTGATGACCCATTTCTCACTCTGTTCTCGAAACATCTACATTCATTACCATTTTCAACTCATCTTGCTGCAGAAAGTAAATACAAGTGCTGCATTTCATCCATAAAGCATTAAAATAAAAATAATAATGATTTGCAAGTTTTGGTATAAATTTAGGGATGGGTAATAACCTAAAAAGAGATTGTGGTGGCTTCAATATGTTGCCGTTCTCCAATTGGTACATTTGACAATTTGAAAACTTTTTAACATAATCCAAACACCACCATTTGTAGTTTTAGTACTTTATCAATCACAGCAGTTTATACATGTGTATCTTCTGTAGCAAGAAGTCCACTCATTGCCCTATGGTGTATGCATGCACCTTCCAGTAGGAGGCAGTCATCTGTTAAATCTATGCTTGATGTGATTTATAATGGTTACTCTGTCTCACCACTTTTTTTCACCATCTTAATTAACTTTTATTAATTTTTTATTCATCATGTGCCATAACAGTTTCTTTACTGTAATTAAGTATTAACCTGTCTGATTATATTGTCTCAGTGTATCAATTCAGTGGAAAGCTGACATGTGAATATTGGCTTCTTTCTCTTCTGTGTTTGCTGTGCCACTTGCAAAGCTTTTAGTTGTGTTAATGTCACCGCAAGATTTCAGATAGCAACCAATGTAGAGATTGAAATAGTTTCGGCATGCAGATTTGTGTGAGTCTTTTAGATGACTTAATTTAAACCCAGCTAAATCCAAATCCCTTTCCTTAGACTGGAAATCAGTTTAAACATACAGTAGCTGCTGTAAAAGTGTGTAGTATATATTTTAACTGTTTGCATTTTATTTAAACATATGTCTTTTAGGGCTCATCCTCACACCGGCTCTGTTCAAACCAGCCCCTCAGGCACCCCGTTAGCAGGACGTAGAGGCCGTCAGCTGCCCCAACTCCCACCCAAGGGGTCGCTGGAACGAAGTAAGTCTAATTTTTACTAAGGAGAAAACTTACTTAACTCTACTGGTTACAGGTGACATCATTTATTACAGATACGGATGGCATTAACCAATAGAAACCTGTGTGCTAAAGCTTTGAATATGTTTGCAAGGTCACACAGTGTGATCTGTACATGCAATTCTAACTGAGGCATCGCATCCATCCATTGCATCAAAATGGCTGACTTTTCCGCAATCAAGTATGTTACTAGTTCCTCTGAAATTGGAATATGGATGTTGTGGTACTTCTTAAGTTCACTGCTTTGAAATCCTATCATGTATTGAGTAATTAGGTGATAACAGTGTTGGAACTGCTGATAAGTATTTTATTTGGACACCTATAAAATTGCAGTGTGATCTAATTCGGCAAAAGGTAAGGGGTGACAATTGTGAATCAAGTTTTAAAAAACATAAAGAGAACCTCTTTTGCCTATAAACACCTAAGAAAGCCACGAGACTGCCTTCTGGCTGCAGTTCACTAGGAACCAGTTACATAGTTCACAACATTATAAAATACTGTCCAGCGAGAATTTTACTGCTGAACCAGTGCATAAGGGCTCATCGTCTTCAGTCCCATCTGTATGAACTGCAATGCGCTATTGTTTTCCGTGACGACATAGTTGTTTAACATGATATTAATATCATTGCTTATGGCTTAAATGCTCCAGGTTAATAAGTAGTAGTTTATTAAGCCAAGAAAATAAAAACCTGGGTCCGGAAGTAATGAAGTCCCAGTTGGCTGGAGGTGCAGGTTCCTAGCTGAACTCTGACATTTTTGTGGGAGGGGGGGGGGGGGGTTTAAAGCGGCAATTATGTACAAGGTAAAACCATGCCTTGTAAATGATTGGCGCTTTAAAAAACCGTCCGGCTGGGAACCCGCACTTCCAGCCAATTTGGACTTTATTACAGCAGGCCCCTATTGTGATTATTTAATTTCCAGTATAAGACGAATTCTGTGTCCGATAGTGGGGATACTTCGAGGGATAAACATATCCAGGGATTCATCTTTAAGGCCTGGGACTAAGGCACACTAGGTAGGCAGCTATAAGTCATGTCACTGGGACAATTTACGCCCTAGTGCTGGTATCCATGGAATCCGCAAGCTAGTGCCTCAGGCATATTAGCTCAGACAATAAATGGCTGCCCCTTGTTTGTGGTCAACAGGAGCATTTTATCATAACTATGAGGAACTTTTTGCCAGTATGGAACTGTGTTCCTGTTGCCTGTCAGGGTAATAACAGTATAGAAATTATACTTACGTCTCATTAAAATATTATTGCTAACAAGTTTTTTTTTAGTTTTTTTTATTGTGGTCTTATAATAAATTGTCATTCAGAATCCGGAACCCTGAAATTGTGTTAATAGACTCCATTATGTCCTCATTTCAGGCGAGAGGGTATCTCTACTCCATATCTGTGTTCTTCTATTTGACTTCATTTAGTATTTACCTGAGAAATTACGTTATTGTCAGGTCACCTGTTGTCTACACACGCGCGCACACACACACACACACACACACACACACACACACACACACACACACACACACACACACACACACACACACGGCAGCCATTTTGTGGCCTGCATGAATATTAATGAAAATACAGCCTATAGATTGCAAGCTTGTGACCTCTGTCTGTTTATTAACTCCCAATCTTGTTATACTGTATTTCCATGTTTGCTGCTATTTGTAAAGTGCTAAATTAGTGAGGTTGTACCTCAGTGATGACCTTTGTTTCTGGTGAATTGGAAGGTCCATGCCACAAAATGTCCCCCTTCTCTGTATATCTGACAGGCAGTTGAAAGGGTAGCCCTGGAACTTAAAGAAACATGCTGTGTAAGGAATAATATTTCCTGTAATTCCCATTATTGCACTTTTATTTCAACACATGATGACACAAAAGTAATCTGTGATCAGTGTTTGAGAACTAAAAGTAGAACACTGGCCAGTGTACTTCAATAAGCTCATATGTGGGGCCTAGGTTTCCACATCCTCAGGAGCATACTTTGCTGATATATGTCCCCTTGATAAATGTATATGCACCAACATGTCACATGTAATTGGTAAATTGGTGCATGCAGACGTGTTGGACTTTTTTCTGTTCTTCAACAATAGTGACTGAAAACATATTACATAGCTATTTGCCATTGATTTTAACTTACATTTTTAGCCAATATAATAGCTAAAAACGTATACACACAGAATATTTGGGATTTCTGGATGTAGCCGTTATGTAGTTTTAGAGTCAGTTCCGCACCAGTGACCCAGACATTTCCTGACTTACATGGAATGCGGGTGCCATCTTGATTACAGTGTGATTACTTTTCTTATGGATTCCAGCCTTCAGAATAAATCTTACACATTGCTTGCTGCTGCCAGAATTAAATAATGTAGGCTCTTTTGTACTTTCATGACTGCACTTATTTGGAAATCTGGCAGATTTGGCAAAAGAAAAAAAAACATACTGAACATTTTTCTCCGGTGATTTGGACAGTAAGGATGCCAATATATTTATCTGACTAGTCATATTGCAGTGGTCCGATGGACCATCCTTAGTCTACGGTATAAAGGGGCGTAATATAGAGTGTGCAATCCACTTACGTCCCTTTACCTGTGAGACTCTGTTTTCCCAGTGCCAGTTTCTTATAATTGGGGCACAGAATTTGCTTGACCCATAGCTAGCAGAACATAGTGAAGGAGCTGAGTTATATGACTGGAGCACATAGTGCAGACTGGTTATAGTGTCCACTCCTGTTAGCATACATAGCTCAAGACAGGAAAGCAATATTTCTTCTTCAAGATATATTGTATGCTTAATAAAACTTTGCTGTAGTTGTCTTTTCATCTACCACCATATGGTGGTCCTAACCAATGTACTTGTGAGCTGGAGAAATCAATTTCATAATACAGCGGTATAGTCTTTCACCACCACCCTCACTTCCATTATGACATATCACGGCTACCCTAGCCCTGCAGCGGAAATTATAAACTCAAAGGAAGCAAAAGACAACAGTATTTGTACCCACTGTACAGTATAACAAACAGGGGGATATGGATTAGTGACACAGGGCGGGATGTACTAAAGGAAAAATGTGGTAAAACCCCCGAAAATAGGTGTTTTACTGCATTTTCAAATGTACTAAGACCCTACCACCGTTTTATCGCCGTCCAGGGTGATGGCGAAACCCTATAGAAGCCTATGGGCTTCCTATCGCCGCCCCCATCGCAGACGCTTCCCCCCCCCCCCCCGGCAGCCCTGGTACCGGAAGGTAGTCTCCTCCTCCCCCCTAGCAACGCTAGGAGGAGGAGGAGGAGGCGCCGGGGACAGCCTGCTGCTGCTTACCAGCGTGTGGGCAGTGTGGAGACCCCTTAGAGGTGACGGAGACCCCCCGCAGGCCACCTCACAGGTATCGCGAGGAGCCTCCGTCACCGCATTGCGATATTGACCGCATATGTTAGTACATATGCGATCAACATCACTGCGATAAGCGGCGAGGGGCGGCGATGTATCTTAATACATCCCGCCCACAGTGAGAGTGGGTGAAAGGCAGGGAGCTGCTGCTGCCTAACATTTCTCCTCACACAACTGTAAAGAGAGATGAACAGATTGTGAAGCCACCTTGAAAGATTTCTGCTACTTTCAATCCATCCATCTATCTAGATAATACATATTTATTTAATATATCTAGATAATACACATCTACCTCATCTATCTATCTATCTATCTATCTATCTATCTATCTATCTATCTATCTATCTATCTATCTATCTATCTATCTATCATCTATCTATCAGTGATATAATATTTATCTTATAATATATCTTACATCTATCTTATATAGATGTATCGTATTTCTTTTTTTAATCTTATATTTATCTCTATCTTATTTCTATAACTTTGTTAATGTATGCACCCTGTCTGTCCTTGTATATGTTTCTGTTTAAATAATCCTCTGTTGACTGACTCTAGGGAGTACAACTTTCAGAGACAGATTTGTTTGCTTGTGGAAAATATATTTCAATCATTTTATCACACTGTTTTCTATTAGAAAAATAAGTGAATTAAGTGTTGTCTCAATAAATCTTTAAAGAGGCAAAAACATTCGGTCCATTTCATACTCACCTTTATCAGTATATGCATTCATATTACCAGCTGTGTATAATTCCATATAGCATCGTTGGGATATACAGTAGTATTACAGGAGTGTAGTATGGTATGCCGGCGGCCGGGCTCCCGGCGACCAGCATACCGGTGCCGGGAGCCCGACCACCGGCATACCGACAGCGTGGCGAGCGCAAAGGAGCCCCTTGCGGGCTCGCTGCGCTTGCCACGCTGCGGGCACGGTGGCGCCACGCTATTTATTCTCCCTCCAGGGAGGTCGTGGACCCCCAGGTGGGAGAATATTAGTTGGTGTGTCGGTATCCCGGCGCCGGCATACTGAAGACCACCCATATTACAGTGACACAACGCCAGTAGATAGAGCCAGCTGTTCTTCCAGGGCCCTCTGGAGTTTGGACTCGGACGAAAACTGCGTCCGGTGTAAGTGGTAGGACCAATCACATGCCACGGATTGTGGTTAGCCCTCCTTCTCACTCACCCTCCACCGCCATGTAAAGGTGGTTATAAAATTAGAATTGCCCTTTCTATATTGCAGAACCAGCTTATTCAGGGGGAAAGCAGCTATGTTTGGCTGATAGCAATGTTTACATAGAAATCAATAGCATTTAAACAAAAAACATATTTTATTCTTTGGACGATGATACTGTATCTATAGTGTGAAGATCATCGCGGAAGATTCTGTGGTTTGAATTAATAAATATTTTCCTGCTGTGCCATTTTCACTTCATTAATTTCCCTCGTCTTCTGAAACACCTGCGTTTCCTTAACAGATGGTGGTATTGTTTTAGATATTGTAATAAATGTTTCAGATAGACATTTCTCTACATTGACTCTGGAAACCCAGCCTGCTTTACATCTAACAGCGGACATTTCTAGATGTGCAAGAGATATTTAGACATGCAATATATTTTTATGTTTTCCTGTACAAACAGATGCGGCTGTGTGCAACAGACAGTTGAGCAAAATAGTAACTCAGCAAACCAAGTTATATTATTGTCACATAATATAAACTACCAGAACAACAGGACTTGTCTCGTTATTTCCTAATAAAGTTTAATGAAACGTGTGCAACTTCCTGGCACTGTGATACAAACAGAACCATTTGGGGACGTTAATTAAAGTTCCAAAAATGTCAGGCACCTGACATGCCAATTATTTAACATTAAACATTCCCCGCACATTTTACTACAGATGCGAGTTTGAAGCTAAAAAATGGTCTGACCTGGTTGTAGCACAAGAAAGGGAGGTAAGGAACGTCCCTATAGACCAGATGCCGGAGACATTTAAATTAAAACAGGTGACAAATAGAGGCTGTTCAACATTTCTATGCAGCTTGTCCACCGGAGTTCCATCACTGTGTGCCCTGACTTTAATAAATGTCCCCACATCATCTGTTGACGTTGCTAGAGGTAAGTAAGTGCACCTAAGGCATTTATGCACTCTTGTGCACGATAAAATGTACGGTAACCCTCAGCAGCCAATCTTGTTTGCTTTCTTAATCAAATCTGTAGTATAAAAATTCTCATTAGAATCAGTAGACTAATTAGGGGGTCTAATTACTAAGCCTTTGGATGGAGATAAAGTGGACAGAGCTAAAGTACCAGCCAATCAGCTCCTAACTGTCATTTTTCAAACACAGCCTGTGGCATGGCAGTTAGGAGCTGATTGGCTGGTAAATAGGCCGCTAAAAGCACCTCTTGGCTGGGATGTAATGGAGTCCGCGTTCGCCGTGCGGGATATCGACCGAATTCGGACGTTTTCTTAAAGGGGCAGTCATTTACAAGGCATGGTTTTGCCTTGTAAATCATTGCCCCTTTAAAAAAACACCAGAGTTCGACCGGCATCCAGCATGGCGAACGCGGACTCCATTACATCCCGGCCCTTGCCTAGGTTCCAGTTCTCATAAATGCTGTCCAAAGTGGTTCGTCCAGGTACAGAATAAAAACATAAATACAACTTACATAAGACTAATGCAATGTATATATATTTATATGTGATACATATGATAGTTTATTATTTCGTTTCCTATGTGCTCCATTCACATATTCATTGAAATGTGCTAGTTCCATTGTGTTTTATGCATTTTGCAAAATTCCTCTTGTTTTAACCCTTGTGTTTTGGTTCCCTTTTCTGTTTTCCCTAGAAAATGGAGACAAGGAAATAGAGTCTTTTGAAGGTCTGTACACCATAGAGGGTTTTTTTTTCACTCAGCCCCCTTTTCAGGGGGCAATAGGGCAAAATAAACCCAACTGCAATTGATGTCAGTGTCCGGTCTTGATAGCAGATACTTAGGGGGATTGTGTGGAGAAGTACAGTTCAGTAAAGTATGTTTTCTGATTGATCCTAGTTAATTGTACAGTTCTGTGGCTGAGTTGTTATAATGCACCACAATGGAGGCAGCCATTTTAGGAACAGAACCATTATGTGTGAGAAGAATGCAGATAATTAGTAGTAATTTATGCAAAAAAGTACTTGTAACTCATACATAATATCACTAGTGCTTAGTGAATATATTTGTGGTATTTTATATAAAATAATGCATTAAAGAGTTACATTCTTCATATGTATTGGTTCAGACAACAAAATGGCTGCCTCCGCAATGGGTAGGCACAGTGACTCTTAAAATGTCTCTTTATGTGCTGTATTGTGACACTAAGGATATGTGCCGACTGGGCTAGATGAGAGCGTTTTGCCTCCAGTCAGCTGCAGTGGGCTCCTCTAGAATGACTGTCATTCTAGAGATCATTGATCTCTATGGTGAATGTCCTGTCTGCACTCACTGTGAGCAGGAAGCGCCAGGAATACAGTCTGTACTAGTTTATATGTCTCCTGCTGTTTAGTGAGTACCGAGGATCCATTTACCATAGAGATCAATGATCCCTGTAGTGACATCCATTCTAGCTGGCTGCCTTATCAGGCTCTATACTTTATTCAGCAGTACTTTGCTGGCTTTTGTAATCAGGAACCCAATACACTAAGTGCTAATTCATTCAGTATAGTTGAAGATTTCTTGTAACATTCACAAATGTACAATGCAGGTAAATATCCCCATCCTGGAGATGTAGGATCTGCCTGTGATGCTTCATCATGCACTGTCGCACCAGAAGCGAAACACAGTTTAGCTACTGGTTTAGCTTCTGGTGATCTTGTCACTATGACAAGAGCTGTTTCTTTAGCCATGACGGCTTCACTAAAATCCAGAGGCAGCAGTTCTAGGTTATGCATCCGTAGCAGTTACCCCAACTGGCACTCTAACGTACATTCCAGTGGCCCTAACATGGGATGGTCCTGATTTGGACAAATAAAAGGCACAGTGATCTCGAGATTGACACTAAGTGGATAGAGGAGGCATCACTCATTTTTTGGGATGTACAAATGACGCCTTATTTCACATGTTTACCTACATCTGTGAATGTTATTAGTATACTTCTTATATAAATCATTGTGTAGAGGTCTTTGAACCGGGTAAGAGTGAAATGACATATCTGATAGCAACAGCATCTGCTATCTACATGATATCAATTGCAGACGTGCTTTGTGTTGTGGAGGATGTGTGTGTGTTCTAGATAGTGTTTGTCTCTCGTGTGCTGTGCTGACTCCTCTGGATGTGTTTGCAGAGTGCACAGAGCCTAACGTGTTTTATCCCACCGACTCATCTCACGTTTCTGTGTTTTAACCTTTCAACATCATGTACAATATAGTATGTGCATCAATGGACCACACTATAAAGTTTTGGAATCACAGTTAAAAGCCTCCTCTGACATTATAATCTCTTTAAATTCTAATATGAAAATCCATATTGAATGACTTCAGGAGAAACATGCACTACCAATAGGCAACGTAGGCAACTGCCTATGGAGCCAGGATGTACGGGGGAACCTAAAACCCTGAGTGAGCAACAAAATACTGCTCATTCAGTGTCAGGATTGTTAACTTTCCACAACAACCCCCACAATGAGCACCAGCCACGGACCTGACGGTACTATAGATGGCACTTATGTGTCTGCTGGCTGTTGCGTCTTCTCCATATTTGTACCGTTGGGGCTGAGGTACTGAGGTACACACTCCCAAGAACTGAAGATGCCACCACCCAGCTCTACACTAGGTACAGTAAAATGGATAACCTATTAATGCATTACAAAGTGACGCATAAATAATATATGTTGGCTTATATCTGTTCAGTGATCAGCATTTGTTGATTGGGTGTTCCCATTATGTTCATTATAACAGCACAGCTATTACTAAGCCATATTTGCATGCATTCGATACCTTGTTTCTGGAAAACATGGGAGATTTATGGAAAGAAGAGGTGGGTGACTTGATATTGTTCACATAAACCAAGTAGTTGGGCCACGGAATATGCTGACACTAATTTCACACCGCCTGTCTAGGCCAAGGTACTTTTTAGGGGGTGTGGCCTAATCACAGGTATCGTAGCCTGCACCCTTAGAAAAAAAATACGGCTACAAATACAAATATAGTACTTTTAGAGACTCCCTGGCCACAATGCAGCCCAGAACATAGCAGGGTGTGTTGGGCTGTGGAGAATATCTACAGCTTCTTCTGCTAGGTAATGGGGGGGGGGGGGGAACTTGGGCCCCCGCTGGGCGCCTCCAGCAGGCCTGGGCCCGGGTAAATAGTACCTGCTCCACCCTGCTCTCTGCACCACTGCACACCGCTGCCCTCTTATACCCCTTTCACACCGCCAGCTATGAACACAGGTTATTTGCACATGAATGCGCATAACCCGTGTTCATGTGCGGTGTGAAAGGTGCCAGGGTTGAAATACCGGGTCGAGCAACCTGGTATTCCAACTCAGGTAGCGAGCAGGGTTGAACACGTGTTTAACTCGGCTCACCGTGCGGCGTGAACGGGAGCCGGGTCAATGCGACCCGTTCACTGTGAGTGTACGGGCGGCGCTTGGAGATCATGTGATCTCCAAGTGCCGCCCCCACCGGGTCACCGCTGATGTCACCAACCCGGCAATATGCTGGGCTGCTGACTGCGGTGTGAAAGGTGCCTGAGGCGGGTTGCACGCTGGGAGATCCCATGTCAGGCTTCCGGGTGCGACCAGCCTCAGGAGGTGTGAAAGGGGTATTAGTGGCCACTGAGGTGGATGGGGTCCCTCTTGCAGACAGGTTAAGACCCTTCTGCGACAATTCTGAACTCTCCTAGAAGTCCAGGAAGTATTGCCCTAATTTGGGAGTCTCACATTCCAGAAGGATGAGCAGCTGCTGTTTGTGTTAAACCCAGTAAAAGCGGTTTTAAGGGCCTAATTAAAGGTTGATTGCAAAACAACATTTTCCTCTAATGGGCAAAACCATGTGCACTGCAGGGGGGGCAGATGTAACATGTGCAGAGAGAGTTAGATTTGGGTGGGGTGTGTTCAAACTGAAATCTAAATTGCAGGGTAAAAATAAAGCAGCCAGTATTTACCCTGTATAGAAACAATATAACCCACCCAAATCTAACTCTCTCTCAGTCAGACGACTGCCCGTACCTTTGTTGCAGAGACCGCCGGTGACTGACATCACAACTGGGCAGGCACATGTAAATGCTGGCCCAGTTGTAATGTCAGGCACATCACATTGGACCGACGATTGGTAAGTGTGTATGTGCTGTACTTATCAATAGTCTGATAGGTCAGCCTTTTAGTGTGTACCCAGCATAAGAGTACACCATGTACTATCTACAACATAGTGATTTTCTAATTGTGCAGACTGGTGGCCTTTACGTCAGATCTGTGTAGGCCATGATTATGCTTATATATGAGTGGAATAAAAGTAACCTAGCGAGGAAACACATTTTAAAAGAGTTGTTACCTTTTTTATGTCTGTCGATAATCATAAGCCCACTGGTAATGCAATTAATAAATGCTTGTCCTTACCTCCGTGGAGAAGACTCTGTTACTCTTAAGGCCAGTACTCACTGGCCGATGGCAGAGAGATGTGTGCTGAGCGAACCGCTCAGCACACATCTCTCCCGGCGCTCAGCACAGCACGATCTGTGCTGAGCGCGCGGGGGGAGACGGGGGGGCCGCTCACTTCACCCAGCGGGTGAAGTGAGCGACCCGCTAGATTGGCCTGCATGCAGGCCAATCTAGCAGCAGCGATAGCGATGCGCGGGGCTGCGCATCGCTATCGCTGTGAGGGCTACACACGGAGCGATCGTGCTTAAAATCTAAGCAATCTAGTCAGATTGCTTAGATTTTAAGCAGCGATCGCTCCGTGAGTACCCCCCTTAAGGCTGCGTACACACTAGAGCGATATTGACACTGTTTGCCATATCGGAACATCAAATCAGGCATATAACCTAGTGTGTATGACGGTTGCCAGGATACATCTTCTAGTTTGCCATGCTGCTTAGCCAATCAGAAGATAGCATGTGCGACCCGGTACGGTGTAATGAAGAACGCACCGAGGTATTGTTCCGTTGTTCATTCCATCGTGTAGTGTGTACCGTCAAAACTCCGCTGAACTGGGCCAAAGCGAAATCGCCACAACCATCGGCAAGATTGCTGGTCGTTCTAAGTCCGGGTATACATCAGAATGATGGGCTGTTGGCCTGATCTTCAGGACGATTTCCCTTTATCCCATAACAAACAATATTGAGTGTACACACTGCGCAGTCCTTCAAACAGAACGATTGTCGCGTCGTTTGATCATGTACGATTTATTGTTCTTGTAAACACTAGAACAATCATCTTTAAGATCACTGGCAGGAGGTGACGTCTCCAGAGGCCAAATTGGACCAACATATTGTCTGTGTCGTCTGGTTGGCCATATACACTACACAGTGTGCTCCACATCGTTAACAATATCTTGTGGCTGACCCCAATATCATCCTATCGTGTACCTGGCCTAAGGGCTGGCTTTCTGAGGTGGACGCAGTGTCGATGGTCACGGAATCAGCCAATGTTGAACGAATTTGGCTGCTGAGAGACGCTATTTCAGTAGGAGTTCCTGGGAGGTAACGGGGAGTGGCTAGCCAGATGTGGGCATGTCGCCGCAATTGACTGTGGCTTTTGTCTTAGTTGGATTGGCACTGGCAGCCATGTTCATGTGGACATTCTGCACCTCCATAGAGTTGGTGCAATGTTCCATGGTGTGACCGATGTTGCATCTTTGTACACACAACAGTGTATTAACGCTGCAGCCGGTGGGCGTCTCAGTAAGGACCCATTGGCTGCTGTATTAGCATAAAGGCACAGATACACTGCGTATAAAGACGCAGTCGGGGTTGCAATAGCGGCCACCTCTGGAATAAGGCCCTCAATCTCTATGTCTACGTGCAGTACAACACAGACAGCTGATGTGCTGATAATATGTATGTTAGACTGTGCAGCTTTTGTCATGGCCTATTAGCAGCCACTAGATGGCGCGTGCAAGCTGCAATCATTACAGGAGGCCCACAGCTCAAATTATTCATAATTCTTTCCGATGTCTGATGTTGGTTTGGAAATCAGACTGTAACTTTGCTCACTTCAAATCAGAGCAGCCTCCAGAGCTTCACATATAAGAAGTCATTACAGATTAAACACTACCCCAGTTATTATCTTTGGGTGTGGTTCAATAGAGCTACAATAAATAAATAGGCGCTCAATAGGTCGACATGCAAATGGTCCACGCAGAAAAGGTTGACACAATTTTTTTTTTAGTTTTAGGTGTGTCACTTTGTGTGTTTCATATATGTGACCCCATTTAGGTTACCTCGCGTCGCTTGCCACGCTTTGGGCAAGGTGATTACAGTATTTCCAGTCGTAGTCCACATGTATGGTTAATGAAGTAAAACTTGAAAAACATTTTTTTTTTAAAAATGTGTTGAGCGTGTGTGTCGAACATTGTCATGTTGACCTTTTGAACCTAGCGACCTTAGACACAGTTCACCTTTTACCGGTCGACCTTTTGACTATGCCGACTGATTGCGTGTCTACCGTGTGGGGACGACCTATTGGCTCTCTAACTAAACACTGTCGATCCAGTGTCTGGAACCCGTTATCTTTCACCACTATGACTCGTTGACCATTATTTGAATGACAGTAGTATGAGAATGTTGATGGTAGTACTCTCACAATGGGGCAGATGCAGGGCCGACACTTCCATTTGGCAGCTTTAGGCAGTTGCCTATGGGCGGGGGGACCTGAGGGGGCGGGCAGCTGAGGCTGTCTTTGAGAAAAATAATGGCTGTCTCTGAATGACACATCCTTCTTTTAGACCAGGTGCCAGCAATGTGTTGACAGGCATTTTTTGTGTGATACCCAGTGACAGCAGGAACGGATCTCTGAGATCTGTTCCGTTCACCTATTAACTACCGCATGCACTTACTCGAGTGCGCCCACCCATGTTATTTACAAATGGCCAGAAGGGTCTTCTGTGGGACGGTGATCGTAGGTCAGGTGGTCCCCCCATTACGCCACACTGTGACCCGATTGCTCTCCCCCAGTACCTTGGGCTCCTCTGCTCGCGCTCCAGCGACAGCCGCTTCCACCGGGACCCCCTGCATGATGACCGCGCTGAAGGACTAGCAGCTTCACCAGACTCCTCCATCCTTGCAGCACGGGCACCAACAGGGGAAAACCCGGGAACAGCAAAGAACCCCTGAACAGACGAGTATAATTATGACCGCGCCGGTGACACAGGGCATTTCTTCCATGGCAGCTAGCCTGCCTGGTGGGTGGGGGCACAGCTGAGGCTCTGCAGTGCTGTCACCCCAACGTGCTGTGGTGTATGTGTGTGCCTGGTTCCTGCTGTCAATACTGGTGCCCTGCATGGGGTGGAGGGCGGGCTCAGGTTCTACCTAGGGTGCTGAGAAACCTTGCACCGGCCCTGGGCAGATGTATTAAGCCTGGAGAAGTGAAAGCAGTGATAAGTGGAAGGTGATAACGCAGCAGCCAATCACCTCCTGTCAATTTATATATTGGAGCTGATTGGCTGGTGCGTTATCACCTTCTACTTATCACCGCTTTATCACTTCTCCAGGCTTAATACATCTGCCCATGGCTGGTGCAAGGTTTCTAAGCACAGCGGCAATGCCTTTGCACTTCAAGAGTAGCTCCCGACCAGCTCAGCTTTAGCGTGCTGGCCGGGAGCTACTCATCGCTCCCCGGCCCGTAGCGGCTGCGTGTGACGTCACGCAGCTGCCGCGGCCTGCCCCCCCAACGCCTGCCCCCCCACGCCTGCTTTGTCCGGACCGCTACCCCTAAATGGCGCCGTCCAGCCCCCTCGCGTCCAGCGTCTGCCTCTGAGGTGATCGCTAGGCAATGACGGCTGCCATGCGCCGGCGCACTGCGGTGTCGGCGCATGCGCAGTTCCGACCTGATCGCTGCGCTGCGACAAACTGCAGCGAACGATCGGGTCAGAATGACCTCCTCTGTACTATGTGGCTCAGCTGAAAAGGGAGCTTGCAATCCATAGCTGCACTTGGAACTAGGGTCTTCCTGTTACTGTGTGTTGGTCTGCAGTAAATTCTGTTGGAATTATGTGTTTTAAATATTAATTTATCAGCGAAAAACAAATTAGGTTACAGAACCTTAACTTAAGAAAGCTTATACTGTACTATGGGGGTAATTCCAAGTTGATCGCAGCAGGAAATTTTTTAGCAGTTGGGCAAAACCATGTGCACTGCAGGGGGGGCAGATATAACATGTGCAGAGAGAGTTAGATTTGGGTGGGTTATTTTGTTTCTGTGCAGGGTAAATACTGGCTGCTTTATTTTTACACTGCAATTTAGATTGCAGATTGAACACACCACACCCAAATCTAACTCTCTCTGCACATGTTATATCTGCCTCCCCTGCAGTGCACATAGTTTTGCCCAACTGCTAAAAAATTTCCTGCTGCGATCAACTTGGAATTACCCCCAATGTGCGATTGTTACTTAAATAGTTCTTGGGGGAAAATAATATAACTTCATCAGCATAACAGCGTAGGTGGGGCCATGAAATGATGAACTCTAAATCTAAATTATGGTTATTTGCGTTTATTGTTTTTATTTTATTTTATACAATATATTCTGGGGGTTTTAAACACACATGTAACACATTTAAAGTATCTGCAACAAAATGTACTGCTAGAGTGATCAAATGATTCCTCTGAAAGTGAGAAATTAGTGATAGACAAAAGCTTATGTCAGTTTAAGAATTTGCTCACCTTTACCAAAATGAAAGTAGCCTACTGAGGGATCTAATTCATGAAGCAGAGAAAAGTGTGGAGAAGTGAGTCTGGGAAAAAGTTGCCCATGGCAACCAACCAGCTGCTCCGTACAATTGTATAGTATGCACGTATTGAATGTTACTTCAATGCTGATTGGTTGCCATGGGCAACTTCTCCACTGGCTCACTTCTTCACACTTTTTACTGCTTCATGAATAGACCCCTAATTTCCTTACATAAGAAGCATTTTTATATAATTAGCCACCATATTAATAATTACCTGATTGTCATATAGTGGCTGCAGCTGGCATTGCTGCCGACTTCTCTGGTTTCTGTGCTGCAAACCAGCTACTTTTCATCCAGGTCTTCCCCACCCCACAGAGTAATACTGCCATATCACATTGATTGACAGTCCCACCTCCATACCTCCTGCAGAACAATGACTGATTGCTTCCGCACTATTGGGCTTATTCAGACCTGATCACTAGCGGGCAATTTTTGCACTGCTGCGATCGGATAGTCGCCGCCTACGGGGGGAGTGTATTTTTGTTGTGCTAGTGTGCAAATGCATTTGTAGCAGAGCTGTACAAAAAGTTTTTGTGCAGTCTCTTCACAGCCCAGGACTTACTCAGCCGCTGCGATCGCTTCAGCCTGTCCAGGACCGGTATTGATGTCAGACACCCGCCCTGAAAACGCTTGGAGACGCCTGCGTTTTTCCAACCACTCCCAGAAAACGATCAGTTGACACCCACAAAGGCCTTCTTCCTGTCAATCTCCTTGCGAACGCCCATGCGAATGGATCCTTCGTACAAACCCATCACTGAGTGGCAATCCGCTTTGTACCCGTGCAACGCACCTGCGCATTGCAGTGCATACGCAGTTTAGACCTGGTTACCCGCTGTACGAAAACCCAGCCTAGCGATCAGGTCTGAATTAGGCCCAACAACCTTCAGTATGACAGGGACTGTTAGCAGGGGCGTAACTAAACCCTTTAGATTCCTCAAGAGAACAGGCAGCACTGCATCAGCTGCCACTGCTCCTCTGATCTCCTGTCAGCTGCTGATATAGTCGTGAGGATTCGGACTCACTACCCGGGACACTGCAGTCTGTCCTCTCATGCCGGCAACCCCGCTCTGTCCCATTACCTCATGTTGCTCTGCTGCTATGTCCTGAGGTGCCGGCTCCTGCACTGAGCCACACCTCCAATTAGTCACTCTTGTCTCCCCGCTGCCGATCACCCTCAGCTGCCACTGACTTATGTAGCCAGCTGCAGCGAAGGGCACCTACAAGCACTGTACCGCTGCCTAGGCAGACCCCCACCAGCCAGCATTTTTATAAGTTTGGTCTAATGTGCTCATAGTTACTGTCTAATAAGTAATTATGGGGGACATTTACTAAGCAGCGATAAAAGTGGAGAAGTGAGCCAGTGGAGAAGTTGCCCATGGCCACCAATCAGCTGCTCTGTATACTTTTATAGTATGCAAATTATAATGTTACATCAATGCTGATTGGTTGCCATGGGCGACTTCTCCACTGGCTCACTTCTCCACTTTTATCACTGCTTAGTAAATGTCCCCCTATGTTTCATAAATGTTTCTTCTGTTATGTAGGGAATCACTCTTTTAAGCTTTCTATATATGTTTAATGGATATATTTAAGTATGTATTACTTTAATGTAAGATTGAGCAATTGGCTAACAAGTTTGTTATAGAATAGAATAGGAGAGGACTCGTATTTTGCAAGCATATGTCTGTGGCCATTGTTTTGCCGTGCCAAAGCAGCTTGCCATTTTGAACCTGCCAGGCCACACCTGGGTTCTTATCTATTGGTGCACATAGGCTTTGAGTGTAGACATCTGAGGCATGGTAGTGTTAGAACTCCTATGAGGCAGCCTCTCTGTTGTGTCATTGTCTCTGTATTACAGTACGTCTGTGTTGCTCCAACGTTTGTGAAGACACCATGTAACTGCATGTGCATGTTTTTCTCCTGTCCTCTTGCTTTGCATGTGCCCACGAAGAAGAGGAATACCATCATGTTGAAGAACAGGGCTCAGAGGTGGAGGCAGGTTGGTCCCAGCTTAGAGTTGGTCTCAGCTCAGTGTCCTTACCAAGTGTCGTAGTTGCTCATGTAATAACAAGTCCCAGTTCTAAGACATCCACTGCTAGCTTCCCAGCCACGGATGGTCTTCCCCATGAATGCACACTCTGGTGTTCACGGATCAAATACCATTTTTCACAATGAACGACATACAGGGCGAGATGTATCAAACTCTGGAGAGAGCAAAAGTTCCAACCAGTCAGCTTCTGTCACTTTTCAAACTCGGGGGTCGATGGATGGAAAGGTAATATGAGGGGTAAGTGGTATCAGCGCACGTTATGTCCACTGATACCGCACCCCCCATATATTACAGCGGCGGTGTGTGCAAGGCGACAGGGATGCACCCTTCATTATCAGCACTGCTATCTTTAAGATAGATGCGGGCAATGTAAGAACGGTCAGTGGGACTGACATTTCCGATAACTGCAGCTATTGTTTTTAGCAGCTGCAGCTGTCGTTGCCCCATTCACAACATTGCCTGTACTGTGCATCCAGTAGCCAATAAAGTTTTTTTTTTCCCCAATGCGACCGTAGGTGCTGCTGGGGGATTTATGACGGTATGCAGCGCCGGTTAGTGAGAGCAGAGACAGAAGAAAGAGGGAGAGTGACACATAGGTACCATAACACTCTCCCTCTTCGGCAAACGTTATGGGAACACGCTTCACCGCAATTCGGAGGTGTAGCGGGTCCTTACACATAGCGGCTGGAGCATGTATGTAAAATACATCTACCCCATAGCCTGTAAAATAGCAGTTATAAGCTGATTGTTATATTTTGCCACTTTATCTCTCTCCAAGGTTTGATGCATCTCACCCACACTGATGAAAAGAAAGTTATGAGTGACGTGCAGGTCACCAGCTCGTTTCCATTGTAACAATTAGATAGTCTCCATACTCTTCATTACACATACTTAAATTATCAGATTTGAGTTCTTTGCAAAAGTGAAAAAGTAATAGAATGATTTTCTGTTACCCAGTCTGATATTCCCAATCTAATGGGCCCTACACACTTGTCGACCCGCCGCCGAGCTGCCCGACGGTCGATAAGTTTCTTCACTCCCCCCTTTACCCGGCTTCATAGCAGTGCATGCTAATATGGAGGAGATTGTCCATATTGGCCTGCATGCATAAGCAACGGGGCACCAACGATGAAAGAGCACGGAGCCGTGCATCGTTCATCGTTGGTGCTTCCACACTGAACGATATGAACGAGTTCTCATTCATTAATGAACGAGAACGTTCATATCGTTCATTGTTATCTTCCAGTGTGTAGGGCCCATTACACTTCTTGTGCGTATGATATTTGCCATTGAGAAAATGCAGAAAGCTTAGTAGGTGGTAATAGGCGGCAATTCTATTCAGTTGTTACATATTATATGTCGCTGTAAATGCTCTGCTGTTATGATATGTTTTCCACGGTTGCCAGGTACAAATGTGTGCTAGACTTGAGACGATGGTTGTCTACCAGGAACCCCCCACCACTCCGCTATATATTGTCCACAGAGGGGTGCGATCGTCATACTGTCCAATTGCAACTGGAAGACACTCTGGGGGAGATTCAGTTGTTTTGCTGGAAGCTGTAATTAATGGGCACCTGATAGGGGCAATTCAATTGTTGTTTTGCTCAGGAGCGAGTGCCGCAGTTGGGCACATTTTTGCGAGCAGAAATGTGTGAAAAGTTCATGGTTTGGGCGCCCAAACGATACTTTAGGTACCCTAACCAGGAGTTTAGATGAACTATTTAGGTGCGAGAAGCATGATATTTAATGGTTGCCCAGGACAATTGAATTGCTCATTAATTAACACACTGCATAAAACAATTAAATTTCCCCCATTTGTCAAAAAGAAAAATGCTCCAGCTGAACAACACAAGCTAGCTAGTTTTATGAAGTTCAGACTTCTCCTTAGTATCATTCAATGACTGACAGTCCTGTCACTATTGCCTTGAATAGAGCTTTCACTGTCAATCAAAATTTGCTTCCACGGTTTGAAACAAAATGATCAGTTGAAATCGTCACTGGCAACTAACTGAATATTTTGACATGAATAATACGTTGATATTGCCATAAAGCTGATACAGTGAGAGGACATCTACTGTAACTTCTAAATGCCTACTGCTACCTACAGTACCCGGTCCCTATTGCTGGCGCAATCATGTAGGCACTTTCCCTCTGCAGACAGCTGAAGGTGGACATGTCTTTTGACATGTGATTTAATTTGTGGAGTCCTTATCAGCACAGCAGAGTTGCTTTCCTTTCTTTTATCTATGTCTCGTATGTTCTAAAGGGCCCCATACACTTTTACGACATGGCGGACCGTCATGTCGTATAAGATTTCGTCCAACCTCCCGGCAGCCTACCCGTTGATAAGATAGTATTAGATATATCATATACAGTTTTTTTTGCCTACGATGTATCTTTTACTATCCTATCTATTCACTACGGGATCCGACATATCACAAGTGCAGCACTCGTGATATGTCGGATCTAGGGAGATCCGATCTGATGCTCACGGGAACGCGGATCGGATCGGGGGAAAAAGAAACCCCGAAAATGCCCGATTTCACCCAATATATCGGTCCGAATGCCCGAATTGGGTTGAAATCGGGCATAATCGGCCTAGTGTATGGGGCCCTTTAGAGTGTTCACTTGAAAAAGCCAAAAAATGCTTATATGCTAACAATCCATTACTTCCTTTCTCTACTTTACGTCTGCCTTTAGCTGTACACGTGACCCTTCTTCTGCGCGTAGCATGTTCTTTTGTGCTCCCATGTGCATGTCAGTATGCCATATCGTAGCAATGTACATTAATAATCATTGTTTGTTTTTGATGTCATAAGATTATGAGGAGACCCTGCAAAGTCCACCTGTAAATGGGAGAAAAGGCAAGTTGCTACTGTAGCAAGTGGATTTATGCTGTATTAATAAACCCCAGCCCATTCCATCCACTGTAATGGGGAAGTATATCAATACGATGAGAGCATTACACTAATTCCTTGGGTATGAAGATATTGATGTCTCCACTGCCAGATTCATGTGACCGCAAGGAAGAGGCGTGTGTACCTAGTAACTGTGTTGTTCCCATCTCTCTGATAACTGGGCATCTTCTGTCAGGTCATTTTATTTTACTCAGTATTTGGCCATGTATTTCCTTGGGAGACAAGAGCCGTAAATCTCTCCTAGGGTAGCGCTTCCCACAAAGGGTTATGACTTATAGTAAAACTATGGGCCTAATTCAGAGTTGATCGGAGCAGCACAGTCTAACTCTCTCTGCAAATGTTATATCTGCCCCACCTGCAGTGTACAATGGGGGTCATTCCGAGTTGATCGCACGTAGCAACTTTTTGCTGCTCGTGTGATCAACTTGACGCCGCCTATGGAGGAGTGTATTTTAGCATAGCAGGTCTGCGATTGCTTGTGCAGCTTTGCTATGCTAAAAAAGCTTTGTGCAGAACAAGACCAGCCCTGCACCTACTTACCCAGTGCGACGGATCCAGCGATGAAGGTCCCGGCTGTGACGTCAGACATCCTTCCTCCAAACGCCTGGACACGCCTGCGTTCACCTTACCACGCCCGGGAAACGGTGAGTAGATGCCCCAATCCTCCTTCCCGCTGTCAATCTTCTTGCGATTGGGCGTGCGATCGCTTTCTTCGGTCCTGGCGTCGTTGGCCGGCGACTGCCGTCGCTGGGCAACGGCGCGTGTGCACAAGAACCGAAGAACCGCTGCGTGCGAACGGGTCGGAATGACGCCCATGGTTTTGCCCAGCTGCTAACAAATTTGCTGCTGCAATCAGGTCTGAATTACCCCCTATATCTCTATCATCAGTTGAACCCAACACGCAGCTGACGACACTTCTGAAAGCTGGTGCACATGAGAAAAAGGATGTAACTCATTGAAAACGTTTACTTTAATTTTGCATATGACAGAATCTGTTGGTTGCTATGGGTTACAGCACATGTGCACCAGATTTCATAGAAGTTCCTTATTGTGCTTTACGCTTAATCCATAATCAACCTAGGTAAGGATAGAACAAATGTATAATTATTATTAAGAATCATTCATTATTATTATTAACATCATTGTTTTTATTGGTCTCTTATAATGGGTGCTACAAGTTGTTTGTCATTGTATTCAGTACTTCTTATTTATCATTTTCTGTAGTGTATGTTTCATGGTGTGTTGTGATCTCGTTGTGAAGTGGTTGTTTTAACTCCCTCTCAAAATATATCCTTTGCCCAATGTGGGCTGAGCCAATATTCACGAGAATGCAGCCCATAAATGTTCTATGCACTAGCAATGAGGTAGAAAGTGGCTCATGCCTCAGGAAGGTCCAGATTTGCCTACTCCCCTGGAATGTCTGGGAGACTTCCCTGAAAGGCAGGTCACCCTCCCGAACCCACTGATGTTTCTTGTGATGTGGGTGTGACACTGCGGCAGGCCTCAATGATGCAAAGTGTGGACCTGCCCCAAAGCACACTACAGGGGAAATGTAATAGGGTGTTCTCCTGGGTTTTTTTTTAAAGTGGCAATCATTTAAATGGCAAAATCAACCTGGTTTTGCCATGTAAATGATTGCCACTTTCAAAAAAAAAAGGAGAATTTTACCAAAATCTCTCACTTTCTGTTTCTCACAACCTATTACATTATATGCTCCTTGGAGGTGAGATCAAAAAGTGGGCCAGTATCAGTTAACTATTGGGTTATCTTACAAAATGTGCCGCCCCATGTGTGCCGGCAAAATTTACACTTGAATGCTTTCTGCTCCGATGTTCTTCTACAGGTGACCAGTTGAGACACACAATATTTTTATTTAAATTATGAAACTAAGAACATTTACAGAGTTTACTATATGTAACTAAAATGCTGTACATAAAATAGTGTCACTTATTTTGTTTTATTACTGTTACAATCGCATAGTACACCCCCATTCTATACATTTATATAATAAAAAAAGTCACAGTAATGCATTGTAAATATACTGCAAATTATTATTAATGATATTTATAGTTATAATTTACAGCTATAAGTGAACAGCTGTGACATCATTAATATGCTTTAGAATACTGTGTTGTAAGATGCTGTTTGGGGCTCATTTAGATGTGAAGGTATTTGTGTTGCAAACGCACAGAGGAACAGATGCGCAGAAAACAATATTTATATCTGCACCAGGCTTATGTCAGGCAAAATATGTCCCAGTAGTCAATGAGTGGCCAAGTCCGACAGGATAAAGTCAGATTGACAATGGGGGTCATTCTGACCTGATCGCACTCTGCCATTTTTCGCAGCGCAGCCATCAGGTCACTACTGCATATGCACCCCCAAATAAATAAATAAATAAATAAAAGGGCTTTATTTGAATAGCCCGATAACGACCATCGGTCAGATATCACGCTATGAGTCCGTTTTTTTTTAATTATTGGGTGATAATTAAATTAGTAGTAAAAGCTGAAGTGGCATTACCCTATTTGTACACAGTATTGTAATGAAGTGTCATATTAAGTAGAAAAAAAATAGTTTATTGTTTGTATTTAATTTAGTTTGTACTTGATTGTATATTTTGGGTGTGATACGATTGGCCGTCTGTAAGGAGCCTGGCAACGGGATCCCGGCAGATGGAATGCCGGCAGCGGGGCGAGCGCAGTAGAGCCCCTTGGGGGCTCGCTGCAGACACGGTGGCGCGCGTAGCTATTTATTCTCCTTCCAGGGGTCTCGTGGACACCGCAAGAGGGAAAATAGTTGTCGGTATCCCGGCGGTCGGTATATTGAGTGCCACCCGTATATTTTTATATTGAAACTGAGACTTTACCAATTATAAATCTGTTGTTTCCATTCTAAAATCAAATGGGAATATTCTTTGCTGCAATAGTCCAAAAACTGAAATGTCAATTAGGGGGTAATTCCAAGTTGATCGCAGCAGGACATTTTTTAGCAGTTGGGCAAAACCATGTGCACTGCAGGGGAGGCAGATATAACATTTGCAGAGAGAGTTAGATTCGGGTGGGTTATTTTGTTTCTGTGCAGGGTAAATACTGGCTGCTTTATTTTTACACTGCAATTTAGATTGCAAATTTAACTCACCACACCCAAATCTAACTCTCTCTGCACATGTTATATCTGCCTCCCCTGCAGTGCACATGGTTTTGGCCAATTGCTAACAAACTTACTGCTGCGATCAACTCAGAATTACCCCCTTAATGCGAATAGATAACTTCATAGAATATAACCATGATGTTAATGAATTCATTGCTATCCGCTGGAGTGGTAAAGCGCATCCAGCCGTACAGAAGCAGGTACTGTGTGTACTGTAATGCTGCTAATTCTTATTGTCATCATTGTGTAGCATTGCGTCAGTATTTCAGTACCTACAATAGATACAGTTGCTTTTACTGACGTCTACTTGCGTCCCAATCACATTAATACACTCTTATTGTACTCAACCTAGGAAGGCTTTTCCCGCAACCATTCCACCTCTAGGTATACGCAGATCAAGTCAGCAAATGTATATACAGATGTACTGTATGTGTAAGAATTTTGAGTGCGCAGATGCAGTATAGAATGTGTGTCTCAACGTCCAACTCTAAATAAGCCTCTGTGGGGGATATTCAATTAGTGCTTTCCGACAGAAAATCGACACTAATTCGACCATTGTGTATTCAATAGTGGGCGTTTTTCGACAGGTTTTTGCTCCGTTTTCGCCATGCCTTTTTTTTTTTTTTGTCGAATCGGCATGGGCGTAAACAAACCAAAAAACTGTCGAAAATGCAGGCGAATTCGCTGATCCACATGGTTTTCGCCCGGGTGGATTTTTCGACAAGTCGAAAAATTGGAACAGGCTTTGAATAGGTCGAATGTGAATTCGATATACAAATGGGCGGAAAGTGCAATTTTTTCGAGTAGTCGAAAATTGAATACCCCCTATGTTTTCTAAATACATGGTTGTGGCCTAGTTACAATTAAAAAATATATATATATTTTAATAAAAATTGTGACTTGACCTTACTAAGGTCCCATCTGTACAGTTGTCAAAAACTGGTCTTTATGTTGTCGCAGAGCCCCTCAATGGGTTAATTTCTGTACAACAATTGAACTAATGTAAACGCAGAAGGACCTTTTATGTATTTCCTATAATAGTTGATGCATTTATAGAGTATGCAAGTTATACTTTTATAGAACTACACCAAGTGAATTTTAACCGTGTTCATAATGAAACAAGGCTAGAAATGTACAGTTATAACAGATGACATCACCGCTACCTTAAATATCTGATTCCAATAAACAGTATTGTACCCAAAGACAGAGCCCAGCACCTCTTCCGGATCTCACCATGAAAATCCACGTCTCTAGAAAACAAAAAATGAAAAAGGGTGTCTCCTAGCACAATAAATTTGGAAACACCGCCTGTGATTTTACTCATATAGGCTTATCTGAAGCACATGCGGAACTTCACCAAACTGCAGTTACTTGGACATAATCTTCTTGATTTCCACAGAGGCATAAAAGAAACAACAAATGTAGTGATACTCAGGCAGTGAGGAACCAATTAGCCAGCCCAAAAACACACTCAACGCGTTTCATCAGATATGTTCAATAGGCAATCCTATGACTTCATCAGGAATCCTGTACAGCATATCCAAAAAAAATGATAATTGTTAATTAATTATCCATAATTATGCAATTAACACCTCTTAAAGCGCAAAAGGAATAAGCTGAGCTATATAAGAAACTTAATAAATAAATAAACCTACCCTACAGAACACATAGTAAAAATGTGCACCACAGATTGGACATTCCTTCTCTTCTCTAGAATTTTTGATGGTATCTTTCATGTGTCCGTGGTAGTACCCCCCATTCTTTGTAATCAAATAATCAAATTAATATACCGGCAGTTTCAACTCAATTTCTGACACATACATATCTTGTACTTACCAGCTTGTGCGACCCTACCCCCAGTAAGAACACATAGTAACACAGGTTATGCCAGTAAAGTTTAGCCAGTCGTAGGCCAAATTTGACAAAAGTGCAGATTTTTCTGTGATTTTGCCATCAGATTTAAAGGAGCAATTTAAAAAAGAATTTAAGACCAACATGGTTTTGCCATTTAAATTTCTCTGACGTCCTAGTGGATGCTGGGTACTCCGTAAGGACCATGGGGAATAGACGGGCTCCGCAGGAGACTGGGCACTCTAAAGAAAAGATTAGGTACTACATCTGGTGTGCAGTGGCTCCTCCCTCTATGCCCCTCCTCCAGACCTCAGTTAGAATCTGTGCCCGGCCAGAGCTGGTTGCACACTAGGGGCTCTCCTGAGCTTCCTAGAAAGAAAAGTATTTGTTAGGTTTTTTATTTTCAGTGAGATCTGCTGGCAACAGACTCACTGCTACGTGGGACTTAGGGGAGAGAAGCAAACCTACCTGCTTGCAGCTAGCTTGTGCTTCTAGGCTACTGGACACCATTAGCTCCAGAGGGATCGAACACAGGGCCCGACCTCGATCGTCCGTTCCCGGAGCCGCGCCGCTGTCCCCCTTGCAGAGCCAGAAGACGGAAGAAACCGGAGGAAATCGGCGGCTGAAGACTTCGGTCTTCATTAAGTTAGCGCACAGCACTGCAGCTGTGCGCCATTGCTCCCTATGCACACCACACACTTCGGTTACTGATGGGTGCAGGGCGCTGGGGGGGGGGGGGGGCGCCCTGGGCAGCAATTAGAGTACCTTACATGGCTAATTGACACATAATACAGCTTTTAAGCTGTATATGTGCATAATCCCCCGCCATTATACAGATAAAAAAGCGGGAGAAGTCCGCCGAGAAGGGGGCGGGGCTATCTTCCTCAGCACACCGGTGCCATTTTCTCTTCACAGCTCCGCTGGAAGACAGCTCCCCAGGCTCTCCCCTGCAGTTTCCAGACATCAAGGGTAAAAAAGAGAGGGGGGGCACTAACTTTAGGCGCAAACTATATATAAAAGCAGCTATAGGGAAAATCGCTTTTGTTAGTGTAAATCCCTGATTATATAGCGCTGTGGTGTGTGCTGGCATACTCTCTCTCTGTCTCCCCAAAGGACTTTGTGGGGTCCTGTCCTCAGTCAGAGCATTCCCTGTGTGTGTGTGCGGTGTGTCGGTACGGCTGTGTCGACATGTTTGATGAGGACGCTTACGTGGAGGCGGAGCAGGAGCTGATAAGTGTGATGTCGCCCCCTGCGGGGCCGACACCGGAGTGGATGGATATGTGGAAGGCATTAACCGACAGTGTCAACTCCTTGCATAAAAGGTTTGATGACGCAGCTTTGGGACAGCCGGCATCTCAGCCCGCACCTGCCCAGGCATCTCAGAGGCCGTCAGGGGCTCAAAAACGCCCGCTACCTCAGATGGCAGACACAGATGTCGACACGGAGTCTGACTCCAGTGTCGACGAGGATGAGACAAATATACAATCCACTAGGGCCATCCAATGCATGATTACGGCAATGAAAAATGTGTTGCACATTTCTGACATTAACCCGGTTACCACAAAAAAGGGTATTATGTTTGGGGAGAAAAAGCAGCCAGTGACTTTTCCCCCATCTGATGAGTTAAATGAATTGTGTGAAGAAGCGTGGGGTTCCCCAGATAAGAAACTAGTAATTTCTAAGCGGTTACTAATGGCGTACCCTTTCCCGATAGGTTACGCTGGGAGACATCCCCTAAGGTGGACAAGGCGCTCACACGCTTATAAAAAAAGGTGGCACTGCCGTCTCAGGATACGACGCCTTAAAGGAGCCTGCAGATAGAAAGCAGGAGGCTATCCTGAAGTCTGTGTATACACACTCAGGTACTATACTGAGACCTGCTATTGCTTCAGCATGGATGTGTAGTGCTGCAGCAGCGTGGTCTGATTCCCTGTCTGATAACATTGATTCCCTTGACAGGGACACTATATTACTAACCATAGAGCATATTAAAGACGTAGTCTTATATATGAGAGATGCACAGAGGGACATTTGCCGGCTGGCATCTAGAATTAATGCGATGTCCATTTCTGCCAGGAGAGTATTATGGACTCAGCAGTGGACAGGTGATGCTGATTCTAAAAGGCACATGGAAATTTTGCCTTATAAGGGTGAGGAATTGTTTGGGGACGGTCTTTTGGACCTCGTATCCACAGCAACAGCTGGGAAGTCGACTTTTTTACCTCAGGTTCCCTCACAGCCTAAGAAAGCACCGTATTATCAAGTACAGTCCTTTCGGCCTCAGAAAGGCAAGCGGGTTAGAGGCGCGTCCTTTCTGCCCAGAGGCAGGGGTAGAGGGAAAAAGCTGCACCATACAGCCAGTTCCCAAGAACAAAAATCCTCCCCTGCTTCCACTAAGTCCACCGCATGACGCTGGGGCTCCACATGTGGAGCCAGGTGCGGTGGGGGCCCGTCTCCGGAACTTCAGCGACCAGTGGGTTCGCTCACAGGTGGATCTCTGGGTTCTACAAGTGTTATCTGAGGGATACAAGCTGGAATTCGAGACGTCTCCCCCTCGCCGTTACCTCAGATCAGCCTTGCCAGCTACTCCCCAGGACAGGGAGGTAGTACTGGCGGCAATTCACAAGCTGTACCTCCAGCAGGTGATAATCAAAGTTCCCCTCCTTCAACAGGGACGGGGTTACTATTCCACAATGTTTGTGGTACCGAAACCAGACGGTTCGGTGAGACCCATTCTAAATTTGAAATCCTTGAACACTTATATAAGGAAGTTCAAGTTCAAAATGGAATCGCTCAGGGTGGTTATTGCAAGCCTGGAAGAGGGGGATTACATGGTATCACTGGACATCAAGGATGCTTACCTACATGTCCCCATTTACCCACCCCACCAGGTGTGCCTCCGTTTAGTGGTACAGGACTGCCATTACCAATTCCAGACGTTGCCGTTTGGTCTGTCCACGGCACCGAGGGTATTTACCAAAGTAATGGCCGAAATGATGATACTCCTTCGAAAGAAGGGAGTTATAATTATCCCGTACTTGGACGATCTCCTTATAAAGGCGAGGTCCAGGGAGCAGTTGTTGGTCGGAGTAGCACTATCTCAGGAAGTACTACAACAGCACGGCTGGATTCTGAATATCCTGAAGTCACAGTTGGTTCCTACGACGCGTCTGCTGTTCCTGGGTATGATTCTGGACACAGAACAGAAGAAGGTGTTTCTCCCGGAGGAGAAGGCCAAGGAGTTGTCATCTCTGGTCAGAGACCTCCTAAAACCAAAACAGGTGTCGGTGCATCACTGCACGCGAGTCCTGGGAAAGATGGTAGCTTCTTACGAGGCAATTCCATTCGGCAGGTTCCATGCACGGATCTTTCAGTGGGATCTGTTAGACAAGTGGTCCGGATCGCATCTTCAGATGCATCGGCTGATCACCCTGTCCCCGAGGGCCAGGGTGTCTCTGCTGTGGTGGCTGCAGAGTGCTCATCTACTCGAGGGCCGCAGATTTGGCATACAGGACTGGGTCCTGGTGACCACGGATGCAAGCCTCCGAGGTTGGGGGGCAGTCACTCAGGGAAGAAACTTCCAAGGACAATGGTCGAGTCAGGAAGCTTCCCTACACATAAACATTCTGGAACTAAGGGCCATTTACAATGCCCTAAGTCAGGCAAGACCCCTGCTTCAAAACCAGCCGGTGCTGATTCAGTCAGACAACATCACGGCGGTCGCCCATGTAAACCGACAGGGCGGCACAAGAAGCAGGATGGCGATGGCAGAAGCCACAAGGATTCTCCGATGCGCGGAAAATCACGTGATAACACTGTCAGCAGTGTTCATTCCGGGAGTGGACAACTGGGAAGCAGACTTCCTCAGCAGGCACGACCTCCACCCGGGAGAGTGGGGACTTCATCCAGAAGTCTTCCAGCTGATTGTAAATCGTTGGGAAAGGCCACAGGTGGACATGATGGCGTCTCGCCTCAACAAAAAGCTAAAAAGATATTGCGCCAGGTCAAGGGACCCTCAGGCGATAGCTGTGGACGCTCTAGTGACACGGTGGGTGTACCAGTCTGTTTATGTGTTCCCTCCTCTTCCTCTCATACCAAAGGTACTGAGGATAATAAGAAAGAGAGGAGTAAGAACTATACTCATCGTTCCGGATTGGCCAAGAAGGACTTGGTACCCGGAACTACAAGAAATGATCTCAGAGGACCCTTGGCCTCTGCCTCTCAGCCAGGACCTGCTACAGCAGGGGCCCTGTCTGTTCCAAGACTTACCGCGGCTGCGTTTGACGGCATGGCGGTTGAACGCCGGATCCTGATGGAAAAGGGCATTCCGGTTGAAGTCATTCCTACGCTGATAAAAGCTAGGAAGGATGTGACATCAAAACATTATCACCGCATATGGCGAAAATATGTTGCTTGGTGTGAGGCTATGAAGGCCCCAACAGAAGAATTTCAGCTGGGTCGATTTCTGCACTTCCTACAGTCAGGAGTGACTATGGGCCTAAAATTGGGATCCATTAAAGTCCAGATTTCGGCCCTGTCTATTTTCTTTCAAAAAGAACTGGCTTCACTGCCTGAAGTTCAGACGTTTGTTAAGGGAGTGTTGCATATTTAGCCCCCTTTTGTGCCCCCAGTGGCACCTTGGGATCTCAACGTTGTGTTGGATTTCCTAAAATCACATTGTTTTTAGCCACTTCAGACCGTGGAGTTGAAATATCTCACGTGGAAAGTGGTCATGCTTTTGGCCTTGGCTTCCGCTAGGCGTGTGTCAGAATTGGCGGCTTTGTCATGAAAAAGCCCCTATCTGATCTTCCATATGGACAGGGCAGAATTGAGGACTCGTCCCCAATTTCTCCCTAAGGTGGTATCAGCTGTCCATTTGAACCAACCTATTGTGGTGCCTGCGGCTACTCGGGACTTGGAGGCTTCCAAGTTGCTGGATGTAGTCCGGGCCCTGAAAATCTATGTTTCCAGGACGGCTAGAGTCAGAAAAACTGACTCGCTGTTTATCCTGCATGCACCCAACAAGCTGGGTGCTCCTGCTTCAAAGCAGACTATTGCTCGCTGGATCTGTTGCACGATTCAACTTGCACATTCTGCGGCTGGACTGCAGCATCCTAAATCAGTCAAAGCCCATTCCACGAGGAAGGTGGGCTCTTCTTGGGCGGCTGCCCGAGGGGTCTCGGCTTTACAACTTTGCCGAGCTGCTACCTGGTCGGGATCAAACACGTTTGCAAAATTCTACAAGTTTGATACCCTGGCTGAGGAGGACCTTGAGTTTGCTCATTCGGTGCTGCAGAGTCATCCGCACTCTCCCGCCCGTTTGGGAGCTTCGGTATAATCCCCATGGTCCTTACGGAGTACCCAGCATCCACTAGGACGTCAGAGAAAATAAGATTTTACTCATCGGTAAATCTATTTCTCGTAGTCCGTAGTGGATGCTGGGAGCCCGTCCCAAGTGCGGAATTCTGCAATACTTGTATATAGTTATTGCTTAACTATAGGGTTTTTTGTTCTGAGCCATCAGTTTAATGAGGCTCAGTTGTTGTTCATACTGTTAACTGGGTATAATTATCACAAGTTGTACGGTGTGATTGGTGTGTCTGGTATGAGTCTTACCCTGGATTCCAAATCCTTTCCTAGTAATGTCAGCTCTTCCGGGCACAGTTTCCCTAACTGAGGTCTGGAGGAGGGGCATAGAGGGAGGAGCCAGTGCACACCAGATGTAGTACCTAATCTTTTCTTTAGAGTGCCCAGTCTCCTGCGGAGCCCGTCTATTCCCCATGGTCCTTACGGAGTACCCAGCATCCACTACGGACTACGAGAAATAGATTTACTGGTGAGTAAACTCTTATTTTTTATTTTATTTTTTATCCGGCCCCAAAATTACAGAAAAATTTATGCATTTAAAGAAGGGTTTTTTTTTTTTTTTTTAAAGGAACTTCTGTCTGGTTTTGCCTTAAAAAAAATCCCATGTCTAAAGTACAGCTGAAAAAAACATAATGAAGAATCAACACTTTTGCCAAATTAGAAGCTACAGTATTACTATATATTTGTCCTGGAAATGTGGAGTGATTTTGGGAGAAATATATGGATGAAAATACAAAATATAGATAAAACCTGAAAACTACATTTTCTGTATGAGTACAACACTTGTTGCTATTTAATGAATAAACCTCCAGTTTACTCTTAAAACATTACTCATGAACTACCAGGAGAGGGCACAAGAGAGCTGTTGAAGAAAATAGCATCCTGGTGACCTAATTCTTGTTTCTCTAACGTCCTAGTGGATGCTGGGGACTCCGTCAGGACCATGGGGAATAGCGGCTCCGCAGGAGACAGGGCACAAAAAGTAAGCTTTTAGGATCACATGGTGTGTACTGGCTCCTCCCCCTATGACCCTCCTCCAAGCCCTCAGTTAGGTTTTTGTGCCCGTCCGAGCAGGGTGCAATCTAGGTGGCTCTCATAAAGAGCTGCTTAGAAAAAGTTTTTTAGGTTTCTTATTTTCAGTGAGTCCTGCTGGCAACAGGCTCACTGCTACGAGGGACTTAGGGGAGAGAAGTGAACTCACCTGCGTGCAGGATGGATTTGCTTCTTAGGCTACTGGACACCATTAGCTCCAGAGGGATCGAACACAGGCCCAGCCATGGAGTCCGGTCCCGGAGCCGTGCCGCCGACCCCCCTTGCAGATGCCGAAGTTGAAGAGGTCCAGAGGTCCGGAAACAGGCGGCAGAAGACTTTCAGTCTTCATAAGGTAGCGCACAGCACTGCAGCTGTGCGCCATTGTTGTCGGCACACTTCACACCAGCGGTCACTGAGGGTGCAGGGCGCTGGGGGGGGCGCCCTGGGCAGCAATGTATAATACCTTTTTCTATGGCTAAAATACATCACATATAGCCCTTGAGGCTATATGGATGTATTTAACCCCTGCCATATATCGCAAACTCCGGGAGAAGAGCCCGCCGTTTTAGGGGGCGGGGCCTATTCTCCTCAGCACACAGCGCCATTTTCCTGCTCAGCTCCGCTGTGAGGAATGCTCCCAGGACTCTCCCCTGCACTGCACTACAGAAACAGGGTAAAACAGAGAAGGGGGGCATATTTTGGCGATATATTTATATATATTAAGCGCATATAACAGAAACAACACCTTTTAGGGTTGTTTATATACATTTTTATAGCGCTTTGGTGTGTGCTGGCAAACTCTCCCTCTGTCTCCCCAAAGGGCTAGTGGGGTCCTGTCTTCGATAAGAGCATTCCCTGTGTGTCTGCTGTGTGTCGGTACGTGTGTGTCGACATGTATGAGGACGATGTTGGTGTGGAGGCGGAGCAATTGCCGGTAATGGTGATGTCACCCCCTAGGGAGTCGACACCGGAATGGATGGCTTTAATTATGGAATTACGTGATAATGTTAGCACGCTGCAAAAGTCAGTTGACGACATGAGACGGCCGGAAAACCAGTTAGTACCTGTCCAGGCGTCTCAGGCACCGTCAGGGGCTGTAAAACGTCCCTTACCTCAGTCAGTCGACACAGGTACCGACACAGATGAATCTAGTGTCGACGGTGAAGAAAGAAACGTATTTTCCAATAGGGCCACACGTTATATGATCACGGCAATGAAGGAGGCTTTGCATATCTCTGATACTGCAGGTACCTCAAAGGGGGGTATTATGTGGGGTGTGAAAAAACTACCTGTAGCTTTTCCAGAATCAGAGGAATTGAATGACGTGTGTGATGAAGCGTGGGTTAACCCCGATAGAAAACTGCTAATTTCAAAGAAGTTATTGGCATTATACCCTTTCCCACCAGAGGTTAGGGCGCGCTGGGAAACACCCCCTAGGGTGGATAAGGCGCTCACACGCTTATCAAAACAAGTGGCGTTACCGTCTCCTGATACGGCCGCCCTCAAGGATCCAGCTGATAGGAGGCTGGAAACTACCCTGAAGAGTATATACACACATACTGGTGTTATACTGCGACCAGCAATAGCCTCAGCCTGGATGTGCAGTGCTGGGGTGGTGTGGTCGGATTCCCTGACTGAAAATATTGATACCCTGGATAGGGACAGTATTTTATTGACTATAGAGCAATTAAAGGATGCTTTTCTTTATATGCGAGATGCTCAGAGGGATATTTGCACTCTGGCATCGAGAGTAAGTGCGATGTCCATATCTGCCAGAAGAAGTTTATGGACGCGACAATGGTCAGGTGATGCGGATTCCAAACGGCATATGGAAGTATTGCCGTATAAAGGAGAGGAATTATTTGGGGTCGGTCTATCGGATCTGGTGGCCACGGCAACAGCCGTAAAATCCACTTTTTTACCTCAGGTCACCTCCCAACAGAAAAAGACACCGTCTTTTCAGCCGCAGTCCTTTCGTTCCTATAAGAACAAGCGGGCAAAAGGACAGTCATATTTGCCCAGAGGCAAAGGAAGGGGTAAGAGGGTGCAGCAAGCAACTACTTCCCACGAACAGAAGCCCTCCCCGGCTTCTACAAAGCCCTCAGCATGACGCTGGGGCTGTGCAAGCGGACTCAGGGGCGGTGGGGGGTCGACTAAAGATTTTCAGCACACAGTGGGCGTGCTCACAGGTGGACCCTTGGATCCTGCAGGTAGTATCTCAGGGTTACAAGTTGGAATTCGAAAAGTCTCCCCCTCGCCGGTTCCTAAAGTCTGCTTTACCAACGTCTCCCTCAGAAAGGGCGACGGTATTGGAAGCCATTCACAAGCTGTATTCTCAGCAGGTGATAGTCAAGGTACCCCTCCTACAACAGGGAAAGGGGTATTATTCCACACTATTTGTGGTACCGAAGCCGGACGGTTCGGTAAGACCTATTCTAAATCTGAAATCCTTGAACTTGTACATACAGAAATTCAAGTTCAAGATGGAGTCACTCAGAGCAGTGATAGCGAATCTGGAAGAAGGGGACTTCATGGTGTCCCTGGACATAAAAGATGCTTATCTGCATGTCCCAATTTACCCTTCACACCAAGGGTATCTCAGGTTCGTGATACAAAACTGTCATTATCAGTTTCAAACGCTGCCGTTTGGTTTGTCCACGGCACCTCGGGTCTTTACCAAGGTAATGGCCGAAATGATGGTTCTTCTACGAAGAAAAGGCGTATTAATTATCCCTTACTTGGACGATCTCCTGATAAGGGCAAGGTCCAGAGAACAGCTGGAAGTCGGAGTAGCACTAACCCAAGTAGTGCTTCAACAACACGGGTGGATTCTGAATCTTCCAAAATCTCAATTGACCCCGATGACACGTCTGCTGTTCCTGGGAATGATTATGGACACTGTTCAGAAAAAGGTGTTTCTCCCGAGGAGAAAGCAAGGGAGTTATCCGAACTTGTCAGGAACCTCCTAAAACCAGGAAATGTGTCAGTACATCAATGCACAAGAGTCCTGGGAAAGATGGTGGCTTCTTACGAAGCAATTCCATTCGGCATATTCCACGCACGAATATTTCAGTGGGATCTGCTGGACAAATGGTCCGGATCGCATCTGCACATGCATCAGCGGATAACACTGTCACCAAGAACAAGGGTGTCTCTTCTGTGGTGGTTGCAGAGTGCCCATCTGTTAGAGGGCCGCAGATTCGGCATACAGGACTGGGTCCTGGTGACTACGGATGCCAGCCTACTAGGCTGGGGAGCAGTCACACAGGGAAGAAACTTCCAGGGCGTGTGGTCAAACCTGGAGACGTCTCTTCACATAAATATACTGGAGCTAAGAGCGATTTACAATGCTCTAAGCCTGGCAAAACCGCTGCTTCAGGGTCAGCCGGTGTTGATCCATTCGGACAACATCACGGCAGTCGCCCACGTAAACAGACAGGGCGGCACGAGAAGCAGAAGAGCAATGACAGAAGCTGCAAGGATTCTTCGCTGGGCGGAAAATCATATCATAGCACTGTCAGCAGTGTTCATTCCGGGAGTGGACAACTGGGAAGCAGACTTCCTCAGCAGACACGACCTCCACCCGGGAGAGTGGGGACTTCATCCAGAAGTCTTCCACATGATTGTGAACCGTTGGGAAAAACCAAAGGTGGACATGATGGCGTCCCGCCTCAACAAGAAACTGGACAGATATTGCGCCAGGTCAAGAGACCCTCAGGCAATAGCTGTGGACGCTCTGGTAACACCGTGGGTGTACCAGTCCGTGTATGTGTTTCCTCCTCTGCCTCTCATACCAAAGGTACTGAGAATTATACGGCTACGGGGAGTAAGAACAATACTCGTGGCTCCGGATTGGCCGAGAAGGACTTGGTACCCGGAACTTCAAGAGATGCTCACGGAAGAGCCGTGGCCTCTACCGTTAAGAAGGGATCTGCTTCAGCAGGGACCTTGTATGTTCCAAGACTTACCGCGACTGCGTTTGACGGCATGGCGGTTGAACGCCGGATTCTAAAAGAAAAGGGCATTCCAGAGGAAGTTATTCCTACCTTGATTAAAGCCAGGAAGGAAGTGACCGCACAACATTATCACCGCATTTGGAGAAAATATGTTGCGTGGTGTGAGGCCAAGAAGGCCCCAACGGAGGAATTTCAATTGGGTCGATTCCTACATTTCCTGCAGGCAGGATTGTCTATGGGCCTCAAATTGGGGTCTATTAAGGTTCAAATTTCGGCCTTATCGATTTTCTTCCAGAAAGAATTGGCTTCAGTGCCTGAAGTACAAACCTTTGTCAAAGGTGTACTACATATACAGCCCCCGATTGTGCCTCCAGTGGCACCGTGGGATCTCAACGTAGTTTTGGATTTTCTCAAATCCCATTGGTTTGAGCCGCTCAAATCGGTAGATTTGAAGTATCTTACATGGAAAGTAACCATGCTACTGGCCCTGGCTTCAGCCAGGAGAGTATCAGAGTTGACGGCTTTATCGTACAAAAGCCCATATCTGATTTTCCATTCGGACAGGGCAGAACTGCGGACGCGTCCTCAGTTTCTGCCTAAGGTGGTTTCGGCTTTTCACTTGAACCAGCCTATTGTGGTGCCTGCTGCTACTAGCGACTTGGAGGACTCCAAGTTGCTGGACGTTGTCAGAGCATTGAAAATATATATTTCAAGGACGGCTGGAGTCAGAAAATCTGACTCGCTGTTTATCCTGTATGCACCCAACAAGATGGGTGCTCCTGCGTCTAAGCAGACGATTGCTCGTTGGATCTGTAGCACAATCCAACTTGCACATTCTGTGGCAGGCCTGCCACAGCCTAAATCTGTAAATGCCCACTCCACAAGGAAGGTGGGCTCATCTTGGGCGGCTGCCCGAGGGGTCTCGGCATTACAACTTTGCCGAGCAGCTACGTGGTCAGGGGAGAACACGTTTGTAAAATTTTACAAATTTGATACTCTGGCTAAGGAGGACCTGGAGTTCTCTCATTCGGTGCTGCAGAGTCATCCGCACTCTCCCGCCCGTTTGGGAGCTTTGGTATAATCCCCATGGTCCTGACGGAGTCCCCAGCATCCACTAGGACGTTAGAGAAAATAAGAATTTACTTACCGATAATTCTATTTCTCATAGTCCGTAGTGGATGCTGGGCGCCCATCCCAAGTGCGGATTGTCTGCAATACTTGTACATAGTTATTGTTACAAAAATCGGGTTATTATTGTTGTGAGCCATCTTTTCAGAGGCTTCTTCGTTGTTATCATACTGTTAACTGGGTTCAAATCACAAGTTGTACGGTGTGATTGGTGTGGCTGGTATGAGTCTTACCCGGGATTCAAGATCCTTCCTTATTGTGTACGCTCGTCCGGGCACAGTACCTAACTGAGGCTTGGAGGAGGGTCATAGGGGGAGGAGCCAGTACACACCATGTGATCCTAAAAGCTTACTTTTTGTGCCCTGTCTCCTGCGGAGCCGCTATTCCCCATGGTCCTGACGGAGTCCCCAGCATCCACTACGGACTATGAGAAATAGAATTATCGGTAAGTAAATTCTTATTTTTATTCTAAAGAAAAAAAAGTTATTTACATCCATATTATATAACGATGAATACGCTTTTTGATGAAATCGGGACACGTTACTGTCAATACTACAATGTAAACTGTGATTTTTTTTCTGCAACTATTATGCAATGAAAATACAGATAAAATGCATAACAGTCTGTATTTTTTATTACTTTATGATAGTTGTTAGTTTTGTGTTGATTGAACCCGTTTTCACTAAATAATGGGAAAGCAGAAAATAAGTTCTTGACAAAAAAATCTTATATAAAGTGATATATTGTCCAAAATGCAACCCACGGTGATAAAACACATCACAGAATCTTCCTTGAGGTTTTAGCACTAGAAGAATTCACGAAACCACTGAAAACGGACTATTGCTTTTCCCCTGCCATTACCAGCCAAGTCCTACAAAGCCGACATATTTAGTGTAAATATTTCACACTTTCCATGGACTATTTATGTTCAGCTGACATCCACGTGGAAAGACGCAACCCTCATACAGAATGATGTGTTGCCGAACATGATTCTTAATTGCGGAGTCTTGTTCATTAGACTAGCGCAGAACTTAAGCATTGTATTAAAAACACTCTAAATTTGGACTTCAAGATTAGTAAATTAACTTATAGAACAGTCTCGATGGCCCATTCTAATGAGTTCTATGACCCAAGTTTTAAGGCAAAATTCAAATATAACCACCTACAATATGATCTCCATATTGTTGGAAGGTTTGATGTAACGTCTGAGAAGACAAATGGCCACCGATGTCCTGCACTGGAAGTGGTCTTTGTTCCAACATGCGTCATTCATCTGGATTTATAATTCTGCCCAATTCATGGTACACTCAAATGTGTTTTTGTTGCAGTGTATGTTCACTTGAAAGCACAAAACATATAGATGAGAAGAAGATCTAAGAGGGGGTCCAGCCAAAGTGGTGGAGATACGGAACACTGAAAATGGGCTGTTACTGAAAGTAATCCAATTAATGCATACAATCCAATTAACTGTATCTCATTCACTGGCGCCTAATGACCAGAAGGCACTGCTGTATTCTAGTGGAGATCTCTTGCAAAGGCGTTTCATCGAAAATAAATTGTGATTTTATTTAGAAATTCTTCAGTAAAAGAGGGATTAAATAGGTGCGGGAGTGCTGATAGTAATGTTATTTAGCATTAGACAACCTGTATAGTAGTCCACTCCCAGTAGCTTCCCTTTAGTTTGTCAGCAGCTCATGGCTGACAGTTTGTCTGTTTGACTCGACGGTGACATGGAAATGTAATTCCAAGGTGTCATTAACTGAACACCTTAACCGCAGGACGGTCACTGATGTCAGCAGTTTCTAAACAGCACATTTAGCTTCAGTGTAGAACCATTGCTACCAAGAACCTGTGCTATATTTTATTCATGCCTTGAACATTTCTTCATATGAATTAGTAACTAGTTGATGCGTTAGTATGGCAACCTGATTTTCTAGCACTTTTTGATATGTTGTCATTGGGGGAAAATTGAGTACATTTTATTTCGACAGAAGCACAAAAACAACCTTATAGCTGCATGTACAAACATAAGATTGGAGAACTTCATGAGGTACAGACACAGAAAAGCTGTATTTCTTAAACTTTTCCCAGTTAACTGGTGTTTGCAAAGAGCACCCTTATCACCTCATATTAATAATAGAATGAGAATGAAAGCAGCCAGAGCCGGACCTAGCCAATATGATGCCCTAGGCAAGTTTTTGGCTGGTGCCCCCTAGCACCACCGCTAGTTCCGCCTCTGACCCTGCGCCCCTTTCCCAGCACCATCACCCCTCACCCATAGCAGTCCTCATTTTGGTTTTTGTAGCCCCTATATGTTAAATAGGAACAGTGCAAACATTCGGCACACAGCCCAAAAAAGGGGTGTGTTTTTGCTGGAAAGGGGCATGGCCACACAGTAGTAACTCCAATTCAAAATATGCCACACAGTAGTGCAACTTTATTCACATTATATCATGCGATATTCACATTACACCACATCATATTGCTCTTTATTCACATTAGACCACACAGTAGTGCCCTTTCTATATGTTACACCACACAGCAGAGCATCTTATACACATAATGCCACTCATTAGTAATGCATTTATACACACAATACTTCACAGTAATGCCCCTTACACATATGACACACATTATTAATGTCCTAATAAACATAATTCACCTTACATATTATGCCAACCTTTATTAATGCCCTTATACACATAATGTCCGTTACACATATGCCGCACATTATTAATGCCTTTATATATATATGACACACTTATGCAGAACACTATTGCACAACCAACCGACCTGCACACAGCACTCACATGGCCACTAACACTGTGACCTCTGCCTCTGCTTGGATACAGATGTGTCCTCATACATCTTGTCTCAACACGCCATGCAGCAGGAGATGCCTGGCGTGAGTCAGCTGGCAGCTCTGCTAACATTGGGCGCCTTTTTTGATGAAAATGCATCTTATTTGCATTACTATGTGGATAGGATGCAGAAGCAGCTTCTGTTGATTAAAATGATACGTGGCATGCCTATATTCTGTGTGCAACTGTGGCTGTATCTGCTTAAGAAATGCAGTGATCTCCAGGAATACATTGTAAAGTAGCATTTCGTATGCAGATACAGCCGCAATCACACATGGAATATAGGCATGCTGCATATCATTTTAATCAGCAGAGCCTGCTTGTGCCCATAGGTATATCAAATGCCCTAGGCATTTGCCTAGTTTACCTATGCCTAGGGCTGGCTCTGAAAGCAGCAGCTAAATGATTGCACTGTTCTGTAATTACTCAGGACACTATTACACTTTGAGGTAACATTGCAGCTATTCAGTATTTCACTGTTTGCACTTACAAGCAAACTAACCCCAATTGTAAGACAAAATATAAACATGTTTGCATATCTAAGTCTGACCTTTTATGAAATTGGCAAGTAGCTTTTGCAAGGTGAAATTAGTTGTGCGAGAAGATACTCTACGTACACTGGGTTCAGTATGATATCCCGATGGACGGGATGCCGGCGGTCAGAATACCTACAGTGGCATCCCGACCATCAGAATCCCGGCAGCCCCCTGGAAAGTACCCTAACCTCCCCCGCCCCCTACCTTAACCCTCCCCGGTGGTGCCTAACCCTAACCCTCCCCGGTGGTGCCTAACCCTTACCCTCCCTTCCCCGCTGCCTAACCCTAACCCTCCCTTCCCTGCTGCCTAACCATAACCCTCCCTTCCCTGCTGCCTAAACCTAAGCTGCCGGTTGCAGGTGCATCCCGCTGGAAGAATGAACGGAATTTCGACCCTCCCTTCCCCGCTGCCCTACCTAACCCGGCCCGCTTGGTGCCTAACCCTAACTTCCCCTTCTAAGTGCCTAAACCTAACTCTTCCTCCCCGGTACCTAACCCTACCCTTCCTGTCCCTGCACCCTAACCCTAATGTCCCTTCTAATGCCTAAACCTAACCTCCCAACCCCTGCGGCAGGATGCAAGCGTGTCCCACTGGAATAACGATCGGGATTCCGGCTGTCAGTATTTTGAAGCCGGGATCCCCCCCCTCCATCAGAATTTAGATGCCGGGCTTATGGCGTCCTTCAGGATTCCGCCGGGATCCCATCCTTCGGGATATTAACTGCATCCTCGTGCACTAGCCAGATATTAATTACATTAGGAAATTCTTTAAAAAGATGTGGTCACTAAAAAATTTTGTCTCCAAAAATGTTTATTCCTATCACTAATTCAAAAAGAGTACAGTGCACGGATACCCTGAATACGGACGTTGGCATTTCAGGGACATCTGTGTGCAACTCGCTACATGACGTATGATTCAAGTGACTTGTGCCATGCCTCGTGTCATGTATTGCTAGGTTTACAATGCAACTTTATACCAAAGTTGCAACAAATCTAGTGTGCCTACTAACAGGGATGGACTGGGGCGCCATGAAGTAGCCCTGGCATGCCACTGTGAGCGTGCGCACGCCAAGGGGTGTGTGGCCATGGCTTACAGGGGCGTGCCACAAGTCAGACGGGCCTGGCCTCGTGACACTCCCTGTGTAGCAGCTGCGGGTGGGATGGAGGGCGGGTGGCTGAGCAGAGAGCCGGGAGGCTGCGCTGCTAGGCCAGTCCAGCACTTTTTGTGGCTGGACCGGCCCAAACGGACATCGGACCTTCTGGCATTTGCCAGAAGACCACTACAGTACACAATACATTGTGTATGAACAATACTTACACCTCTGCTCTGTTCATTTCTTCCGCTGTATAACTTACCTCCGCCAGACGTTACACTATCTACAGAACAATCAACAGTAGCCCCAAAATGTTTAATTACTTCATCAAAATGACTTTCTATAGGTTATTAGGGCTAATGTTCTCCTTACATTGAGATACAGTTTAATGGAAGGAGAAGTTACCTTGGAATATCATTATATTTCACAGGAAGGGTGTATGTTATCCCATTTGCTATGCAGATTGTGGGTTGGGGGGCGAGGGTCTATCAAAGCTTCTAAAGAGTGAACAAGGGTAGAGGTTGATCATAGCAACCAATCAGATTCTAGCTAGCACTTACAGTATAAGTACATTCTATAAAATAATAAGCTGATTGGTTGCAACAGCCAACTTCGCCACTTGTCTGCTTCTCAAGTCTTTAGAAGCTTTGATACACCTCCCCCTATATTGTAGTGCTGTAATAGTAGGCTACAGCCTCATGAATATTGGTTGTGCCCATAAAATGTCTGCTTCCACTGCATATAGGTGATATGTGCGCTTTTATGTGCTACCATATATACATTCTATTATTTTTCAGTCAGGGCTGCCATCAGAAATTGTGGGTCCCGGGACTAACTAAATGGACAGGGCTCATCTTTCCCTCAAAAAAAGATTCTGCCGCACTGCTCCACCTCTATGTGATGTCCTACATTGTGACTTACATATAGGTGGAGTGTTGTGGACCTACAGGAACGATTCGCAGAGAGCTGATGTGCAGGGAAGGCCTGTTTTTAAGTGAGTAGTCTTTGTAAGAGCTCGCCCCCCCCGCCCGATGGCTACCCTGCTTTCAGTTAGCACATATACATTTAGCGTTATGCTGATTTTCAGATTGGAGTATGGTACGTCTTGATGTTCTGTGATTAGGAGCACTTACATTGCTGTTGAGCCTTACTGTCTCATGATTATTTCATCTGCACTGGACACCACTTTGTGAGGCTGCTTAGTAAAATTGCAAGAAGAGGAGCAATCTAATCAACCGCATACATATCCGCTCTCATTACAAATGGCTGGGCTGCCAAACCTGATCTCTGATTCTTTACGATGTATTACAGAACATCATTGCTTTATATGACTAAAAGCCCCTTATGTTGAACACTACAGATAGGTTGTGGACGGTAACAGTTTGCTAGACTTGAGATCAAGTGTGCACAGTTACTTAAATATTCACAATAGCCTCGCTTTTGTGTCCTTGAAGGTAAACTACCAGGAGAATGCACTTTTTATTGAGGTGTTTTATATAGTTCTAATCAACTTACACCCAGTGGACACTGCCATATTATAAGCTGAATCAATACGCGATGTCTAAAGACACTGATAACTTGAAATCCTCACTTTAAAGATCTGTCTTCAGAATCTTTTAATAACAGTAATATAACAAACTAAGCAACACAATAAAGTAAAGATGCATCGTAACAAAAAAATATGGGCCGGATGTAATGCAGTGCCGAGATTCCGGCCGAACTCGTACGTGTTTTTTTTTTTTTTTTTTAAAGTGGCAATTATTTACAAGGCAAAAGTAGGTTGGTTATTCCTTGTAAATTATTACTGCTTTAAAAAATAAATAAAAATGTATGAGTTCGCTCGGAATCTCTGAGCTTTGGCCGTCTTGCACTGCATTAAATCCAGCCCCTTATCTTTTTTTATTCAGAAATAATTAGAAAAATTTATAATACAGTATATATATATATATATATATATATATATATATTACATTTGCAATGTATTAACATTTGTTATTCATTAATGTCTTAATATATTTTTTAATATAAATATATATTAAGACATTAGTGAATAACAATAGTTCTTCTTTAATCTGCCTTTGTTTTGACTACAACATTTTCTGCAAATTTCTGAAGAGCAGAGATATCAGAACACGACATAAAATATCACCAACATTGTTCAAGGATTGCTATTAAAAAAACATAAAAATGTTTTTTGGTTTTTTTTAATACTTCCTAAAACACCTTTCTCCTCCTATTCCATCTCCTCGTTTATCCTTTCCAAATGTAGCTCCCCCAATTTGTTGTGAGGCTTTGTGTTATGTTTCTATTGTTTTTTCTGACAAGTTTTAATTTCTCTTGGTTTATGCTAGAAGTTACTTGGGAAGACCAGCTGAGAAAGGTGAATGGTGCAATAACTGATGACAAACAGTTGCCGAAAAAGAAACCCCATTCTGAGCCAGGTTTGTCAGGGTTTTTGAAAACCACCTTAAAAGCATGAGGCTTATAAACGGCGTTCAGGGAAAGCTCATGCTTTTGTAATAAGTGTGTTCTTCATGCGCTCTTCTCACTTTGGTGTGCAATGTCTAGGCATACGGCCGGATGTAATGACGTCCGAGTTGGCCAGAGGTGCGGGTTCCCGGCCGAACTCGGACGGTTTTTTAAAGCGCCAATCATTTACAAGGCATGGTTTTGCCTCATAAATAATTGCCGCTTTAAAAAAACAATCAAGATCGTCCAGGAACCCGCACCTCTGGCCAACTCAGACGTCATTATATCCGGCCGGCCCCTAGTCAGTGAGAGTGAGACCTTTAACTCAGTGTTGTGTATCATCCCTTTTCAGAAAACTTAGCTCCAATATTTCAAGGGAAAAAGAAAATTCCAAATTTCAAACTTTAGGACAATTTTAGAGAAAAAATTTGCTCGTAAATTTCTAGGTAATATACTTTGAGAAGGAAGGTGTTTTGGCAAAACTGGTACTATAGGTGGATAGGCTATCTTTGAACAGCGTTAAAAGTATTAGGGTTCTTGGACTTTGTATTAGATGCAATACAATATACAGTGTTATACCAGCGAGGTGTACAATTCTAATGGAAAAATATGGCATTGTTGTCAACTGTAAGGTCGCATATACTGTACGACAGTTCCTTTAATTTAGCTTGCCCTTCCCAACTCAGAGCTGGTCCTGGGCATATGCCACATAGACAACTGTCAAGGGTGCCATTGCTTGAAGGGGGCACCCAGAAGGCATGAAGGCCTGCTCCCACTCCATCCAGCACGCATTAACAGGAGGAGTCGCCAGCAGACGTGACCTCTCAGCAGACGGGTATGGATCTTTAGGTCGACCAATGTTAAGTTGACAGTCACATGGTCGACCCCTTATGAGATTGACATGCATGTGGTCAACATGGCTAAAAGGTTGACAGGGTCAATAGGTCAACAGTGAAAAGGTATACACCTGGAAAGGTCGACCGGTACAAAGGGTCGACAGTAAAAAGGTCGACATGGAAATGGTCAACACGCAAAAGGTTGACAGGTTGTTGTTGTTTTTTGCATGTTTGGGTGTCATTTTGTATGTTTAACCACGTGATCCCAGTTAGTGTACCGCGTTCCCTTGCATGGTGAGCGAGCTTTGGTCAGGGTGCCTCACACCGCTACCGCGGCGCTCGGCACTGCTTACTATTCCCAATCGTAGTTCGCGTGGATGGAAAAGTATGAAAAAGTAAAATTTGTAAAAATTCATGTCAACCATATATTATAATGTTGAACCATTTCAACCTGCCTACTTTTTGTACCCGTCGACCTTAAGCACTGTCGACCTATTGACATGTCAACCTTTTGTACATGTTGACCATATGGTGTGGACCTATTGACGGTTGACCTATCATCCGAATACCCTCAGCAGCAGCGCTCAAGCCTCAGCTGTTTTTGGCATTGCAGCAGTGACTCTACCACGGCTGCGGAAGATCTCCCACCTGCTGGCAGATCCTCTGTTGGCCTCTCCACCATGTCAGTGGCGGTGAGGAGATGGGCGGAGAAGGCGCCAGCACACCGCGTGCCGTCTCCCAGCAGCGTGACCATGTCATCGACAGCCGCCACTAAGGGAATGGGGAGCATCAGTTTGTGGCATATTCTTGTGAACTGGAGGGCACCAGCTAAAATCTTACTTAGGACACCAAAGTGGTCAAGGCTGGCTCTGACCTGACGTTGGGCCTGATAGAGAGATGAACGTCTTTGGACGCAGGTGCTGTGTAATAAACGTGGTGATGCCACCAGAGGCGCCTCCTGTCGACTTCTGTGATCCACTGACACATCCAAAGACACAGCGTTGGATCATCTGCATGAACATCTGTCATTTCAGTAACCCTTAGGTTACGTATCAGACAGTGGCATATCTACAATGGGTGCAAGGTGTGTGGTGCACACGGGCCCTTGGGTACAGTGGCCCACTCCGCACACCCTGCACCCATTTCTTGAACGCTTACCCTTGCAGAGTCCCGCAGCAACATTAATATCTGTTCATGTTTTACTGAAGAAAGTTTAAAGGTCAACAATTACAAAATTGAGAAAGATAGATTTCAGCGAAACAATATCAATTTTATTCTGGTCAAAAAACTGGCTTCTCGGCCAAATTCTCCTGGCAGGACATATGTGTTTAGAATTCTGATGCTTCAGCTGCTGGTGTCTGCAGTTATGTCTGTTCATCATACACACTTCTCACTTTATCATTAGTACCATCTCTCTTTTTTAGAATAATAATTTCAGTACTTCTACAAAATAAAATGAACAGTTCATACCTTACCACAAATGAGAATAAGGGCGGGATGTACTAAAGGAAAAATGCGGTAAAAACCCAGTCTTCAGGGTTTTTACTGCATTTTCAAATGTGCGAACCCCCGGCCGCTCGCTTTTCAATCCGGAGGGTATCGCCAGGTTTTATGGCGATACCCATTAGAAGCCTTACTGCATCCCGCCACCTCTGCCGCTCATGCCAACCACCCAATACCTCAGTGCAGGCAGTCTCCCATCTCGGTCCCAGATCCCAAACTCCTCCTCCCCCAGCAATACAGTCAGCTGTCGTTCCAGCTGCAGGGAGGAGGAGGAGGAACCCGGGGACTGACTGGAGACAGCACCTCCCGGGACTGGGAGGTGAAAGAGACCCCTGCACACCCTCTCCTCCAGACCACAAGGTATCGCAGGGGGCTCTGTCATTAGCATTACTGCGATGGCCCGCGATGAGTATTAGTACATCCCGCCCTAACTATCCTATAAGTAATACAATTTTACACCAGCAACATCATCTATAATATTATCTTGCTATATATCTATAGCTATATACTGTATCTATTACACATGATTTGTTTTCTGATACCTGTTCTTTTACATTTTCATCTACTTTTGCTCAACATCTTTCAGATAATGTTGGCATCACTTAATTAGTAATTAGGGCATCAACCTGCAATAGGTTCTCTTCTTCTGTTATGCACAAACAAAGTCACTATAATAATTTAGAACATAAAGATTAAATGCAAAAGATCACATGTTTCTGTTGTAGTTTAGAAAACAAAAGCAAGCCTCTGATAGGGCGATATGATTTTGTGAGATCCCAGTAAGGCCCATACACACGGTGAGATTCGGGCTATGCCCGATTCTCACTATGCGACAGGGGCTAGGTCGGCACATAGTCAGTATTGCAAGCACACTCAGTATGTGCTTGCGATACTGACTATGTGCGATTTTGGCTAAGTGTCAATTTTGACTATCTCTTCTATAGAAATAGTCAAAATTGACTTTCCTGCACAGCCTAGCTATTCTTGCGATGCCGACTGCGCATCGGCATCGAATCGGGATCGCAAGGTGACTTTCACCTTGCGATCTGCACTAACTTTTCTTACGATTTTGACTATATAGTCAGAATCGTAAGAAAATATCTCACCGTGTGTACACACCATTAATGCTACTAATTGTTATTTAAAATACCCACCTACATAAAGACTAGTAGAAGTTTGTGTAAGATTTGGATATAAGGGGGCAGATGTATTAACTTAGAGACGGCATAAGGAAGTGATAAACCAGTTTTATGTACAAGGTGATAAAGGCACCAGCCAATCAGCTCCAATATGTAAATTAACAGTTAGGCTCTGATTGGCTGGTGCCTTTATCACCTTGCACATATCACTGGTTTATCACTTCCTTATGCCGTCTCCAGGTTAATACATCTGCCCCTGAATACTTTATTATTTGGTTAAAAAAGCAGCAATATGTTCTCAAAGAAGATTGTAGATTAGCAAAGTGGCTTCCTACCCTCTATCCAGTAAGCGGGAATAGACTGACATTTCCACTAAGTGCACTTTGCCTGATGTCATACCAAATCTAGCACTTCATGATGCCAGACCATGGGGTCCTTGGCGACAGTGGCTCAGATTGGTAATGATTAACTGCAATGAAGCAGAAAGCTTTACATTTTATAAGGATATCTATCTGTCTATCTAGCTATCTCGCTATCCCAAAGAAGGTATTGGTTGCCCTAAATTCCAAGCAGCAGTTCTTTGATGATAATAAAAAAACAGTTCTGCAGCATGTGATTGAACTGTTTTTTTTACTAGAGGTGTTATAGTTTTCTGCTACTATTGTAAATAATATATGGTAAAGTTACATACTTATGTTTCCGAGTGCATACTTCACAGTAGTCCTGATTTTGGTGGAACAGATTTATGGACCTCATAAGGGATAGGGCTTACGGGAGAGCAAGTGGGTCTTCTGCAGAAAGTGGGTCTACTTTGGTGGATTGGGGTGGGGTTTGGGCATTTAGGGGTTGGACTTATTTTGTCCCATCTTCGTCTGGTTAAATGTAGAAATGTAGGTCACTGTCACAGTGGCAGTGTACATATGAGTCTGGACCACAGGTTTGTAGAATGCCACTCTCCATAGTACACACATTTCTACTTTTGTATCAAGACGGATGTCTTTCTCAACCTTTCTTGAACGTAAGGCCTGTATTACCGGATGGAAGACCACTTTGTAACCTAACGTTTTTCTCAGTATCAAAAATGAGACATTTAATAAAACTTATGAAGCTAAAAAGGATGTTGTAACCCACAGCAACCACCCATGCAATTTCTAAACTGTGCTAATAAAACATCACTCGGAATCATGTTGATAGGAGTTACAGCACGTTTCTCCTGTATGCGGCACTTTTTCTGACGATCTGCAACATATTTCTTTTCATCAGTGTTGTTAACGGCGAAAATGGAAGTGAAGTATTAGATGTGGGACGATGAGGTCAGGTGATTTTGTAATCAATAAGTGTTTGGTTTTCTGGTGGTAGTTGTTCACTTTTGTATTCATGTTTATATGCTCCTTGTGTTGTATTCAATATAAAGGTGACAACAGACATACCAGTATGGGCCACATATTCTGGAGAGGTGTTCAGTGGGACCGATCAGGACACCTTGAAGGGAATCCAAACTTTTTATTTCCCCTAGGTCTTGACTGTCAGCAAGAACCATACCCTCTGTACCGGACCAGCGTACAGTGCGATACATTGCAGCTCTCCTGCTGTCAGGGTCTGGGAGAGCGCATACTGTAATAGGTGCAAGCTATATTTAAATGGTGGAAACCCCCCCCCTTTTTTTTTTTTTAATAAGTGGAAAAGGCAGGAGAAATTCCATCTTAAAAAAACAGTAAAAAAAACCCCCAAACCTACTAACAAGATCTCTTTAAAATTAACATTAGACCATGCTGATATACTCTATGAAATGCCATGTAAAACATACACTGCTGTATTGATATTTTAGTCATTTATGTCAAATATATATTATACTGTGTATTTTATAGTGCAGAAAAAGCTACATATAGTAAAATGAAATTTTTATACAGCTGGCTTGCATATTGGGTCGGGTGTGGTTCATCAAATCGACAGTGTCTAGGTCGACAATGTTTAGGTCGACCACTATAGGTCGACAGTCACTAGGTCGACATGGATGGAAGGTCGACAGGGTTTCTAGGTCGACATGTGCTAGGTCGACAGGTCTAAAGGTCGACATGAGGATTTATTTTATTTTTTTGTGTCGTTTTCTTCGTAGAGTGACCGGGATCCCAAATTAGGGCACCGCGTCCCCTCGCATGGCTCGCTTCGCTCGCCATGCTTCGGGCATGGTGCCTTCGCTCCGCTACCGCTTCGCTCGGCACACTTTACCGTTCCAATCGTAGTCCACGTGGATCGTTAAGTATGAAAAAATTCAAAGAAAGAAAAAAAATGTGAAAAACTCATGTCGACCTTTAGACCTGTCGACCTAGCACATGTCGACCTAGAAACACTGTCAACCTTCCATCCATGTCGACCTAGTGACTGTCGACCTATAGTGGTCGACCTAAACATTGTCGTCCTAGACACTGTCGATCTTCAGACCGGATCCCATTGGGCCTTATTCATGTTTGTAAGTAAAGCAAGAAAGCAAGCCACTGTTGCAAAACCATGTTGCACCGCAGGTGGGGCAGATGTAACATGTGCAGAGAGAGATAGTTTTGGGTGGGCTGTGTTCAAACTTCTACATTGCATTGTAAAAATAAAGCTGTCTAACATTTGTGGGCTACTGTACATGCAAAAGCAGCCAGTATTTACCCTGCACAGAAACAATATAAATGTATTTGCTCCCCTTGCATTGCAACATGGGCCCTCATTCCGAGTTGTTCGCTCGGTATTTTTCATCGCATCGCAGTGAAAATCCGCTTAGTACGCATGCGCAATGTTCGCACTGCGACTGCGCCAAGTAACTTTACTATGAAGAAAGTCATTTTACTCACGGCTTTTTCTTCGCTCCGGCGATCGTAATGTGATTGACAGGAAATGGGTGTTACTGGGCGGAAACACGGCGTTTCAGGGGCGTGTGGCTGAAAACGCTACCGTTTCCGGAAAAAACGCAGGAGTGGCCGGGGAAACGGTGGGAGTGCCTGGGCGAACGCTGGGTGTGTTTGTGACGTCAACCAGGAACGACAAGCACTGAAATGATCGCACAGGCAGAGTAAGTCTGAAGCTACTCTGAAACTGCTAAGTAGTTAGTAATCGCAATATTGCGAATACATCGGTCGCAATTTTAAGAAGCTAAGATTCACTCCCAGTAGGCGGCGGCTTAGCGTGTGTAACTCTGCTAAATTCGCCTTGCGACCGATCAACTCGGAATGAGGGCCATGGTTAGTTCCAACCACAAAGTTACAGCACGTGCTTTTTTTAACTTTATTTACAAGCATGAATCAGGATCTTTGTCCATGCGCAATGGGAGCGGTTTGGCCAGGACTCTGGATTACATGCTGTGCTGAGACATGAATGGCATTGGGGCCCTTTGCCCAACTTTGCCATGGGGCCCAGCAAAACACTGCCCACCCCTTTCCTGCTCTCACCTATTTAAGTAAAGCAAGACATTTTTACTGTAGTATTAACGTTCATGTGATGACAAATAAAAAGTACATGTAAATGTGAGTCATCGGATGTACTTATAGACTGTGATGTTAAATAGTAAGAGCCGCACGCAGGGACAGTGTTCCATGGAGCTGAGCACATTTTTGCTAGTGCACATAAATCTCTTAAAACTCTGTTACACAATGAGGGTCATTCCGACCCGTTCGCACGCATCGGTTCTCCGTTGCGGTGAGCACGGGCGGGCATGCGCGGCGGACGCATTGCACACGCGCGTCGTTGCCTGGCAAAGACGCCGCCAGCTAAAAATGTGATCGCAGCGGCAATCGCAAGAAGACCGACAGGCGGGAGGGGTTCCGGGGCGGATACTCACCGTTTTCCAGGTGTGGTGAGTCCAACGCAGGCGTGTCGAGGGGTTTGGAGGGCGGATGTCTGACGTCAGGACCGGGACCTTCATCGCTGGATCCGTCGCACTGGGTGAGTAACTGCAGCCCTGGTCTTGTTTTACGTGAAACTTTTTTAGCATAGCAGGGCTGCACAAGTGTTCGCAGCCCTGCTATGCTATAATACACTCCCCCATAGGCGGCGTCAGGTTGATCGCACGAGCAGCAAAAAGTTGCTACATGCAATCAACTCGGAATGACCAATGTACGCATAAAGGCACTGTAGCGAGTGAGATGCACGGTAACAAATGTCTTCCTGGGCGGTGGCTAATCTAACGCACGGAGTTGGTCTGTATTATGGGGGTAATTCCAAGTTGATCGCAGCAGGAAATTTTTTAGCAGTTGGGCAAAACCATGTGCACTGCAGGGGAGGCAGATGTAACATGTGCAGAGAGAGTTAGATTTGGGTAGGTTATTTTGTTTCTGTGCAGGGTAAATATTGTCTGTTTTATTTTTACACTGCAATTTAGATTGCAGATTGAACACGCCACACCCAAATCTAACTCTCTCTGCACATGTTAAATCTGCCACACCTGCAGTGCACATGGTTTTGCCCAACTGCTAACAAAATTCCTGCTGCGATCAACTTGGAATTACCCCCTATGGGCGTGTTATGGGAGTGCTGCTGACAGTGGCTGTGTACACAAACAATCAAACGTTCACATAAAGACGGATAATCTGCACCTGCAATAGAACTGGAGCAAGTGTAGAAGGTGCTGCTGATGGTGGCATCTAAAGACTCACCACGCGGCAGTACAGCGTCTACAGTCGCTCAGGGTGGGCGTCTCAGTGCTCACACATTCATACGCAAGGTTGTTCACTACGGAAGGACTTTGTATCGGCATACAGTCACCACCAACAGATGCGGCCGCCTCAGAATCGGGCCCTCAGACTTAGCTTGAAAACAATTGAACATACTATATAGAAAGAAAGATTAAAGTGCTCACAGATCAGGGTCTTGGTGAGCGACACAGGGCTGCTGAGTTTTATATAATATAATCAATTTAGTAATATTTTAATACTGTATATGATTCTGTTTTATATACCATATAAACCATCAAGTCACATAGTTGTGAGCACAGAACATTTATTTTTGGAAAATATATTCCATCTTCTGGAGCAAAGAGATAAATCTGCCTGGGTGTGGATCATCAAACCGACAGTGTCTAGGTCGACAATGTTTAGGTCGACCACTATAGGTCGACAGTCACTAGGTCGACAGGGGTTCTAGGTCGACATGTGCTAGGTCGACATGGTGTGTGGGGAGGGGTTTGGGGGGGGGGGGGGGTCGTTTTCTGCGTACAGTGGCCGGGAAGCCAAATTAGTGCACCGTGTCCCCTCGCATGGCTCGCTTCAGATTACCGTTCCAATCGTAGTCCTTGTGGATCGTTAAGCATGAAAAAGTTCAAACAAATATTTTTTATTTTTTTTAAAACTCATGTCGACCTGTAAACCCTGTCGACCTATAGTGGTCGACCTAAACATTGTCGACCTAGACAGTGTCGATCTTCAGACCAGATCCCATCTGCTTATAGTCGTTTAACATTTTGGTACAGAGATAGTGGAGCTTTACCGCCACAATACCCAGCCACACTGTGCACCAACATCCATTTAACGAGTGGGTTACAATTGTTTGAATTCACCCAGCTGCTGTTTATGGAGCAATAACCCCACCCATCGGGGTACAGCTTGGATTATGCAGGTCTTCTGCAGAACAGTGTAAGTAGTTTGTATTGGAATCCTTCCCAGTTACTTGAGTTCTTCCTACTTTGCTTATCACATGCGTCTCCCATCATGTCAGACCGTTGTCTCAGCCTCATGTCAAAATTAATTCAACTTCTACCGGGACTCATCTTGGGCCATGATGCTCTAATCACACCTCACAAATGGATCTACTGATACCTACAGTATATGGGAAAGCCAGAGATACTGGCATAACTCACACCTGTAATTATATCTAACCAATATCAATGTAACGTAAGACTTGTATGCATTTCTGTAACAGTGTTATGTGTGTATTTACTTCTCATTTACTTTATTAATTGCTCAACTTTTCCAAGATGTATCAAAGGGTTTTAATTCTTATGGATCTTCATCCTGATATTGTTCTCCTGAAACCCCTGTGTGCCAGGCTTCTCTTCCTGCCGTCCTCTGTATTTCTATGTACCTGTTCATTCTGTGTCATCTGTGGCATTACGGATTGTGCTCTGTACTGTTATGTTTCTAACCCTGTGTAAGGTCCTTGTCCTTCAGTGTCCTTTTCTCTCTCCTGAGTCTCACTCCCATCTCCTTTGTCTCTGTCTGTCATTGCACGGTTTGGCCACAGAAGACTTGGACTCTCCACGAAGACGAAACTCAGGTCTGTGTCTCGACTATTTGTTTCTTTCTTGTCATTGTTTTCTCGTCTGTCCTGTGCATGTTTCTTTTCACCTTGAGAAATACTTTGGAAAACATAATGAGCAATGCTAAATTATGGCCTGTTAGAGTATAATTCTGATTCGCCTGCAACTGCCGACATTCTGTATGCTGTATACAGACGGAGGACCAAAGCGAGTATCTGCCCGTATTCTGGGGGTCATTCCGAGTTGATCGCTCGCTGGCTAGTTTTAGCAGCCGTGCAAACGCTATGCCGCCGCCCACTGGGGAATGTATTTTAGCTTAGCAGAAGTGCGAACGCTTGTGCAGCCGAGCTCTGCAAAAACAGTTTGTGCAGTTTCAGAGTAGCTCTGAACCTACTCAGCGCTTGCGATCACTTCAGCCTATTTGTGTCCGGATTTGACGTCATACACCCGCTCAGTCACGCCTGCGTTTTTTCAGACATGCCTGCGTTTTTGCAAACACTCCCTGAAAACGGTCAGTTGACACCCAGTAACGCCCTCTTCCTGTCAATCTTCTTGCGGCTGCCAGTGTGAAGGAAAACTTTGCTAGAACCTGCGCACAACCACAAAGAGCTTTGTACTTGTACGTCGCGCGTGCACATTGCGGGGCATACGCATACGCAGAAATGCCGCTTTTTTACCTGATCGCTGCGCTGCGAAAATCGGTAGCGAGCGATCAACTCGGAATGACCCCCTCTGAGTGGCACGGACCCCTGAGACTGCACCACTGTAGTCTAGGCACTACCCCAGGCTAGGTGCAGGAGATATGCTGGAAATAGACACTGCCTAGGCATACTAATAATATGGTGTAACTCTGGCTGCTTGGCCACAGCACCTCCAACTCTTGTACCTGCGCATGCCCAGTTGTCACCCAGAAACAAACGAGATGAGTTTGACTCAGAATCACTGTGACATATGCAGTGATGCAGCACATACGCAGCTTGCAAATATGCGCTACAGTAGATGCACACACATGCGACCTTGCCAGGTGATTAATACTTTCAGCAAATTTACTGGTCTTTTTTTTTTTTTTTTTTGTAACAACCATAAATAATACTATAAAACCTTAATAGAAATATAAAGCAAAAAGGGTGGGGTCTTTACTGACCTTTATATGGAAAGTAATGTCTCCATAGGCGGAACAAACTCTGTAAAAGCCTCATAAGACTGAATGTTGACTCCCGAGTAATTTGTGCAAATGGTGAGAGAGTCCTATAAACAGCAGAGGACGCCCAGTATGGGTGTCCATCGACTGTAGGGCCACACTAAGGGCCTGATTCACCATAGGGAAGGTGATGCTCAACAGACCTAATCTGATCCAACAATCATCCCCCTAAATTCATAGCATTCAATGAATAACATATGTTAGATTATAGGATGTGAGTATGTCGGTTGACCATTATCTTGCTGATGATGGGCCAGTCAGTAGGGTGTAGAATGAGCGGCCGGCAATCGGGAGTCCCAGCATATCGGGATCCTGGACTCCGGCATGCAGGCAGGGGGGCGAGCGCAAATGAGCCCCTTGCGTGCTCGCTGCAGGCATGGTGGCGTGCCACGCTATTTATTCTCCCTCCAGGGGGGTCGTGGACCCCCAAGAGGGAGAATAGTTGTCGGTATGCCGGCTGCCGGGATTCCGGTGCCGGTATGCTGAGTGCCGAGAACCCAACAGCCGGCATACTGAATACCACACAGTCTGTTTAATAAATTGTTACAGTATATTGTTTTGTTTTATGAGACAGGAGCAGGGCCCTACGTATACCTGTATCTCCAGGCCAGACCTAATTTCAAGGTATATTAGATGAGTTGGATACGGGATCCCGGCGGTCAGAATACTGACGCCAGGATCCCAAACACCAGAATGCCGGCAGGGGGCGAGCGCAAAGAAGCTCCTTCTAGGCTTGCCTTCGCCACAGGTTCTATTCCCACTCCATGGGTGTTGTGGACACCCAGGAGTGGGAATAGCTGTGGCAGCGCTGCTGGCATTCTGGCGGTCAGGAACACGGCGTCAGTATTCTGACCGCCAGGATCCTGACTACATCCCTATTAAATGGGTGTGATACGTGAAACCGGCAATTGGAATGAGTCTCACCAGCACTCTGGCGGTTAGACTCCCGTGGATAAGTATACTTACACTAACCCTTTGTTCCTGCAGCCTTACCCTAACACCTTCCCACCTCATCCCCAAATTTGCGCATGAGTCACTTATACCGCTTTCAGATCGCTAATGCCGGGTCGCACCCAGAAATTGAGTGCGACCCAGCATTGAACCCTAAGCACTGGTTTCCCGACCCGGCAATATTGCCGGGTCAGGTTGCCATCAGGGGCGGGGACCGATGCGTCATCAGGGCCAGGTGCGGTGGCGGTGCTAGGAGATGAGATCATCTCCGTGGCGCCTCTCCCTCTGCTGTGAACGGGTACCAGGTCGCATCGATCCGGGAAACCCGTTCACACTGCACCTGACCCGGTAATAGCCTGGGATTAACTCTTTATTCCTGGGTTGAATTACCGTGTCAGGCGACCCGGAAATTCGGGACTGACCCTTTCAAACCGCACAGCGCCCTGCGTCGACCAGGCAAAATACCGGTTCGATATTGGGTTATTTATGCGGTGTGAAAGGGGTATCAGAAAAAGCGAGAGCTCTGCTCTCATACCACTAATTGTCATGTCATCTCTATATATCGGGGGTTTCCCCAAAAATGCAGCTGAAAATATACAGAGAATCCCTCTTGCTTTTTTTGGTCCTCTCTGGACCTCTGAATCTGAAATGAATGAACATGCACAATTTTGCTTCATACTGTCACCCATGGAATCCTACCAGAGGGCACGCCCAGGAAAAAAGGCCGTCAGGATCTCCTGTATGCTGGAACACTCTCCATCGCCGCCCCCAAACTCCGGCAGCATGTCAATCAGGCTGAGGTTTTTGGGGCACTGCGACCAACACCACATCCCCTGATCTGCAGGTGCGCAGTGTGGCTCCTGCACTGCGCAGATCTCTAAACGTGGAAAATTGGGACAAAACCGCTACAACGTCAACTTCTCAATCAGCCCCTTAGTTCACATTTTGCTTTCTTGCTATCCTTCGGGTGTGATATGGATCCCGGTGGTTGGGCTGCTGGCAGTCATATGACTAACATCGGCATTCTGACCCTGAGAACGCCGAGAGGGGACAGGGTAATTATTTTACCCCTCTCCTGACCCCTAATCCCCTTGATAGTGTGGGTGGTGGCTAGAGCTAAGACCGAGTGGGTGGCGGCTAGGGCTAAGACTCTGGGGGTGGCGGCTATGGCTGATACCCTCGGGATGTCAGGGTTATAGCACTGGGATTCCGAGTGGCGTTGGAATTTCGGCGTTGGTCACATGACCGCCAGGATGCTAACCACATTCTCCTTGCTCTTGTGGCTGATTAAGGTATATTACCTTTCATGGAAGTAATGGGAAAAAGGAATGTTTTAGACAGTCTAAAACATTTTTGTGTAACTAATTTAAAAATGAAAGTGTGCGTTTCCAGCCATTGGACACACACAATAATGTTACATTTTTTCACTGACTAATGCTGCATCCGGGTCAGATGTAGATACCGATTTTCATACAGTGGGGCATAATGTTCTAGAGATGAAGCTTACCTGCTACAATTTCCAGTCTGGGATGTGATAAGTGACTTTCATATATATCACCACATGTGGTCTCAATAAATGGTATTAGTTATTGCTTTTTCTTCCCATTCAATTACTGGGTAAAGACAGATAATAGTATCATTCCAACAGGTACCAACCTTCAGACTGCGATCCTTTTGCAGTCTGAATTACCCCCAAAGGTGGGGACCACCTACCTTTGAGTGCACTAGAAGTTCCAGCATGTCTTACTCTTAACAGCCTCTGTTGAGAAATTGCAGATTGACTAAGCCCGATAAATGTTATATTTATGTCATGCCGTCTTTATTTCATATTGTCATGAGTTGATAACACTTTCATTGGTATAATTTTCATTTTCAGATCAATATGCTATATAATAAGGCAGGTATGGGGAGGACACGAAAATGGGGGGGGGGAGGGGGGAAGAAGGCATTGTGTGCTAAACCGAAGATTGGGGTGTGTCTAGTTTACTTAAAATAGGTTCCAAGTGAATTAAACGTATCTTACTCCCCATGTTCACAACAGAATTATGGGTTATTCTGACCCGATCGCACGCTGCAATTTATCGCAGTGGTGCGATCGGGTCAGAACTGTGCCGGCGCCGTACCGCAGAGGCGGTCACTGGGCAGGGGGGCGGAACGGCGGCGTGTGGCCGCCGTTTTGTGGGCACGGTCTGGCCAATGCAGGCGTGGCCGGACCGAACGGGGGGCGGGCCGCAGTGGCTGCGTGACGTCACACGCAGCCGCTGCGGGCCGGGGAGCAATAAGTAGCTCCCGGCCAGCACGCTAAAGCTGCGCTGGTCGGGAGCTACTCTTGAAGTGCAAAGGCATCGCCGCTGTGCGATGCCGTTGCACTTCTGCACTGACATGCGGGGCGGGATAGACCTGTGCTGGGCGTCCCCTCCGCATGTCAGTGTGAATGATCGTAGCTGTGCTAAATTTAGCACAGCTACGATCATCTCGGAATGACCCCCTATGTGTTTTATTTACTTTCTGTATTCCTGCAGTTTATGTTGATTTGTCAGTATGCCTTCGCCAATACAGGGCGGCTGCAGTATTGGAAACTGCCCTCTGAGCAACAGCTTCACTGCATTTTATAGGGCAGTGGCTGGGGAGGCTACGGAGGCATTGGCTAGTCCTGCACCAGAGCCAGATTTACAACTTTGGCTATATAATGATTAGAATAATAAAAAGATGATATGAATAATACAAAGATGATATTATATAATATGTAATATTATAAATATTGTATCTGTATTATTCTAATCATTTTTATAGTCCAAACTATGGAGTACAGTATAGTGGAAGTAGACAGGTCTGTCTCTGCTCTGTCCGCCTACCCTGACCGCATGTCACTGAAATAGATGTTTTCACTGGTTGAGGGGCTCATGGTGCCTCCGTCCCCCATTTTTCAGCATGCGACATCAATTCGCGGCACTGCAGATATTTTTTCTTCTATTTTAATTCTAACGTAGTGCATACCTCCCAACTTTTGGGTGCATTCATTCGGGACCCTCACGTACCATAGGTGTGTGTGCTTCGGAAGGGGGCATGGCCTCACAGCTAGGGGGCGTTCCTTGCGGGAAGTACCTCGATCGCAAGCCTCTCCCTAGTTTTCATCACTGTGAGGGGATGGCCAGCATTCTGTGAGCTGCTGACCATGCCGTCACTCCCTCTCTCACAGTAAATAGATGCCTATTCACAGCCACAGAGCAGCAAGCGAGAGAGGGTCTTCTAATGCCCCCCTCCCCCAATACGCAGGACACTGTGGCCCGCGGGTGGAACAGCGGGACTGTCCCGAGAAAATCGGGACAGTTGGGAGCTGACAGTTGGTCACGCCTCCCATGATTAGGCCTTGCCCCCAAAAGTTCCTGGGTCTGGCACAGCTATTTACAGCCCTGGTGGTGACATAGGAGTAGATGTATCAAGCCTTCTAAAGATAACAAGTGGAGGTGTAGCCCATGGCAACCAATCGGATTTCAGTAACTTAAATCTAGCACTTTCCATACGAGTGCTAGAAAATTATTTGTTGCTTTGGGCAACTTCTCCACTATTTTCCTCAGGTTTGATAAATCTCTCCCATATAGAAGTATTACTGCAGGAATCATAGAGATGATAAAAGCTTAAGCCACAGAAACAAACATTTCCATCCGACATCCATCCATCCGTGTTTGTTCTCTGTCACTGCTAAGTGTCTCACGTAGATAAGTGTTTTGTTTTTCTTTCTCATGTCTGTTTTGTTCTTGTTCTCATGTCATTGCCTTCATTTCATTACATTTACCATCTTTTACTTGTAGAAGACAGGACGGCAGAGCAAGAGAATGGGGACCAAGGTACAGACTTTAGTTAGAAGCGCAGTTGTGCGCTGTAGACACTAGGCAGCTGTGTTTCATTTATTCATTGTTATAAAAGAAGTGTTCTAATTCGTTCATTTTGGAATAATAGCTATGCTTTTCATTAATATTTACCAACATTAACCAAATCAAGAAGAAAATTAGTCTGGTGCTAAATCTCTTGAATGAGCCAATAAACTATCAACTTAATGACCACTGCTCCCGATAACAACAGAAGGAAAGCTGATACCCGCAAGAAAGCAAGAAAAAATAACAAAAGTGTCAGGAGCGCTGTCAATCGCCAAACATTTATTATTAACACAAATATATACATATAATACTTCACACGGCCAGTGTTTAGCATATAAAACACATACAATAATTGCATTAAAATATACAGTAACTGTCTCAGGACAATATAAAATTTCTTTGGACAGCCGCAATGAAGCAATACAATTAGAACCAAAGTCTCAAAGCTAATTAACATATTCTGTTTGTTTGAACTGTTCAAATTATTTTATGTATTTTATATGCTATACATCGGCTGAGTGAAATATATGTACCGTATATACTCGAGTATAAGTCAACCCGAATATAAGCCGAGGCACCTAATTTTACCACAAAAACCTGGGAAAACTCATTGACTCGAGTATAAGCCTAGGGTGGGAAATGCAGCTCTAGCCGTACACAGCCCTCAGTGCCAGATATGCCCTCATACTGCCAGATATGCCCCCACAGTGCCAGATATGCCCTCATGCTGCCAGATATGCCCCACAGTGCCAGATATGCCCTCATGCTGCCAGATATGCCCCACAGTGCCAGATATGCCCTCATGCTGCCAGATATGCCCCAGTGCCAGATATGCCCTCATACTGCCAGATATGCCCCACAGTGCCAGATATGCCCTCATGCTGCCAGATATGCCCCACAGTGCCAGATATGCCCTCATGCTACCAGATATGCCCCACAGTGCCAGATATGCCCTCATGCTGCCAGATATGCCCCAGTGCCAGATGTGCCCTCATGCTGCCAGATATGCCCCACAGTGCCAGATATGCCCTCATGCTGCCAGATATGCCCCACAGTGCCAGATATGCCCTCATGCTGCCAGATATGCCAGATGTGCCCTCATGCTGCCAGATATGCCCCACTGCCAGATGTGCCCTCATGCTGCCAGATATGCCCCACTGTGCCAGATGTGCCCTCATGCTGCCAGATATGCCCCACAGTGCCAGGAAGGGTACTTACCCTCCATCGCTCCCGCGTTGTCTTCTGAAGGAGGGACACGGAGGGCACAGCGCGCGGCTCTCCTGTGTCCCTCCTGCGTCTCCGTCTCCGGCGGCGTGTATGTATTAAATGAAGTGCCGGTTCGTAAGCCAATAAGAGCTCACAAAACGGGCAGTTAATTTAACACACACACACACACACACACACACCGCCGGAGACGGAGACGCAGGAGGGACACAGGGGAGCCGCGCGCTGTGCCCTCCGTGTCCCTCCTTCCACTGATTCGGGTATAAGCCGAGGGGGCTTTTTCAGCACAAAAAACGTGCTGAAAAAGTCGGCTTATACTCGAGTATATACGGTATATATCTATGTGTTAATAATAATTGTTTGGTGGTTGACAGCCCTCCTGCTACTTTTGTTTTTTATTATTATTATCATTATTAATCAAATCAGATAAACAATCAATTAAAAGTTTGAAATTAGCCATGGCTGACTGGAAGCGAACAAGATGACCCATGTAGCACTGCAGGTGGGGCAGATGTAACATGTGCAGAGAGAGTTAGATTTGGGTGGGGTGTGTTCAAACTGAAATCTAAATTGCATTGTAGAAATTAAGCAGCCAGTATTTACCCTGCACAGAAACAAAATAACCCACCCAAATCTAACTCTCTCTGCACATGTTACATCTGCCCCACCTTTAGTACAACATGGTTTTGCCCAATTGCTAACTTTTTTTGTTTGCTAACAAACCTGAATAACCCCCTTAGTGTACACAGCATGCGTGTTTGGTGCTTAGCGACCAGACGGTTTATGGCAGTGACAGCCTGCATTGTGTAACTTGCCCTGAAGCTGCTAGTCCGAGATCGGCAGGGCTATACGTACATTCACATTATTATACAGATCACAAGATTTTCCCAATGAAGTGGCACAATGCTGACAGGTTTATGAATAGTTTTCTGACCACGCTGAATGTAAAGTGAGCAGAAACTATAAAATTGTAAAGATAAGCGCATAAGCTGAGCCCACACTATGGCAATACTCTGTGGTGGTCATTCCGAGTTGTTCGCTCGCTAGCAGTTTTTAGCAGCCGTGCAAAGGCTATGCCGCCTCCCACTGGGAGTGTATTTTAGCTTAGCAGAAGTGGGAACGAATGGATCGCAGAGCGGCTACAAAATTATTTTGTGCAGTTTCAGAGTAGCTTCAGACCTACTCAGCGCTTGCGATCACTTCAGACTATTCAGTTCCTGTTTTGACGTCACGAACACACCTGCGTTTTCCCTGGCACGCCTGCGTTTTTCCAAACACTCCTTGAAAACGGTCAGTTGACACCTAGAAACGCCCTCTTCCTGTCAATCACTCTGTGGCCAGCAGTGGAGACTGAAAAGCTTCGCTAGACCTTGTGTGAAACTACATTGTTCTTTGTAATAGTACGACGCGCGTGCGCATTGCGCCGCATGCGCAGAAGTGCCGATTTTTTTTTTTGCCTGATCGCTGCGCAGCGAACGAAAGCAGCTAGCGATCAACTCGGAATGACCCCCAGTATTGGGAATGAAAGTGAGTGCTGGCTTGCTGTACCACTAAGAGGGCTTGGCCTTATGAGGTCCTACACACTCACACGTTACTCTTGTTAAGGCTTGTTGTGTGTTCAGTTCAAGTTAAATGCAATGGGGTCAGCATAGTACCCTACGCTAGTATCCCATATGCAAATACAATTAAAGTAAATAAAACTCACATTTTTAAATGTACATCAAACGCTAAGTATCTCCAAAGTGTTTATTATCCCAAACCGGCACAACATTCTCCACCCTGCTCGTTTGTGTCCAGCCCTGACCCTGTCTACACTTATTCACAGCCTACTTTTCTTTTTAGCTATTTATGTCACAGCATTGGGGGAAATAAAAAAATGCACAAATGTAAATCACTCTGTTTCTGATTTTGTTATACATGGGGAGATGGGGCTCCTGAACCTCTGTTATGCCCAGGGGCCCAAAAGGTCTGTATCCATGTGAGAGGAATGTGGAAACAAATCTATCTGGGTACTGCAGATACATATGAGAGGAGGAGTCACTCTATGGGGGTCATTCCGACCTGATCGTACGCTGCCGTTTTTCGCAGCGCATCGATCAGGTCACTACTGCGCATGCGTATGCACCGCAGTGCGCAGGCGCGTCGTACGGGTACAAAGCGGAACGTTGCTGAGCGATGGATTTAGTGAAGAATCCATTCGCACAGCCGATCGCAAGGAGATTGACAGGAAGAAGGCATTTGTGGGTGTCAACTGACCGTTTTCTGGGAGTGTTTTGAAAAACGCAGGTGTGTCCAAGCGTTTGCAGGGCGGGTGTCTGACGTCAGTTCTGGGACCGGACAGGCTGATGTGATCACAAGGGCTGAGTAAGTTCTGAGCTACTCAGCAACTGCACAAACTATTTTTGTACCGCTCGGCTGCACATGCGATCGCACACTTGCATAGCAAATATACACTCCCCAGTGGGCAGCGACTATGCGTTTGCACGGCTGCAAAAAGTAGCTAGCAACTCGGAATGACCCCCTATGTTTCTTTGGTTATTGTGGATAGAAATAATGAGTTAAATAACAATAATTAGTTTGTATTAAGCTCAGGTTAATCTCATATTTGCTTAGTGAAAATAGTACTTAGATGTGCCTTGTAAATGTGTCTGAGGCACGTGGTTTTTTTCCAGCTGGTGGCCCCAGGTGTCAGCATTCCAATTTTCCGGGTCCCCAAGTGTCAGTGTTGCAATGTTCCGAGTCCACAAATGTCAGCATGTCAAAGTTCTGGGTCCCCAAGTCCAAGTGTCAGTGTTGCAATGTTCCGGGTCCCCAAGTGCCAGCATGCCAATACTCAGGGTCCCCAGGTGTCAGTTTTGCAATGTTCTGAGTCCCTAAGTGTCAGTGTGCCAATGTTCTGGGTCCCCAAGTGTCAGTGTTGCAATGTTCCGCTTCCCCGAGTGTCAGTGTTGCACTGTTCCGGGTCCCCAAGTGTCAGTGTGCCAATGTTTTAGAACTCAGTGTCTGTTTGCCATTGTTCTGGAATCCCAGTTATCATTGTTTCAGTGTCCTAGGTCCCCAAGTGTCAGCGTGCCAATGTTCAGGGTCCCCAAGTGTCAGTGTTGCAATGTTCGGGGTCCCCAAGTGTCAGCATACCAATGTTTTAGCCATTGTTCTGGAACCACAGTTATCATCGTTTCAGTGTTCTGGGACCAAATATGTCAATGTACCAGTGCTTCAGAGCTTAATGTGTCAGTGTGCAATTGTTCTGGGACCCAAAGTATTATTGTGCTCGTGTTCTAGGATCCAGTGCATCAGGGTAACAGTGTTACAGAACCCAGAGGGTCAATTTGCCAATTTTTTTGGACACTGAGAAGCAGATTTATTAAGCCTGGTGAAGTGATAAAGGGGATGGTGATAAACACACCAGCCAATCAGCTCCAAACTGTCATATTTCAAACCCAGCCTGTAATTTGGCAGTTAGGAGGTGATTGGCTGGTGCATTATCACCTTCCACTTTTTCACTTCCCCGGTCTTGATAAATCTGCCCCTGAGTGTCTGTGTGACAGTGTTCCAGGACACATAGGGCGGTATTCAAATGATATATCATGCCCAATCTCCTTTCTAAAGTGACCCCCGTTATCGCGCATATTGTGCCCATAGTAATCAGGTTTAGCTGCGTAAAGGCCCGGGTTAGGGTGCCCTCTCTACCCAGGGGGTAACGAGCTGAAATTATTATACTACGGCCGTCAGCAGAAACAGAACAGGTGTGGTAGGGGGTGAAAAGAATTGAATACCCCATAGTGTCAGTTTACCAGTCTTCTGGGACCCCACTGTCAGTGTGGCAGCATTCTGGGACCCCAGGTTATGCAGTAAACATTAGAGTATGTTTTAGGGAATCTTAAAAAACAAAAACATTCTGTAACCCTACTGGGGATCCCAGACTGAGCACCTTGCAGTAAAGCATTTAGACAACAGATTTCTATGTAAAAAAAATGTACTCCTTGCCATAGAAATAGTTCAAACTATTACAGGTTGAGTCTCCTATATTCAAAATGCTTGGGACCAGAAGTTTTTTGGATTTCAGATTTTCCCGCATTTTAAAATATTTGATGGGACCCAAGTCTAAACACTAAATACATTTATGTTTCATATACACCTTATACACAGCCTGAAGGCTATATCATTCAACAATATTTATAATAACGTTGTGCATGAAACAAAGCTTGTGTACACTGAAAGCAAAGGTGCCACTATCTATATCTGTATTTCGGAACATTCTGTATTTCGGAATTGTGAATACGAGAGACTCATCCTGTACATTGTTTAAATAATAATTTCCATGATTTTAAAATGTTCTCTCTTATTTCAGTCTACCAAAATGTTTTCTAATATTGATTGGTTTTGTCCTGTTAACTTTGTAGTCCCTGGAGAGTTCAGTTGACAGCTATAAGATTAATACCTTCAGAATAATGTCCATTTTGTATAAGATGGTGCTAAATGATGAATGTGCCCTTTTGAGTGCCGGAGGAGGACTACAGTCCAAAACTCCGAGCATCAATACATTTTATTACTCTTAGCAAAGGAATTACTTCCCAGCAACAGAGATTGTCATCCAATGATCTGCAGTTATATCCTTCTATAGGTGTAGGCTTTTATTTAAGTGCTGCTTGGGCCTTATTGTACAGTGTAGTGTTGAATTAGGCAGCTTCTCGTCTGATGTTACCAACTACAGGGTTCAGCATGCCCTGCTTACAAGAGACTGGCCACAACTCACCGCGACCTGTGGTTCTACATCAGCTGTAGAGCCACAGGCTGCCTATGCTTCATATAGTGCTCGTAGGCAGCACCACAGATCAGTATTCATAGGCTATCTGGAGATTACATATGGCTGACATCAATGCTAGACCACACTGATACTATATTATGGGTTTCAGATTAATTTGCACCAGGTCCGTGTCTGATGGTGCTACAGTATCGAGGATCTATATAACATCTATAGCATCTACCCTTTGGCGCTAATACATGGCTGGCAGGGGATGCCACAACACTGATTTTCATTACCGCGTATCATGTGTCCAGATTGCTGGTCTCCATTGCTTTCGCAGTTGTATACTGACATTTCAATCTCTTCAGGGAACGGGTGTTTTGTCAGCAGCTACAAAGGGAGACAACATTTTACATGCAACAAGAGTGAACATTTAATAGGGTAATTTTCTCCATGGAGGGAGGGGGGGGTGTATTGTCCACCTGAAGAAGTGTGTATTCTGCGACTCTTGCATGTCCGTGTTGAATTACATGAAACGTCAAAGTAATTTAATGTACTTACAGTATTATTATAAGTGTATACATTGTTTCTACAGAGTGTAGGTAGCCAGTTTGTGGGCAAGACCAATATACATGAAATTGACAGCACTCATCAATGTCCACAAAATTACTACTTCCACTGTGTGCGAGCCATAGGCGGATGAGAACTGCAATACTTTCAAGTTGTTTGGAAGCTGGGGCTGCTATAATATGCTGGGTGGTGTGGTTCTACAACAACCAGACCACAGTTGACCAGCTCTGCTTTAAGGCCATTGAAAAGTAGATGATGGGGTCATATGAAAGGCAGATGTCAAGTAGTAGACTGCTTATGAAGTTGCTTTGTATGCTCTAGCACCCTAACATGGTATGATCTTAATTTCTGCATTTTGCTGTTCAACAGGTTCGATGGATGTAGAAGAGAGAAATCGTCAGATAAAAATGAAGATCAACAAGTACAAGCAAGTGGCAGGCTCAGACTCGAGGCTAGAAAAAGATTATCATTCCAAGGTAAAGAAAAGTGCACTTCACAGAACCCTCTTGATAGCTCAGTAAGCCATGAGGACTACACGGACAAAGGCATTTTTACAGATTCCAAGGCCAACATTCTCCAACTTTTCTACCAGTATAAACATATGCATCAGGTTAAATGGGGACGTAGTCAGGATCCCGGCAATCTTGGTTCCTGACACTGGAATCGCAACGCTAACAATGCCGTTGGATGCCCGAGGTGATTATTAGGGTTAGTTTTAGGGTTAGGGTTGTTAGACACTAGGGGAAGGGTTATGGTTAGGCTGCGGGATGGGGTGGAATGATTAGGGTTAGACTGCAGAGGGATGGGTTAGGGGTAGGGTTAAAATATTCACTGGAATCAGGCGACACTTTGAGTCTTGGGATTCTATCCGTCAGGACCCTGACCGCCGGGATTTCATCCCCAATCCTGTTAAATGCAATTCATGCTAAAGCTTGTTTTAACACCACAATGTGACACCACTCTCTGGGTCTCACTTACAAACCACAGAACTGGCGACACCATACGCTTAATTTGTTCAAGTGCTCCTAGATTTCCACCAAAGCCCAAGGGCTCAGTGGAGAAACAAGGTTGTACCTGTCATTGGAAAGAAGGGATCAAAATGAGGGCTCTCGTTATCCAAGTAAAGATTATGTGCATGGATTTTGGCTGAGCAGTGCAAAACAGGAATACATTGGCCCTCATTCCGAGTTGTTCGCTCGTTCTTTTTCATCGCATCGCAGTGAAAATCCGCTTAGTACGCATGCGCAAAGTTCGCACTGCGACTGCGCCAAGTAACTTTACTATGAAGAAAGTATTTTTACTCACGGCTTTTTCCTCGCTCCGGCGATCGTAATGTGATTGACAGGAAATGGGTGTTACTGGGCGGAAACACGGCGTTTCAGGGGCGTGTGGCTGAAAACGCTACCGTTTCCGGAAAAAACGCAGGAGTGGCCGGAGAAACGGTGGGAGTGCCTGGGCGAACGCTGGGTGTGTTTGTGACGTCAACCAGGAACGACAAGCACTGAACTGATCGCACAGGCAGAGTAAGTCTGGAGCTACTCTGAAACTGCTAAGTAGTTAGTAATCGCAATATTGCGAATACATCGGTCGCAATTTTAAGAAGCTAAGATTCACTCCCAGTAGGCGGCGGCTTAGCGTGTGTAACTCTGCTAAATTCGCCTTGCGACCGATCAACTCGGAATGAGGGCCATTGTGCAGAGTAAGAACATTGAAATGAGACAAAGAGGTCACATTCTGACTGGAAATGCTAACTGTACGGAGGGGCGCACATACATTTCCGAGATTTTTGAGCTGGTCTGAAATTTTCCAGCCACACTTTTCCAGTCCAAAAAGTCACATGATAAAGGCAGTGCCAATGGGTGTCCCCTTACTCAGGAATAATTTGACCTGGAACGTTGATTTCATATATACACTGTTCCAGGTACCACAAAGAGACCTATCTAGTCTTGACAATGTGCAGTGGATAGGAGATATTACTATGCTTTACTAGTATCTCAATTAGCACAACACAACTGAAGACGTAGAGCACAAAAGTAAAATACAGTGTTAAAACTGAGCGTATAATGGGGGTCATTCCGAGTTGATCGTAGCTGTGCAAAATTTTGCACAGCTACGATCATCTTTCCTGACATGCGGGGGGACGCCCAGCTCGGGGCTGGCCCGCCCCGCATATCAGTCCGGCCCCCCCTCGCAGAAGTGGAAAGGCATCGCACAGCAGCGATGCCTTTGCACTTCAGGAGTAACTCCCGGCCAGCGCAGCTTTAGCTCCCTGGCCGGGAGTTACTCCTCGCTCCCTGGCCCGCAGCGGCTGCGTATGATGTCACGCAGCCACTGCGGACCCCCCCCCCCCCGTTCAGTCCGGCCACACCTGCGTTGGCCGGACCGTGCCTACGAAATGGCGGCTAAACGCTGCCGTTTCGCCAACTCCCGCCCATCGATCGCCTCTGCCTGTCAATCAGGAAGAGGCGATCGCTATCCTGCTACGGCCTTCGGCCGTCCCGCGTGCGCCGGCGCACTACGGCCGCCGGCGCATGCGCAGCAGGGACCCGTTCGCTCTGCTTTCGTTAAAACGCAGCGAGCAAACGGGTCGGAATGACCCCCAATATCATTGGGAAATGACAGATTTTTTCCTTGGGCAACCAGTTTGCTAAAACTTGATCTGAAAGGAGCGAGAGTAACACTTGTCTAATATGGATTTATTTAAATGGCCAAAGCAATAAGGGGATTTTTGTAGGATATCAGAAAGGGATAGCCATTCTCTCTCCTCAGCAAGATTCATCACAGAGTAGAAGCCTGATGGGATCCAGTGATAAAATTGGTGACAGATACTCACAATGGGAAAGCTAGGGAATAGCAAAGGGCAGTGGTATGAGAGTACATACAGAAGAATTATAGCTAAAGTTAACCACAGATGAGTCTCAAATGTTTAGCTTCAGTGTCTAGCCAGAAGCATAGCTATCTGTTAATTATGTAATGTGGGAGGCAAAATAATATAATTTTGCTTCAGCCAAACCTCAGTCTCCCCTCTTGGGTGACTGGAGCATGGATTAAAAATCCTCGGGCTTGCCCCACCAAACATAGCATAGAAAGTTTTTTTGATTTTCTCTGCTATGTGCACTTTTTCATCTATATCTGCAAAAGGTTGCAAAGAGCAATTATATGGGGGTATTTCCAAAAAGCAGAAGTGGAATCAATCGGCCTAATTCATGTTTGTAAGTAAAGCAAAAAAGCAAGCAACTTTGTGTCAGGAACAAACCATGTTACCATGCAAGGGCAGCAAATGCATTTAGGTTTTCTGTGCAGGGTAAATACTGGCTGCTTTTGCATGTAGCAGTTTGAACATACCCCACCCAAATCTAAATCTCTGCACGTGTTACATCTGCCCCACCTGCAGTGCAGCATGGTTTTGCCCAGTTGCTTGCTGTTTTGCTTTACTTGCAAACATGAATGTACATAAAGCATGTCTGGTAGGTCCAAGTCTGGTTTCTTCTTTTTTTGGCTGTAAAAAGTATTTTTGCATTGGGAAACATTGATGTGTGCACCCCCATACAGGAAATGCACCCCCGGAATTGTCCTGCAAAACAAAATCTGTCCTTTATGTGTACAGGAAATGAGGTTAATTAGTGTACGTACCTATCGCTCATTAGACTGAGAATACCCCAGTCCTCTCAGCCCCTGCCATCAGAAATTTGCCACCACGTTGATGAAGCATGCCTGATTCTCATGAAAGTAGACCCGTTCACACAAAGATAGGGATGTGATGCCACATAATATCATTTACACTTTTTGTGCATTTTCAGAAATGCCATCCTGCATATTGTTGTATATGTTGAAGCTGCTAACAGTGCAGGATTTATATGTACTCATCAGTGGCTTAGGGGGACATTTACTAAGCAGTGATGAGAGCGGAGAAGTGAGCCAGTGGAGAAGTTGCCTACGGCAACCAATCAGCACTGAAGTAACATCTTTAATTTGCATACTATAAAATTATACAGAGCTGCTGATTGGTTGATGGGGCAACTTTTCCACTGGCTCACTTCTCCGCTCTTATCACTGCTTTGTAAATGCCCCCCTTAGTGTTACAGTCTAAGATGTACTGCAGCAGGTGAGAAAAAATAACCTTCATAGGTAAACAGATGTCTTGAGTAATTTTAGTTACCTTCTATATGAGGGGGTATTGTATCGCCCAGGAAAATCCTATTAGCCCCGATGCGGTGGGCTCCTCCCCCCGATGCCGGCACTTATCGCGGATTATGCTTCGGCTACCTGGAGCATAATCCGTGATAAGCGGCTGCCGGAGCCACGATGACATGGGATCGGTGATTTACCAATGATATACAGAGCAGGTACCGATATAACACCCATGCTAGATCAGTGATGCAGTCTATATGATTGAAAAGTTAGTGCTGATATTACTTGTAAATTAAGTGCTGAAGACGGTGTATAAAGATTGTCTTGCTTGGGAGAGACCAGCAGAGAAGGGATTACAGATGTACCACTGACATCTAGCCTCCCTGTACATTAAACAGCCCATCTAGTCACGCCATGTCATGATGTTACTTGGTAGCGCTGAGCATCTTTTTGTGTGACTGTTTCCATTAAAATGCATGTTATTGGCAAAACAATGCATAGAGGATGCACAAACTGATTAAAATGATATGCGGTACACGATTGTTTGATATACATATGCAGTCCTCCAATAAAAAATTATGGGGGAAAAAATTATATGCGGCATGCCTATATTCTGTTTGGGACTGCGGCTGTATCTGTATATGAAATGCTATGCTACATCATTTCATATGCAGATACGGGCACGGTCACACACAGAATATAGGCATGTCACATATCATTTTATTCAGCAGAGTCTGCTTGTGCGTCCCATTCACATATGCATTTTCGGCAAAAAAGGCATCCGACGCTAACAGAGTTGCGCAAGACCTGTCAGCTGACTTATGCCAGGCATCTCCTGCTGTGTGGTGTATTGAGACTATATGTATGATCTTTACTTCATCAATTTTACAGAACAGCTGCATGGAATAATGGGCTTTCTTGCTGTGGTCCCATGTGTGTAAACGCATTGCACTTTACTGAACCATAGGCACTTGAAAAGTACACTTTGCAGAATCCTTTAAGGACAAACTTTTAGCAGAATTACTGGACTTAAGTGTGATACTACAAATCTAACTCACTGTACAAATTATTTTCTCTTACGTTCTAGAGAGGATGCTGGGGTCCATATCAGTACCATGGGGTATAGACGGGTCCCTTGGGAGCCATGGGCACTTTAAGAGTTTAATAGTGTGGGCTGGCTCCTCCCTCTATGCCCCTCCTACCAGACTCAGTTTAGAAAATGTGCCCAGTGGAGCCGGTCACAGCTAGGGGAGCTCCTAGGAGTTCTTTTAGTTTTATTGTTTTTTAAACAGTTTAGGCACAGGGAGGCTGCTGGCAACAGCCTCCCTGCTTCGTGGGACTTAGGGGGGGAGTATTGTCCATCACCAGAGGTTAATGGCCACTATCTCCGCTGACAGGATACTGAGCTCCTGAGGGTGTTGATCGCAAGCCCCCAAGGCGACCGCTCACTCCCGCAGCACTGCTGCCACCCCATAACAGAGCCAGAAGAGGTTGAGTGGTGAGTAGGACACCGGTGACCCGACAAGCGGGGAGCTGGTGAGAATGGCGGCATCAGGGTGGGAGCGCAGCACCCACGCTGCGCTCCGGAGGGCGCGGCATTGTTAGGGGCGCCCTGGGCCAGCGCAATACCCTACATACTGGTCACTCGAGCTATCAGGGACTCTGTCTACTGCCAGCATTGTATTACCTCAGGCCAGTATAATCTTCTATAGTGCTGGAAGACGCGCCATTACAAGGGGGGCGGAGCTTCTCCTCAGAGCGGATCCAGCACTCAGCAGCGCCATTTTCTCCCTGCAGTTCCACAGACAGAGACGCTGTCAGGGAGCGCTGACCCTCCACATAACTCCAGCTATCCTGTGCGGTACTAGGAGGTCGTGTTCTGTTCCCAATGCCTCCCTAAGATCCCCTGGTATATGCCCACAAAAAATGCTCTTGCCCAGATAATGCAAGTCGACACTGATACCGGGAGACAGTGATGGGGATATACTGGGGGGTGAGGCATCCCTTGCTAAAGGGGTGCAGTTCATGATTGAGGCCATTAGGGACGTTTTACACATTGCTGACAAAGTACCTGAGCAGGTCGAGGAGGCTTACTTTACAGATAATAAGAAAGCCTCCCTTACCTTCCCTGCATCTAAAGAATTAAACGCACTGTTTGGAAAATCCTGGGAAAACCTGGAGAAAAAATTCCAGATCCCAAAAAGGGTTCTCATTGCTTTTCCTTTCCCTGAAGAGGATAGGAAAAAGTGGGAAAACCCCCCTACAGTAGACGCGGTTCCGGTATGAATGGTCGACAGTCATTAGGTCGACCACTATTGGTCGACATTGACATGGACACATGGCCGACACATTAAAGGTCGACACATGAAAAGGTCGACGTGAGTTTTTTAACCTTTTTTGGTGTCGTTTTTTGCGTAAAGTGACTGGGAACCCCAGCATGGCTTCGCTCGCCATGCTTCGGGCATGGTGCCTTCGCTACGCTACCGCTTCGCGCGGCACAGATTACCGTTCCAATCGTAGTCCACGTGGATCGTAAAGTATGGAAAAGTTCCCCAAAAGAAAAAAAAGTAAAAAAACTCATGTCGACCTTTTCATGTGTCGACCATTTTCATGTGTCGACCATGTCAATGTCGACCAATAGTGGTCGACCTAATGACTGTCGACCATAACATGGTTGACCATCTGAACGGATACCAGTAGACGCTTCTGTATCTAGATTGTCTAAAAAGGTGGTTTTACCTGTCCCTGGGTCTACCGCTTTGAAAGAGTCGGCAGACCGCAAGATTGAGACTACGCTGAAATCCATATGCACTTCTTCAGGCGTGGCGCTAAGGCCCATTATCGCTTGTGCATGGATTTCTAAAGCCATAGTAAAGTGGTCAGGCACATTACTAGAGGATTTAGATACTATGGATAGAAGTGACATTGAAATGTTTTTACGTCACATACAGGATTCTGCAGGTTTCGTGGTGGAGGCCATGAAGGACCTTGGTCATCTGAATGCACAGACGTCTTCCATGGCTGTCTCGGCATGCAGGGGACTCTAGCTGCGCCAGTGGTCTGCGGACGTGGAATCTAAGAAGAGTGTGGAGAAACTACGCTTTACAGGTCAGGCTCTGTATGGGGGTAGCGTTATATGCGTGGATCTCCACGGCAACTGCTGGTAAGTCAACCTTTCTTCCCTTTGCTGCACCACAGACTAAGAAATCATATTCTACGTCTGCGATGCAGTCCTTTCGGACCGCTAAAGCAAAAAAGTTGAAATCCCCATCCACTTTCTTTAGAGGTGGCAGGGGGAAATCCCGAAAACCTACACCCGCAGGTTCCCAGGATCAGAAACCTGGTTCTGCTTCCTCAAAATCCTCAACATGACGGTGGACCCCCCAGCCTGGACATCGGACAGGTGGGAGCAAGACTAAGAAATTTCAGTCACATCTGGGCGTCCTCTTGCCTGGATCCCTGGGTAACGGAAATTGTTACCCAGGGGTACAGACTGGAGTTCCAAGAATTCCCGCCTCACAGATTCTTCAAATTGGGCTTGCCAGTTTTGCTGACAGAAAGTGCTATCCTAAAGGAATCCATTCAAATGTTGCTGAGGTCCAATGTCATTGTTCCAGTTCCACCTTACCTACACCACAAGGGTTATTACTCAAACCTGTTTGTGTTACCGAAACCGGATGGTTTGGTAAGACCAATATTAAACCTAAAGTCACTGAATACTTACTTGAGGGAATTCAAATTCAAGATGGAGTCTCTGAGAGCAGTGATCTCAGGTCTGGAGGAAGCGGAATTCCTGGTATCCCTGGATATCAAGGATGAGTACCTTGCCTTCACATCCCAATCTGGCCGCCTCACCAGGCTTATCTCAGATTTGCGCTGCTGGACTGTCACTATCAATTCCAGGCACTGTCGTTTGGCCTCTCCACGGCACCAAGAGTGTTCACCAAGGTAATGGCGGAGATGATGCTGCTCCTCCGCACGAAGGGTGTGAACATAATTCCTTATCTGGAAGACCTACTGATAAAAGCGTCTTCCAGGGAGAAGCTGTTACACAGCATTGCTCTCACGACTCAACTACTCCAGGATCACGAATGGTTCCTGAACCTTCCAAAGTCGCATTTAGAGCCGACAGGAAGACTGTCCTTCCTGGGGATAATCCTCGATACCGAAGTACAGAGGGTGTTTCTGCCGGAGGAGAAAGCGTTGGTGATGCAAACAATGGTCTTCTGGACAAATGGTCGGGATCTCATCTGCACATGCACCAGAGGATACGCCTGTCACCGAAAGTCAGAATATTGCACCTCTGGGGGCTGCAAACTTTTCACCTACTAGAGGGCCGCAGGTTCAGGATTCAGAATTGGATCCTCCTAACCACGGATGCAAGTCTGGAAAACTTCCAAGGAAGGTGGTCAAGCCTGGAATCCATCCTTCTGATAAACATTCTAGAACTAAAGGCCGTGTACAACGGTATTCTACAAGCGGCACATCTTCTAAAAGATCAGGCCATTCAGGTACAGTCGGACAATGTGATGACAGTAGCCTACATAAACCGACAAGGCGGAACGAAGAGCAGAACTGCTATGTCAGAGGTGACAAGAATCATCTCTGGGCGGAAAAGCACGCGGTGGCGCTGTCAGCAATCTTCATTTCGGGAGTGGACAACGGGGAGCGGAATTCCTCAGCAGACACCATCTCCATCCGGGAGAATGGGGCCTCCACCCAGAGGTGTTCGCAGAGGTGACAAGTCTTTGGGGCGTACCTCAAATAGACATGATGGCCTCATGCCTCAACAAGAAGCTTTGGAGGTATTGTTCCAGGTCGAGGGATCCACAGGCAATGGCGGTGGACGCCCTGGTAACTCCGTGAGTGTTCAAGTCAGTGTATGTGTTCCCTCCACTTCCACTCATCCCAAGGATTCTCAAACTAATAAAGAGAACAAGAGTTCAGGCAATCCTCATTGCCCCAGACTGGCCAAGAAGAGCTTGGTACACGGATCTTCTGGAGTTACTGCTGGAAGATCCTAGGCCTCTTCCCCTTCGAGAGGACCTTCTGCAATAGGGGCCGTTCGCTTATCAAGACTTACCGCAGCTACGTTTGACGGCATGGAGGTTGAACGCCAGCTCTTAGCTCGGAAGGGCATTCCGAACAACGTTATTCCTACCCAGATACAGGCTAGAACAGGAGTAACGTCAAAACTTTACTATCGGATTTGGAAACAGTACGTGTCTTGGTGCGAATCCAAGACATTTCCTTCGGTGGAGTTTCAACTTGGTCGGTTTCTCCTCTTCCTGCAAGCAGGGGTGAATGTGTGCCTGCGCCTGGGCTCTATAAAAGTCCAGATTTCGGCCTTGTCCATTTTTTTTCCAGAAACAATTGGCTGCCCTCCCTGAGGTTCGGACTTTCTTGAAATAGGTGCTGCACATCCAACCTCCCTTTGTGCTTCCAACGGCACCTTGGGACCTTAACGTGGTACTGCAGTTCCTGCAATCGGATTGGTTCGAGCCTTTGCAGAAGGTGGAGGTCAGGTTTCTTACTTGGAAGACTGTCACACTGTTGGCATTGGCATCTGTTAGACGTGTGTCGGAATTGGGGGCATTGTCCTACAAGAGCCCCTACTTGATTTTTCATGAAGATAGAGCTGAGCTCAGGACGCATCAGCAATTTCTTCCGAAGGTTGTGTCGGCTTTTCATATCAACCAACCTATTGTGGTGACAGTGGCTACTGACTCCTCAATTACCTCAAAGTCCTTGGATGTTGTGAGGGCTTTGAAGATTTATGTGAAGAGAACTTCTCTTCACAGAAAGTCGGACGCTCTGTTTGTCCTTTATGATCCTAACAAGGTTGGGTGGCCTGCTTCTAAGCAGACGATTTCTCGCTGGATCAGGTTTACTATCCAGCATTCTAATTCTACGGCAGGATTGCCGTGTCCTAATCCGTTAAGGCCCACTCTGCTCGTAGAGTGGGTTCCTCATGGGCGGCTGCCCAGGGTGTCTCGGCTTTACAGCTTTGCCGAGCAGCAACTTGGTCAGGGTCGAACACGTTTGCTAAGTTCAACAAGTTTGATACTTTGGCCTCTGAGGACCTACAGTTTGGTCAATCAGTTCTGCAGGAGCGTAAGCGCTCAAGCTTTGGTACATCTCCATGGTACTAATATGGACACCAACATCCTCTAGGACGTAAGAGAAAATAGGATTTTAATTACCTACCGGTAAATCCTTTTTTCGTAGTCCGTAGAGGATGCTGGGCGCCCGCCCAGCGTTTCGTTCTCCTGCAGTTGTTACTTGGTTCGGTACTGCCTTGTTCCTTGGTTAAGTACCCCATTGTTACTTGGTTAAGTACTGTTGTTCAGCTGTTGCTGACTTGTTCGAGCTGGTTAGCTTGGTTTGCCTTGTTATTTGTGAGCTGGTGTGAATCTCACCACTATCTGTGTATTTACTTCTCTCGAAGTATGTCCGTCTCCTCGGGCACAGTTTCTAGACTGAGTCTGGTAGGTGGGGCATAGATGGAGGAGCCAGCCCACACTATTAAACTCTTAAAGTGCCCATGGCTCCCAAGGGACCCGTCTATACCCCCATGGTACTGATATGGACCCCAGCATCCTCTACGGACTACGAGAAAAGGATTTACCAGTAGGTGATTAAAATCCTATTTTTTTAGCAAATGGTTTGTGTATATAGTAGTTAATGTAGAAAGGACGTGGTAATAGCACCCATGAGATATTGGTTAGTCAAATACAGTAATGACCATTCCATTACAAACATCATTAATTAACCACTTGCAAATGTTGTTTCTGGTTGATCCGAGAAATAATATTCCATTTTCTGCTGTAAATTAACTTTGTGTTTTAAATACTGTACATTCAGTGGCCATTTTGTTAGGTACACCTACTTGTTAATGCAAATATTGAATCAGCTAATACTGGGGCAGCAACTCAATGCATATATGCATGCAACCATGATCAAGAGGTTCAGTTGTTGTTAAGAACGTAAAACAGAATGGGAAAGAAATGTGATCTAAGTGACTTCGACAGTGGACCTATTGCTTGTACCAGATGGGGTGGTTTGAATATTTTTGTTGACCATGTCGATCCATTTATGGCCACAGTCTAGGGCTACCTTCAGCAGGATAACACGCGATCTCATCTGAAGCTGGTTCCAAGATCAGTCAATTCACTGTACTACAATGTCCTCAATAGTCACCAGATCTCAATCCAATGGTATAATTCGGAACGGGACAGTCATACCATGTGCAAATCTGCTGCAACTGCATGACACTATCTTGTCAACATGGACCAGAATCTCTAAGGAATGTTTCCAGCAGGTTGTTGGATCCATGACACTTAGAAATTAGGCTATGTAGACAAATAGTTGTGACTGACACCCTGAACCGAAAAAGGGCTACCACAGCATTAGTCATTGCCTTGCTAAATACCCTCTGGTGTACGCCTAGTTGGTCAAGGCTTCACCATACAGCAAGACAATAACCCAAACATACCTCCATGCTATATATCAAAATACCTTTTGTTGAAATGAAGTAGACAGTAGGCTTCAAATCATGGAATGACCAGCACTGTCTTCAGACTTAAAGCCCATCAAGTTGGTTTGGAATAAACTGGACAGAAGGATGAAAGCAAAGCAACCTGCAAGTGCAACACATTTGTGGGAACTTCTAGCAGTCTTGGGAAGAACTTCCTGAACAATATTTGATTTCCATGGTAGAATGAATGCCATGAGTGTACCCTGTAGTTATATCTGCAAAAGGTTCATACTGTATTTTGATGAGTCCAAAATTTAGATTACATTAACAAAATTATTCTTTGTTTCTTTTCTCTCCAATTAGTAATTTGTGCTATGCTTTAATTTCAGGCTAATTTGAAAGTTTAAACAATGTAAATTTCAATAAAAAATTGATAAATGGAGAGGTGTGCTAATGCTTTTGGGATATAGGGGGTCATTCCGAGTTGATCGCTCGTTGCCGATTTTCGCAGCGCAGCGTTCAGGTGAAAAAATGGCATTTATGCGCATGCGTATGCCCCGCAATGCGCATGCGCAACGTACGGGTACAAAGCCCTTTGTGGTTGTGCTCAGGTTCTAGCAAAGTTTTTCTTCGCACTGGCGGTCGCAAGAAGATTGACAGGAAGGGGGCGTTTCTGGGTGTCAACTGACCTTTTTCAGGGAGTGTTTGCAAAAATGCAGGCGTGTCTGAAAAAACACAGGCGTGGCTGGGCGTTCGCTGGGTAGGTGTATGACGTCAAATCCGGACATGAATAGGGTGAAGTGATCGCAAGCGCTGAGTAGGTTCAGAGCTACTCTGAAACTGCACAAACTGTTTTTGCAGAGCTCGGCTGCACATGCGTTCGCACTTCTGCTAAGCTAAAATACACTCCCCAGTGGGCGGTGACATAGTGTTTGCACGGCTGCTAAAACTAGCTAGCGAGCGATCAACTCGGAATGACCCCCATAGTGTGTGTATGAGGCATCTCCTTGTGTAGCAGTTTCCAATGGAACCAAGGTGTCCAAGTGATAAAACCAAGTGGTTCCATTACAAAAATATGTTAAACCATGCTTATCCGAATTTGGTATTTTACCTAAGAACATCCGTTAGCATTAAATTCTTCACATTTTTTTTTTATTTGTTTAAATAGAGTTTATTTCCAATTTTATAAATATAATCAAACACAATGTTCCCTATAGAAATAACTCTTACATCTGAGAGCAGTAGATAATAAAAAACCATGGCACAGTGGTAAAATGTACTTACTTAGTACTGTAAGGTATCAAGTAGAACCATTAACAGCTATATTTTGAATTACAACTTAAATACAAAGAATTCCAGGGCAATGATAATGATAAAAAGTCCAGTGGTCTTCTAAACTCTCCCAAGTCCTAGTCCCTGCTATTAGAGGTTAGGGTACTGAGAAATGCAGCAGTACCATATGGGGATTTTAACCAGGGTCTCCAAATGCATTCGACCTTCAAAGCATTTCTCCGAGCGTACAAACCCATTCCACAATGTCAGGTCCCAGAGGGGCCATCCAGGCTCTTGCACTGCAAACTTTCGCCAACATAGAAGCACATACTGTATTGTGTGGTGTGATTACTCATTTCATCTTTATCCATGATACTCAAAAGATATTCTCAGGGGGGCAGAAGAGGAAAAGAGACACCTGTGGAGGACATCACCCCACTCACCCTATACCAGAAGCTAGAACTGTGCAGACAGGACCATATTAGGTGCCAAAAGGTGACCTACTTACCTGAGCATTTGGTACATGCAGAAGACTATCCCCTCCCCCCTAAATTTGCATAAATGTATTGATGTAAGATAGGTCCAATGTAAAATAATTGTATCTGCTGGAATCTGACCAACATAGTGGCTTTCCATGGTCTGCCCAACGCCACATCCCAGACCATCTCCTCCAGGATCCCCATACTTTATAGTTGAGGTAAAGCGTCTGAGCGTAGGGTACTTGGATAGGAATATAGAAAAGAAACCAGTCTCCTAGGGCCGAGCGTACACAGAATTGTTTCCACAGGAAGTCTAATATACTGAAGCAGGTGGCCATTTGGATATTGAGCTTGCAAAGCATGCCTGAAACATAAATATATGTCCAAATGCCCCGTGGGAAGCCCAAATTCGGAGGTTAATTGACCAAAGAATTTAAAGATTATTGCTTCGTATAACAGTCCCACTGAAATCACCCCCATCGACCCTAGGCCAGGTCCGTTTGTAGCAGGTGTTATTCTTTCACTGTCGCTGATCCTAAGCAGAATTCCAGGAAGATTCTCAACTATGTGCTAGATATGGACAGCCTGAAATAGAAATTGTATACCGGAAATTGCCACTCATCCCAGAAGCCTGTAAAGGGAAATGCCAGACTGAGCAACAGTAGTATGTGCAGATCATCAGCCTGCCCAACATTCGCAGAGATGTGCCAACTGCCTAACGCTTCAATTGGGTAACACCATCTAAAGCTTGCCCACCGGGTCAAAGCTCTGTAAATGTATCACATACCGGAGCTCGGTGCATCAGAGTAAAGTGGTCAATCCTCCAAAAACTGCATTTTCAGAGGTTTGGCCACATTTTTTTTGCTGCATCCCGCCCTTTATATTTGCTATAGCTACAGAATGTTACATCTATCTTTATGTTATATTCTGTATTATAATTCTGTATTGTTTGTTTTATTTATATGGTTCCTCCATATATTTGAGTGCACTTATTTGAACAGAACCTGCCATATTGCTTGGCCAGGCTGCTTATAATTAGACTTCATACAAATAGAATATTGACAAAGTTATCATATTAAGGCCCAGATTTATGAAGTCTTGGAAAGTGATAAATAGCAGTGATAAAGTACCAGCCAAACAGCTCCTAACTGTCATTTTTCAAACACAGCCTGTAACATGGCAGTTAGGAGCTGATTGACTGCTACTTTATCACTGCTATTTATCACTCTCCAAGACTTGGTAAATGGGGGGTATAATTGGCAGAAGGTTTGTACAATGGGATTGCCATGTGACCTCTTTCAGCATTGAGTGTCCTTTCTATATCTAATACATATTTACAAATATGTTAATATCAGTCTAATAAAGTGGTAGGAAACATAAATGTGTGAGCTGCTTAATAGATGTAAATATGCAACAGACTAGGTTAAGGATGCAATATTGCTGCTGTATGCCTTTTACCCAACTATACAGCAACAAAGTATAGCACTTGCTGTAAGACCGTATGCAGGCAGCACAAGCTCGGCCACGCTTGTAATTGCACATGGGATGTCTCATCCAGTCTTCCTCACAGAGATATAACTAATACTATCAATGTCTACCAGGACAGTCATGGACATTCACTGCACAGATTTCCTTGTACAATTAATCTAGAAAGAGCTTTCAATTTCACAGGCCGATGAGCTCCCGATTTCCGAGGACTGAGAAGTACTGAATGATCTGTATTCAATGTGTTTCAGTACCGGTCCGGCCGGGATCCGCAGAGGGGGTCGGACAATGTGTCCAACAAGTCGTCAGACAGTGATGTGAGCGATGTGTCTGCCGTGTCCAGAACAAGCAGTGCCTCCCGTTTCAGCAGTACAAGCTACATGTCTGTGCAGTCTGAGCGGCCGCGGGGGAACCGGAAAATAAAGTGAGCAGAATGTTCTATACGTTTTATATGTAGGCCAGAGCCAGAGATTTAATTTAGACTTTGTTCAAGATAATGATCTTTGAGAGGGCTTCGTGCTCACTGGCATTTGCAATGATTTAGTTATGCATATCGTTAATATTCATCATTAATCACACTGAAATAGAATAATTTTGTAAATATGTAGCAGAACGCCAGTGATTACATAGCCTAATACTGTTATGCAATGTCTGCATATGGTAAGTTATTATATAGCAATACCACTCGAGTATAATGTATCCTTCTTTACTTTATTCTGAAATGAAACGCATAGTAATTAATCACAGGTGATGTCAGACATGGTCTCTTATTTTAAAACAACCAATGTTGTATATATAATAACTAGGGGTCTAATTCACTATGGATGTACTGGGCGTCCCCCCGAATGTCAGTGTAATGGATCGTAGATGTGTGATTTTTCACACATCTACGATCCATGCTGAATTAGGCCATAAATACTTTGCACTACTGTCAGGGGTCAATCCAATTAGGTGTGAGTTTGCAAAAGCGAGTTTGTTTCATGAAACTCACATAAATGCGCACATAGAAGTAATATGAGATCCAAGTAGAAATACCAAATTGCGGTAGTCACAGCGATGTTACGTGACATTTCTACAAGGTGCAACCTGGGAGACGTGCATGAAACCGTAAGGTGAACGTCTGGACCCCATAAAAGTGACAACTAAAATAGCAGGAGGTATAGATGGCTATTAGTGGGTATAAGGCAAGTACTGGAGGTTATTAAAGGGATAATTGTTGCACTTTTTACTAATGGTTGAAAAATGATAGCAAGTGTTTTTCATCAAATGAAAGTCTTACCCGCATTTTGAGGTAATGATTTTTCAGTGTTTTTATACAAGTTTGTAAAACATTGGAGTAAACACTTTTAGCTCTCATTTACAAGTTCTAAAACCCATCTCCCGTCAACACACCATCTCCACGTACCTGTCCCACATCGTTAACACCAATTATTGAGCTTTTAAGAGAAAATCACCTGAAAACTGACATGTCTTACTGGCCAAATTATGCTATGTAAACCCCATATGTAAAGTGCAGTATTAGTCATTGGGTGTGGTGTACCAGAGGTTCTGCACTGTGGGGGTAATTCCAAGTTGATCGCAGCAGGAAATTGTTTAGCAGTTGGGCAAAACCATGTGCACTGCAGGGGGGGCATATTTAACATGTGCAGAGAGAGTTATACATTAACACAAAGATTTTCCCCCCTGAGGAGACTGCACCCAAAACCACAAATGTCATCTAGAAAATGAATGCAAGTTTGGAAATTGGATTGCAAGTATAATTTGCAGTGCGAGTTCGCCGTGAGAACAGCTCGCTGGACCAAACCAAACTGCGCCTAATTGGATTGAGCCTTTAAAATTAACATAGAATTAATTTTTGCATATTATAGTTTGTTTGAAAGTTTGAAGTTCTTTAAAAATTAAAAAATGTGCAAACTACACACAAACGGGATACATGTAAAAACATTGGCCCTCATTCCAAGTTGTTCGCTCACTTGCTGCTTTTAGCAGCCGTGCAAACGCTAAGCCGCCGCCCTCTGGGAGTATATCTTAGCTTAGCAGAAGTGCGACCGAAAGGATCGCAGAGCGGCTACAAAAAAATGATTGTGTAGTTTCTGAGCAGCTCCAGACCTACTCCTAGCTTGCATTCACTTCAGACTATTTAGTTCCTGTTTTGACGTCACGAACACGCCCTGCGTTCGGCCAGCCTCGCCTGCGTTTCCCCCGGCACGCCTGCATCTGATATGCCTGCGTTTTCCCACACACTCCCCGAAAACGGTCAGTTACCTCCCAGAAATGCCCACTTCATGTCAATCACTCTGCGGCGAGCAGTGCGACTGAAAAGCGTCGCTAGACCTTGTGTGAAACTACTTCGGCTTTTGTGAAAGTACGTCGCGCATGCGCATTGCGCCGCATACGCATGCGCAGAAGTGACGCTTTTTTGCCTAAACGCTGCGCTGCGAACGAAAACTGCTAGCGAACAACTCGGAATGACCACCATTGTTGGGTATGGTAACAGGAATCCGTACGTTCCAGTCAGATGTATTTGCATGTATTCTACAATAACGTATCCTAAAACAGATTTATTTAAACCCAGTACAATGTATAAATACTGTAGACCAGGCCTGGCCAACCTGTGGCTCTCCAGCTGTTGTGGAACTACACGTCCCAGCATGCCCTGCCACATTCCCTAATAACAAAACTGTGGCAGGGCATGCTGGGATTTGTGGTTTCACAGCAGCTGGAGAGCTACAGGTTGACCAGGCCTGCTGTAGACTAACAGAATATTACAGTATATAGGCTTTAGAAAGAAAGAAAATATGAATGTTGCATGATTTCCTCTTACGTTTCTTTTCTCCTGCATGTGCTTTGAGAAGCTAACTATCATCTTTTCTTTTTCGCTTGCATGCTCCTTTTCCTTACTGTTGGGCTGGTCAGAAGATTGAGAGAGATAGGGGATAGAAGTGATAGGAAAGAGGGTTGGCAGAGGGGGCAGAACCACAAGGATACAGGCTTCCCCGAGGAGGATGAGGGGGAAGTCCAACAGGAAGGAGATAGTGAGAAGGTGACAGAAGAGTGTCAGGCAGCCAGTGAGAACTCCAACAAGAGAGAAAGCAAGGGCTCCACAGAGGAAGAGAGTCTGCATGGGGAGCAAGATGAGGAGACACAGGAACCAAAGGAACCTCACAAAGAGGATCTGCCAAGGAGGTTATCAGAAAATGACATCAGGTAAAATGTTTATCCTCAGAGTGCTCCCTTTTAGATAGTATTTCCCCATCTCTCCCTTAGGGTCTGTTCACATGTAGTATCACAATAAAAAGTATCCAGTCAGCTTTCCGTGATCCAACCTGGCTTCTGTGCTATTGGCTAAAATAACAAATGAGCCTAAATAAGGGACAAAGCAAGATGTGAAGGTGGGAATGGCACTGTAGATGTCAGTGTGTGTCTTGTAAGGCCTTTATTATCCATTCACATGCTGGAGTGTTTGGCCACGCCAACCAGGACAGGTCACTGTAGTTCAAACTGGAGGCCAGATTGAGCAGCCATGAGGAACACTGTTCCTGAAGACAATCCACCTGCTAATTTATATTGTACCACATGCTAAACTCAGCATCTTATAGCTGAGAAGGTTCTTTCTCCAGCACGCTGAAGTTCCCCATATAGTACAGTGTGAATGAGTAGCAGAGGCTGTCATAGGAACAGTTATCTGTGTGGCTGCTCTTCCCAACCTTCGTCTCCAGGTGCAGTCAGCGCACGTTGGCCAGATGCTCTAACAGTACTGACATATAGACAAGTGCAACGTGTGGTCCTGATGTCACCATGGACTAATGGTGTGTACACACGCTGAGATTTTTCATTACGATTTTGACTATATAGTAAAAATCGCAAAGAAAGTTGCGATGACGATGCGATGCCGATGCGCGGCCCCGCGTGGTCGGCATCGCATGATTAGATAGACTGTGCAGGCAAGTCAGTTTTGACTATCTCGTAGAAAAGATAGTCAAAATTGACACTTAGCCAAAATCGCACATAGGGGGTCATTCCGAGATGATCGTAGCTGTGCTAAATTTAGCCCAGCTACGATCATTCACACTGACATGCGGGGGGACGCCCAGCACAGGGCTAGTCCGCCCCGCATGTCAGTGCCGGCACCCGCCGCAGAAGTGCAAAGGCATCACACAGCGGCGATGCCTTTGCACTTCAAGAGTAGCTCCCGACCAGCGCAGCTTTAGCGTGCTGGCCGGCAGCTACTCATCGCTCCCGGCCTGTGTGACGTCACGCAGCCGCTGCGGCCCGCCCCCGTTCGGTCCGACAGAGGCGATCGTAGCGGCCCGACGGCCTTCGGCCGTCTGGCATGCACCGGCGCACTACGGCACATGCACAGTTCTGACCCGATCGCACCGCTGCGATAAACTGCAGCGTGCGATCGGGTCAGAATGACCCCCATAGTCAGTATCGCAAGCAGTCATTATATGCTTGTGATACCGACCTAGTCCCTGTCGCACAGTGAGAATCGGGGTTAGCCCGAATCTCACCGTGTGTATGCACCTTAACACTTCCTCTACACCAAACAACTAGTTTGTCATTATAGTGTTTTGTACCAGACACAGTAGGTACAGTATATAAATATTTTCTATTTAACCTGTTACTGGTTGAGTCTCCCATATCCAACATGCTTGGGACCAGAAATCCAGATATCAGATTTTTCCGTATTTTGGAACATTTTCCTTCAATAATGCGATATCTTGGGGATGTGACCTAAGTCTAAACACAGAATACATTTATGTTTCATATACACCTTATACATGCAGCCTGAGGGACATTTTATACAATATCTTTTAAGAACTGTGTGTATTAAACAAAGTTTGTGTACATTGGGCCATCAGAGATCAAAGGTGTCAGTTTATTGAGCTAAAACAAATTACGTATTTCGGAATATTCCTTACTTTGTGTATGGGAGACTCAACCTGTAGTAACAATTTATTCAATTGAGAGATGACAGATGTAGCACTTTTTGAAAAGTAATATGACCCCATGTCATTGCAGCTTTGGGAAGAGACCCAAAAAGGACTATACGATTTTATAAGTCTAAAGCATCAACGTGGTTTTATACAGTAGTTATGGGTGCACTTTAAGCTTCCCATACTTTACATTGTCAGTACAGAGGTAGGTAAATTGTGTAAAATTGTTTAGGCTGGAATAACTATGTTTCTCTATCGTCCTAAGTGGATGCTGGGGTTCCTGAAAGGACCATGGGGAATAGCGGCTCCGCAGGAGACAGGGCACAAAAAAGTAAAGCTTTACTAGGTCAGGTGGTGTGCACTGGCTCCTCCCCCTATGACCCTCCTCCAGACTCCAGTTAGATTTTGTGCCCGAACGAGAAGGGTGCAATCTAGGTGGCTCTCCTAAAGAGCTGCTTAGAGAAAGTTTAGTTTAGGTTTTTTTCTTTACAGTGAGTACTGCTGGCAACAGGATCACTGCAACGTGGGACTTAGGGGGAAAGTAGTAAACTCACCTGCATGCAGAGTGGATTTGCTGCTTGGCTACTGGACACCATTAGCTCCAGAGGGATCGAACACAGGCCCAGCCGTGGAGTCCGGTCCCGGAGCCGCGCCGCCGACCCCCTTGCAGATGCTGAAGCGTGAAGAGGTCCGGAAACCGGCGGCTGAAGACTCCTCAGTCTTCATAAGGTAGCGCACAGCACTGCAGCTGTGCGCCATTTTCCTCTCAGCACACTTCACTGGGCAGTCACTGAGGGTGCAGAGCGCTGGGGGGGGGCGCTCTGAGAGGCAAATATAAACCTTATACAAGGCTAAAAATACCTCACATATAGCCCATAGGGGCTATATGGAGATATTTAACCCCTGCCTGACTGGAAAAATAGCGGGAGAAGAACCCGCCGAAAAAGGGGCGGGGCCTATCTCCTCAGCACACGGCGCCATTTTCTGTCACAGCTCCGCTGGTCAGAACGGCTCCCAGGTCTCTCCCCTGCACTGCACTACAGAAACAGGGTAAAACAGAGAGGGGGGGCACATTAATGGCTATATATATATATATTAAAGCAGCTATAAGGGAGCACTTAATATAAGGATATCCCTTGTATATATAGCGCTTTGTGGTGTGTGCTGGCAGACTCTCCCTCTGTCTCCCCAAAAGGGCTAGTGGGTCCTGTCTTCATTAGAGCATTCCCTGTGAGTTTGCGGTGTGTGTCGGTACGTGGTGTCGACATGTATGAGGACGATATTGGTGTGGAGGCGGAGCAATTGCCAAATATGCAGATGTCACCCCCCAGGGGGTCGACACCAGAATGGATGCCTTTATTTGTGGAATTACGTGATGGTTTATCTTCCCTTAAACAGTCAGTTGAGGACATGAGGCGGCCGGACAATCAATTAATGCCTGTCCAGGCGCCTCAAACACCGTCAGGGGCTGTAAAACGCCCTTTGCCTCAGTCGGTCGACACAGACCCAGACACGGGCACTGATTCCAGTGACGACGGTAGAAATTCAAACGTATTTTCCAGTAGGGCCACACGTTATATGATTTTGGCAATGAAGGAGACGTTACATTTAGCTGATACTACAGATACCGTAAAACAGGGTATTATGTATGGTGTGAAAAAACTACAAACAGTTTTTCCTGAATCAGAAGAATTAAATGACGTGTGTGATGAAGCGTGGGTTGCTCCTGATAAAAAGTTGATAATTTCAAAAAAGTTATTGGCATTATACCCTTTCCCGCCAGAGGTTAGGGCGCGCTGGGAAACACCCCCTAAGGTGGACAAGGCGCTCACACGCTTATCCAAACAAGTGGCGTTACCCTCTCCTGAGACGGCCGCACTTAAGGATCCATCAGATAGAAAGATGGAAGTTATTCAAAAGAATATATACACACATGCAGGTGTTATACTACGACCAGCTATAGCAACTGCCTGGATGTGCAGTGCTGGAGTAGTTTGGTCAGAATCCCTGATTGAAAATATTGATACCCTAGATAGGGACAATGTTTTACTGTCGTTAGAACAAATAAAGGATGCATTTATCTATATGCGTGATGCACAGAGGGATATTTGCACACTGGCATCTCGGGTGAGTGCTATGTCCATTTCAGCCAGAAGAGCCTTATGGACACGACAGTGGACAGGCGATGCGGATTCAAAACGTCACATGGAGGTTTTGCCGTATAAAGGGGAGGAGTTATTTGGAGTTGGTCTATCAGACTTGGTGGCCACGGCTACTGCCGGGAAATCCACTTTTTTACCTCAAGTCACTCCCCAACAGAGAAAGGCACCGACCTTTCAACCGCAGCCTTTTCGCTCCTACAAAAATAAGAGAGCAAAGGGCTTGTCGTACCTGCCACGAGGCAGAGGAAGAGGGAAGAGACACCAACAGGCAGCTCCTTCCCAGGAACAGAAGCCCTCCCCGGCTCCTGCAAAAACCTCAGCATGACGCTGGGGCCTCTCAAGCGGACTCGGGGACAGTGGGGGGCCGTCTCAAAAATTACAGCGCGCAGTGGGCTCACTCGCAGGTAGACCCCTGGATCCTGCAGATAATATCTCAGGGGTACAGGTTGGAATTAGAGACGGATCCTCCTCATCGTTTCCTGAAGTCTGCCTTACCAACCGTCTCTTCCGAAAGGGAGAGGGTGTTGGAAGCCATTCACAAGCTGTACGCTCAGCAGGTGATAGTCAAAGTACCCCTATTACAACAAGGAAAGGGGTATTATTCCACTCTATTTGTGGTACCGAAGCCGGATGGCTCGGTAAGGCCTATTCTAAATCTGAAGTCCTTGAACCTCTACATAAAAAAGTTCAAGTTCAAGATGGAGTCACTCAGAGCAGTGATAGCGAACCTGGAAGAAGGGGACTTTATGGTATCCTTGGACATCAAGGATGCGTATCTACACGTTCCGATTTACCCCGCACACCAGGGGTACCTCAGGTTCATTGTTCAAAACTGTCACTATCAGTTTCAGACGCTGCCGTTCGGATTGTCCACGGCGCCTCGGGTCTTTACCAAGGTAATGGCCGAGATGATGATTCTTCTTCGAAGAAAAGGCGTATTAGTTATCCCATACTTGGACGATCTCCTAATAAGGGCAAGGTCCAGAGAACAGCTGGAGACAGCTTTAGCACTATCTCAAGAGGTGCTAAGACAACACGGGTGGATTCTGAATATTCCAAAATCCCATTTAATCCCGACAACTCGTCTGCTGTTCCTAGGAATGATTCTGGACACGGTTCAGAAAAAGGTTTTCCTTCCAGAGGAAAAAGCCAAGGAGTTATCCGATCTGGTCAGGAACCTCCTAAAACCAGGAAAAGTGTCAGTACATCAATGCACAAGAGTCCTGGGAAAAATGGTGGCTTCTTACGAAGCAATTCCATTCGGCAGATTCCATGCAAGAATATTCCAAAGGGATCTGTTGGACAAATGGTCAGGGTCGCATCTGCAGATGCACCTGCGAATAACCCTGTCACCAAAGACAAGGGTGTCACTTCTGTGGTGGTTGCAGAAGGCTCACCTATTAGAAGGCCGCAGATTCGGCATTCAGGATTGGATCCTGGTGACCACGGACGCCAGCCTGAGAGGCTGGGGAGCAGTCACACAAGGAAGAAACTTCCAGGGAGTATGGACGAGTCTGGAAAAGTCTCTTCACATAAACATTCTGGAACTAAGAGCAATCTACAATGCTCTAAGCCAGGCGGAACTTCTCCTGCAAGGAAAGCCGGTGTTGATTCAGTCGGACAACATCACGGCGGTCGCCCATGTAAACAGGCAGGGCGGCACAAGAAGCAGGAGTGCAATGGCAGAAGCTGCCAAGATTCTTCGCTGGGCGGAGAATCACGTGATAGCACTGTCAGCAGTGTTCATCCCGGGCGTGGACAACTGGGAAGCAGACTTCCTCAGCAGACACGATCTTCATCCGGGAGAGTGGGGTCTACATCCAGAAGTCTTCAACATGTTAATAGACCGTTGGGAAAGACCAATTGTAGACATGATGGCGTCTCGCCTCAACAAGAAACTGGACAAATATTGCGCCAGGTCAAGAGATCCACAGGCAATAGCTGTGGACGCACTGGTAACTCCTTGGGTGTACCAGTCAGTGTATGTGTTTCCTCCTCTGCCGCTCATACCAAAGGTATTGAAGATCATACGGCAAAGAAGAGTAAGAACAATACTAGTGGTTCCGGATTGGCCGAGAAGGACTTGGTATCCGGAACTTCAAGAGATGCTCACGGACGAACCGTGGCCTCTACCTCTGAGAAGGGACCTGCTACAGCAGGGTCCCTGTCTTTTTCAAGACTTACCGCGGCTGCGTTTGACGGCATGGCGGTTGAACGCCAGATCCTAAAAGGGAAAGGCATTCCAGAAGAAGTCATTCCTACCTTGATTAAGGCACGGAAGGAAGTCACCGTGAAACATTATCACCGCATTTGGCGAAAATATGTAGCGTGGTGCGAGGATCGGAGGGTTCCGACGGAGGAATTCCAACTGGGTCGTTTCCTACATTTCCTGCAATCAGGATTATCTATGGGTCTCAAATTGGGATCCATTAAGGTTCAAATTTCGGCCCTGTCAATATTCTTCCAAAAAGAATTGGCCTCTGTCCCTGAGGTCCAGACTTTTGTCAAGGGAGTACTGCATATACAGCCTCCTGTGGTGCCTCCGGTGGTACCGTGGGATCTAAATGTAGTTTTAGATTTCCTCAAATCCCATTGGTTTGAACCATTGAAAAAGGTGGATTTGAAATATCTCACATTGAAAGTGACTATGTTACTAGCCCTGGCCTCTGCCAGGAGAGTATCTGAATTGGCGGCTTTATCTTATAAAAGTCCTTATCTAATCTTCCATTCGGATAGGGCAGAACTGCGGACTCGTCCGCATTTTCTCCCTAAAGTGGTATCAGCATTTCATCTGAACCAACCTATTGTGGTGCCTGCGGCCACTAGCGACTTGGAGGACTCCAAGTTGTTGGACGTTGTCAGAGCCTTAAAAATATACATTGCAAGGACGGCTGGAGTCAGAAAATCTGACTCGCTGTTTATATTGTATGCACCCAACAAGTTGGGCGCACCTGCTTCTAAGCAGTCGATTGCTCGTTGGATTTGTAACACAATTCAACTTGCACATTCTGTGGCAGGCCTGCCACAGCCTAAAACTGTAAAAGCCCACTCCACAAGGAAGGTGGGCTCATCTTGGGCGGCTGCCCGAGGGGTCTCGGCATTACAACTCTGCCGAGCAGCTACGTGGTCGGGGGAGAACACGTTTGTAAAATTTTACAAATTTGATACCCTGGCAAAGGAGGACCTGGAGTTCTCTCATTCGGTGCTGCAGAGTCATCCGCACTCTCCCGCCCGTTTGGGAGCTTTGGTATAATCCCCATGGTCCTTTCAGGAACCCCAGCATCCACTTAGGACGATAGAGAAAATAAGAATTTACTTACCGATAATTCTATTTCTCGGAGTCCGTAGTGGATGCTGGGCGCCCATCCCAAGTGCGGATTATCTGCAATACTTGTACATAGTTATTGTTAACTAATTCGGGTTATTGTTAAGGAGCCATCTTTAAGAGGCCCTTTCTGTTGTCATACTGTTAACTGGGTTTAGATCACAAGTTGTACGGTGTGATTGGTGTGGCTGGTATGAGTCTTACCCGGGATTCAAAATGCCTCCCTTATTGTGTATGCTCGTCCGGGCACAGTACCTAACTGGAGTCTGGAGGAGGGTCATAGGGGGAGGAGCCAGTGCACACCACCTGACCTAGTAAAGCTTTACTTTTTTGTGCCCTGTCTCCTGCGGAGCCGCTATTCCCCATGGTCCTTTCAGGAACCCCAGCATCCACTACGGACTCCGAGAAATAGAATTATCGGTAAGTAAATTCTTATTTAAATGCTTCAGGAATTTAGTGGCTGATTTAGAGACTTACGTAATTTCTGCTGTCCTGCATCATCTCTCCACATGCTTCCATACAGTGAACGACTGCAGGGCTCCTCTAGTATCTTGAATAACTGTCTCCTCTGTGGCGGTGGCCATTTTGGGAGGGACGCTTTTAATACAGAGGTGCTGGAGGGTCAGAGGACAGTGATAGAACAGCGGGGACGGCGGTGGGGCGGGCAGACGGCTGCATGAGCATCCCGGGCCCTCCTCTCTCTGTCAGAGAGGCCGGGCCTGGGACAGCTGTGCCCCCAGCACCCCCCTGATGGTGGCCCTGAACGACTGTCAGCACTCTGATTGGTGGATAGTTCCAGCCATCCCCCAATCAGCATGCTGACAGCCATTCGGAGAGGCAGCACTCAACCAGGTAGAGAGTGCTGCCTTGCCGCTCTGATTGTGTGACCACCACCCACTCCTGCTCGAAAGCCCCTAGAAATGTGAGGCCCTAGGCAGCTGCCCGGTTTGCCTGTACGTTAAGATGGCCCTGACTCAGAGGTCTGATGATCACACAGATGATTTGTTGCTGCTTCTTCGGACAGAAACATGCAGTGGGTGTCTTATTACTTAAGACGCCTCCTGTTGCATAATTTGTCACAGCCGCTGCTTACAAAGGCACAGCTGCTGTGCTATTAGCATCCACCTCTGAATCAGCCCCTTAAATTGTATTTAAGCAACTAACAGACAGACCAGATTGGGGAAAAGGCCACGTGATGCATCCAGGAGCTGGAGCTTAAAACATGGAAAACCAAAAGCAAGAACAACGACTAAAAATACAATAATGTATCACCAACAGCGTTTCAGAGAGCTTCGTGGTTTTCTTGTTGGAGAACTGTGCTAGAAGTTCCCCTGGGCCACTACCTTTACCCTTATAATCTTTTTGTTTGTTTTTACTCCTACTGTGTAACTTGGATATTAAGAATTGTTTTTGCACTTTGGTATACTATTCCTCTATTTGTTCTTTGAAGTGTTTTATTGTGTTTTTGGACCAGATTTGATTAGCAGCCGTAATTTACCACGTGCCTCGTGGGAAATCCGCCAGTGCACTAGTGTCAAATCTTGCCTGGAAGCAGCTCTGAGTGCAATACTACAGATGGGACAAAGTGCAAGCTTACTAAGGTCATGGGGAGACATCGGACATAATTGGGGAGATGTATCAAGTAGTGAAAAGAGCAGAGAAGTGGAGAAGGCCCCCTCATTTAATAAGTAGTGCAGTAACTACACCCAGAAAGTACTCACTGTGACATGTCACTGACCCATACTTGCCTACGCTACTGGAACGTCTGGGAGGCTCCCGAAAATTAGGTGGTTGTCCCAGCCCCCCAAGAAGGTGGGCAAGTCTCCCACATCCACCGCCAGCCCCTCCACCCCTCCATGGTTGCCCAGAGCAGAGTACCAGTGGGCAGTCCGAGGGGGACCCGATGACGCGATTTGCACTGAATTACATCATCATAACTATGCCCCTACTATCCAGCGCCCTTTTTCTCACGACTGTATTGCCGGGGGCGGAGCCACAATGAAGCATTTGTGCTGCCACTCCCCCATACAGCCCCCTTCCCGCCGGACACGCTCCCCTACTTGCTGATAAGGCTGTAGGTAAGTATGCACTAAAGTCAGGCCTATTACCATCAGTACAGCCCCTTCCAACCTTTTCAACGTATTGTGTGTAAAATAAAGGAATATTCAGCTCTGCCTGTTACCCGGAGAACAGCCATCAACTTCTCCGCCTCTTGAAAGACATTTAAATATCTCTTCCTGCAAAATAAAATTACATTTTAGTATTAGGATGTAAAACCACTGCGCTCAAGTCCGTCTAGCCCAGATAATTTATCAATGGCCGACACCCATCAACTCCACCCATCTGAGGTTGCTGCATTTTGTAACAGTATAAATCCATACATTGTGCCATTTACAGTACACAGCCCATAAATGACATTGGAGATAGGTAATATGAATGAGTGTGAAATGCTTAGTGATCCAGACTATCCTCAAAGACTCATTTGGCCGGCAGGAAGAGTATTTGGCAAAGTAACTTGTTTGTTCGTTGCTAGAGATACATAGTAATGGGAAAGTTTAATTTCTTGCCCTTAATTTCTTAATTTAATTTCTTGCAGCTTAGTGATGGTGATAAATAGTTAAAGCATTACATGATAGTGAGAAGAATTGAATTCAGCAAACAATGCCTGTATTCTGCGAGAGAAAGTGTTATGTCTTGTCAGAACGGATGCAGAACTATTAATTATATTGTCATGAAATAGATTTCTGTTTGAGTGAGAATAATTCCTCTGTCAAACGTTGACCCATTTTGTGAAGGGAACAGCACAATTCATTTAAGTGCCCTGGTTTTACAATGCACGTAAATAAGATACCACTTAGATATGTCCCAGATTGTAGCCATGAATCACATCCCAGTATGTTGGTACAGGAAACGGGTCACTATCCAGCGTGCTGCTACACACGGGTGTTAGTGTCCCCTGATCACCCAGGTACATTTTGTATTCAGTTCACAGGATTGTACTAACTGGTTCCGAAGACAATGTTTGAAATTGCTTTATTAGCACTGGCACCCAGTGATGCAGCTCATCTTAGACATCATTGTCCTAGGTTACTGGAGAACATCACCAACCATTTATCTGATGAAACATACAGTGTACTACATTGTGTCACCTCCTCATCAGTTACTGTATGACAGATATAGGTAGTGACACTTACCACACTCATACATGCACCATCCACACACATCACACCTATCACACCTCATACATGCACCATCCACACACATCACATCTATCACACCTCATACATGCACCATCCAGACACATCACACCTATCACACCTCATACATGCACCATCCACACACATCACACCTCATACATGCATCATTCACACACATCACACCTCATACATGCACCATCCACATACATCACATCTCATACATGCACCATCCACACACATCACACCTCATACATGCACCATCCACACACATCACACCTCATACATGCACCATCCACACACATCACACCTCATACATGCACCATCCACACACATCACACCTATCACACCTCATACATGCACCATCCACACACATCACACCTATCACACCTCATACATGCACCATCCACACACATCACACCTATCACACCTCATACATGCACCATCCACACACATCACACCTATCACACCTCATACATGCACCATCCACACACATCACACCTCACACATGCACCATCCACACACATCACACCTATCACACCTCATACATGCACCATCCACACACATCACACCTATCACACCTCATACATGCACCATCCAGACACATCACACCTATCACACCTCATACATGCACCATCCACACACATTACACCTATCACACCTCATACATGCACCATCCACACACATCACACCTCACACATGCACCATCCACACACATCACACCTATCACACCTCATACATGCACCATCCACACACATCACACCTATCACACCTCATACATGCACCATCCACACACATCACACCTCATACATGCATCATTCACACACATCACACCTCATACATGCACCATCCACACACATCACATCTATCACACCTCATACATGCACCATCCAGACACATCACACCTATCACACCTCATACATGCACCATCCACACACATCACACCTATCACACCTCATACATGCACCATCCACACACATCACACCTATCACACCTCATACATGCACCATCTACACACATCACACCTATCACGCCTCATACATGCACCATCCAGACACATCACACCTCATACATGCACCATCCACACACATCACACCTCATACATGCATCATTCACACACATCACACCTCATTCATGCACCATCCACACACATCACACCTATCACACCTCATACATGCACCATCCACACACATCACACCTATCACACCTCATACATGCCCCATTACACACATCACACCTATCACACCTCATACATGCACCATCTACACACATCACACCTATATCTTACATTCTTTACCTTTATGAGGGCTCTCTGAAATCTGCTTTGCTTCCCATATCTCCTGCCCACCTTATGCCTATCCTACCCCCTCATACATCTTTTCTCCCATATCTCCACCCTTATGCCTTCCTGTCCTGTGCCCTTATGACTGCTACCCCACATACTGTCCCCCACCTTAAGCCTGTCCTGGGCCCTCATGCCTGTCCTCTCCTATGTCCTGCCAAAAAGGCGTAGCTACCATAGGTGCAGGGAGTGCAGCTGCTATGGGGCCCAGAGCTGAGAGGGCCACCTTCCCAGCCAAATTCACTTGTGTTATATAAATTTTTCACCATTGAGTGATACAGTACAATCTTTTGCCTTGGTACCTTCAATATACCTAGGTATGCGCCCTGGACCTGCTTATTGTAATATGGAATACAATGAACTGAAGGGCATTATAATGTTGCATAATATGAACTGGCGCACAGTAATGTGGCACATTATGAGGTGGAGGCACTGTAGTGTGGCATGGTATGAACTGGGGACACTGACATAATGTGAATTGGCAGTACTGTGTTGCAGAATAAATACCACTACTGTGGTTCAGAAAATTAACTAATGCACTACTATGGTGAATAACATTAATGACTGCTGCAGTGAGGTGTCTCTCTAGAAGCATTGAGAAAGGGACCCCTTCATTATGTCTTTGTAGGGCCCACAAAGTTCTGGCTATGCTTCTGATCCTGCCTCTTGACTGTCTTCCTATAGTTCTTGTCCCCTCATGGTTATGCTCACATATCTCCTGCCCATAACTCCCACCTGCCTCCTCATGCCTGTCTTCCCATATCTCCGGCACCTCTCTTTTCATATCTCCTGCCCCTTCATGACTATCCTCCTACAGTATATCTCCTTCCCTCTGCCCCTTCATGACTATCCTCCTATATCTTCTGCCCTCTGCCTCTTCATGACTATCTTCCTATATCTTCTGCCCTCTGCCTCTTCATGACTCTCCTCCTATATCTTCTGACCTCTGCCCCTTCATGACTATCCTCCTATACCTTCTGCCCTCTGCCCCTTCATGACTATCCTCCTATATCTTCTGCCCTCTGCCCCTTCATGACTATCCTCCTATATCTTCTGCCCTCTGCCCCTTCATGACTATCCTCCTATATCTTCTGCCCCCTGCCTCTTCATGACTATCCTATATCTTCTGCCCTCTGCCTCTTCATGACTATCCTCCTATATCTTCTGCCCTCTGCCCCTTCATGACTATCCTCCTATATCTTCTGCCCTCTGCCTCTTCATGACTATCCTCCTATATCTTCTGCCCTCTGCCCCTTCATGACTATCCTCCTATATCTTCTCCCCTCTGCCCCTTCATGACTATCCTCCTACAGTATATCTCCTGCCCTCTATCCCTTCATGACTATCCTCCTATATCTTCTGCCCTCTGCCTCTTCATGACTATCTTCCTATATCTTCTGCCCTCTGCCCCTTCATGACTATCCTCCTATATCTTCTGCCCTCTGCCTCTTCATGACTATCTCCTATATCTTCTGCCCTCTGCCCCTTCATGACTATCCTCCTATATCTTCTCCCCTCTGCCCCTTCATGACTATCCTCCTATAGTATATCTCCTGCCCTCTGCCCCTTCATGACTATCCACCTATATCTTCTGCCCTCTGCCCCTTCATGACTATCCTCCTATATCTTCTCCCCTCTGCCCCTTCATGACTATCCTCCTATAGTATATCTCCTGCCCTCTGCCCCTTCATGACTATCCTCCTATATCTTCTGCCCTCTGCCTCTTCATGACTATCCTCCTATATCTTCTGCCCTCTGCCCCTTCATGACTATCCTCCTATATCTTCTCCCCTCTGCCCCTTCATGACTATCCTCCTATAGTATATCTCCTGCCCTCTGCCCCTTCATGACTATCCTCCTATATCTTCTGCCCTCTGCCCCTTCATGACTTTCCTCCTATATCTTCTGCCCTCTGCCCCTTCATGACTATCCTCCTATATCTTCTGCCCTCTGCCTCTTCATGACTATCCTATATCTTCTGCCCTCTGCCTCTTCATGACTATCCTCCTATATCTTCTGCCCTCTGCGCTTCATGACTATCCTCCTATATCTTCTGCCCTCTGCCTCTTCATGACTATCCTCCTATATCTTCTGCCCTCTGCCCCTTCATGACTATCCTCCTATATCTTCTCCCCTCTGCCCCTTCATGACTATCCTCCTATAGTATATCTCCTGCCCTCTGCCCCTTCATGACTATCCTCCTATATCTTCTGCCCTCTGCCTCTTCATGACTATCCTCCTATATCTCCTGCCCTCTGTCCCTTCATGACTATCCTCCTATATCTTCTGCCCTCTGCCTCTTCATGACTATCTTCCTATATCTTCTGCCCTCTGCCCCTTCATGACTATCCTCCTATATCTTCTCCCCTCTGCCCCTTCATGACTATCCTCCTATAGTATATCTCCTGCCCTCTGCCCCTTCATGACTATCCTCCTATATCTTCTGCCCTCTGCCCCTTCATGACTATCCTCCTATATCTTCTGCCCTCTTCCCCTTCATGACTATCCTCCTATATCTTCTGCCCTCTGCCTCTTCATGACTATCCTATATCTTCTGCCCTCTGCCTCTTCATGACTATCCTCCTATATCTTCTGCCCTCTGCCCCTTCATGACTATCCTCCTATATCTTCTGCCCTCTGCCTCTTCATGACTATCCTCCTATATCTTCTGCCCTCTGCCCCTTCATGACTATCCTCCTATATCTTCTCCCCTCTGCCCCTTCATGACTATCCTCCTACAGTATATCTCCTGCCCTCTGTCCCTTCATGACTATCCTCCTATATCTTCTGCCCTCTGCCTCTTCATGACTATCTTCCTATATCTTCTGCCCTCTGCCCCTTCATGACTATCCTCCTATATCTTCTGCCCTCTGCCTCTTCATGACTATCCTCCTATATCTTCTGCCCTCTGCCCCTTCATGACTATCCTCCTATATCTTCTCCCCTCTGCTCCTTCATGACTATCCTCCTATAGTATATCTCCTGCCCTCTGCCCCTTCATGACTATCCACCTATATCTTCTGCCCTCTGCCCCTTCATGACTATCCTCCTATATCTTCTCCCCTCTGCCCCTTCATGACTATCCTCCTATAGTATATCTCCTGCCCTCTGCCCCTTCATGACTATCCACCTATATCTTCTGCCCTCTGCCCCTACATGACTATCCTCCTATATCTTCTCCCCTCTGCCCCTTCATGACTATCCTCCTATAGTATATCTCCTGCCCTCTGCCCCTTCATGACTATCCACCTATATCTTCTGCCCTCTGCCCCTTCATGACTATCCTCCTATATCTTCTCCCCTCTGCCCCTTCATGACTATCCTCCTACAGTATATCTCCTGCCCTCTGCCCCTTCATGACTATCCTCCTATATATTCTGCCCTCTGCCTCTTCATGACTATCTTCCTATATCTTCTGCCCTCTGCCCCTTCATGACTATCCTCCTATATCTTCTGCCCTCTGCCCCTTCATGACTATCCTCCTATATCTTCTGCCCTCTGCCCCTTCATGACTATCCTCCTATATCTTCTGCCCTCTGCCTCTTCATGACTCTCCTCCTATATCTTCTGCCCTCTGCCCCTTCATGACTATCCTCCTATATCTTCTGCCCTCTGCCCCTTCATGACTATCCTATATCTTCTGCCCTCTGCCTCTTCATGACTATCCTCCTATATCTTTGCCCTCTGCCCCTTCATGACTATCCTCCTATATCTTCTGCCCTCTGCCTCTTCATGACTATCCTCCTATATCTTTTGCCATCTGCCCCTTCATTACTATCCTATATCTTCTGCCCTCTGCCTCTTCATGACTATCCACCTATATCTTCTGCCCTCTGCCCCTTCATGACTATCCTCCTATATCTTCTCCCCTCTGCCCCTTCATGACTATTCTCCTATGGGTTGGGTAGTATATGCCGGCGGTCAGAATACCGACCACAGCGTCCCTATAGTCTGAATCCTGGCAGGGGAAGGTATAATGGCCCTCTAACCCTCCCTCCCCGCAGTCTACACCTAACCCTCCCTCCCCCGCAGCCTAATCCTAAACCTTCCCGGTGGCGTCTGAACATAAACTCACCCGTTTCCGCAGCCTAAACCTATTCCTCTAATCCCCCCTGCCCCCCCAGACCTAACCCACTGGGGGGTGCCTAACTCTAACCCCCCTTTCCGCAGCCTAAACCTAACTACGCCAGACTGCAGCCTAACCCTAGCCTTCCCCCCGCAGCTTAAACCTAACACCCCACCCCTCCACGTGGCTTTCCTCTCCTGACAAGTGGCGCATGATCGTTCGGGTTCCCGGCGGTCAGGATTCCGGCACTGGTCTTGTGACCCTATTCGAGATGCCGAGTAATGTCTATGTCCCGGCGCCAGTATTTCGACTGCCGGGGATTTCATCCACCGGGATCTTGACCAGATCCCCCTCCCATATATCCTGCCCACACATGTCGTCTTGCCGCCGCAGGTGGGCAATACTTTTAGGATCGCACCCTTCTGTTGCCCGGCTAGCTGGAGTAGGCAGCGGGGAGGTTACCGCAACATCCAAAAGGTCAGCCAGGTGGGTTGTTTTTAAATCAGTTTCCCTAACTTGGTCCGCAGGGGCCCCTAAAAGTGAATGTTTTACAGATCTCCTCATTTTAACAAGTGAAATAATAGGCACCACATGTGAATTTTTTAAAATGTGTTAGCCAGTAATAAATACTCCTGTGTACTAATGAGGAGATCTGGAAAACATGCAGTGTTAGGAGTCCCTGAGTACTAAGGGGCAGATGTATTAAATCTGGATAAAGTGGGAGGTGTCAAGTTACAGGCTGGGGTTGAAAAATGACAGTCAGGAGGTAACTGGCTGGTGCGTCATCACCTTCCCCTTTATCACTTCTCCATGCTTCATACATCTGCCCATCAGTTTGGGAGACACTGAATTAAATAATGCAAATAGACTGCAGCAGCCACTTTAATAATTTATATAGTACCATATTTGTGTGAGGGATCAAGATGAACACAGCCAATCAAGTGTCTGGGTCGAACACCCACATGTGCCTCCGTGTTGGGGTCTGGCTAAGTCACACTTGCGTCAGGAGTTGTAAGGGTAAGGTGCTTACAGACGGCAGTGAGACTGTGCCCATGCGTAGTACACAAATACCGTACATACATTCCCCAGGAAAAGTCACTTACATCCAGCCTCATTATAGTTACATTCTGCTGGGATGTAGCTGGCATACCGACGGATGGTTTATTACAGCTGGACCATGCTGAAATCACAGCAAAATAAGTTGCCATAGACGAATCATCATAAAAGTAATAAAATGATGTAATTTTTATGGAATATTTTGGGTTTAATGCTTACAGAAAAAAATAATAATAATGTACAATAAATAGGGGGTCATTCCGAGTTGATCGCACGCTGCAGATTTTCGCAGCACAGCGATCAGCTTACTACTGCGCATGCATATGCACCGCAATGAGCAGGCACATCGTACGGGTACAAACAGCATTGTTGCTGTGCGAGGCTTCTAGCGACGAATCCATTTGCACAACCGATCGCAAGGAGATTGACAGGAAGAGGGCATTTATGGGTGTCAACTGACCGTTTTCTGGGAGTGGTAGGGAAAACGCAGGCATGTCCAAGCGTTTGCAGGGCGGGTGTCTGACGTCCGTTCCGGGACCGGACAGGCTGAAGTGATCGTAGCGGCTGAGTAAGTTCTACTCAGAAACTGCTAAAAACTTTTTCGTCCCGCTCGGCTGCACAGGCGTTCGCACACTTGCAAAGCGAAAATACACTCCCCTAGAGGCGGCGACTATCTGATCGCTGCTCTGCAAAAAATAGCTAGCGAGCGATCAACTCAGAATGTGGGCCATAGTTGGCTCAAGTGAAATTAAAAATAAAGTTAAAGGCTCTGGTCCTGTTTTACCTCCAATCCATCAGGAACGCCAAACTTTCCGCCACTTTCCTGCAGTGCTCCATTAAACCATATAGAAGAAGCATGGGAACCGATTCCTTCTCTGTCTTGGCAGCTTTTCGACAGCTTTGGCTTATAGATAAATTGAGAGCGGACATATGAGCTTCAAATAGAGGTAGGGAAGACAGGATGTCGGGATACTATATCACACCGGGGGGAAGACAGGACTTGGCCAAACGTAGACATTTCCTTTAATAGTAATATATTTTGCTCATGCTACTTTTCCCTGCTGTAGTCTGTATCGCTGTGTTACATTGGTGGTCATTCCGAGTTGTTCGCTTGTTGCCGATTTTCGCTATGCTGCGATTTGTTGCTAAATGCGCATGGTACGCAGCGCGCATGCACTTAGTTATTTGACTAAAAACTTAGTAGGTTTGCTGTGGATCCTGCGGCGCTTTTCAGTCGCACTGCTGATCGGTGAGTGATTGACAGGAAAGGGGCGTTTCTGGGTGGTAACTGGCCGTTTTCCGGGAGTGTGCTAAAAAAACGCAGGCGTGTCAGGGAAAAACGCGGGAGTGTCTGGAGAAACGGGGGAGTGGCTGGCCGAACGCAGGGCGTGTTTGTGACGTCAAACCAGGAAATAAACGGACCGAGCTGATAGCAATCTAGGAGTAGGTCTGGAGCTACTCAGAAACTGCAAGAAAATATTTAGTAGCAATTCTGCTACTCTTTCGTTCGCTATTCTGCTAAGCTAAGATACACTCCCAAGAGGGCGGCGGCCTAGCGTGTGCAATGCTGCTAAAAGCAGCTAGCGAGCGAACAATTCGGAATGAGGACAATTGTACTAAGCACCTGGATGCAATGTCTGATTGCACTGTAATTGCACTGTGCCATCCTAATAATAATAGACTGTTGCAGCATCAAATAGGTGAATTCATACTGGGAAGTGTATTAGGTCTAAGTAAAGTCTAAAGCGTCATAGTCATAATAATGTAGAGACGATGGTGCTTTCATTGATACAGAGTGACAGATATGCGCTGGTGCAGTTCCCCTAAGCCCAGTTACCATGGAAATGGTACTTGCTTACCTCACACTTCAAGCTGCAGTTGTTCATATTCTTAGCGGAATGGGAAATATGCAGAGAAAAGTTACTGACTGGATTTTTCATTTTCCAGACCAGGGTAACAGTACGGATCTGCCCGCCAGTAAGCCGGATCATAAGGTCCAGAGCGTTCAGGGCTGGATCTAGTAGAATTGCAGGGACGAAACGCTGGTCATTTTTCCTTTTATTACGTGTTTTAATCATTTATTTTATATTACATATTTTTATCTTTTGACGCCATCAACAGTTATCTCAAATACAGTTTAGTGGGAATGGGGCTCATTTTTCCATGTGCTTATTTTAAATAGATGTGATGCCGCAGTGGTGGGAGTTATACACTAGTGGCAAACGCAGGATTTCTAGAGAGTGGTTTCCAAATGCAATCCACTATCTCCTACTCTGCGGAACATGGAATACACTTAATAATTAACACTATAGATGGTCTTTAGTATAGGCTGCATCAAACATATTTAATATAAATAAGATAACGTAAGTGGTCAGGAAAAGGTTAAACATACCATAATAAATACACAAACATAATAGAACCAGTACTGCACTTTCTAAGTACACATTCTCCCACCTCATGGTAAGGCTCCTGTCTCTTCTTCCTGCTAGCTACTCTCTGGTCCAGTGCACTGATTGAGGCCTCAGAAGCAGAAGAAGCTTCTACCCAGGACATGTGCAGCAGCTTAAACTGCATGATGTGGCGGCACATAATTTGACCCACTTGCCAAGAGGAGGGGGTTTCCAAGCAACCAGAACCTTCCCCTCCTCCCCCTGCGTTTGCCTATGTACACCACTAAGGTGGTAGTGGGGGCTGACACAGAAAGAGTCCATAGTGGGCACAGAGTAAATCCAGGCATGAGTAAGATCCCCTATTAGTTCTTTCTGTAGCATTAGGGAATTATTCCATTCTACAGTATGTGAAAATAGTTGGGTATAAAATTGGTGGGTCAGGTATATAGATGAAATCTTACACAGAACGAAATAAAAACTGCCAAGGCCGTAGAGAGCAGCGCCAGGCCCGGGTACTGCATGGGGGGCGTAAATAGGGGATGTGTCCATGTCCCCTACAACAAGAGTACACCACTCAATGGGAGGGGGATCGCACAACAGCATCTTACCTTGATTCAGGAAGTGGGTCTCTCCTCTTCGGCAGGCGCCATCTTCCCAGTGCACTAAAGAGTCTTTTTGTTTCTCTGTGTGATGCCATCTACCTGAAGTTATCACTGGGAAGATGGCGCCGCGAAGGAGGAGGGACCTGCTTCCCGGATCAAGGTAAGTATACTCGGGGGGGAGGAAGGGGGGGTGCTGTGAGGGGGGCGGCAGACCCAGGCCCCTACAGCTAGCCTGGGCCCGTGTAATTAGTACCTGCTCTCTTCTTCTCTCTGCGCCAGTTCCAGAACAACTACTGTATCATTTTGTACAGACAGAACCGAATGGCATGTTGTGAGGATATCCTTCCAATGTTCCAGCAAACGCTGTACGACGAAGTGGCAAGTGACGAAGCTCAGAAATAGACCACCATTGTGTATCACAAATGAAGGCCACCAGCTGTACCATATTATTTTCTAATCCAATTGAATATACACTGTATTCCATGCACTTTTAGATAATGTACTAAAATTCTGAATAGCATATACCATGCCTTTATTGTTAACCTTTAAACCCTGAAGGTTTTTTGACTCACCCTGTATTACTGTTCACCCTTTTAAGAATAAACATCAGATATAGAAATTGATCTGTATGTACTGAATAGAATCTAGTCTCATATTGCACACACGGGATCCGGTCTCTAGGTCGACACGATCTAGGTTGACCACTATTGGTCGACATGAGTTTTTCACAATTTTTCTTTTTTTTTTAACATTTTCATACTTAACGATCCACGTGGACTACGATTGGAACGGTAATCTGTGCCGAATGAAGCGAGCCATGCGAGGGGACACGGTGCACTAATTGGGGTTCCCGGTCACTCTTCGAAGAAAACAACACCCAAAAAAACATAAAAAACTCATGTCAACCTTTTAACCTGTCGACCTAAAGACCCTGTCGACCTAGAGACCCTGTCGACCTAGTTACTGTCGACCAATAGTGGTCGACCTAGACACTGTCCACCTAGTTACTATCTACCTTCCATACCACGCCCGCACACACATACATAATGTTCCTACATTACTTTGCCTCATGTTTGTCATGTCCCTATAGCCTTAATGGCTGCTACTATCCCATTTAGTTGGATCAGCCTGACAGACCTGCCATTTTTGAAAAGTGTACAGTATAACAATGTGACCCCAACTGTCCCTGGTTGTGAAGGCCATTCCCAAGCTTTGTAGATGTGTTTCTGGGTGTTTATAATTTAATAGCCAATTAGTCATTATTATTTGCCTTGTTTGGGACTGAGATTTGAAGGGAGGGTCATTTGGTTACATAATTGTAGCGTCTAATGCCCCCCTAGTACAGAGTCCAGACTGGGTTGTTCAGCAGTTGGCCCTCACAAGGGTGTTAGTCCAGGGCAGCCCCAATACTGTATGTCCCATAGTAGTAATTACTAGTTGCTGTTGGATCTCTACTCACACTGGAGATCTGACCATATCCTCCTATGTAAGCTCGCTCTGGTTGGATTATGGTGAGTACAGTAGGAAGCTGAATTTATGATTCTTGTGGAACCATTTATCTGTTAATATCCACACATAGTATTACCCAGCATATTCCTTCATATAGAAGAATGTGAATCTTATCATGCTGCTGGTTCTAGAGTAATAGAATTGTATTATGATCTGCCCAGGGGTGACACCAGAGTGCCGGCTCCTGCTCAGTGACAGGAGCAGGGTGCAGCACTGTAACATTACGTGCAGCACCCCGGCTCCTGCCACTGTGTAGAAGCTGGCACTGCAAACAGGACGTCCTCCGGGTGCAGCACGTAACCTCCTGGACCCCCGGAGTGACGAAAACGGGGTCGGGAAGCTTGGCCACGCCCCCATCCTGTTAAGCCATGCCCCCTTTTGAGCCTGACGAACCGGGGGTCAAGCAGGTGAGTGACACCTCCGGATCAGGTTATGTTGGAGGTGTAACGTTCTAGGTCTGTATAGAGTGTCATAGATTTGTATTATGATCATGTTGGCGGTGTAGTGTCCCGTGTCTGTATAGAGTGTAAAAAAATTGTATTATGGTCATGTCCAGTGGTCGGGTCATGTTGGGGTGTAATGCCTGCACTGTATGGTTCACTCTCTGTCACGCCTGCGCTATAGGGGTCAGTCTGTGTAACTCATACGCTGTAGGGTTGATGCTGTGTAACGCCTGCGCTTTAGGGGTAAGAATGTGTAACGCTCATGCTGTAGGGGTCAGTCTATGTAACACCTGCGCTGTAGACGTCAGTCTATAATGCATGTGCTGAAGGGGTCACTCTGTAATGCATGTGCTTTCGGGGTCATTGTGTAACGCATGTGCTGAAGGGGTCACTCTGTGTAATGCATGCGCTATATGGGTCCCTGTGTAGTTCATGTGCTGTAGGGGTCACTCTGTGTAACACCTGCATTGTTTGGAAATGCGGAGTCCTATGTCTTTACAGCATATACTATGTTTAGTGCCATGTTTGGTGTATGATAAGCATAATACACTTGCATTCTGATCATGTTGAGTGGTCCGGTTATTTTGCACAGTTGTAATCTCTATATTTTGCTTAAATGTGAGTGACTGCTGTACGGACATAGGGGCTAATTCAGATCTGATCATAGCCGTGCAAAATGACCAGCAACCCTGACATGCAGGAGGATGCCCAGCACAGGGCTAGTCCACCCCCCAGGTACAGAAGCATTGCACGGCGGTGATGCCTTTGCACCTGAAGAGTAACTCCCTACTAGCGCAACAGGGAGCTACCTGATGCTCTCTGGGTCGTAGCGGCTGCACCCCCCCCCCCCCCCCAAAAAAAAACAAAAAACGGCGGCCCAACTCCACCAGCCTGCCCCCTCTTGTCCAGCGAACGCCTCTGCCTTTCAGTCAGGCGGGGGCGATCACTTGGCTGAGTTGCCGATTGCATCACTGGCATGCGAAGTTCAGACCAGATCGCCGTTGTGCGAAAACGCACAGCAGCGATCAGGCCTGAATTGGCCCCATAGACAAAAGGATCTGCTGCTTCCGTGTTCTAACCAACATTCACTGTGTTGGATCAAGTATACTGTTGGCACTTTCTTTATAACATTCAGTAAACTTTATTTCTGTTACGTCCTAGAGGATGCTGGGGTCCACATTAGTACCATGGGGTATAGACGGGTTCACTAGGTGCCGCTGGCACTTTAAGAGTTTAACAGTGTGGGCTGGCTCCTCCCTCTATGCTCCTCTTACCAGACTCAGTTTAGAAAATGTGCCCGGAGGAGCCGGTCACAGCTAGGGGAGCTCCTAGAGCTTCTTTAGTTTTATTATTTTTCTAAGAGTTAAGTTAGGCACAGGGAGGCTTCTGGCAACAGCCTCCCTGCTTCGTGGGACTTAGGGGCGGAGTAGTGTCCGCCCTGAGGGGTTTTGAGCCACTATCTCCACTGACAGGACATTAGCTCCTGAGGGTGATGATCGTTAGCCGCCCCAGGCGACCGCTCACTCCCGCAGCATGCCTCCACCCCCTAACAGAGCCAGAAGATTTCGGTGGCGAGTGAGTCACTGGCCCCCTCAGCAAGCGGGGAGCCGGTGTGAAGATGGCGGCAACAGGGTGGGAGCGCAGTATTAACTGTGCTCCGGAGGCTCAGCGGTAAATAGTGCGGCGCTGTGAGGGACGCCCTGATCCAGTGCTGATACCCTACACTGGTCAGCAAGCCTGACAGGGACCTTGGTTACACTGCCAGCAGAAATTCTCAGGCCAGTATAAAGAATGGAACAGCGTGAAGCAGCGCCATGTTCAGGGGGCGGAGCTTCTCCTCAGAGCGGACCCAGCAGCGTTCAGCGCAATTTTCCTGCCTGCAGATCCTATACAGAGACGCTGACAGGGAGAACTGTCCCTCCAAGCAACTCCAGCTATCCTGTGCGGTACCAGGGGGTTGTAGAAGGGGGGGGGAGAGGCTGTGTAAACACTGTGTAGTCTATTAAGGTACACAGTAAGCGCTAGGTAGTTGTATTGTATCTACCTCAGTAAGCGCTGCGTGTGGGTTGGCTCCAATCTCTGTGTCTCTGTGGCATACTTGGGGGAAACTGTGACATTTCCGTGTGTGTGTGTGTGTGTGTGTGTGTGTGTGTGTGTGTGTGTGTGTGTGTGTGTGTGTGTTGTCTCACATAGCCATGTCTAGGGACTCTGTGTCATATGCTGCAGAGGATGTTTCCTCTCAAGAAGAATCCATTCCATGTACACAGGAATGTAATTTTTTGTCTCAAATCTCAATTAATGAGCCTGAGTGGTTGTCCTCTATTAAGGGCATGATCTCTCAGATCTCTACCAGGGTAGCTCATACTGAGACTGAATCTCAGGTGTTAAAGAAGTCTAGGGCAGTTTGGTCAGATTCTGTTCCTATTCCAGCAAAATCCCCTAGTATATTCCCACAGAAACGTGCACTTGCCCAGATTATGCAAGATGACACGGATACTGACTCTGATACAGCAGACGGTGATGGGGACGTGCTGAGGGAGACTGCATCCCTTGCAAAGGGGGTGCAGCTCATGATTGAGGCCATTAGAGATGTGTTAAACATTAATGACACGCCAGACACGCCACCTGAGCAGGTTGAGGAGGCTTACTTCACTGACAATAAGAAAGCCTCGCGTCAAAAGAATTAAACGCTATATTTGAAAATCCTGGGAAAACCCGGAGAAAAAATTCCAGATCCCGAAAAGGGTTCTGGTTGCTTTTCCCTTCCCTGAGGAGGATTAAAAAAAATTGGGAAAACCCACCCGTAGTTGACACATCTGTCTCCAGACTGTCTAAAAAGGTGGTTTTACCTGTCACTGGATCGACCGCGTTAAAAGAACCGGCTGATCGTAAGATTGACACTACGCTCAAATCTATACACTGCTTCAGGAGTGGCGTTAAGGCCCACTATTGCCTGTGCATGGATTTCTAAAACCATAGTAAAGTGGTCAGGCACATTACTAGAGGATTTGGATACAATGAATAGAAGTGACATTGAATTGGTGGAATCCATGAAGGACCTGGGTGCGCTGACTGCACGGATATCTTCCATGTCGGTCTCAGCTCGTAGGGGACTCTGGCTACGCCAATGGTCTGCAGACGCGGAATCCTGGAGAATTATGGAGAACCTACCCTACACAGGTTAGGCTCTTTTTCGGGAAGAATTGGATGCGTGGATTTCCATGGCAACTGCGGGTAAGTCACCTTTCCTTCCCTCAGCTACACCTTCTACGAAGAAACCATTTTCTTCAGCTGTGTCGCAGTCCTTTCGGACCGCTAAGGCAAAAAAGTCCAAACCTCCTTCCACTTTCTTTAGAGGTGGTCGTGCAAAATCCAAAAAGCCTGCACCCGCAGGCTCCCAGGACCAGAAACCTGCTTCTGGTTCCTCAAAATCCTCAGCATGACGGTGGACCACACAGCCTGGAGGACGGGCTGGTGGGTGCGAGACTCAGACGTTTCAGAAACGTCTGGGTGTCGTCCGGCCTGGATCCCTGGGTACAGGATATTGTGTCCCAGGGGTACAGACTGGAGTTTCAAAAACTCCCGCCTCACCGATTCTTCAAATCAGGCTTGCCAGCTTTGCTGACAGACAGGGCTATCCTACAGGAAGCCATCCTAAAATTGGAAAAGTCACAGGTCATTGTCCCAGTTCCACCTCATATGCAAAACAAGGGTTATTATTCAAACCTTTTCGTGGTACCGAAACTGGATGGTTCGGTCAGACCAATTTTTAACTTGAAATCGTTAAACCCTTACCCTACGAGTGTCCAAATTCAAAATGGAGTCTCAGGTCTAGAGCAGTGAGAGTTCCTGGTATCCCTGGATATCAAGGATGCGTACCTCTACATTCCAATTTGGCCGCCACACCAGGCTTATCTCAGATTTGCACTGTTAGACAGTCACTATCAATTTCAGGCACTGCCATTCGGCCTATTCACAGCACCGAGGGTGTTTACCAAGGTGATGGCCGAGATGATGGTTCTCCTCCGCAGACAGGGGGTGAACATAATCCCATATCTGGATGATCTGCTGATAAAGGCATCGGTCGGGAGACGTTGTTGCAGTCCATTGTTCTCACGACTCCTCTGCTCAGGGAACACGGTTGGATCCTGAGCCTTCCAAAGTCGCATTTGGAACCGACAAGGAGTTTGTCTTTTCTGGGGATGATCCTCGACACGGAAGTGCAGAGGGTGTTTCTGCCGGAGGAGAAAGCGTTGGTGATTCAAATAATGATCCGGGATGTCCTGAAGCCAACCCGGGTATCGGTTCATCAGTGCATTCGCATTCTAGGGAAGATGGTTGCCTCCTACGAGGCTCTACAGTACGGAAGGTTTCATGCTCGGTCCTTCCAACTGGCTCTCCTAGACAAATGGTCGGGTTCTCACCTACACATGCACCAGACGATACGTCTGTCGCCGAAAGCCAGGATTTCACTCCTCTGGTGGCAGCAAATGCCTCACCTTCTGGAGGGCCGCTGGTTCGGGATTCAGGACTGGGTCTTTCTTACCACGGATGCAAGTCTCCGGGGCTGGGGCGCAGTCACTCAGGGGGAAACCGGAATCCAGTCTTCAGATAAACGTTCTGGAACTAAGAGCCGTCTACAACGGGCTTCTCCAAGCAGCTCATCTTCTGCGAGATCGAGCCATTTAAGTGCAATCGGACAGTGTAACGACGGTGGCCTACATAAACCGACAGAGGGGAACGAAGAGCAGAGCTGCAATGTCAAAGGTAACAAGAATCATCCTCTGGGAAGAAAAGCACGCAGTGGTGCTGTCTGCGATCTTCACTCCGGGAGTAGACAACTGGCAAGCGGACTTCCTCAGCAGACACGATCTCCATCCAGGAGAGTGGGGACTCCATCCGGAGGTGTTCACAGAGGTAACAGATCTTTGGGGTGTACCTCAAATAGACATGATGGCCTCTCGTCTCAACAAGAAGCTTCAGAGGTATTGTTCCAGGTCGAGAGACCCACAAGCCGTGGCGGTGGATGCCCTAGTGACTCCGTGGGTGGTCCTGTCGGTGTACGTGTTTCCTTCACTTCCACTCATTCCAAGTGTTCTAAAACTCATAAGGAGAACAAGGCAATCCTCATTGTCCCAGACTGGCCAAGAAGGGCTTGGCACGCAAATCTTCTGGATCTACTGCTGGAAGAGCCAAGGCCTCTTCCTCTTCGGGAGGACCTGCTGCAGCAGGGGCCGTTCGCTTCTCAAGACTTACCGTGGCTACGTTTGACAGCATGGAGGTTGAACGCCAGATATTAGCTTGGAAGGGCATTCCGAACAAAGTTATTCTTACCCTGATACAGTCTAGGAAAGGAGTAACGTCTAAACATTACCATCGTATTTGGAAACAATATATATCTTGGTGTGTGTCTAAGAAGTTTCCTACGGTGGACTTTCAACTGGGACGGTTTCTCCTCTTCCTGCAAACAGGTGTGGATATGGGCCTGAGGTTGGGATTCGTAAAGGTCCAGATTTCGGCCCTATCCATTTTCTTCCAGAAACAATTGGCTTCCCTCCCTGAGGTTCAGACTTTCTTGAAAGGGGTTCTGCACATCCAGAATCTCGCCACTATCTGTGTAAAATCCTTCTCTCGAAGTTGTCCGTCTCCTCGGGCAGAGTGGCTCCTAGTGGACCCGTCTATACCTCATGGTACTAATGTGGACCCCAGCATCCTCTACGGACTACGAGAAAAGGATTTACCGGTAGGTAATTAAAATCCTATTTTATAGTGGCAGTTGCGCTGCAGTTTAGTTCACAAATTGTTCCCATAGTTACAACTGTCCCTAAAGAATGCTGTTTATGCACTCTGTCAACTGGCAGCAACAGAATGTTTCTGAGATTTCAATAGGTGATTTCATGTAGAAGTACTTTTGGGATGCGTTCAGCATGTGACCACTCGGGAGACTGGCGCCGGACCACAGAGAGCTGATATCCCAAAGGGAAGTATCAGGGAAACTGTTAGGGATAGGGTTGGGGGAAGTGTGTGTGTGTGTGGGGTGCTCGGGTTAGGGTTAGGCAATGGCGGGGGGAGGGGGGGGGTTAGCAAACGGAGCGTTACCCCTAGCGGCCACCCCGGAGAGTTAGGGTAGGGGAGTAAAAATACTTCCCCCCCCCCCCCCCCCCTTACCTCCGGGATGATGGGGTCGGCAGTGTCTGGATGCCGGTGTCGGTCATGTGACCGCCGGCATCCCCACGAGCAGTATTTCATATCGAACCTGTTCTTTTTCAAGATACAGAAATGATTCCACTCTGTCAGTCTATGTTTTGGAGTTGCTGTTGAGTTTTTAGCTTGAGGCACTCTGTGAACTTAAACTGAACTGACCTGTGCAAGATCTTTTGCAATAGTAACATATTTGTTCCCACTTGTTCATTACATCATTACAATAGCAAGACATTTGCATATTTTATTTAATATTAATGAATTGTGAACTAGAGGAAGGCAACCTACGGCATTGCAGCTGTTGGGGAAATCCCATCATGTGTGAATTAGAGCTGCACAAAAGTTGGAAGGCCACGTGTGAACGACAGACGTGGACGTTAGACATCTGTTCAAAGCATGCTTGCTGACATTCACAAAATGTTTGTGAGTTTCCCACAATTCCAGAGTCCCGGCAGACCAGAACTCCCTTCCTTCTTGCAGACACAGGGGCTTATTCTGAGTCAGACACAATGGCTGAATTTGCAGGTAGTTGCAGAAGCCAGATTGAATACCTTATGCTACTGCGAGACTCTGAAGCTGTGCTGCCACTGATGTTGTGCAAACCGCCGCAATGGTCATCATTACTACATGCACTTGCAGCAGCTGCTTGCTAGGTACAAGAGATCCGTAAGAAATAGACTTCCCTTCCCCATACACACCACTCATAATCACACAGAGCTTTAGTTACACGCCCTTTGACACTCTCATAAGTCAGAACATCTCTGCGCTTACATTGTTGACTGTGCTAAGCTTTGTATACTAGTGACTGGACTGGGCTCAGCTTTGTATACTAGTGACTGGACTGGGCTCAGCTAGGTATACTAGTGACTGGACTGGGCTCAGCTGTGTATACTAGTGACTGGACTGGGCTCAGCTTTGTATACTAGTGACTAGACTGGGCTCAGCTTTGTATACTAGTGACTGGACTGGGCTCAGCTAGGTATACTAGTGACTGGACTGGGCTCAGCTATGTATACTAGTGACTGGACTGGGCTCAGCTGTGTATACTAGTGACTGGACTGGGCTCAGCTGTGTATACTAGTGAGCAGACTGGGCTCAGCTATGTTTAATAGTGACTGGACTGGGCTCAGCTATGTATACTAGTTACTGGACTAGGCTCAGCTGTGTATACTAGTGACTGGACTGAGCTCAGCTCTGTATACTAGTGACCGGACTGGGCTCAGCTATGTATACTAGTGACTGGACTGGGCTCAGCTATGTATACTAGTGACTGGACTGGGCTCCGCTGTGTATACTAGTGACTGGACTGAGCTCAGCTGTGTATACTAGTGACCGGACTGGGCTCAGCTATGTATACTAGTTACTGGACTGGGCTCAGCTATGTATACTAGTGACTGGACTGGGCTCAGCTGTGTATACTAGTGACTGGACTGGGCTCAGCTATGTATACTAGTGACTGGACTGGGCTCAGCTATGTATACTAGTGACTGGATTGGGCTCAGCTATGTATACTAGTGACTGGACTGGGCTCAGCTATATATACTAGTGACTGGACTGGGCTCAGCTGTGTATACTAGTGACTGGACTGGGCTCAGCTGTGTATACTAGTGACTGGACTGGGCTCAGCTGTGTATACTAGTGACTGGACTGGGCTCAGCTATATATACTAGTGACTGGACTGGGCTCAGCTGTGTTTACTAGTGACTGGTCTGGGCTCAGCTGTGTATACTAGTGACTGGACTGAGCTCAGCTGTGTATACTAGTGACCGGACTGGGCTCAGCTATGTATACTAGTGACTGGACTCAGCTGTGTATACTAGTGACTGGACTGGGCTCAGCTGTGTAAACTAGTGAGCAGACTGGGCTCAGCTATGTTTAATAGTGACGAGTGGGCTCAGCTCTGTATACTAGTTACTGGACTGGGCTCAGCTGTGTATACTAGTGACTGGACTGGGCTCAGCTATGTATACTAGTGACTGGACTGGGCTCAGCTATGTATACTAGTGACTGGACTGGGCTCAGCTATGTTTAATAGTGACTGGACTGGGCTCAGCTGTGTATACTAGTGACTGGACTGGGCTCAGCTATGTATACTAGTGACTGGACTGGGCTCAGCTATGTATACTAGTGACTGGACTGGGCTCAGCTGTGTATACTAGTGAGCAGACTGGGCTCAGCTATGTTTAATAGTGACTGGAGTGGGCTCAGCTCTGTATACTAGTGACTGGACTGGGCTCAGCTCTGTATACTAGTGACTGGACTGGGCTCAGCTATGTATACTAGTGACTGGACTGGGCTCAGCTATGTATACTAGTGACTGGACTGGGCTCAGCTATGTTTAATAGTGACTGGACTGGGCTCAGCTATGTATACTAGTGACTCCCAGTCCAGTCACTAGTATACATAGCTGAGCCCAGTCCAGTCACTATTAAACATAGCTGAGCCCAGTCCAGTCACTAGTATACATAGCTGAGCCCTGTCCGGTCACTAGTATACACAGCTGAGCCCAGTCCAGTCACTAGTATACATAGCTGAGCCCAGTCCAGTCACTAGTATACATAGCTGAGCCCAGTCCAGTCACTAGTATACATAGCTGAGCCCTGTCCAGTCACTAGTATACAGAGCTGAGCCCAGTCCAGTAACTAGTATACAGAGCTGAGCCCACTCCAGTCACTATTAAACATAGCTGAGCCCAGTCTGCTCACTAGTATACACAGCTGAGCCCAGTCCAGTCACTAGTATACATAGCTGAGCCCAGTCCAGTCACTAGTATACATAGCTGAGCCCAGTCCAGTCACTAGTATACACAGCTGAGCCCAGTCCAGTCACTATTAAACATAGCTGAGCCCAGTCCAGTCACTAGTATACATAGCTGAGCCCAGTCCAGTCACTAGTATACATAGCTGAGCCCAGTCCAGTCACTAGTATACACAGCTGAGCCCAGTCCAGTCACTAGTATACATAGCTGAGCCCAGTCCAGTCACTAGTATACACAGCTGAGCCCAGTCCAGTAGCTAGTATACAGACCTGAGCCCACTCCAGTCACTATTAAACATAGCTGAGCCCAGTCTGCTCACTAGTTTACACAGCTGAGCCCAGTCCAGTCACTAGTATACACAGCTGAGCCCAGTCCAGTCACTAGTATACATAGCTGAGCCCAGTCCGGTCACTAGTATACACAGACACAGCTGAGCTCAGTCCAGTCACTAGTATACACAGCTATGTATACTAGTGACTGGACTGGGCTCAGCTATATATACTAGTGACTGGACTGGGCTCAGCTGTGTTTACTAGTGACTGGACTGGGCTCAGCTGTGTATACTAGTGACTGGACTGAGCTCAGCTGTGTATACTAGTGACCGGACTGGGCTCAGCTGTGTATACTAGTGACTGGACTGGGCTCAGCTGTGTAAACTAGTGAGCAGACTGGGCTCAGCTATGTTTAATAGTGACTGGAGTGGGCTCAGCTCTGTATACTAGTTACTGGACTGAGCTCAGCTATGTATACTAGTGACTGGACTGGGCTCAGCTGTGTATACTAGTGACTGGACTGGGCTCAGCTATGTATACTAGTGACTGGACTGGGCTCAGCTGTGTATACTAGTGACTGGACTGGGCTCAGCTATGTATACTAGTGACTGGACTGGGCTCAGCTATGTATACTAGTGACTGGACTAGGCTCAGCTATGTATACTAGTGACTGGACTCGGCTCAGCTATATATGCTAGTGACTGGACTGGGCTCAGCTGTGTATACTAGTGACTGGACTGGGCTCAGCTGTGTATACTAGTGACTGGACTAGGCTCAGCTATGTATACTAGTGACTGGACTGGGCTCAGCTATGTATGCTAGTGACTGGACTGGGCTCAGCTGTGTATACTAGTGACTGGACTGGGCTCAGCTGTGTATACTAGTGACTGGACTGGGCTCAGCTATATATACTAGTGACTGGACTGGGCTCAGCTGTGTATACTAGTGACTGGTCTGGGCTCAGCTGTGTATACTAGTGACTGGACTGGGCTCAGCTATGTATACTAGTGACTGGACTGGGCTCAGCTATGTATACTAGTGACTGGACTGGGCTCAGCTTTGTATAGGAGTTACCGGGCTAAGCCAAGCTTTGTATGCTAGTGACCAGTTTGTGCTAACACTTCATGACAAGGCAAAATATCAGCATCTACTTTATATACTGTTAGTAGATTGGGGTAAGGTATGTACACTAGGGTGGTGCACTGCATTATGGGAATTTTTTCATTTTTCTTTGTTACTTTCCACAAGCTTGGTTTTGTTCCTTCAACCAAAAGAAGAATGTATGTCAAAAACTGGCTCATTTGAACCATGTTTAGAGGTCGCTAGGACTTGAAGCTTTTATTTTATACATATACGGTATATAAAAAAATAAGATTTAACTTACCGGTAAATCTATTTCTCGTAGTCCGTAGTGGATGCTGGGGACTCCGTAAGGACCATGGGGAATAGACGGGCTCCGCAGGAGACATGGGCACTTTAAGAAAGAATTTATATTCTGGTGTGCTCTGGCTCCTCCCTCTATGTTCCTCCTCCAGACCTCAGTTAGAGAAACTGTGCCCGGAAGAGCTGACAGTACAAGGAAAGGATTTTGATAATCCAGGGTAAGATACATACCAGCCACACCAATCACACCGTATAACTTGTGATAACCTTACCCAGTTAACAGTATGAACAACAACAGAGCATCAGTTCAACCCTGATGAAACTATAACATAACCCTTATTTAAGCAATAACTATATACAAGCATTGCAGAAGAAGTCCGCACTTGGGACGGGCGCCCAGCATCCACTACGGACTACGAGAAATAGATTTACCGGTAAGTAAAATCTTATTTTCTCTAACGTCCTAGTGGATGCTGGGGACTCCGTAAGGACCATGGGGATTATACCAAAGCTCCCAAACGGGCGGGAGAGTGCGGATGACTCTGCAGCACCGAATGAGCAAACACAAGGTCCTCCTCAGCCAGGGTATCAAACTTGTAGAACTTTGCAAAAGTGTTTGAACCTGACCAAGTAGCCGCACGGCAAAGCTGTAATGCCGAGCCCCCTCGGGCAGCCACCCTAGAAGAGCCTACCTTCCTCGTGGAATGGGCCTTAACCGATTTAGGCAGCGGCAATCCAGCCGCAGAATGAGCCTGCTGAATCGTGTTACAGATCGAGCAATAGTTTGCTTTGAAGCAGGCGCCCCGGGCTTTTTGGAAGCATACAGGATAAACAAAGATTCTGTTTTCCTAACCCTAGCCGTTCTGGCTACATAAACCTTCAAAGCCCTGACCACATCAAGTAACTCGGAATCCTCCAAGTCAGTAGTAGCCACAGGCACCACAATAGGTTGGTTTTTATGAAAGGATGAAACCACTTTCGGCAGAAATTGTGGGCGGGTCCGCAATTCTGCTCTATCCGCATGGAAAACCAGATAGGGGCTTTTATGTGACAAAGCCGCCAATTCTGACACACGCCTAGCCGAAGCCAAGGCTAGTAGCATGACCACCTTCCACGTGAGATATTTCAATTCCACCGTTTTGAGTGGTTCAAACCAGTGTGATTTCAGGAACCTCAACACCACGTTAAGATCCCAAGGTGCCACTGGAGGCACAAAAGGGGGCTGAATATGCAGCACTCCCTTTACAAACGTCTGAATTCAGGTAGAGAAGCCAGTTCTTTTTGAAAGAAAATGGATAGGGCCGAAATCTGGACCTTAATGGAACCCAATTTTAGGCCCAAAGTCACTCCCGACTGTAGGAAGTGAAGGAAACGGCCCAGCTGGAATTCCTCCATAGGGGCATTCCTGGCCTCACACCAAGCAACATATTTTCGCCATATACGGTGATAATGTTGAGCTGTCACGTCCTTCCTAGCCTTTATCAGCGTAGGAATAATAATAATAATAATAATAATAATTTTATTTATATAGCGCTCTTTCTCCAACAGGACTCAAGGCGCTTTACAGACATCAAAAACAATGCACATGATACAGAGGATTTGAGTAATACAACAATTGACAAGCAACAGACATAAAAGAAAACCTTAAACCCACAGAAAGCATAACGCAGGATTGGTGCAGGCATTTTGGGTAATAGCTTCCAAGGGTTGTGTATTCCACCCTCACAAGGTACAAGGTGCAGCAGCCATCTTAGGCGCTCGGCGTAGGATTACCCAGGGTGGGATAGTCCACCCCTAGAAGTGATGACACAAAATGGGGGTGATTTCAGAGTCCTACAGTTCAGAGTAGGGTTCCATCAAAACCATCAGGCCTATGTATTTTTCATCCCATCCACAAGTGTACCATATGGGGCAGCCATGTTGGGCGCACTTTGGAGGTTACACTGTGGGAGGTGAGCCATACAAGGGCCAAGGTCATATATGGGAAAACTGATGCTTATGTAGTAGTATGATGTACCCTGCATGTAGGGCACAATGGAAAGGTGTGCAATCAGTGGAGGTAAACATTACAGGAAAAACACATGGTGGGGTGGAAGCGAGCAATGGAGGGAATTAAAAAAAAAAAAAATAGCAGGTAACTAGTGGCAGAGTAGGATTGGGCTAACATTTTGATCAGATCTTAGTACGGGTGGGTAGGAGAATGTGGGGGGCATACTCAATACTCAGAAGCAATGGGGATATCCCTGCTGAACCTGGTCCTGTGCCCCACAGTTCCCTGTTCATCTTGGGGGTTAGGCCCGGGGGCAGGCTGAATGACCTCATCCGGAATGCCTTTTTCTGCTAGGATCCGGCGTTCAACCGCCATGCCGTCAAACGCAGCCGCGGTAAGTCTTGGAACAGACAGGACCCCTGTTGCAACAAGTCCTGTCTTAGAGGCAGAGGCCACGGGTCCTCTGTGAGCATTTCTTGCAGATCTGGATACCAAGTCCTTCTTGGCCAATCCGGAACAATGAGTATTGTTCTCACTCCTCTTTCTCTGACGTCCTAGTGGATGCTGGGAACTCCGTAAGGACCATGGGGAATAGCGGGCTCCGCAGGAGACTGGGCACTTTAAAAGAAAGATTAGGTACTATCTGGTGTGCACTGGCTCCTCCCTCTATGCCCCTCCTCCAGACCTCAGTTAGAATCTGTGCCCAGCCCGAGCTGGTTGCACACTAGGGGCTCTCCTGAGCTCCTAGAAAAGAAAGTATTTGTTAGGTTTTTTATTTTCAGTGAGATCTGCTGGCAACAGACTCACTGCTACGAGGGACTAAGGGGAGAAGAAGCGAACCTACCTGCTTGCAGCTAGCTTGGGCTTCTTAGGCTACTGGACACCATTAGCTCCAGAGGGATCGAACACAGGCCCAGCCTCGGTCGTCTGGTCCCGGAGCAGCGCCGCCGTCCCCCTTACAGAGCCAGAAGCAAGAAGAACGTCCTGGAAATCGGCGGCTGAAGACTTCGGTCTTCATTAAGGTAGCGCACAGCACTGCAGCTGTGCGCCATTGCTCCCTATGCACACCACATACTCCGGTCACTGATGGGTGCAGGGCGCTGGGGGAGGGGGGGGGGTGCCCTGGGCTGCAATTAGAGTACCTTAACTTTGGCAAACAACACATAATATAGCCAAATAAGCTAGATATGTATAAAAATCCCCTGCCATAATACAAATATAAGAGCGAGAGAAGTCCGCCGAAAAAGGGGCGGGGCTATCTCCCTCAGCACACTGGCGCCATTTTCTCTTCACAGTGCAGCTGGAAGACCGCTCCCCAGGCTCTCCCCTGCAGTTTACAGGCTCAAAGGGTTAAAAAGAGAGGGGGGCACTAAATTTAGGCGCAGACTGTATATAAAAAGCAGCTATAGGGATAAATCACTTTCTATTAGTGTAAATCCCTGATTAAATAGCGCTGTGGTGTGTGCTGGCATACTCTCTCTCTGTCTCCCCAAAGGACTTTGTGGGGTCCTGTCCTCAGTCAGAGCATTCCCTGTGTGTGTGTGGTGTGTCGGTACGGCTGTGTCGACTTGTTTGATGAGGAGGCTTATGTGGAGGCGGAGCAGGTGCCGATAAATGTGATGTCACCCCCTGCGGGGCCGACACCAGAGTGGGTGGATATGTGGAAGGTATTAACCGACAGTGTCAACTCCTTACATAAAAGGCTGGATGACGTAACAGCCATGGGACAGCCGGCTTCTCAGCCCGCGCCTGCCCAGGCGTCTCAAAGGCCATCAGGGGCTCAAAAACGCCCGCTACCTCAGATGGCAGACACAGATGTCGACACGGAGTCTGACTCCAGTGTCGACGAGGTTGAGACATATACACAATCCACTAGGGGCATCCGTTGCATGATTTCAGCAATGAAAAATGTGTTACACATTTCTGACATTAACCCAAGTACCACTAAAAAGGGGTTTTATGTTTGGGGAGAAAAAGCAGCCAGTGTTTTGTTCCCCCATCAGATGAATTGAATGAAGTGTGTGAAGAAGCGTGGGTTTCCCCCGATAAGGAACTGGTAATTTCTAAAAAGTTACTGATGGTGTACCCTTTCCCGCCAGAGGATAGGTCACGTTGGGAGATATCCCCTAGGGTGGATAAGGCGCTCACACGTTTGTCAAAAAAGGTGGCACTGCCGTCTCGGGATACGGCCACCTTGAAGGAGCCTGCTGATAGAAAGCAGGAGGAAATCCTGAAGTCTGTATATACACACTCAGGTACTATACTGAGACCTGCAATTGCCTCAGCATGGAGGTGTAGTGCTGCTGCAGCGTGGTCTGATACCCTGTCAGATAATATTGTTACCCTCGACAGGGATACTATTTTGCTAACCATAGAGCATATTAAAGACGTCGTCTTATATATGAGGGATGCACAGAGGGATATTTGCCGGCTGGCATCCAGAATTAATGCAATGTCCATTTCTGCCAGGAGGGTATTATGGACCCGGCAGTGGACAGGTGATGCTGATTCTAAAAGGCACATGGAGATTCTGCCTTATAAGGGTGAGGAATTGTTTGTGGATGGTCTCTCTGACCTCGTTTCCACAGCAACAGCTGGGAAGTCAACATTTTTACCTCAGGTTCCCTCACAGCCTAAGAAAGCACCGTATTATCAGGTACAGTACTTTCGGCCTCAGAAAAGCAAGCGGGTCCAAAGCGCTTCCTTTCTGCCAGAGGCAAGGGAAGAAGGAAAAAGGCTGCACCAGACAGCCAGTTCCCAGGATCAAAAATCTTCCCCCGCTTCCTCTAAGTCCACCGCATGGCGCTGGGCTCCACAGGCTGAGCCAGGTGCGGTGGGGGGCGCTTCTCCGGAACTTCAGCGACCAGTGGGCTCGCTCACAGATGGATCCCTGGGTTCTGCAAGTAGTATCACAGGGATACAAGCTGGAGTTCGAGGCGACTCCCCCTCGCCGTTACCTCAAATCAGCCTTGCCTGCTGCCCTCAGAGAAAGGGAGGTAGTACTGGCGGCAATTCACAAGCTGTATCTTCAGCAGGTGATAATCAAGGTACCCCTCCTTCAACACGGACGGGGTTACTATTCCACAATGTTGTGGTACCGAAACCAGATGGTTCGGTGAGACCCATTCTAAATTTAAAATCCTTGAACATTTATATAAAAAAGTTCAAGTTCAAAGTACCTCAAGGTTGTGGTACAGGACTGTCATTACCAATTCCAGACGTTGCCGTCTGGTCTGTCCACGGCACCGTGGGTATTTACCAAGGTAATGGCCGAAATTATAATGCTCCTCCAAAAAAAGGGAGTCATGATTATTCCGTACTTGGACGATCTCCTTATAAAGGCGAGGTCCAAAGAGCAGTTGCTAGTCGGCGTGGCACTATCTCAGGAAGCACGGCTGGATTCTGAATATCCCAAAGTCGCAGCTGATTCCTGCGACGCGTCTGCTGTTCTTGGGCATGATTCTGGACACAGAACAGAAGAAGATATTTCTCCCGGAGGAGAAGGCCCAGGAATTATCATCTCTGGTCAGGGACCTCCTGAAACCAAAGCAGGTGTTGGTGCATCACTGCACGCGAGTCCTGGGAAAGATGGTAGCTTCTTACGAAGCAATTCCCTTCGGCAGATTCCATGCAAGGATCTTCCAGTGGGATCTGTTGGACAAGTGGTCCGGATCGCATCTCCAGATGCATCGGTTAATCACCCTGTCCCCGAGGGCCAGGGTGTCTCTGCTGTGGTGGCTGCAGAGTGCTCATCTGCTCGAAGGCCGCAGATTCGGCATACAGGACTGGGTCCTGGTGACCACGGATGCAAGCCTCCGAGGTTGTGGGGCAGTCACCCAGGGAAGAAACTTCCAAGGACAATGGTCAAGTCAGGAAACTTCCCTACACATAAATATTCTGGAACTAAGGGACATTTACAACGCCCTGAGTCAAGCAGAACCCCTGCTTCAAAACCAACCGGTTCTGATTCAGTCAGACAACATCACTGCGGTCGCCCATGTACACCGCCAGGGCGGCACAAGAAGCAGGATGGCAATGGCAGAAGCCACAAGGATTCTTTGATGGCGGAGAATCACGTGATAGCACTGTCAGCAGTGTTCATTCCGGGAGTGGACAACTGGGAAGCAGACTTCCTCAGCAGGCACGACCTCCACCCGGGAGAGTGGGGACTTTATCCAGAAGTCTTCCAGCTGATTGTGAACCGTTGGGAACGGCCACAGGTGGACATGATGGCGTCCCGCCTCAACAAAAAGCTACAAAGATATTGCACCAGGTCAAGGGACCCTCAGGCGATAGCTGTGGACGCTCTAGTGACACCGTGGGTGTACCAGTCGGTTTATGTGTTCCCTCCTCTTCCTCTCATACCGAAGGTACTGAGAATAATAAGAAGGAGAGGAGTAAGAACTATACTCATTGTTCCGGATTGGCCAAGAAGAGCTTGGTACCCAGAACTTCAAGAAATGATCTCAGAGGACCCTTGGCCTCTGCTGCTCAGACAGGACCTGCTACTGCAGGGGCCCTGTCTGTTCCAAGACTTACCGCGGCTGCGTTTGACGGTATGGTGGTTGAACACCGGATCCTAAAGGAAAAGGGCATTCCGGAGGAGGTCATTCCTACGCTGATTAAAGCTAGGAAGGATGTGACCGCAAAACATTATCACCGCATATGGCGGAAATATGTTGCTTGGTGTGAGGCCTGGAAGGCCCCAAAGGAGGAATTTCAGCTGGGTCGATTTCTGCACTTCCTACAGTCAGGGGTGACTATGGGCCTCAAATTGGGTTCCATTAAGGTCCAGATTTTGGCTCTGTCGATTTTCTTCCAAAAGGAACTGGCTTCACTGCCTGAAGTTCAGACTTTTGTTAAAGGAGTGCTGCATATTCAGCCCCCTTTTGTGCCTCCAGTGGCACCTTGGGATCTCAACGTGGTGTTGGATTTCCTAAAGTCACATTGGTTGAGCCACTTAAAACCGTGGAGCAAAAATATCTCACGCGGAAAGTGGTCATGCTGTTGGCCTTGGCTTGGGCCAGGCGTGTATCAGAATTGGCGGTTTTGTCATGTAAAAGCCCTTTTCTGATTTTTCATATGAATAGGGTGGAATTGAGGACTCGTTCCCAATTTCTTCCTCAGGTGGTATCAGCGTTTCATTTGAACCAACCTATTGTGGTGCCTGCGGCTACTCGGGACTTGGAGGATTCCAAGTTGCTGGACGTAGTCAGGGCCCTGAAAATCTATGTTTCCAGGATGGCTAGAGTCAGGAAAACTGACTCGCTATTTATCCTGTATGCACCCAACAAGCTGGGTGCTCCTGCTTCAAAGCAGACTATTGCTCGCTGGATCTATAGCACGATTCAACTTGCACATTCTGCGGCTGGACTGCCGCATCCTATATCAGTAAAAGCCCATTCCACGAGGAAGGTGGGCTCTTCTTGGGCGGCTGCCCGAGGGGTCTCGGCTTTACAGATTTGCCGAGCTGCTACTTGGTCGGGTTCAAACACATTTGCAAAATTCTACAAGTTTGATACCCTGGCTGAGGAGGAGGACCTTGAGTTTGCTCATTCGGTGCTGCAGAGTCATCCGCACTCTCCCGCCCGTTTGGGAGCTTTGGTATAATCCCCATGGTCCTTACGGAGTTCCCAGCATCCACTAGGACGTCAGAGAAAATAAGAATTTACTCACCGGTAATTCTATTTCTCGTAGTCCGTAGTGGATGCTGGGCGCCCATCCCAAGTGCGGATTGTCTGCAATACTTGTATATAGTTATTGCCTAACTAAAGGGTTATTGTTATGAGCCATCTTTTCGTGAGGCTCAGTTGTTATTCATACTGTTAACTGGGTATAGTATCACGAGTTGTACGGTGTGATTGGTGTGGCTGGTATGAGTTTTACCCGGGATTCCAAATCCTTTCCTTATTGTGTCAGCTCTTCCTGGCACAGTTTCCCTAACTGAGGTCTGGAGGAGGGGCATAGAGGGAGGAGCCAGTGCACACCAGATAGTACCTAATCTTTCTTTTAGAGTGCCCAGTCTCCTGCGGAGCCCGCTATTCCCCATGGTCCTTACGGAGTTCCCAGCATCCACTACGGACTACGAGAAATAGAATTACCGGTAAGTAAATTCTTATTTTTTCTTATGATTCTCAGCACCTTGGGTATGAGAGGAAGAGGAGGAAATACATAGACCGGCTGGAACACCCACGGTGTCACCAGTGCGTCCACAGCTATCGCCTGAGGGTCTCTTGACCTGGCGCAATACCTCTGTAGCTTTTTGTTGAGGCAGGATGCCATCATGTCCACCTGTGGCAGTTCCCACCGACTTGCAATCTGCGTGAAGACTTCTTGATGAAGTCCCCACTCTCCCGGGTGGAGGTCGTGCCTGCTGAGGAAGTCTGCTTCCTAGTTGTCCACTCCCGGGATGAACACTGCTGACAGTGCGCTTACGTGATTCTCCTCCCAGCGAAGAATTCTGGTGGCTTCCACCATCGCCACCCTGCTCCTTGTGCCGCCTTGTCGGTTTACATGAGCCACAGCGGTGATGTTGTCTGACTGAATCAGAACCGGTTGGTCGCGAAGCAGGGTCTCCGCTTGACGTAGGGCGTTGTATATGGCCCTTAGTTCCAGGATGTTGATGTGAAGGCAAGTCTCCTGACTTGACCACAGACCTTGGAAATTTCTTCCCTGTGTGACTGCCCCCCACCCTCGGAGGCTTGCATCCGTGGTCACTAGGACCCAGTCCTGAATGCCGAATTTGCGGCCCTCGAGAAGGTGAGCACTCTGCAGCCACCACAGGAGAGACACCCTGGCCCTTGGGGATAGGGTGATTAACCGATGCATCTGAAGATGTGATCCGGACCATTTGTCCAGTAAGTCCCATTGAAAGGTCCTCGCATGGAACCTGCCGAAGGGAATGGCCTCGTATGATGCCACCATCTTTCCCAGGACTCGAGTGCAGTGATGCACCGACACCTGTTTTGGTTTTAATAGGTTTCTGACCAGTGTCATGAGTTCCTGAGCCTTCTCCATTGGGAGATAAACCCTTTTCTGGTCTGTGTCCAGAATCATGCCCAGGAAAGGCAGACGAGTCGTAGGAATCAACTGCGACTTTGGAATATTTAGAATCCAGCAGTGTTGTCGTAACACTTCCAGAGAACGTGCTACGCTGATAAGCAACTGCTCTCTTGACCTCGCTTTTATGAGGAGATCGTCCAAGTATGGGACAATGATGACCCCTTGCTTCCGCAGAAGTACCATCATTTCCGCCATTACCTTGGTAAATATTCTCGGTGCCGTGGAGAGGCCAAACGGCAACGTCTGAAATTGGTAATGACAATCCTGTACCACAAATCTGAGGTACGCCTGATGAGGTGGATAAATGGGGACATGAAGGTATGCATCCTTTATGTCCAGAGACACCATAAAATCCCCCCCTTCCAGGCTTGCGATGACCGCTCTGAGCGATTCCATCTTGAACTTGAACCTTTTCAGGTATATGTTCAGGGATTTTAAATTCAATATTGGTCTGACCGAACTGTCCGGTTTCGGTACTACAAACATGGTCGAATAATAACCCCTTCCTTGTTGAAGGAGGGGAACCTTGACCACCACCTGTTGAAGATACAATTTGTGAATTGCAGTTAGCACTATTTCCCTCTCGTGGGGGGAAGCTGGCAGGGCCGATTTGAGGTATCGGTGAGGGGGCATCTCTTCGAATTCCAGCTTGTATCCCTGAGACATTACTCAGGGATCCAACTGGGAGTGAACCCACTTGTGGCTGAAATTTCGGAGACGCGCCCCCACCGGGCCTAGCTCCGCCTGTGGAGCCCCAGCGTCATGCGGTGGATTTTGTGGAAGCAGGGGAGGACTTCTGTTCCTGGGAACTAGCTGTGTTGTGCAGCTTCTTTCCTCTGCCCCTGGCAAGAAAGGACGCACCTCGGACTTTCTTGCTTTTCTGTGATCGAAAAGACTGCATTTGGTAATACGGTGCTTTCTTAGGTTGTGAGGAAACATATGGCAAAAAATTTGACTTTCCAGCAGTAGCTGTGAAGACCAGGTCCGAGAGACCCTCCCCAAACAATTCCTCAACCTTGTAAGGTAAAACCTCCATGTGCCTTTTTGAGTCGGCATCACCTGTCCATTGCCGAGTCCACAGGACCCTTCTGGCAGAAATCGACATAGCATTTATTCTAGAACCCAGTAGACTAATGTCTCTTTGAGCATCTCTCATATATAGGACAGCGTCTTTTATATGCCCCAGGGTCATCAATATAGTATCCTTGTCTAAGGTATCAAGTTCCTCAGACAGGGTGTCCGTCCATGCTGCTACAGCACTACACACCCAGGCCGACGCGATCGCTGGCCTCAGTAAGGTACCTGAATGTGTATAAATGGACTTCAGGGTACCCTCTTGCTTTCTATCCGCAGCATATTTGAGGGTAGCCGTATCCTGTGATGGCAGGACTACCCTCTTGGATAAGCTTGTTAAAGCTTTATACACCCTAGGGGATGATTCCCGGCGTAACCTGTCCGTTGGCGGGAAAGGATATGCCATAAGAATCCGTTTGGAAATCTGCAGTTTTTTATCTGGAGATTCCCAAGCCTTTTCACATAACTCATTTAGCTCGTGTGAAGGGGGAAAGGTCACCACCTGCCTATTTTCCCCATACATATGAACCCTCTTGTCAGGGACTGGGGTTTCCTCTGTGATGTGCAACACATCCTTAATTGCTATAATCATATAACGGATGGATTTATGTAACTTTGCATCATCGTAATCGACACTGGAATCAGAATCCATGTCGGTATCTGTGTCAACAATTTGGGATAGTGGGCGCTTCTGAGACCCTGACGGCCTCTGCGACATAGGATCAGGCACGGGCTGAGACCCTGACTGTCCTAAGGCTTCAGCTTTTTCCAACCTTTTATGCAAGGAATTAACATTATCATTTAAAACCTTCCACATATCCATCCAATCAGGTGTCGGCGGAGACACCACATTTATTTGCTCCTGCTCTGTTTCCACATAGCCTTCCTCGTCAAACATGTCGACACAAGCGTACCGAAACACCACACACACACAGGGAATGCTCTTTTTGAAGACAGTTCCCCCACAAGGCCCTTTGGAGAGACAGAGAGAGAGTATGCCAGCATACACCCCAGCGCTATATAACCCAGGAATAACACAGTAACTTAATGTTAACCCAGTAGCCGCTGTTTATATTGATTTTTGCGCCTAATTATGTGCCCCCCCTCCCTTTTTACCCTCTTCTACCGTGTATCTGCAGGGGAGAGCCTGGGGAGCTTCCTCTCAGCGGAGCTGTGGAGAAAAAATGGCGCTGGTGAGTGCTGAGGAAGAAGCCCCGCCCCCTCAGCGGCGTGCTTCTGTCCCGCTTCAATGTACAATTTTTGGCGGGGGCTCATACATATATACAGCGCTCAACTGTATATATGCTAAACTTTTGCCAAAGAGGTCCCAATTGCTGCCCAGGGCGCCCCCCCCCTGCGCCCTGCACCCTTACAGTGACCGGAGTATGTGAGGTGTGTGTGGGAGCAATGGCGCACAGCTGCAGTGCTGTGCGCTACCTCAGTGAAGACCGGAGTCTTTTGCCGCCGATTTCGAAGTCTTCTTGCTTCTCATGCTCACCAGGCTTCTGTCTTCCGGCTCTGCGAGGGGGGACGGCGGCGCGGCTCTGGGATCGGACGACGAGGGTGAGATCCTGTGTACGATCCCTCTGGAGCTAATGGTGTCCAGTAGCCTAAGAAGCAGGACCTATCTGCAGAGAGTAGGGCTGCTTCTCTCCCCTCTGTCCCACGATGCAGAGAGTCTGTTGCCAGCAGAGCTCCCTGAAAATAAAAAACCTAACAAATACTTTCTTACAGCAAGCTCAGGAGAGCTCACTGAACAGCACCCAGCTCGTCCGGGCACAGATTCAAACTGAGGTCTGGAGGAGGGACATAGAGGGAGGAGCCAGAGCACACCAGAATCTAAATTCTTTCTTAAAGTGCCCATGTCTCCTGCGGAGCCCGTCTATTCCCCATGGTCCTTACGGAGTCCCCAGCATCCACTAGGACGTTAGAGAAATGTTGTTACGTTTCATGCACCAGGCCCCTTACATCAGGCTCGTTGGATGGCAAAGGCAATTTATTGCCTAAAAATATATATGTTTCAGAACCAGTTTGTTCTTTCAGCAACAGAGAAAAAAGGCGTCACTGAAATAAGTTTATTTGTAAGTCTCATCTAAGGCCGCTACTGGAATGAAGCCCCCATAGCCGAAAAAGACCCTCTAAATGATGTTAATCATCTTAAAGTCATCAAAAACATTCCAAATAGAAAGATTAGTACAGCTGCATCAGAAGCATTTTGTCATCATCATTGGTATTTTTCGGAATATTTGAGAGGTCTAGCTTTTTTCGATTCGCGAGTAACAGTTGAGTCTAAGCTTTGTATAGTAGTTACAGGGCTATAACCAGGCCGGGAGCGCCAACCGATTTTCGGGAGCTTCCCGGACGTTCCGGGCAAGTAGGCAAGTATGATGTACATTACACACAGATTGGGCTAATCCTCCATCCATCTGTCAAAAAACATAACCAAGAAGAGATTTAAAGTTATTCACGCTCAAGGCCTTATATTTCTGCGACCAATGTTCTGTTCTGAATTAATTTCAATAAGACTTTTATACTAAGTTCTTATTCTTGAACACTTTAAACATATGTCCATTTATGTAGCATAGTATTGGGGGTATCCAATTAGCCGCGATAACACAATCCGTGATCACGACCAATGTTGTTGCACCGAAAAATCGGGTTATCGCAGCCTGTGCGCTCCCGTTTATTTCACCTATCCTACTCCAAATTGGCGATTACGGCAATTGCATGATAATTTTAGCATAGGAAAATGTGGAGAAATCTGCCTGTACCCCCAAAAATGGCAAACTAATATCGGAAAAGATTATAGAAGTCTATTAGTGGCCATATAACTAATTGTATCATCAAATTGGGTCAAATGGCTTTTATATGCATTAATTTATATTTTATTTTTAAATACGGAAAAATTATAGAAAGCTATTTTTTTCTCTGCAAAAGTGCTCTCATTAAATTTGGGTACATAAAAATGGGTATAAGTGTATATTTGGGTCATTTTAGGGGATCTTAAAAAAAAAGTGGAAACGAACTGATTACTCCCACTTGCAAGCCTAAAAACACTTGTCACACTCATAAAGTACCCCAGTATACCTGTTCCGTACCTTGTACCCCATTTTCTATCACTTTGCATTTTTTGACCCCCAAAATGACAGGTCATTCATTATTGGCTGATTAAAAATAATTAAAAACTTCTAAGTGCCTAATTAGTCATGCTGGGGGGTGTCCCAGGGGTTCTGACCCAAATCCCTACATTTTTATCTTAAAATAGGGATTTTGCACTATTATTTATTATTATTTATTAGCAGTTTCTTATATAGCGCAGCATATTCCGTTGCGCTTTACAATTAGAACAACAATTATAGAATAAAACTGGGCAAAGACAGACAGACAGACAGACAGACAGAGGTAGGAAGGCCCTGCTCGCAAGCTTACAATCTATAGGGAAATAGGCATTGATACACAAGGATAGATGCTACTTGTCACATAATGGTTCCCCAGGTTGCTAGGTTCTTAATGGGTTGTATATGATATGATCACCCAGCAATGTTGGAAGACAAAATGTGAGTTTATGTGGACTGTACAGAGGGGATGTAACTTGATAGGGAAGCTGTGAAGGTTATGTGTGTGGGTCTGAAATTTGGTAGGCTTGTCTGAAGAGATGAGTTTTCAGAGAACGTTTAAAGGTTTGGAGACTAGAGGAGAGTCTTATTGTGCGTGGGAGTGCATTCCACAGAGTGGGTGAAGCCCGGGTAAAGTCCTGTAATTTTGAGTGGGAACAGGTAATACATGTGGATGAGAGACGCAGATCTTGTGCAGAGCGGAGAGGTCTTGTAGGGAGATATTTTGAGATGAGTGAGGAGATGTATGATGGTGCAGTTTGGTTAATAGCCACTACTTATCCATAGCTCTGAGATGGTGAAGAGAAAGCCACGATAAACCCTATGGAGACTTATGGGTGATAACTTATCACCGCTAATAGGATACCAAATTATAGCATATCGGTGGCGCGCATCTTCAGCGAGTACAGGGGGCTTTACAATGTACTCGGTGGACCTGATCACAGTGACGCCCCTGCACATAAGCGATTATACACCTAATTTGTAATCCTACTCCTAACTACTTAGTAGACTATGGGGTCAATCCAGTTTAAAGCAAGTTTGCTAAAGCAAGTTTGTTCCATGAAACTCACATACAGTACATTGCACGAATGCGTACCCAAGAAATGACAATTTTTGCGGTAATCACGGCCTGGGAGAAGTGCATGAAAACGTTTGTAAATTAACCTGGAAAGCAATGCAGGTTTTTAAAAGGTGTCGACAGGATGGTTTTTCCTCTTTTTATTAATAGTTGATAAATGATGAGTTTTTCAGCAAATAAAAGTCTTCCCAGCAAATTGGGGTAGAAACAAGTGTCTGTTTAGTCATTTTTCATTGTTTTTATACAGGTTTGTTAACACTTTTACCCATTACTGAGCTTTTAGAGAAATTCACCTGAAAACTAACATTTATTTATTGCCCAAATTCTGTTATTTAAACCCCCCAATTGCATGATTAGTCATTAGGAGCAGAGGTGTAGCGTGGAGCCATAGCACTCGGAGCAGGCTCATGTCATGCCCCCCCCCCCCCCCCCCCCAACCCCCCATATATATAAGCATTGGTTCCCACAGGGGAACAATCACACAATAGACCCCGCAGGAAAAAACACACACATATTGTCCCTGACAGGGCAAAAAAATCACATTGGCCCCCACAGAGGAAAACACACACACACACACACACACACACACACACACACACACACACACACACACACACATTGGTCTACACAAAGTAATGAGACCGCTAGATTCAATAATTGCACCCACATAAAAATAAAATAACACATTGATTCATAATAAATGAAACAAACACTGATTCCCCTAGCCCCCTAAGAAGACTAATATTACAGTATATGCTGTGCTGTCACCGATAGCTGAGAGCTAATTGCAGGAGACCATCCTCCAGTTGCTCCAGAAAGTCCAGACCAGTGAGTGCCTTCCTCCAGAGAGTCCAGACCAGGCCAGTGGGTTGAAACTTGGTTTCCCTCCCTCACAGCCCTAAGCCCTCATCACCTCACATCTCATCACCATCCTCAGCCTCTCATCACCATCCTCAGGCACAGCCCCATCATAATTCTCAGCGACAGCCCCCATCACCTTCCTCAGCCATAGCCCCATCAACATCCTCAGCCTTAGCCCCATCAACATCCTCAGCCATAGCCCCATCAACATCCTCAGCCATAGCCCCATCAACATCCTCAGCCATAGCCCCATCAACATCCTCAGCCATAGCCCCATCAACATCCTCAGGCATAGCCCCATCAACATCCTCAGCTATAGCCCCATCAACATCCTCAGCCATAGCCCCATCAACATCCTCAGCCTTAGCCCCATCAACATCCTTAGCCACAGCCCCGTCACCTTCCTCAGCCCCTTCCTCAGCCCTATTCCCTTTCTTAGCCCCATCACCATACTCAGCCACAGCCCCATCACCTTCCACGGCTCCATCATCATCCACAGTGCCCATAATCAGCCACGGCTCCATCACCATCCACAGCGCCCATCACTATCCTCAGCCACAGCCCCATCAGTAACCCTAGCCCCATCACCTTCCTCAGTCCACAACCCCATCACCTTCCTCAGCCCACAGCCCCTTACTCAGTCCAGGGCTGCCAAGAGAAATCCTGGGCCCTGGTACAACTTCCTGGGGCCCCCATGCCCCCTCTGGAGGGTGTGTGACCACAGCATGCTGGGGGCATAGCCACACCTCTTTGGGGGGTGCCTAGCACATGAGAAGTACCCACTCACAGGTGCATGGCATGCCTCCCAGCCAAGGCAGTACAGAGCCTCGCTGGGCCCAGGTGCTTTTCAGGGGGCATTTTAATTTGAAGCACTTCCCTAGCCACACTGCAGCCCAGCATACAGCAGCGTGACCTGGGCCCCTCCATCAAACCTGGGCCCAGGTAATTTGTACCCCCCCCCCCCTGCCTCTCTCAGCACCACTGACTCAATCCCATTACCTTCCTCAGCCCCCAGCCCCAATCACCTTCCTCAGCCCACAGACCCTAGTGCTGTCCCAGAATCTAGAGTGCATGCTCTAATCTCCGGGAAAATGGCACAGCAGCTATTTTCCCAGTGATTTTTCTACTGGGCATTAAGATGAAGCCTATTTTCTGTGTGTGACTGAGACTGTATTTGCACACAAAATGCTATGCTACAGTGTTTTCCTGGAAATCACTGTAACATGGCATTTCAGATGCAGATACTGTACAGTCGCAATTACACATAGAATATAGACATACTGCACATCATTGTAATCTGCTGCTCGTGCGTCCTATTACATTGCATCTAAAATCGATTTTCACTGAAAAAAATTGCAAATAAAGACGCTAGGAACTACTGAGTCTCGCTACGTCATGGTGCTGCTTGAAGGGCTGTTTAGCATGACTGCAGCAAGGATGCAAGAGGACACATCTGTACCTCCTGCATTGCCGCTGTCTTAGCTGGGGAATTTGCCTGCTGATGATGTGAAAGTACTTGGAAGCTGACGTGCTGCGGTTGGCTGGTTTCTGGTGTAAAGACAAGGATCTGTGTTAACAACTTTTATATCTGCTTTATTTCCACAGACCGTGCATTAGGCTATAAAATAGGGCATGTGTCAGTATCTTATCTCTTCTCATTGTGCATGCCGCGTGCCAGGTGATGACATCTTGTGTCAGTGCTTGTGCTGTGTTACCAGTCTGTAGTAGAAAGCTTTTGCTCGCAATTTGTATTGATTTTCTCTTAAAAACGTGCATCTGTGCAGCTGATAGAGTGGGATCGTCTTGTTAAACAAGGTCTCAGTTTTCTGGCTGAGATGCTTTCTGAGACAGAACAAGACTTTCTTTTCATCAGCTGATAAAGATTGTATGACATTCCCTGTAACGCTTCACCCTCTGTAATAAAGACGGAGTGAGCGATATTAACCTGCTTTGCCACTACCAATCCATCTCTCCCCACCATCCCACCTTCATTTTCTCTTATTCTCTTCTCTCTCCACTGCCTCCATCTCTCTCTCTCTCTCTCTCTCTCACACACACACACGCACACACACACACACACACACACACACACACACACACACACACACACACTCCCCTCTCATTCTCTCTCTCCACCACCTCCATCTCTTTCTGTCACTCTTTTCCACTCTCCTCCTCTCTTTTCTCCCCTTCTGTCTCTCTCACTCTGCCATCCCTTTTCTCTTTCTTAAGGCCCGTACACACTGGCCGATATATCGCGGGTCCGTCGGCCAGTATTTACGGCCGATACGTCTGTGAACTCCGTCGTTCACAGACGTATCGCGTCGGTCCCGCAGCACAGCCGACAGCCAATATATCTACTGATATATCGGCGCGTCGCTGTGTGCGTACGGCGGTCAGCCGACTGCCCGTACACATGCTGCGGCGGCCGGCGGTGATTGACAGCTGAACTGGGCGGGCGTGTGTACACGCCCGCCCAGTTCATGACGTCAGTCCCCGACAGATCGGGCAGTGTGTATGCTCAACACACTGCCCGATCCGTCCATAGATATATCTGCAGATCAATTGATCTGCAGATATATCTACTAGTGTGTACCCACCTTTACACTCTCATACTCTTTCTTCTTCACTCTTTCTGCCCCTTTCCTTCTCTTTCTCTCTCTCTCTCTCTCTCTCTCACTCTTTCTGCCCCCCTCCTTCTCACTCTATCTTTTTCTAAAACACTCTCTTGATCTCCCTTTTATCAAAGCTTATGCCAAATGCATAATTTATACTTATGTCTTATATGCAGTACATGTAATAAATATATAAGGATAAAACCAGGCAGTGCTCCAGAAATGTAGTCAAAGAGCAGCAACTCAGCAGCTAAGTTGAAGAAGAGATTTAATTGCTGTTCAATACATTCCTGGAGTTCCATCTGATTTTTTTTGTCCTTAGTACTGTGGTGATTCTGATTCCTGAGATTATCTGCCTGTCTGTCTTTCTATACCTAGTAATATGGTCTCGCTTCTGTTGCGGCAGTGAGAGCTGCATGTCGATCTCAGCACATTCTTTAGTGGATCGTTTTTATATATAGGCACAAGGCTGTCAGGTGGTACTTCTTTAGAATCCACTATAACATACTGTAGGCCAGTCCTTATAATAATATCCTTATAGCATTTTGCAGTTAATTGGGGGAATGTAATAGGATGTGAGAATCAGGAAGTGAGAGATTTTTTTTGAGAGTTCTCCTGATTTTTTTTTTAAAGTGGCAATCATTTACATGTCAAAGGCAGGTTGATTTTGCCATGTAAAGGATCGCCACTATAAAAAAAAAAGGAGAACTCACAAAATCTCTCACTTCCTGATTCCCAAACCCTATTACATTCCCCAATATATCACCAACCATGAAACATCGTATATAACAAGTATACACTAAAGTGCATTGTAAGGTATAAAATAACGTGTATATACAGTATGTGTGTGTGTGTGTGTGTGTGTGTGTGTGTGTGTGTGTGTGTGTGTGTGTGTGTGTGTGTGTGTGTGTGTGTGTGTGTATAAATAAATATATATATATATATTGCATGGGTATCCCTCACATATTTAATCCTGGCAATTGATCATGTTTAATCCAATAAGAAACATAATTCTAATGCCTTGTCTGTCCTATTGTGTGTTTCTACTTCATTCTTTTTCACATATAAACGTTAGGACATTTTAGTCTCTTACATAACTGAGACACTTTACCTCATATTTCCCATGTTTTATCAACTAAAACCTTTGCTTTTCTGTCTTCTCACCCCCTGTCTTGTGTGCAAACATTATCTGCCAATTGGCTGACAGTGTTTTTACATCCAAAATGCAAAGCAGACAGATGGGCGCCTCCGGAAAGAACATGACCAAGAGTACCAGCATCGGAGGGGACATGTATACACTGGAGAAGAATGACGGGAGCCAATCCGATACAGCGGTGGGCACAGTGGGTACAGGGAATAAGAAGAGACGCTCCAGCATTGGCGCCAAAATGGTGGCCATTGTAGGCCTGTCGCGGAAAAGTCGAAGTACCTCGCAGCTCAGCCAAACAGGTAGGATGTACTTATTTCTGCTGGAGTCAGTGGAGTGTGGGGATTTGTTTGTCCCGTGGTGGTGTTTTTATTCTTTCTTTTATTTGTTACGAATGACTTTATGACATGGAAACGTTTGTGTGTTAAAGCTTCTTTTTTTTTTTTTTTGCATCGAACAAAGGGGGTTATTCAGGTTTGTTAGCAAACCAAAAAATACACTAATGGGCAAAACCATTGTCGCACTGCAGGTGGGGCAGATGTAACATGTGCAGAGAGAGTTAGATTTGGGTGGGTTATATTGTTTCTGTGCAGGGTAAATACTGGCTGCTTTATTTTTACACTGCAATTTAGATTTCAGTTTGAACACACCCCACCCAAATCTAACTCTCTCTGCACATGTTACATCTGCCCCACCTGCAGTGCAGAATGGTTTTGCCCATTAGTGTGCATTTCTGGTTTGCTAACAAACCTGAATAAGGCTTAAAGTGCATTATTCAATGGTGCCTCCAAGTTTTTGTGTTAATGCACCACCAATGGTTGTGGACGAGATCATTGACCCTTTTGGTTAATACGTGCTCTGTACACATATATAATGGCTTATCATGGTTATATGAGATGAGGTTCTCGCTGTTCCACAACCACCTGATAAGTACTTGTGTGTTTCTGTTTTGTGTAAAGGGCCCTACACATTGATTGATCTGCCGCCGAGCTGCCCGACGGCGGATACGGCTGACGGGCGACCCGGCGGCAGGGGGGGCAGTGACGGGGGGAGTGAAGTTTCTTCACTCCCCCCGTCACCCGGCTCCATAGAAGTGTAGGCAAATATGGACGAGATCGTCCATATTGGCCTGCATGCACAGGCGACGGGGGACCAGCGATGAATGAGCGCGGGGCCGCGCATCGTTCATCGCCTGTGCCTCCACACTCAAAGATATGAACGGGATCTCATTCATTAATAATCGTTCATATCTTTGAGTATTATCACCCAGTGTGTAGGGCCTATTAGACAGTGCATAATGTTTGTGATTTCTGATTGCTGTGAGTTTGCTGTGATTATTTGTAATATTATTAAAAGTTGACTTTTGTCTATACTGTATCTGTAATATACACAATTGCATTTATTTGGGTCTTCAATAACCCAGTTTACCAAGTGATAATTTCACAGTCTGGTGCTGTCATCCCCATATGTGGTCAGTTGTATCGTACTGAAGCTGCCTAGCTATAGATAAACCCACTAAGAGAATGACAGATTAGTCAGTGCATGCTGAGTATATAAGTTAGTCATGCAATGAGACCGCATTAGAAGTGAGGCGTGCTAAGCTTAAATCATGCAGCAGGTGTTTCAAAGACATGGTATGGGTGAAACCTGTCTTCTGATTCTAAATCATTACACTCATTAATGGTAAAAATATTTTTTTTTGCATGAATAGCATTTCTTGTTTTACTATATACAGTATATACACCTGTGAAATAAAAAAACTATATTTATTTTTTTACATAAATTTATCACAAGGCTTTTGGAGATGATTTCATAAAAATCTCCATGCCCTAAAATATGCATTAGCACCGCATGATGATCAGACCAGATTTGACAAACTTCACTTGTTAAATGTTTTAGACAAAGCACTTCTAAAATAAGGCCAACTTCAGATGGCGTTATTAGAGGCTTTGGTCCATTTCCCTCACTCCTGCTCTGGCCTTCCTGGCCTCTGACAAGCAGAGTAGAGCCTGGAGCTGTCTTCTGTCATCAGCCTGTGTCTGATAGGACACAGACTGCATGCGGAAAGAAAATAAATGCTTACAATCCATAGCCACCGCTAGAAGCTACCACCATAGTCACCGCAAGAGGCTCCCATCATAGCCAGCCCAAGAGGCTACCACCGTAGTCACCGCAAGAGGCTCCCATCATAGCCAGCCCAAGAGGCTACCACCATAGTCACCCCAAGAGGCTACCACCATAGCCACAGCAAGAGGCTACCACCATAGCCACAGCAAGAGGCTACCACTGTAGTCACCCCAAGAGGCTTCCACCATAGCCACACTAATGGGCTAATTCAGACCTGATCGCTCTATAGCATTTTTTTGCAGCGCTGTGATCAGGTCAGAACTGCGCATGCTTATGCACCGCAATGTGCAGGCGCGTCGCACAGGTACAAAGCGGTTCGTTGCTCTGCAATGGGTTTGTGCGAAGAATACATTTGCATTGGCGTTCGCAAGGAGATTGACAGGAAGAAGCCGTTTGTGGGTGGCAACTGACCGTTTTCTGGGAGTGTTTGGAAAAATGCAGGCGTTCCCAAGCGTTTGCAGGGCAGGTGTCTGACGTTAATTCCAGTCCCAGACAGGCTGAAGTGATCGCAGCGGCTGAGTAAGTCCTGGGCAACTCAGAAACTTCACAAAATGTTTTTGTACCGCTCGGCTGCACATGCGATCGCACACTTGCACAGCTAAAATACACTCCCTGGTTGGTGGCGACTATGTGAATGCAGGACTGCAAAAAACAGCTAGCGAGCGATCATGTCTGAATTACCCCCTAAGAGGCTTCCACCGTAGTCACCCCAAGAGGCTACCAGCATAGCTCCCACCAAAGTCACAGCGAATATTATCAGAGGATTGTAGAACAAGAGGATCTTTTGCAGACCAATAAACCTGTGTTACCAATTCTGAACTCAGTAAATTCCTGTGAAGAGAAGTATGTGACCACTTCCATAAGGCACCTATATGGAGGATGGTCTTCAAGAAAACTGGTGGTCATATTATCATAAACATATAGACGATGTAGCCCATAATAACCACCATCCAGACCTGTGCGTTAATCTCCTGAAGTGTACTAGAATAGTTATATGTAATATGGTTTCTATCTCATTGCTCTAATAACCTTGCTATACAGATACAGCACACGTCTTATGAAGGGTAAAGGGCCCCCCAACACACTGGCAGATATCACTGCATGATATGAACGTTCTCGTTCATTAATGAACGAGAACTCGTTCATATCGTTCAGTGTGTAGGCACGAACAATTAACGATGCGCGGCCCTGCTCTCGTTAATCGTTGGTGCCACGTCTCTTATGCATGCAGGCCAATATGGACGAGATTGTCCATATTAGTATGCAGTGCTATGGAGCCGGGTGACGGGGGGAGTGAAGAAACTTCACTTCCCCCGTCACCTCCCCTCTGCCGCCGGGTCGCCCGTCAGCCATATCGGCGGTCGGGCAGCTTGGCGGCGGGTCGGCCAGTCTGTAGGGCCCTTAACCCACCGCCTGGAACTAAAGTAATATATTGACTAAATATAAACATAACAGAACTATAGAATTTGTTGAATGGATTGTGCAGTGTTCTCAGAGTCCACAAACAGACATATGATTTTATTAGTTTCTTGCTGTAGATCATTCAGTACTGATTGGTTACTGCTCAATTACTCTATTGCACCTATGTTAGTAAATGAGTCCCAGAGTCTGTATTCACTTCATCATCTCAGACAGGAAGCTTTTACACTCAAAACCTTAAACTTCTTTAAAACTGTGATGTGTTTGGTGCTACATCTTGCCTCAATATGCCACACAGTGGGAGGAGATACCTGGCGTGAGTGAGCTGACAGGTCCCGTGCAACTCCATTAGCGTAGGGCTTCTTTCTTTCCTGGAAATTTCTAGGAAAACACTGCAGTGTAGCATTTGGTATGCAGCTGCTTGTGCGTCGTATTTGCATCGCTTTGTGATTAAGACGCATTTTAGGTTGCGCGAAAAGACGCTCAGCGCTACCACTGCACGGCGTGATTAGAATGGCTGTTTAACATGCAGGGAGGCTAGACGTACGTGGACACATCTTTATGAAGCAAAGAAATGGGACAAGTTTTTAAAATTTATATTTTTAAAGTATGTGCCCATGAAACATTGAGAAGTAAAAGGTACTTCAGTGCCAGCCTTATACTCCCATGCGCATTAACAGTATTGGGATCTTGAGATTTGTTACATAATCCAAATAGATGATCTTAGTCTGAAGATCCTATTATAAACAGCACAAGCAATACTTATTATGTAACCAACGCAAGGAGCAGAAACCTTGGCCCTCATTCCGAGTTGTTCGCTCGGTATTTTTCATCGCATCGCAGTGAAAATCCGCTTAGTACGCATGCGCAAAGTTCGCACTGCGACTGCGCCAAGTAACTTTACTATGAAGATAGTATTTTTACTCACGGCTTTTTCTTCGCTCCGGCGATCGTAATGTGATTGACAGGAAATGGGTGTTACTGGGCGGAAACACGGCGTTTCAGGGGCGTGTGGCTGAAAACGCTACCGTTTCCGGAAAAAACGCAGGAGTGGCCGGAGAAACGGTGGGAGTGCCTGGGCGAACGCTGGGTGTGTTTGTGACGTCAACCAGGAACGACAAGCACTGAACTGATCGCACAGGCAGAGTAAGTCTGAAGCTACTCTGAAACTGCTAAGTAGTTAGTAATCGCAATATTGCGCATACATCGGTCGCAATTTTAAGAAGCTAAGATTCACTCCCAGTAGGCGGCGGCTTAGCGTGTGTAACTCTGCTAAATTCGCCTTGCGACCGATCAACTCGGAATGAGGGCCTTTGTCCCAATTTCATGATTAGAAAACTCAGGCTGCTATAGTCAGTGGTATTGTGGTAACTGGAATTGTACATTTTATACTCTGTACAGAGCCGGCCCTAACCAATATGATGCCCTAGGCAAGATTTTGGCTGGTGCCCCCTAGCACCACCGCTGGTTCTGCCTCTGACCTTGCACCTCTTTCCCAGCACCATCACCCCTCACCCATAGCAGTCCTTGTACCCCCTATATTTTAAATAGGAACAGTTCGCACATTTGACGCACAGCCCAAAAAGGGGCATCTTCTTGCTGGGAAGAGGCATGGCCACACAATAGTAACCCCAATTCCAATTACGCCACACAGTACTGCAACTTTATTCACATGTGATCATGCGATAGTGTCCATAATTCATATTACATCCCACAGTAGTATCACTTTACCTTATAAACGTTACTCCTCACAGTAGAGCCCCTTATTCACATTACATCACACTGAATTGCTCCTTATTTACATTACACCACACCTTATTGCTCTTTATTCACATTAGACGACACTGTAGTGCCCTTTCTATAGGCAACGCCACATAGTAGAGCACCTTATACACATAATGCCACACATTAGTAATGCATTTATACACAATTCCACACAGTAATGCCCCTTACACATATGAGACACATGAATGTCCTTATAAACATAATGCACCTTACACATTATGAAAACCTTTATTAATGCCCTTTTACACATAATGTCCCTTACACATATGCCGCACATTATTAATGCCCTTATACACATAATGACACACATAGTGCCCCCTACACATTTGCTGCACATTATTAGTGCCCCTATACACATAATGACACACATACAGTAGTACCCTATTACACATATGCCGCACATTATTAATGCCCTTATACACATAATGACACACATAGTGGCCCTTTACACATATGTTGCACATTATTAAAGCATTTTTACTAGAGATGAGCGAGGTTCGGTTTTACTCGGTTTTACTCGGTTCTCAAAACGGCATCTTATTGGCTATCCAAAACACGCGACATCCGTGAGCCAATAAGATGCCGTTTTGAGAACCGAGTAAAACCGAGTAAAACCGAGTAAAACCGAACCCGCTCATCACTAATTTTTACATGACACACATAATGCTTCTTACACATATTCTGAACACTACTGCACAACCAACCCACTCACATGCACACAGCACTCACACTGCCACTAACACTGTGACCTCTGCCTCTGCTTGGATACAGATGTGTCCTCACAAATCTTGCATCAATGCTAACGTCGGGCACCTTTTTTTTAATGAAATGCATCTTATTTGCATTGCTATGTGGCTAGGATGCACAAGCAGCTTCTGCTGATTAAACTGATATGCAGCATGCCTATATACTGTGTGAGACTGTGGCTGTATCTGCATATGAAATGCTACACACAGAATATAGGCATACCGCATATCATTTTAATCAGCAGAAGCTGATGATGCCCCATGGCATATCAAATGCCCTAGGCAATTGCCTAGTTTGCCTATGCCTATGGCCGGCTCTGACTCTGTATTCATGGTTTGTATATTTAAGGCACTATTTTAGTATTAGTTTTCTCTCCAGTTTTTTTAAGTTTGCAAATTAGGGGCTCATTCTGAGTTGGGAACATAGCAAAAAAAGAAGTAACTTTACACCTGGGTAAAACCATGCTGCACTGCAGGTGGGGCAGATGTAACATGTGCAGAGAGCTTTAGATTCAGGAGGAGCGTGTCCTAGCTCAAATCTAATTGCCGTGTGACATGGTTTGCCCAGGTACAAAGTTACTGCTTTTTTTGCTTTGGTCCCATTTCCAAGTCATCTTCACCTAAATCCGATATGGTGCGTCTGTGAATGTTGGTGCTTTGTTGTGTTGATTATATCTCTACTGTTCATTAATGATTTCCAGTCACGAAAATCAACACTGTCAGGGGCGTAACTAAAACTTTGTGGGCTCCCCAATTCAGGTCTACCCAGAGAGCCTAATTCAGATCTGATCGCAGCAGCAAAATCTTTCTCTAATGGGCAAAACCATGTGCAGTGCAGGTGGGGCAGATAAAACGTGCAGAGAGAGTTAGATTTGGGTGGGTTATATTGTTTCTGTGCAGGGTAAATACTGGCTGCTTTATTTTTACTCTACAATTTAAATTTTAGTTTGAACACACCCCACCCAAATCTAACTCTCTATGCACATGTTATATCTGCCCCACCTGCACTGCACATGGTTTTGACCATTAGAGAAGAAGTTTGCTGCTGTGATCAGGTCTTAGTTAGGCCCAGAGAATGACAACAGAGACAGAGAGAGTGCCAGCAAAAACACAGGGACAGAAAGAATAAGCATGGACAGATAGAGAGGCAACAGGGACGTAGGGACCAAGAGAGAGGCACAGGGAGGTAGCGACAAAGAGAAAGGCAGCAGGGACAAAGAGGCAGCAGTGACAGATAGAGAGGCTGCGGGGGTGGGGCGATACGGGGCATACATTTGGCTGGGTGCCGGTGGTGCTGCGGGCCCTGGAAGCATCTCGGACCCCATAGCAGCTGCACCCTCGGTAGTTATGCCACTGAGTCTTTGGAAAACAGTGACACAATTATCTAAAGACAATGATAGTGTGTATGCATCTTATTAATCAAAGACACATAATTATAGTTTACTGTTTCATTGCATTTTGTAGAAAGGTAAAATTGAGATGATGTAACTTCATAAACTAGCACCCACTGTTTGGTGGTTTTCAGAGCGTTAACATGCAGGTCGCACAGTGTTTCATGACACTTTCATCTGTAACCTTCATTTAATTACACTTGTGTTGTATAAGCTGATTCAGCCTATTGGGTATGAAACGTTGTCGCGCTTTGATTTTCCACATGGCCATATTGTCATTATCACTGTAAAAACACGACCATACTGTACTCTATCCATTAGCTCTCAGTGTGCGGAACTGCAGAATGTTCTAAGAAATTTTTCTCACCCGACATTCTGATCCAGATGATTTCAAACATGTCCTCAACAATTAAGTGTGTAACATACTTTGTGTGGGTGGTGCTGGTGAAAGCATTGCTTAAAGCAGAGCTATACGTGTGGCCCTGACACACATACTGTAGTATTCCCATCCCGGCACATGGAAATACAATCATCTGAATAGATGTAAATGGCCTGCATCAATCGCATCACACTAAACAGCACATATATATATATATATATATATATATATAAAACAAACGGGAACAGCCCGGCACTCCGCTCTAAATGTAAGCAACTGCTGTGGTGCCCTCCCAATCAGGGACACAGAGTCCCGAATAGACAAATATGGTAATGCGGGCGGCACTCCGAACAGACTTCACAGCGTAGGTAAATAAATCTTTATTGGGCCAACATGTTTCGGGGACCAAAACCCCGTCCTCAGGGCCAGACAAGGCTCAATACAATAACACATATACTTATATAAGCAAGACAAAACAAACATTAGTGCAGATCGTACTCACCTGCTCCACGGCGCTGCATACATACATACATACATACATACATACATACATTGGGACACCCATATCTGAAATGCTTGGGACCAGAGGTATTTTGGATTAATGATGGCATTTTGCATAGTACAATGAGATGTCTTGTTAATGGGACCCAAGTCTAAACACAAAATTAATTCATGTTTCTTATACACATAGCCTGACGGTAATTTTATATGGAATACATACTAAATCCCGGTGGTCACATGACCAACCGCAGCACACCGACCCTGAAGATCCTGACATTGGAAAGGGTATTTCTAGCCCGTCCCCTACCATAACCCTCGGGGGTTGGCGGCTATGGCTGACCCACTGAGGGTGCCGGCTTCGGCTAACCACCCCCCTCCCCCAGCGCCTAACCCTAACCCCCAAACCGCCCCGGGCCCTAACCAATACCCTGAACTTCACCTTCTGGATGTCGGCTAATCCGATGCCAGTCTCCTGAGTGGTGTCGGGATTCTGGCGGCAACACATGACTACCGACAGACAACATGCTGAATGCATCCCTTTTATATCATTTATTTCTCTAACGTCCTAGTGGATGCTGGGAACTCCGTAAGGACCATGGGGAATAGCGGGCTCCGAAGGAGGCTGGGCACTCTAGAAAGATCTTAGACTACCTGGTGTGCACTGGCTCCTCCCACTATGACCCTCCTCCAAGCCTCAGTTAGATTTCGTGCCCGGCCGAGGTTGGATGCACACTAGGGGCTCTCCTGAGCTCTTAGAAAGTTATAGTCTTAGAATTTGTTATTTTCAGTGAGACCTGCTGGCAACAGGCTCACTGCAGCGAGGGCGCCGCCGTCCCCCTTACAGAGCCAGAAGCAAGAAGATGGTCCGGAAAATCGGCGGCATGAAGACTCTGTCTTCACCAAGGTAGCGCACAGCACTGCAGCTGTGCACCATTGCTCCTCTCACACACTTCACACTCCGGTCACTGAGGGTGCAGGGCGCTGGGGGGGGCGCCCTGAGGCAGCAATAAAAACACCTTGGCTGGCTAAAATACCTCAATATATGGCCCCAGGGGCTATATATGAGGTAAATACCCCTGCCAGAATTCCATAAAAAACGGGAGAATAGGCCGCGAAAAAGGGGCGGAGCCTATCTCCTCAGCACACTGGCGCCATTTTTCCCTCACAGCTCGGCTGGAGGGAAGCTCCCTGGCTCTTCCCTGCAATTCTACAGTACAGTAAGAGGGAAAAGAGAGGGGGGGCATTAAAATTGGCACTGTATACAGTATATTATATAAAAGCTATTAGGGACATAACTCAGTTAGTCCCTGTATATATATAGCGCTCTGGTGTGTGCTGGCATACTCTTACTCTGTCCCCCCAAAGGGCTTTTGTGGGTCCTGTCCTCGTTTAGAGCATTCCCTGTGTGTCTGCGGTGTGTCGGTACGGCTGTGTTGACATGTTGAATGAGGAGGCTTATATGGTGACAGAACAGAGGCCGATATATGTGATGTCGCCCCCTGTGGGGCCGACACCAGAGTGGATGGATAGGTGAAAGGTATTAACCGACAGTGTCAACTCCTTACATAAAAGGGTGGATGACGTAACAGCTGTGGGACAGCCGGCTTCGCAGCCCGTGCCTGCCCAGGCGTCTCAAAGGCCATCAGGGGCTCAAAAACGCCCGCTCTCTCAGATGGCAGACACAGATGTCGACACGGAGTCTGACTCCAGTGTCGACAAGGTGGAGACATATACACAATCCACTAGGAACATCAGTGACGTGATCCCGGCAATAAAAAATGTGTTATACATTTCTGACTTTAACCCAAGCACCTCTAAAAATGGGTTTTAGGTTTGGGGAGAAAAAACAGGCAGTGTTTTGTTCCCCCATCAGATGAATAAATGAAGTGTGTGAAAGCGTGGGTTCCCCCGTTAAGAAACTGGTAATTTATAAAAAGTTACTGATGGCGTACCCTTTCCTGCCAGGTGGATAAGTTACGCTGGGAGATATCCCCTAGGGTGGATAAGGCGCTCACACGTTTGTCAAAAAAGGTGGCACTGCCGTCTTAGGATACGGCCACTTTAATAGGTACCTGTTGATAAAAAACAGGAGGCTATCCTGAAGTCTGTATTTACACACTCAGGTACTAGACTGAGACCTGCAGATAGTGCTGCTGCAGCGTGGTTGGTGACCCTGTCAAACAGGGATACTAGTTGGCAAACATAAAAACATATTAAAGACGTCGTCTTATATATGGGGGATGCACAGAGGGATATTTTGCCGGCTGGCATCCAAAATAAATGTAATGTCCATTCTGTCAGGAGGGTATTAGAGACCTGTCACTGGACAGGTGATGCTGACTTAAAAAGCGCATAGAGAGCCTTATAAGGGTGAGGAATTATTTGGGGATGGTCTCTGGGACCTCGTATCCACAGCAACTGCTGGGAAGAAATAATTTTACCTCAGGTTTCCTCACAGACAAAGGTACAGTCCTTTCGGCTTCAGAAAAGCAAGCGGGTCAAATGGCGCTTCCTTTCTGTACAGAGACAAGGGTAGAGGGAAAAAAGCTGCACCAGTCAGCCTGTTCCCAGAATCAAGATTCTTCCCCCGCCTCCTGTGAGGCCACACCATGACGCGGGTGCTCCACAGGTGTAGCCAGGTACGGTGGGGGGCCGTCTCAAAAATTTCAGCAATTAGTGGGCTCGCTCACAGGTGGATCCCTGTTTCTTTCAAGTAGTATTTCAGGGGTACAAGCTGGAATTCGAGATGTCTCCCCCCAGCCGTTTCCTAAAATATGCCTTGCTGACAACTCCCTCAGGCAGGGAGGCTGTGCTAGAGGCAATTAATAAGCGGTATTCCCAGCAGGTAATACTCAAGGTGCCCCTACTTCAACAAGGACGGGGTTACTATTCCACACGGGTTGGGGTACCGAAACCGCATGGTTCGGTGTGACCCATTTTATATTTAAAATCCTTGAACACAAAAATTCAAGTTCAAGATGGAATCGCTCAGGGCGGTTATTCCAAGCCTGGACGAGGGGGATTACATGGTATCCTGGGACATCAAGGATGCTTACCTGCATGTCCCCATTTACCATCCTCGCCAGGAGTACCTCAGATTTGTGGTACAGGATTACCATTACCAAGTCCAGACACTGCCGTTTGGACTGTACATGGCACCGAGGGTGTTTTATCAAGGTAATGGCCGAAATGTTGATACTCCTTCAAAGAAAAAAAAAAAAGGGAGTTGTAATTATCCCGTACTTGGACAATCTCGTTATAAGGGCGAGGTCCAAGGAGCAGTTGGTAGTCGGGGTAGCACTATTTTGGAAAGTGCTACAACAGCATGGTTGGATTCTAAACAGTCCAAAGTCACAGCTGGTTCCTATGACACGTCTACTGTTCCTGGGGATGGTTCTGGACATAAACCAGAAATAGTGTTTCTCCCGGAGGAGAAAGCCAAGGAGTTGTCATCTCTAGTCAGAGACCTCCTGAAGCCAAAATAGGTAGCGGTGCATCATTGCACGCGAGTCCTGGGAAAAATGGTAGCTTCCTACGAAGCAATCCCATTAGGCAGGTTCCATACAAGAACTTTTCAGAGGGACCTGTTGGACAAGTGGTCGTGATCGCATCTTCCGATGCATAGGCTGATAACCCTGTCTCCAAGGACCAGGGTATCTCTACTGTGGTGGCTGCAGAGTGCCCATCTTCAAGAGGGCCGCAGATTCGGCATACAGGACTGGGTCCTGGTAACCACGGATGCCAGCCTTCGAGGCTGGGGGGCAGTCACACAGGGAAGAAATTTCCAGGGACTTTGGTCAAGTCAGGTTATTTCCCTACACATAAATATTCTGGACCTGAGGGCCATTTACAATGCCCTGAGGCCGGCAAGGCCTCTGCTTCAAAACCAGCCGGTACTGATCCAATCAGACAACATCACGGCAGTCGCCCATGTAAACCAACAGGGCGGCACAAGAAGCAGGATGGCGATGGCAGAAGCCACAAGGATTCTCCGATAGCGGAAAATCATGTGTTAGCACTGTCAGCAGTGTTCATTCCCGGAGTGGACAACTGGGAAGCAGATCTTCTCAACAGACACGACCTCCACCCGGGAGAATGGGGACTTCCTCCAGAAGTCTTCCAATAGGATTGTACACCATTGGGAAAGGCCACAGGTGGACATGATGGCGTCCCGCCTCAACAAAAAGCTATAAAAGATATTGCACCGGGTCAAGGGACCCTCAGGCGATAGCTATGGACGCTCTGGTAACACCGTGGGTGTACCAGTCGGTTTATGTGTTCTCCCCTCTGCCTCTCATACCAAAGGTACTGAGAATAATAAGAAGGCGAGGAGTAAGAACGATACTCGTGGATGGCCAAGAAGAGCTTGGTACCCAGAACTTCAAGAATTTATATCAGAGGACCCATGGCCTCTGCCACTCAGACAGGACCTGCGGCAGCAGGGGCCCTGTCTGTTCCAAGACTTACCACGGCTGCGTTTGTCGGCATGGCGGTTGAACGCCGGATCCTGAAGGAAAAGGGCATTCCGGAGGAAGTCATTCCTACGCTTACTAAAGCCAGGAAAGAGGTTACAGCAACTCATTATCACCGCATATGGCGAAAATATGTTGCATGGTGTGAGGCCGAAAGGGCCTCAACAGAGGAATTTCAACTAGGTCGATTTCTGCATTTCCTGCAAGCAGGAGTGACTATGGGCCTTAAATTGGGTTCCATTAAGGTACAGATCTCGGCTCTGTCGATTTTCTTTCAAAAAGAACTAGCTTCAGTACCTGAAGTTCAGACATTTATAAAAGGAGTGCTGCAGAGTCAGCCCCCGTTTGTGCCTCCTGTGGCACCTTGGGATCTCAACGTGGTGTTGAGTTTCTTAAAATCACATTGGTTTGAACCACTAAAAACCGTGGATCTGAAATATCTCACGTGGAAGGTTGTTATTGGCCTTGGCTTCTGCCAGGCGAGTATCAAAGTTGGCGGCTTTGTCTTGTAAAAGCCCTTATTTGATTTTCCATATGGATAGGGCAGAATTGAGGACTCGTCCCCAGTTTCTCCCAAAGGTGGTGTCAGCGTTTCACCTGAACCAGCCTATTGTGGTGCCTAGGCTACTAGGGACTTGGAGGACTCCAAGTTGCTAGACGTTGTCAGGGCACTGAAAATATATGTTTCCAGAACGGCTAGAGTCAGAAAATCTGACTCGCTGTTTATCCTATATGCACCTAACAAGCTGGGTGCTCCTGCTTCTAAGCAGACTATTGCTCGTTGGATTTGTAGTACAATTCAGCTTGCACATACTGTGGCAGGCCTGCCACAGCCAAAATCTGTCAATGCCCATTCCACAAGGAAGGTGGGCTCATCTTGGGCGGCTGCCCGAGAGGTCTCGGCTTTACAACTTTGCCGAGCAGCTACTTGGTCAGGGGCAAACACGTTTGCAAAATTCTACAAATTTGATACCCTGGCTGAGGAGGACCTGGAGTTCTCTCATTCAGTGCTGCAGAGTCATCCGCACTCTCCCGCCCGTTTGGGAGCTTTGGTATAATCCCCATGGTCCTTACGGAGTTCCCAGCATCCACTAGGACGTTAGAGAAAATAAGAATTTACTCACCGGTAATTCTATTTCTCGTAGTCCGTAGTGGATGCTGGGCGCCCATCCCAAGTGCGGTTTATCTGCAATACTTGTACATAGTTATGGTTAACTAAATCGGGTTATTGTTGAGCCATCTGTTGAGAGGCTCTATTGTTTCATACTGTTAACTGTGTTTCATATCACGAGTTGTACGGTGTGATTGGTGTGGCTGGTATGAGTCTTACCCGGGATTCAAAATCCTTCCTTATTGTGTTCGCTCGTCCGGGCACAGTACCTAACTGAGGCTTGGAGGAGGGTCATAGTGGGAGGAGCCAGTGCACACCAGGTAGTCTAAGATCTTTCTAGAGTGCCCAGCCTCCTTCGGAGCCCGCTATTCCCCATGGTCCTTACGGAGTTCCCAGCATCCACTACGGACTACGAGAAATAGAATTACCGGTGAGTAAATTCTTATTTTAATAATTACATTTGTCACTGATGCACACCCCCAGCCCCACATCTTACCTTGTGCTGGCAAGTAGGTCCCACCATCTCCACGGTACAATCTTCCCAGTGATATTTGGGAAGAGGACGCATTCTGACAAGAGAACAAAGGCTCTGGCACATTGTCACTGGGAAGAGAAGGAGTATTCTCTGGATACAGGGTGTGCTGTGCAGCTGCCCCAGGACCCATGGGCACTTATGCATGGCACTCCATGCACCCATTATTAATACGTATTCTTAATGAACATTGAAGTGCTGATTCCAGAGCTCGCAATTGATGTATATATCATTTACTGGAGCTTATGCTTATAGGGTCTCATTCAGATGTGGTTGCTGATGCAATTGCTATTGCTATTTTTTCCTTTCCACAATTGCGACTATATGCTACTATGCCCAGAAGCATGGGGACGCCCACTGCTGCCTCCTCATTTCTGTTCGATGGCGTACAAGTGCTAAAACATTGGAACCATTGTCGCATATCGGATCATCATGCAGAGTCTGAGTGTCTCTGAAGACGTGCGGGCTGAGCTGCTCTCCCGGGACGCCGAGGGCTCTCCAGTAGCAAATAAGATCGCAACTAGTAATTTATGCACGCCCAGAAAATGGCTCCTGAATGGCCATGAGGCGCCTACATTTACCTGACCACTCCCCCTTACCACCCCCAAACGCCGTCTTCCTGACACTCACTTTGCGATTAATTCCTCATTGCGAGCGCTATCGCAGTTCATTCGCTGCACATGTGCACTGCGGCTCAGACGCATGCACAGTAAGAAAACATCGACCGACTTGCGTACTTCATCTGCTTTGTGACTGCATCAAAATGAGGCCCATAGTAATATCACTTGTGATTCATATTGAAATATATATATATATATATATTTTCTTCTAGAAGAGCTACAAAACTTTGATATATATTACTGATGGTCCTTATAGTAACCTCTCAAATCACCATATTAATCACATCTTAAGTCTGATAAGAAATTAATTGCAGGGAACATCCGCATTACAGATCCCTCTTCTGGGTTGAATAAGATGAAGTGTCTGAGTGCTGCAGGAGATATGGAGTGTGGTTTTGAGAACTTTGCAGATTACCTTGTTATCTCTGGGGGATCCTCATGTTGGTTCCCGTGACAGAAAAAATGTGATCCTATCTTACTAAGCTGCAAATAAACATATGTTGTGCAAACGAAACCATTCCTTCTGCCTTACTGTACAACTTGCCTTCACTTGCAGTGCAAACCTATTCTCTATAAAGCGCTGCGGAGTATCTGCATGCTATATAAATAACTTGTAATAAATAAATAATTAACTTTTCTTGTATGCACCCATTATTCTAACCGCAAACACCTGTTTTCCCACCTACCCCTGACTTCTCCACCCACATCATACTTTACTACTCACCTGGAATGTGCGGGAGATTCCTGGATCTTGGAGAGTTCTCCCAGTATACCTGGAAATTAGAATACCCGCTTGGATTCTGTCCACTAATGACACAATTTGCTGCGAATTGCGTTGTCATGGTTCAACACTTTCCAGTGATGCTGCAAATCACAACATTGACAAGGATCTCCTAGAAGGTAGTCAGTAAAGGCGGGTAAGCATGGCCCACGTACAGTACACCCCTTCCTCCTTCTTCAGAAACAAAATCGACACCATTTCATAAGATCATTCCTCCTGGTTCCACCCCTCCCCAAAGGCCCGCCCACCCAGCTGTTCCCCAATCAAATCTGTTTATTCTTCCCCATAACCAAGGACAAGGTTCCTGCCCTCACCTCATCATTTCAATTCACAACCTGCCCCCTCTATTCTGTACCCTCTTTTTTAAAATATGGCGTGGAGGTCCCCCGCCCCCAAACAGATAACCAAGCCTGGGCCTCTAAGCCTAGGGGTAGAGGTACTAAGCAGTGATGAAAGTGGAGAAGTGAGCCAGTGGAGAAGTTGCCTATGGCAACCAATAAGCTGCTCTGTGTACTTATAAATGTTGCGTCAGTGTTGCAAATTATAAATGTTGTGTCAATGCTGATTGGTTGCCATGGGCAACTTCTCCACTGGCTCACTTCTCCACTTTTATCACTACTTAGTACATCACCCCCTATATAGTCTGGTAGTGAAAAAGAGGGGAGAAAAACAGAATGGGTCCTTCCCCCCCAGAGCCGGATTATGGGAGGAACGACAAGGGCGGCTGTCCCGGGACCCCCACAGACTGATTTTTACATTGGAGCAGTCTCTCCCGCGGCCGCCGAGGAGCTCTGTATACAGTCAACAGCACACCCCGGCGGCTCAAACAGTGTCTCGGGGGATTTACCTTCACTATCACACGAGACACTGACTGAGCCGCTGGTGTGTGCTGCTGTCACCGGCTAGGCTGATGCCGACATGGGGGGGGTGTCTTTGGCAGCAAGATGTGTGTGTGCGTTTGCGAAGGGGGGGGGGGGGGGGTTTGCAGCAATTTGTTTGTGTCTGTGTTTTTACGCACAGGGGGGGGGGGAGGGGTGTCTTTGACAGCAATTTTAGTAGTGGGGGCCCCTACACGTTTGTTGCCCAGGGCACTCATCTGCCTTAATCTGGCCCGGCCCCCCGCCCCTCCCTGTTTTCTCTGTCTAGCACTAGGCTGAACCATCCTGGACTGTCGACACTATGGGGGTCATTCCGACCCGTTCGCTCGCTGCGTTTTAACGCAGCAGAGCGAACGGGTCCCTGCTGCACATGCGCCGGCGCCGTAGTGCGCTTGCGCATGCGGGGCAGCCGAAGGCCGTAGCAGGATAGCGATCGCCTCTGCCTGATTGACAGGCAGAGGCGATCGATGGGTGGGAGGGGGCCGAAATGGCAGCGTTTGGCCGCCGTTTCGTAGGCACGGTCCGGCCAATGCAGGCGTGGTCGAACCGAACGGGGGGGCGGACTGATATGCAGGGCGGACTAGCCCCGTGCTGGGCGTCTCCCCGCATATCAGGAAAGATGATCGTAGCTGTGCAAAATTTTGCACAGCTGCGATCACCTCGGAATGACCCCCTATATTCTTCTAATGGTCATTCAGTGTTCTGTTCTAAAGTGTGGTTGTGGAGGATTTTGAGCTTATTAAATCTGAGAGATGCAGTCCCATTGGTAACCCAGGGCTGTGGCGTCAGTTACCCCCTTCTGTTCTGCTGTCAGTTGTAGTAAGAGCAGCCTGGTGTTTTGGTGTTGGATTTAAAAAAATGACTGATAACGTTCAGTGACCAAACAAGACCCCCACGCAGGGGGCAGCCGCTACAGGCCTGGTTGTTTTGGAGGCATGAGGTGTCCACTCTTGTGAGGCTCCTGCTCTGCTCTTATGAGCTGAGCTTGTTTTGTTCAGACATTAGTAATTATACAATGTAAATTGATGTCCACTAATTTACAGACTGTTTATGGATACTTTCTAGTTTATAATGGAATGTCGGCAGTTTCTCACAGTACACTAGCAGCAGTTGCCCAGTGACTTACAGACACCCAGTATTCGCATTTGTGACGCTCTTTCTAGAAGTAGGGTAACCTACTCTCCCACCAGCCAGGGAGTCTAGCAGGGGATCCGGTCTCTAGGTCGACCACACTTAGGTCAACAGTCATTATGTCGACCACTATTGGTCGACATGCATTAGTTAGACAGGGTTTCTAGGTCGACATGTTTTAGGTCGACATGAGTGTTTCACAATTTTTTTTCTAATTTTTTAACTTTTTCATACTTTACGATCCACGTGAACTACAATTGGGAAGTTATCCTTGCCCGAAGCATGGAGAGTGAAGTGAGCCAAGTGAGGGGACTTGTTGCGCTAATTGGGGTTCCCGGTCACTCTACAAAGAAAACGACACTACATTTTTTTAAAAACCTCCTATCGACCTTTTGTCATGTCGACTTAATGCTTGTGTCGACTTAGTTACTGACGACCTAGGTGTGGTCGACCCTATGAACCACACCCGTCTAGCAGGCATTCCAGGAGAGCGAACACAGGCCATACATCTATGGCCCGATTCCCCATTCTGCTGATGAGAACCGCATTGGTACGATGTATACTGCCGCACTGGATCAAACGAACAATCAGTACTTATAGTCCCTGGTGCTTAGAGAGGTGGGTCAGGGGTGTTAAGGCGTGAAAGCAATACAGTGATGGCACCAGACACAAGCTAACTTTGTTTATTTGGGATTACATAGCTATTTAAATACGTTCTTTACGAGAAGTACATTTTGTGTGAACATTAACTGGGTGCAAGTCTGTAAGTTGTAGTCGCGCCTAGTCGTGGCTGCCTCTGCATACAAAAGGTTCCGTTACATTTTGTATGCAGATACAGCCGTAGTCGCACACAGAATACAGGCAGGCCACGTATCATTTTATTCAGCAGAGTCTGATTGTGCGACCTAGTCACAGAGTGATGTGAATAAGAATCACTCTCGGCAAAAAAGACGCCCTGGCGTTAGCAGAGCTGCCCGGGAACTTCTGGCTCCCTCACATCAGGCATCTTGCGGTGCATGGCGTATGGAGGCTAGATATATGAGGAGTGGATGCAAGGAGGAGGTAAGGTTCCCCGATGCATATAACTCAATATTCAATCGTAAAAACGCAAGTAAGCATAATCGTACTGGCCGTGTTTATAATAAAGTGTAAATCAGGTAGATGGAGAAGAAAATCCACTCTAGGGCTAATTCTGAGCCAGATGGATATCTGTGCATAGACGCAAATGGTGAGTTTTATCATATAGCGCATGCGCAAATGTGACTTTGCGCTTTTATTACGTATGTGGGTTTTATACTGAGTTGTACGGAACTTGGCTGGTTCTCTCTTTCCATTGGGAAATCGTGCGATGACGATTGTGGCGGCGGGCGTATAATCAGTAGTAAGTGTGGCTTTCTGCATGCAGATGCGCGGAGCCCCGCATTGGCTCTATTGAATCTTGCATAGGCTAAGGTAGTAAGTCTGGGTTCCACAGCTGCCCACAGCTATAGACACTTTATGTGGGCCTGCTGTAGTATGGGGTGTAGTATTGTATGCCGACGACCAGCATACCGGCGCTGGAATCCTGACCGCCGGCATACCGACAGCGTGGCGAGCGCAAATGAGCCCCTTGCGGGCTCGCTGCACTCGCCACGCTGCGGGCACGGTGGCGCACTACGCTATTTATCCAGGGGGGTCGTGGACCCCCAAGAGGGAGATAAAGTGTCGGTATGCTGGCTGTCGGGATTCCGGCGCCGGTATACTGTGCGCCGGGATCCCGACAGCCGGCAAACTGAACACCACGCGTAGTATGTGGTAATTTGCTGATGGGAGGAATTACCTCCATATGACTGACTACCAGTGACGACATATATTTCTTTCAGAGGCAGGGCAAATAAAATAATATGACCTGTGCAGGGGCGTCTGAGAGTTATACTGTAGTTGTGTTTATCATATACTTGAATATTGGAGACACGGTGTGTCGGATCCCTATGGTGCATGCACAGAAAGAGAGCAAAAACTCTGGCTCAATGCCAAAGTCTTTGCTAGCTCCTTTGTGGCGCCATCTTTTTGAAAACATCACTGGAAATATGACACCGTGGGAGAACCATAGGGATCCAGCACACTGCATTGGAGGCACAGCGGTCAGCAGAGGCAGTCCTAGGCATAGGCAGTATCGGAAAATGCCTAGGGGCATTTGGAAAAGTCATGGGGAACCTGCAGAAGCCTAGGGGCATCTAAGATCCGCTGTGTTGGCTCAATAATTCAGAAGTTATAACTGACAGTGGCTGTCCTCTGATGGTATGTTTCCGGCACAGCTGCACATTTGCGCAGCAGTGACATGCAGCAGAGCAGCAGCTTCCATAAGTGTGATGCTGGTGTGACCTAAGGTCATGTCAGCGTCATACACAACAAAGAGCATGAAGTGGAGGAGAGAAGCAGAGGGAAGACAGCAAAGGTAAGTACAGTAAATTATGAGAGCTTGTTAAAGAGAGAAGTTGGGAATTGGATTGCTGGAAACAAACAATAGGGAGAGTTTTGATTGCTGGATATGCACAAGAGGAAGAGACTTGATGGCTGGAGACACAAGGTGGGAAACGACATGATAGCTGGAGACACACAAGGGGAGAGACTTGATGAATGGAGACACAAGGTGGAGGAGATTTGATGGCTGGAGACATACAAAGTGGAGAGACTTGATGACCTGAGACACACAAGATGGAGAGATTTGATGGTTGGAGACACACAAGACGGAGAGTCTTGATGGCTTTAGACACAAGGTGGGGGAGACATGATGGCTGAAGACACACAGGGGGGAGAAATTTGATGACTGGAGACACACAAGGTGTGGGGAGAGACTTGATGACTGGAGACACACATGAGGGAGAAACTAGATGGCTATAGACACGGGTAGAAATTTGATGGCTGGAGAGACACAAGGGGGAGAGATTAGATGGCTGGAGAGACAGAGATTTGATGATGGAGACACGCAAGGGGGAGAGACTTGATGGCTGGAGATACACAAGATGGAGAGTCTTGATGGCTTTAGATACAAGGTTGGGGAAGACTTGATGGCTGAAGACACGGGGGGAGAAATTTGATGGCTGGAGACACACAAGGTGGAGCGATTTGATGGCTGGAGACACAGATTTGATGATGTGGACACGCAAGGGGGGAGAGACTTGATGGCTGGAGACACATAAAGGGGAGAGATGTGATGGCTGGAGACACACAAGAGGGGAGAGATGTGATGACTGGCAATACACAAGGGGAAGAGACTTGACGGCTGAAAACACACAGGGAGGAGAAATTTGATGGCTGGAGACACACAAGATGGAGAGACTTGTTGGCTGGAGACACACAAGACGGAGAGTCTTGATGGTTTTAGACACAAGGTGTGGGGAGACTTGATGGCTGAAGACACACGGGGGAGAAATTTGATGGCTGGATGCACACACGGTGTGGGGAGAGACTTGATGGCTGGAGACACACAAGAGGACGAAAGTAGATGGCTTTAGACACAGGGGGGGGGGGGGAATTTGATGGCTGGAGACACACAAGATGGAGAGATTTGATGGCTGGAGACACAGAGATTTGATGATGGAGACACGCAAGAGGGGAGAGACTTGATGGCTGGAGCCATATAAGGGGGAGAGATGTGATGGCTGGAAACACACAAGAGGGGAGAGTTGTGATGGCTGGAGACACACGAGGGAAGAGATGTGATGGCTGGAGACACATGAGGGGAGAGATGTGATGGCTAGAGACACACAAGGGGAGAGATGTGATGGCTGGCTGGAAATACACAAGGGGGAAGAGACTTGACGGCTGAAAACACACAAGGGGGAGAGACTTGATGACCTGAGACACACAAGATGGAGAGACTTGATGGCTGGAGACACACAAGACGGAGAGTCTTGATGGATTTAGATTCAAGGTGGGGAGAGATTTGATGGCTGGAGACACATCTTTGATGGATGGAGACACACAAGTGGGAGAGACTTGATGGCTGGAGACACACAAGATGAAGAAACTAGATGGCTTTAGACACGGGGGGAGAAATTGGATGGCTGGAGACACACAAGGGGGAGAGATTTGATAGATGGAGACACAGATTTGATGATGGAGACACGCAAGGGGAGAGACTTGTAGCTGGAGACACAAGGGGGAAAGATGTGATGGCTGGAGACACACAAGAGGGGAGAGACTTGACGTCTGAAAACACACAAGGGGGAGAAATTTGATGGCTGGAGACACACAAGAGGGTGAGACTTGTTGGCTGGAGACACACAAGAGGGTGAGACTTCTTGGCTGGAGAGACACAAGGGGGAGAGATTTGATGGCTGGAGACACATAAGGGGTAGAAATTTGATGGCTGGAGACACACAAGAAGGAGAGATTTGATGGCTGAAGACACTGACACCCTCTACCTCCCAAGTCGCCCAGTGTCAGAAGACCATGCCCATTTGGTGAGGCCATGAGGGAGAAAGTAGATGGCTTTAGACACAGGGGGGAGAAATTTGATGGCTGGAGACACACAAGATGGAGAGATTTGATGGCTGGAGACACAGAGATTTGATGATGGAGACACGCAAGAGGGGAGAGACTTGATGGCTGGAGACACATAAGGGGGAGAGATGTGATGGCTGGAAACACACAAGAGGGGAGAGATGTGATGGCTTGAGACACACAAGAGGGAAGAGATGTGATGGCTGGAGACACATGAGGGGAGAGATGTGATGGCTAGAGACACACAAGGGGAGAGACGTGATGGCTGGAAATACACAAGGGGGAAGAGACTTGACGGCTGAAAACACACAAGGGGGAGAGACTTGATGACCTGAGACACACAAGATGGAGAGATTTGATGGCTGAAGACACTGACACCCTCTACCTCCCAAGTCGCCCAGTGTCAGAAGACCACGCCCATTTGGTGAGGCCATGCCCCCTTTTTGGTTCCACATTGGGAGGGAGAGGAGGGGGCAGCACCAGTCAGAATCTTGCTTAGAGTATTACGTTGGTCAGGATCAGCCCCGGTGGTCGGAGTGTGTACTGCACCCATGATAGAGGTTCCACTGTACACTGGTCAGAGACTGACTAAATATTCTCTCCAAAGTGCAATAGAATATTTGGTTTTATTTCCATGAAAAAAAACTCATTAATTAGGTTTACTGATTATTAGTAAGTTGCCTTGTACAATTCAGTATACAACAAGCTATTATTAAGTAGGATGCATGTTGCTCATGCGTTAGTACAGTACATATACAGTATTCTCATATTGACTTTCTCGTCACAATTCATTCTCTGCCTGACGTTTCTATGCTAATTCTAATTAATGCAAATGATCTTGTCGCTCCTCCTTCCATCGGAACATTCTCAGCACCCGCAGGCGTTCTATCAACTCATCCTGTCTCTCTCCTGTTACTGTCAAAATGAAGAAATTGGCTAGAATGAGCAGCAGCTGCGAATCGGCTAAAAATACACCTGCAGCTTCCAGCATCCATATGAATATGCTGATGTGTCCCTGACTTCTGTAATAAAGTTTCTGTGAGTTTTACAGCCATCATCATGCTTTGCAAAGCTGGCCGATAAGTCTTAGGCAGCCTTGCCATATTGTATGTCTATTGGAGAGGAAGGAGACAGCGCCTAGGGCTTATAAAAATCACCCTGTTATCACCTGTCCCTTCGGTGTTGCCGGCACACGAATGTTTATCTCTCTGTAGCCTAAAATACCTGGAAATAATAGATGTGCAGCAATGAGTCCCCACTGTACAGTACGCTAAAGTATCTGTATACGATTGTTTTTGGGACGTCGTCGTGCTGCCTACTCAGCTGGCTTTGCTCTCCGGTGGGGGAGGCAGTGAAGACGTGACTGCTTGTACGCAATACATCCCATCTCAATGGTTTGTTTACACGCTCTTACTCTCATCTTTCTATCGTTCTCTCAGATGCCAGTCGTACATCACAAACATCAGCCAACATATGGCTTACAAAAGGCATGAATCAGGAGTTTTCTAGAAGAGAGACAAACAAATACAACTATAGTTTAGCCTATGGGAAAAGAACAGTGCTGGGTGAAACTTTTTTTTTCTTAATGGGAACTTGCTTCAAAGTGATTGAATGTAACAATAATTGTATTTGACATTGGCGCATTATAATGTGTAGAATACGGTCTGTTAGGTATTTCTAATTGTCACAGCGAGGCTGGTGCCTAAAACGTCTGGATACAAAGAACTAATGCCCATATTTATCAATGAGTGATACATTTCATCAGCTCCTAACTTCCATGTCACAGGCTGAGCTTGAAAAATGACAGCTAGGAGCGGATTGGCTGGTGCAATTTATCACTCACAGTGAAATTTATCACTCATTGATAAATAAAGGCATAAGTATCAAATAGAGTTGAGGTAAAAAAAGGAACAGACTAGATGGGCCAAGCGATTCTTGGGCCCAATTCAGATCTAATCGTAGATGTGCTAAATCTAGCACATTTACGATCAGTTTCTCTGACATACGGGGGGACGGCCCCGCATGTCAGGCCCTACACACACACACACACACACACGTGCAAAAGCATCACACGGCAGCAATGCTTTTGTACCTGATGAGTAGCTCCCTGCTAGGGCAGCTCCCAGGTCGCAGCGGCTGTGTGTGACGACACGCAGCCGCCGCGGCCCGCCCCCCCAATGGTCCGGACACGCCTCCGTTGACCGGACCGTGCCCCGCCCCCGCCAACAGTTCTCTAACGCCGTTCGCACGTCCCCTCCTGCCCCGCGGCCACCTCTGCCTGTCAATCAGGCACAGGCGATTGCAGCTCTGAGGTGCTGATAGCATCTCACTGGGCTTCCGGGGTGCGCACGCTCAGTGCGGCCGCTGCGCGTGCGCACTCCACAAAGTAATTCAGACTGCGATTGCTGCCGCTGCAGCGATGCAGTCTGCATTACCCCCTTTATATGTTGTCACATTTTATGTTTCTGTATCACAGCCAGCTGCATCACCACTTACTGCAGGTCAGGATGAGTCGCAATGATGCTCCGTAATAATACATGGGATATGATTGAATAAACTACAAAGCTAACTGCATGATTTTTGGGACTGTGATCAGTATATGATTAGTGTTCAAGTCTGGCCTCTATGGGGCTTATTCAGGTTTGTTAGCAAACCAAAAAAGTTAGTAATTGGGCAAAACAATGTTGCACTGCAGGTGGGGCAGATGTAACATGTGCAGAGAGAGTTAGATTTGGGTGGGTCATATTGTTTCTGTGCAGGGTAAATACTGTCTGCTTTATTTTTACACTGCAATTTAGATTTCAGTTTGAACACACCCCACCAAAATCTAAGTCTCTCTGCACATGTTACATCTGCCCCACCTGCAGTGCAATGTGGTTTTGCCCAATTGCTAACTTTTTTGGTTTGCTATCAACCGTGAATAACCCCCTATGTACGTATGAAGATCCCAATGCAAAATAGTATTGTAGCACATTGGATGAGAATGCAAATGTGCAATAGCGCACTGACATATCATTGGAGGTATGATCAAATAACTTATTACATAGAAACATAGAAACATAGAATTTGACGGCAGATAAGAACCACTTGGCCCATCTAGTCTGCCCCTTTTTTATTTTATCCTTTAGGCAATCTCAACCCTTTTTTAACCTTAATTCTTTGTAAGGATATTCATATGCCTGTCCCAAGCATGTTTAAATTGCCCTACAGTCTTAGCCTCTACCACCTCTGATGGGAGGCTATTCCACTTATCCACTACCCTTTCTGTGAAGTAATTTTTCCTTAAATTTCCCCTGAACCTCCCCCCCTCCAGTCTCAATGTTTGCCCTCGAGTTCTAATACTTTTTTTCCTTTGAAGAATGTTTCCCTCCTGAACTTTGTTAAGACCCTTGATATATTTGAAAGTTTCTATCATGTCCCCCCTTTCCCTTCTCTCCTCCAAACTATACATGTTAAGATCTTTTAGCCTTTCTGGGTAAGTTTTGTGATGTAGGCCATGCACTATTTTAGTTGCCCTTCTTTATACACGCTCTAATGTATTTATATCCTTCTGGAGATATGGTCTCCAGAACTGGACACAGTATTCCAGATGGGGCCGCACCAATGACCTATACAGTGGCATTATCACTTCTTTTTTCCTGCTACTGATTCCTCTCCCTATGCAACCAAGCATCTGACTTGCCTTTCTCATTGCTTTGTTGCATTGCTTTCCTGCCTTCAAGTCACTTGAAATAATGACTCCTAAATCCCTTTCCTCTTCAGTAGTTTCCATTATAGTACCCTTGATACTATATTTAGCCTTTGGGTTTTTGAGACCCAAGTGCATGATTTTGCATTTTTTAGCATTAAACTGTAGTTGCCACGTTCTTGACCATTTCTCAAGCCTACCTAGGTCATCATTCATTTGTTTTACCCCTCCCGGTGTGTCTACCCTGTTGCATATCTTTGTATCATCTGCAAAAAGGCATACCTTCCCTTCAATACCATCTGCAATGTCACCAACAAAGATATTAAAGAGAACTGGACCAAGTACAGATCCCTGGGGTACTCCACTGGTAACATTTCCCTCCATAGATTGTACTCCATTAACTACGACTGTTTGTTTCCTATCCTGCAACCACGCTCATTGTGTCCTAGTTGGTGAATGTCTTAAATGAGGCACAAGAACATTTATACTGTCTCATCCAGACGATCATTGTCTTCAGAGGCATGATAACACTTTTATGGCAGTGATCGGTAGAACACTTTTTTTCCCATATAATAGATAAAACATATGCAGTGTAGTTTTGATTAGACTTCTCAGGAGCTGTACAGTACCCAAACTCCATAGTAAAATGTTGGTAGGTGCCTGGTGATGCTGTTCCAGAGCAGAGTGCGGGACCCTTCTGAGCATGTGCATTCGGTGTGCCGTGAGTTTTTTTTGCTTTTGTCTAATAAGTTTAATACCGCTACACACTAATATCTTCTCCTCTTCTGTTTGGTACACCATCACCACCTTTGGCACTTCCAGCACACCACTTGACCTACTTCCATAGAAATGTTAACAGTTCTGGAAGATATTTGTGAGAGCTACAACTCCTACGGGGAGATTTACCAAACCTTCTAAAGAGTACAAGTGGACCTGTTGCCCAATGGGCATCTAGCTCACTATAAAGAATGTACTAAACAAATGAATGCTAGATTCTGATTAGTTGCTTTGAGCAAAGTTTTTCAAATCTCACCCCAACTGTCATTTCACAATTCACAGTAGGACGAAGTTTGAAGGGCGTGTCTGTCATAAGGGCCGTAGAGAGCCAGCCTGGGCCCAGTTACTGAAGGGGGCAAGGTCTAATCATGCGTCTGTGGCCACACACCCCTGCAAAATAACTATGAAAAATACAGCATGCGCTGCGACGTGCGGCAGCATGCTGCATAGAGGGGGAGGGGGGTGCCGTGAACCCTTATGCCAGTGGCGGATCCAGGGGTATTAGTATCTGCTCTCCCCATTTCTCGGCACCACTGTATTTCATAGTGGATGTACCCATGCCCCTGGTGGGTGTGGCCACATCTCAGTGGGAGTGGCCATGTGTAGTGCTTCTAGCAAAAAAAATGTGGATTGCGGATGAATACCTCCAAACATCCAGATTGGTTTCTATGGGCAACTTCTCCACGGTTCACTTCTCTCTTTTACCTGCTTGATGCATTAACTCCTTAGGGGCAGATGTATTAAGCCTGGAGAAGTAATATGATAAATCAGTGATAAGTGCAAGGTGATAACGCGCCAGACAATGAGCTCCAATATGTAAATTGACAGTTAGGAGCTGATTGGCTGGTGCGTTCTCACCTTGCACTTATCACTGCTTAATCAATTCTTCATGCTTAATACATCTGCCCTTTGATGAGATACAGAGCTCGTCCCGCATTACCATATCATTCACTAGACCATCCAGTAAGCGAGTGCTAGAGCCATTTGTTTCTCTGGAAAATGAAATTAAATTGGTTGCCATAAATAAATGGTTAATTTACAATTAATTTCATGCAAATTATTAAACATTTATTTTTCCGTTTGTAAATTTTAAACATTCTATTACTGACAACGGATCTGTCGGGATATATTGTAACTTTGATAGAATTATAATACACTGGCGTTTATAACACGCCTTAGTTAATACTTTATGCTTTAGTGCGCTTGAGTTCCATTAGCAGTTTTATGGGGGGGTTTTAATTATTCATGGCCTGGCTTGGCCTATTTTACTGTTCTTAAACTTTTGTGGCAAGAGATGCCGGGACCTACTTTAATAAGGAGAAATACAATTTACGGAACTAATTGCTCTATAAAAGGTAATGAGACCATTAACCCCCTACTGTAGCAATCACTGTTAAGTTGGATAATATACAGTACTATTGTACTGTATTGTGAATAGCTCTGACCATATTAGAAGTGTAGACAATAACCCAGCTTCAAACACGTCCGCTAAGTAATGTTTTAAAGTGTACCCAATGGTACAATCCATTTTGTAATATAGAAAAGCAATGGGGGTAATTCCAAGTTGATCGCAGCAGGAAACTTTTTAGCAGTTGGGCAAAACCATGTGCACTGCAGGGGGTGCAGATATAACACGTGCAGAGAGAGAGAGATTTGGGTGCGGTCAGTTCAATCTGCAATCTAAATTGCAGTGTAAAAATAAAGCAGCCAGTATTTACCCTGCACAGAAACAAAATAACCCACCCAAATCTAACTCTCTCTGCAAATGTTATATCTGCCCCCCCTGCAGTGCACATGGTTTTGCCCAACTGCTAAAAAATTTCCTGCTGCGATCAACTTGGAATTACCCCCAATGTACAGTGTATCAATTCACTAGATGCTAATACCATGATTCTGCACCTCGTGCCTCAGTGATGTTAATAGTTAGCTAGTGGATTGAAAGGCTGTGTTCTATTGCACATTGATTCAGTCCAGACAATGGCCCTCATTCCGAGTTGTTCGCTCGCAAGGCGATTTTAGCAGAGTTACACACGCTAAGCCGCCGCCTACTGGGAGTGAATCTTAGCTTCTTAAAATTGCGAACGATGTATTCGCAATATTGCGATTACAAACTACTTAGCAGTTTCAGAGTAGCTTCAGACTTACTCGGCATCTGCGATCAGTTCACTGCTTGTCGTTCCTGGTTTGACGTCACAAACACACCCAGCGTTCGCCCAGACACTCCTCCGTTTCTCCAGCCACTCCTGCGTTTTTTCCGGAAACGGTAGCGTTTTTATCCACACGCCCATAAAACGCCGTGTTTCCGCCCAGTAACACCCATTTCCTGTCAATCACACTACGATCGCCGGAACGAAGAAAAAGCCGTGAGTAAAAATACTATCTTCATAGCAAAATTACTTGGCGCAGTCGCAGTGCGAACATTGCGCATGCGTACTAAGCAGAAAAACGCTGCGATGCGAAGAAAATTACCGAGCGAACGACTCGGAATGAGGGCCAATGGGTGGCACTGTGGGATGGTGGTAAGTAATTTCTGGGGAGATCTATGACTAAAAAAATAAAATAAAAAAATCTGGCAAGTTTATCATTTTTTTCTAAAACCGTAACAACTTTTTTTCTAGTTATAAATTATTAATGGTCAGTCAGAAATATCGCCTAATTGGTAATAATGAAAATTATTGATAATACCATTCCTAATGCTCTTTGTTGCAAAAATACAGATTTTCTGGTTGTGCCATGTACACAAACACTGCTGCATGCACAAAGTTATTACAAACATTGTATAAAATGACCTTCAGACTGTGTGTATTCGGTGTATATGAAACATACATACATTCTGTGCTTAGACTCGAGTCCCATCCTCAAGATATCTCATTATGGTATGCAATTATTCCAAAATACGGAAAATACGATATCGAAAATATTTCTGGTCCCAAGCATTTCGTATATTGGAGAGACAACCTTTCTTTTCTAAAGTACATCTGTATATGTAACGATGACAGTACCCCCATCTTGTTTTGTATGCAGCTGAAACTCATTTCAGGTCAACAGCTTTTCTGCAGCATTAACAAGTTAAATGTTTTGCATGGTGCAGCAGCATTGTTTCAACAAAGTAAAAATACCACCTGTGGCCAAGTTCTATGCCCAGCATAGAGAAGGGAGAGAACTGGCCACCCAACTGCTCACGTTGGGGTATATTCAATTGAAGTCGAAAACTGCAGTCTGTCGAAAAGACGGCAGTTTTCGACTTTTTTTGGTCGAATCCTGATTCGACATATTCAATATTTTAAAAAATTTTTCGACAAGTCGAAAAGCACATGGATCGGCGGAATAGCTGCCGATCCACGTGTTAATGTCGAAAACGGGGCCAAATCCGACAGGTTTTGGCCCCCTTTTCGACCAACTCAGGCAGACCTCAAAATGATGTTGGACTGAGATGCGGACCTGGAGGAGGCAGGGGGGGGCGCAGGGAGACGGGGGGGCAGCCGGCGGGCATACAGGGAGGTCAGCGCTACAGTTGCGCTGCAGCTGGATGTCACTCACCCGCCCGACCTCACGGCAGCTTCCACCCGGCTCCAGCACGATGCTGGAGCCTGGTGGAAGCTGCCGTGAGGTCGGGCGGCTGAGTGACATCCTGCTGCAGCGCTACTGTAGCGCTGATGTCTCCTGTACGCCCGCCGGCTGTCCCCCCGCAGCTCGCCTCCCCTCGCCTCCTGCGTCCCATCTTCAATTCGACTTGAAAAAGTCGAATTAAAATGGGGATTGAATAGGGGTTGTCGGATCCATTCCGACAAATACATGTCGGAATGGATCCGACTTTAATTGAATATACCCCTTTATCCATACTGCTTAATGTCTTATTTTGCTCCCCAAGGGAGAGTGTCTAAGTGATACCATGTAGGGAGGCCAGTCCTGGGACTGTATGTCAATCCCGGGATTGAAAAAAGTTCAATGCTGGGATTCCCGGGAACCCGGAATCAAGCTGGTGGTGGCACTGGCAGGCAGCAGCAAGCAGCTCTCCATCCTCCTCCCGTACCTCAGTCCTTATCCCTCTCACCCCTGTCTCTCAGTCCTTATCCCTCTCACCCCCGTCTCTCAGTCCTTATTCCCCCACCCTTGACCCTCGTGCCTTATCACCCCACCCTCTCCCCGTCCCTCAGTCCTTATCTCCCCCCCCCATTGTCCCTTGGTCCTTGTAGCTCTCTCTCTCCACCCCCTCAGCCCTTATCTCTACCTCACCCCCTCAGTCTTATATCTCTCTCATAGTCAGACTCCCTCTGCTCCGCTGGTACACTTTGCTTCTCTCTCTACGGCTGCCTGGGCTGCTGTGTGTGAGCCCGTGAAACACTACATGCTGACGTGGGGCTGCATAGTGTGACTTCAGATGTCGTATCACGCTGCGCACAGCCGGCGGGTCGGCGCAGCGTCTGAGCGAGTGCTGCTCAGCATAAACAACAAATAAATACAGCAAAGACTGATCCCAAAATCCCCCTGATTTTAGGCCAAAATCCCAGGATCCCACCGATTCCAATCCCTGGATTGGCCACCCTAGCACCATGCGTCTAGCACCATGCGTCTTGCACCCTATAGTGCAAAAAAGCAAGGGCTGTGAGGAGCCCGACATAGCGAAGACTAAAAAGTAAACTGATCACGATGACTTCACTTCCTGTTGGTACCAGGCTGATCATCTGACCTGCAATGGGCTTGCGCAATCTAAAGATGATGTTAGCTGAGCAACCCATGCTCCAGAATGCTTTGTGAGTAATGGGGGCTGAGGTGATGCCTAACGCAGGAGATATTTCTGATATTTTATGCATTCGGCTTTCAGTAATTGCTCCTATAATAAAATGAAGTGGAAACCGCCTTTTTCATGTGATCTGGAGGAATTTACTTTGATATATAGACCTTTAAAGCAAGAGAAAATATTTCAAATGGATGATTATGCTCAGTAGTAATTGTTTCTGGATTTGAGGACCTCATAAACATCATACAGTTTAGTAGTCATGATCGAGCTGTCAGCAATATTAAAAACTATAAATTAAGCCATAGCGTGACTTTTAAATTCATGGGAATGCGTCTAACATTTTCCTAAAGGATTGGCATGGCATTCTCTGCTGGTTGGCATGGAAATACATTTTAATGATTGATATATTATAATAGGCAGGTGTCCCACATACTCCTGCATTAATAAATGAATTCCTGGCTGGAAGGAATGGGAATCTGTTTTGCAGCTGCCTGTGAGCAGAGCGTCAATCTCACACTTTGCAGATCTATAAAGTGCACATGTGATCTAAACAAGAGTTGCCAACTCCAATATTTTTCCTGTACATTATTATTCCTTCTACGTGAAGCAGCAAACATATTGTAGTATAAGCAAAGGCTGTAGCAAGTAGTGATTACTTAGGGTCTGCTCTGTGGTTAAAAGGATATTCTTTGTTTAAGTAAAGCAAAATTATTATTATTATTATTATTATTATTATTATTAACAGTTTCTTATATAGTGCAGCAAATTCCATTGTGCTTTACAACTGTACACAATGATAAGACAAAACTGGGTAATAACAAACAGTCATAGAGGTAGGAGGGCCCTGCTTGCAAGCTTACAATCTATGGGGAAATGCAAATATGTAATGTGTTTGTATATATCCCTGTGTAGCCTCTCCTGCCCCTGTGTAGCCTCATATGCCCCTGTGTAGCCTCATATGCCCCTGTGTAGCCTCTCATGCCCCTGTGTAGCCTCTCCTGCCCCTGTGTAGCCTCATATGCCCCTGTGTAGCCTCTCATGCCCCTGTGTAGCCTTTCCTGCCCCTGTGTAGCCTCTCCTGCCCCTGTGTAGCCTCTGATGCCCCTGTGTAGCCTCTGATGCCCCTGTGTAGCCTCTGATGCCCTTGTGTAGCCTCTTATGCCCCTGTGTAGCCTCTCATGCCCCTGTGTAGCCTCTCATGCCCATGTGTAGCTTCTCATGCCCCTGTGTAGCCTCTACTGCCCCTGTGTAGCCTCATATGCCCCTGTGTAGCCTCATATGCCACTGTGTAGCCTCATATGCCCCTGTGTAGCCTCTCATGCCCCTGTGTAGCCTCTCATGCCCCTGTGTAGCCTCTCCTGCCCCTGTGTAGCCTCATATGCCCCTGTGTAGCCTCTCATGCCCCCGTGTAGCCTCTCCTGCCCCTGTGTAGCCTCTCCTGCCCCTGTGTAGCCTCTGATGCCCCTGTGTAGCCTCTGATGCCCCTGTGTAGCCTCTCCTGCCCCTGTGTAGCTTCTCATGCTCCTGTGTAGCTTCTCATGCCCATGTGTAGCCTCTCCTGCCCCTGTGTAGCCTATGATGCCCCTGTGTAGCCTCTTATGCCCCTGTGTAGCCTCTCATGCCCCTGTGTAGCCTCTCATGCCCCTGTGTAGCTTCTCATGCCCCTGTGTAGCCTCTCCTGCCCCTGTGTAGCCTCTCCTGCCCCTGTGTAGCCTCTGATGCCCCTGTGTAGCCTCTGATGCCCCTGTGTAGCCTCTCCTGCCCCTGTGTAGCTTCTCATGCTCCTGTGTAGCTTCTCATGCCCCTGTGTAGCCTCTCCTGCCCCTGTGTAGCCTATGATGCCCCTGTGTAGCCTCTTATGCCCCTGTGTAGCCTCTCATGCCCCTGTGTAGCCTCTCATGCCCCTGTGTAGCTTCTCATGCCCCTGTGTAGCCTCTCCTGCCCCCGTGTAGCCTCTCCTGCCCCTGTGTAGCCTCTCATGCCCCTGTGTAGCCTCTCCTGCCCCTGTGTAGCCTCTGATGCCCCTGTGTAGCCTCTGATGCCCTTGTGTAGCCTCTTATGCCCCTGTGTAGCCTCTCATGCCCCTGTGTAGCCTCTCATGCCCCTGTGTAGCCTCCCTAGTCTCTGTGTAGTCTTGCATGCCCCTGTGTATACTTGCTAGCTTCTGTATAGCCTCTCATACCCCTATGTAGTTTTGCGTACCCCTGTGTAGCTTCTTATGCCCCTGTGTAGCCTCTCATGCCCATGTGAAGCCTTGCATGTCCCTGTATAGTCTTGCATGCCCCATGTAGTGTCACACGAATTTGCACCTTGATGTCCCTCATCTAACTGAATTGTTTATTCCACCCAAGAAATCACTTCTCTATCAATATCAGTAATACAGTAATTCTTCCTGGTCCATATGGATAGAAGTTTCTCATTCATTCTAAACCTGTAGTTACATTATATCCATTACTCCTGCACAACATACATGGATCGAGTCTGACTACTATGTACTTGAGGGGGTGTTGAACGGAGCCTTTCCCCCAGGTGACTGAACTTCGACCTTATGAAGCTGTATTTTGAACCAAGTCCAACTTTAAAAAGAATCCTTTCAATGTGATAAACAGCTTGTGACGGCAGGACAGTCCTCTCTGATAAAGACTATGGGGTATATGCAATTGCGGTAGAATTCCGGCTGGAATTCGACCGTTTTTTATTTCGACACAATTCGACAGTCAGACACCCTGCCGCCGGGACCCGAATTCGACATATTCAATAAAAAACGGATTTGACAGTCCCGCTGTCGAAAAACGGACCAATTGACTGATAGTGTGCGTCCTGGATTCGACTTTTTCGATGGCACAAAAGTGTATAAAAAAACAGAAAAAAATTGCGTGGGGTCCCCCCTCCTAAGCATAACCAGCCTCGGGCTCTTTGAGCCGGTCCTGGTTATAAAAATACGGGGGGAAAATTGACAGGGGATCCCCCGTATTTTTACAACCAGCACCGGGCTCTGCGTCCGGTCCTGGTGCAAAAAATACGGGGGACAAAAAGTGTAGGGTTCCCCCGTATTTTTAACACCAGCAGCGGGCTCCACTAGTCAGAGAGATAATGCCACAGCTGGGGGACACTTTTATATCGGTCCCTGCGGCTCTGGCATTAAATCACTAACTAGTCACCCCTGGCCGGGGTACCCTGGAGGAGAGGGGACCCCTTAAATCAAGGGGTCCCCCCTCCAGCCACCCAAGGGCCAGGGGTGAAGCCCGAGGCTGCCCCCCCCCCCCCCATCCAAGGGCTGTGGATGGGGGGCTGATAGCCTTGTGTCAAATAAAAGAATATTGTTTTTTGTAGCAGAATTACAAGTCCCAGCAAGCCTTACCCGCAAGCTGGTACTTGGAGAACCACAAGTACCAGCATGCGGGGGGAAACGGGCCCGCTGGTACCTGTAGTTCTACTGCAAAAAAAATACCCAAATAAAAACAGTACACGCACACCGTGAAAATAAAACTTTAATACATACATGCATACCGACACACATATACTTACCTATGTTGACACGAGGCTCGGTCCACTTCTCCAAGTAGAATCCACGGGGTACCTGAAAATAAAATTATACTCACCATAATCCAGTGTAGATCTGTCCTCTTCAGAGTTTGTAATCGACGTACTTGGCAAAAAAACAAACCGGAAAACCCGATCCACGCACTGAAAGGGGTCCCATGTTTACACATGGGACCCCCTTTCCCCGAATGCCGGGACCCCACGTGACTCCTGTCACAGAGGGTCCCTTGAGCCAATCAGGGAGCGCCACGTCGTGGCACTCTCCTGATTGGCTGTGCGCGTCTGAGCTCAGACGGCGCATAGCACTATGCCGCTCCATTATCTTCAATGGTGGGATCTTTGCGGTCAGCAGTGAGGTTACTCGCGGTCAGCGGCTGACCACGAGTAACCTCACCACTGACCGCAAAGTTCCCACCATTGAAGATAATGGAGCGGCATGTGCCGTCTGACAGTTCAGACACGCACAGCCAATCAGGAGAGTGCCACGACGTGGCGCTCCCTGATTGGCTCAAGGGACCCTCTGTGACAGGAGTCACGTGGGGTCCCGGCATTCGGGGAAAGGGGGTCCCATGTGTAAACATGGGACCCCTTTCAGTGCGTGGATCGGGTTTTCCGGTTTGTTTTTTTGCCAAGTACGTGGATTACAAACTCTGAAGAGGACAGATCTACACTGGATTATGGTGAGTATAATTTTATTTTCAGGTACCCCGTGGATTCTACTTGGAGAAGTGGACTGAGCCTCGTGTCAACATAGGTAAGTATGTGTGTGTCGGTATGCATGTATGTAATAAAGTTTTAAGGCCCATACACACTTGACGATGCACACATCGTTAACGACCGTCGTTAACGACTTCCCTTGAACTTCCCTTGAACAGCTGAGCAAACGACATGAGCATACACACTACCAACGACCAAAGACCATTCATCGTTGAAGCATCCAAGCTGAACAGTTTATTAAAATAATGAGCTGGGAACAGGGCTGGTGAACAGTGGCTTGGTCGTTGGTCTGTCACACCATACACATTCAACGACGTCTCTGGTCGGTAACGACCATAGTGGAAATTGAGCATACATGCTCCACAGATAAGCGAGGGTCGTTAAAGTCCCGCGGGGCCGCGCATCGGTGGTCGTCGGATGCATACACACTTGACGATATAATGAGCGACGTCGTTGATGAGGGCTGAAATGAACGACGTCGTTCATTTTATCGTCAAGTGTGTATGGGCCTTTACTTTCACGGTGTGCGTGTACTGTTTTTATTTGGGTTTTTTTTTTGCAGTAGAACTACAGGTACCAGCGGGCCCGTTTCCCCCCCACATGCTGGTACTTGTGGTTCTCCAAGTACCAGCTTGCGGGTGAGGCTTGCTGGGACTTGTAGTTCTGCTACAAAAAACAATATTCTTTTATTTGACACAAGGCTATCAGCCCCCCATCCGCAGCCCTTGGATGGGGGGACAGCCTCGGCTTCACCCCTGGCCCTTGGGTGGCTGGAGGGGGGGGACCCCTTGATTTAAGAGGTCCCCACTCCTCCAGGGCACACCGGCCAGGGGTGACTAGTTGGGGATTTAATGCCACGGCCGCAGGGACCAGTATAAAAGTGTCCCCCGTCTGTGGCATTATCTCTCCAGCTAGTGGAGCCCGGTGCTGGTGTTAAAAATACGGGGGACCCCTACGCTTTTTGTCCCCCATATTTTTTGCACCAGGACCGGACGCAGAGCCTGGTGCTGGTTGTAAAAATACGGGGTATCCCCTGTCAATTTTTTCCCCGTATTTTTACAACCAGGACCGGCTCAAAGAGCCCGAGGCTGGTTATGCTTAGGAGGGGGGACCCCACGCATTTTTTTTCTTGATTTTTAACCCATTCCCACCCCTTCCCACTGAAAAACATGCTCTGATCTCTTCATATTATTTTAGTCAGTGAAAAAAAAAAATATTCTTTTAAAAAATATATAAACAATACTTGTGGCTCCTAATAGACAAACCAAGTAGACAATCCCTTCTAATATCAATAGATATGCTATTAGCAACAACAAAAAACACAAAAAAATATGTTTTTAATTTTTTTTATTAGATTCCGCCACCAAAATGAGGCGGACTGAAATTGACGAAATGACTGTCGAAAAGCACTGTTGTCGAATCGACATTCTTCAATTGAATATACTTTTGTCGAAAAGCCGCATTTTTACCATTGCAGACATGTCGAATTTGACAACTGTCGAATTTCAAAAAGTCGAATCTGAAACGGACGTTTTTTTGTCGAAAAGTACTGTATTGCATTGTCAAATTTTTTTTTGTGTCAAAAATGCCCCGTTTTTCGTCATTTGCGGCAATTCGACCGCAATTGCATATACCCCTATATCTGCCATCGGATAGATGGGAGGTATGTCACAGCGTTGAGTTGCGTGCACAGCACAAGGTGCTGCAGTGATGATGTTTGGAATTAGACCACATGGCTGCATCCACTTAGAAAAGCAACTTACTGTTTTGTTCTAGACAGACACATAATATCAATCAATGCATTTTAGGAATCCTGTCTGTGAAGCGTCGTAAGCCCCACTTAGCTATTATAAACTGTCCCCTACTTGTATGACATTGCAATATCTTTGAAAATTATTGGAGTCAGTCAATTTGTAGCTGCCAAGATAATTTCCCTTCTATTGATACAGAGCCCTGATTATGCCAAGCCAGTGTTTCATTATTATACCGCAATGGTCCTCTATGTTTTAGACCGCCACTCAAAGTACTTAAATAATAGAAGCAGGAAAGCTTTTATATAGATGACTGTTCTGCGATGGGCATAAAGATCCATCTTGGACCATCATTCGGACCGCCTTTATGTGCTGCGATGCATAGTAAGTACAGAACTGCCAATTGCTGCATTAATGCTGATGTGTCCTTAATGCTGATAGTTAGATAACCGTGCGTGTCAGATCGCTGTCTGGTTAAGGAATGTTAATGTTGCGAGGTTTCGTGTGGTATAATGGTTCCTTAGTAGCCTACATTATCACCACTCTATCATGTTACAGTGTTGTATTTACTCACATTTCGGCATCATACTTGTAACTGTCTTACATTGTGCCTTTTTTGCATTCCAGCTGCTGTATAGAACCCAATAAATATTAGGAACAAAATGAGCCATTAAGAAGTTAACATTTTCTAATTATGGATCCTTGCTAACTAAGGGGGTCATTCCGAGTTGATCGCTAGCTGAAAATGTTAGCTGCGCAGTGATAAAGCCAAAAACCGGCACTTATGCGTATGCGGCGCAATGTGCACGATCGACGTACTTTCACAACGGCCGCTGCAGTTTTACACAAGGTCTAGCGAAGCTTTTCAGTCGCACTTCTGGCCGCAAAGTGATTGACATGAAGTGGGCGTTTCTGGGTGTCAACTGACCATTTTCAGGGAGTGATCGAAAAAATGCAGGCGTGCCAGGAAAAACGCAGGCGTGGCTGGCCGAACGCAGGGTGTGTTTGTGACGTCAAATCTGGAACTGAACAGTCTGAAGTTATCGCAAACTAGGAGTAGGTCTGAAGCTACTCTGAAACTGCACAATTTTTTTCGTAGCCGCTCTGCGATCCTTTCGTTTGCTCTTCTGCTAAGCTAAGATACACTCCCAGAGGGAGGCGGCATAGCGTTTGCACGGCTGCTAAAAACAGCTAGCGAGCGATCAACTCGGAATGACCCCCAAAGTACACAGTGCTGCAATCTGTAGCAACCAGTCAATAATTCACTTTGATCTAATTCAAGTGTAAAATTACAGGTTGATTGGTTGCCCTAGGTTATTGCACATTTCTCTAACGTCCTAAGTGGATGCTGGGGACTCCGTAAGGACCATGGGGAATAGCGGCTCTGCAGGAGACTGGGCACATCTAAAGAAAGCTTTAGGACTAACTGGTGTGCACTGGCTCCTCCCCCTATGACCCTCCTCCAAGCCTCAGTTAGATTTCTGTGCCCGACGAGAAGGGTGCACACTAGGGGCTCTCCTGAGCTTCTTAGTGAAAGTTTTAGTTTAGGTTTGTTATTTTCAGTGAGACCTGCTGGCAACAGGCTCACTGCATCGAGGGACTAAGGGGAGAAGAAGCGAACTCACCTGCGTGCAGAGTGGATTGGGCTTCTTGGCTACTGGACATTAGCTCCAGAGGGACGATCACAGGCCCAGCCATGGATGGGTCCCGGAGCCGCGCCGCCGGCCCCCTTACAGATGCTGAAGCAAGAAGAGGTCCATAAATCGGCGGCAGAAGACTTTCCTGTCTTCATAAGGTAGCGCACAGCACTGCAGCTGTGCGCCATTGCTCTCAGCACACTTCACACTCCGGTCACTGAGGGTGCAGGGCGCTGGGGGGGGCGCCCTGAGACGCAATAAAACATGACAGAAATACCTTACATGGCAAAAAATACATCACATATAGCTCCTGGGCTATATGGATGCATTTAACCCCTGCCAGAATATAAAAAAAACCGGGAGATAAGGCCGCCGTAAAGGGGGCGGAGCCTATCTCCTCAGCACACTGGCGCCATTTTCCCTCACAGCTCAGTTGGAGGGAAGCTCCCTGCTCTTCCCTACAGTCACTACACTACAGAAAAAAGAGAGGGGGGCACTAATTAGGCGCAGTATTAAAACATACAGCAGCTATAAGGGGAAAAACACTTATATAAGGTTATCCCTGTATATATATAGCGCTCTGGTGTGTGCTGGCATACTCTCCCTCTGTCTCCCCAAAGGGCTAGTGGGGTCCTGTCCTCTATCAGAGCATTCCCTGTGTGTGTGCTGTGTGTCGGTACGTTTGTGTCGACATGTATGAGGAGAAAAATGATGTGGAGACGGAGCAGAGTGTCTGTAACAGTGATGTCACCCCCTAGGGGGTCGACACCTGAGTGGATGTACTGTTGAAAATTACGTGACAGTGTCAGCTCTATATAAAAAAAAACAGTGGTTGACATAAGACAGCCGGCTACTCAGCTTGTGCCTGTCCAGACGTCTCATAGGCCGTCAGGGGCTCTAAAGCGGCCGTTACCTCAGATGGCAGATACAGACGCCGACACGGATACTGACTCCTGTGTCGACGGTGAAGAGACAACCGTGATTTCCAGTAGGGCCACACGTTACATGATTGAGAAAATGGAAAATGTTTTTATACATTTCCGATAATACGAGTACCACCAAAAAGGGGTATTATGTTCGGTGAGGGAAAAACTACCTGTAGTTTTCCTGAATCTGAGAAATAAAATGAGGTGTGTGATGATGCGTGGGTTTCCCCCCGATAACAAATTTCTTAAAAAGTATTGGCTGCATACCCTTTCCCGCCAGAGGTTAGGGTGCGTTGGGAAACACCCCCTAGGGGGGATAAGGCGCTCACACGCTTGTAAGAACAAGGGCTCTACCCTCTCATGAGATGGCCGCCCTTAAGGATCCTGCTGATAGAAAGCAGGAGGGTATCCAAAAAGGTATTTACACACATACTGGTGTTATACTGCGACCAGCTATCGCCTCAGCCTGGAGGTGCAGTGCTGGGTTGGCATGGTCGGATTCCCTGACTGGAAATATTGATATCCTAGATAAGGATAGTATATTATTGCCTATAGAGCATTTAAAAGATGCATTTCTATATATGCATGATGCACAGCGGAATAATTGCCGACTGGCATCAAGTATAAGTGCGTTGTCCAATTCTACCAGTAAAATGGTCAGGTGATGCGGATTCCAAACGGCATTTGGAAGTATTGCCTTTGAAAGGGGACATTTGGGGTCGATCTTTTAGACCTGGTGGCCACGGCAACAGCTGGGAAATCCACGTTTGTACCCCAGGTCGCCTCTCAAAATAAGACGCCGTATTATCAGGCGCAGTCCTTTGTTGGCAAGCGGACAAAAGGTTCCTCTTTTCTGCTCGTGACAGAGGGAGAGGAAAAAGGCTGCAGAGATCAGCCAGTTCCCAGGAACAGAAACCCTTTCCCGCCTCTGCCAAGCCCTCAGTATGACGCTAGGGCTTTACAAGCTCAGGCACGGTGGGGGCCCGTTCTCAATGAATTTCAGTGCGCAGTGGGCTCACTCGCAAGTAGACCCCTGGATCCTTCAGGTAATATCTCAGGGATACATATTGGAATTCGAGACGTCTCCCCCTCGCCGTTTCCAAAAGTCGGCTTTACCGACGTCTCCCTCTGACAGGGAGGCAGTTTTGGAAGCCATTCACAAGCTGTATTCCCAGCAGGTGATAATCAAGGTACCCCTCCTGCAACAGGGAACGGGGTATTATTCCACACTATTGTGGTACCGAAGCCAGACGGCTCGGTGAGACCGATTCTAAATCTAAAATCTAAAATCTTTGAACACTTACATACAGAGGTTCAAATTCAAGATTGAGTCACTCAGAGCAGTGATTGCGAACCTGGAAGAAGGGGACTACATGATGTCTCGGGACATCAAGGATGCTTACCTTCATGTCAAAATTTACCCTTCTCACCAAGGGTACCTCAGGTTATGGTACAGAACTGTCACTATCAGTTCAGACGCTGCCGTAGGGATGGTCCACGGCACCCCGGGTCTTTACCAAGGTAATGGACGAAATGATATCCCTTCGAAAGAAGGGAATTTTAGTTATCCCTTACTTGGACGATTCCCTGATAAGGGTAAGATCCAGGGAACAGTTGGAGGTCGGTGTAGCACTATCTCAGGTAGTGTTGCGGCAGCACGATTGGATTCTCAATATTCCAAAATCGCAGCTGGTTCCGACGACTTGTCTTCTGTTTCCTGGGGATGATCCTGGACACAGTCCAGAAAAAAAAAAAAAAAAAGTGTTTCTCCCGGATGAGAAAGCCAGGGAGTTATCCGAGCTAATCAGGAACCTCCTAAAACCGAACCAAGTCTCAGTGCATCAATGCACAAGGGTTCTGGGTAAAAATGGTGGCTTCCTACGAAGCAATCCCATTCGTTAGATTCCACACAAGAACTTTCCAGTGGAACCTACTGGACAAATGGTCCGGGTCGCATTTTCAGATGCATCAGCGGATAACCCTGTCACCAAGGACAAGGGTATCCATCCTGTGGTGGTTGCAGAGTGCTCATCTTCTAGAGGGCCGCAGATTCGGCATTCAGGACTGGGTCCTGGTGACCACGGATGCCAGCCTGCGAGGCTGGGGAGCAGTCACACAGGGAAGGAATATCCAGGGCTTAGGGTCAAGCCTGGATACATCACTTCACATAAATATCCTGAAGCTAAGGGCCATTTACAATGCTCTAAGCTTAGCGAGACCTCTGCTTCAAGGTCAGCCGGTGTTGATCCAGTCGGACAACATCATGGCAGTCACCCACGTAAACAGACAGGGTGGCACAAGAAGCAGGAGGGCAATGGCAGAAGCTGCAAGGATTCTTCGCTGGGCGGAAAATCATGTGATAGCACTGTCAACAGTATTCATTCCGGGAGTGGACAACTGGGAAGCAGACTTCCTCAGCACGACCTCCACCCGGGAGAGTGGGGACTTCACCCAGAAGTCGTCCACATGATTAAAAAACTCGACAGGTATTGCGCCAGGTCAAGAGACCCTCAGGCAATAGTTGTAGACGCTCTGGTAACACCGTGGGTGTACCAGTCAGTGTATGTGTTCCCTCCTCTGCCTCTCATACCCAAGGTACTGAGATTGATAAGATGGAGAGGAGAAAGCACTATATTCGTGGCTCCGGATTGGCCAAGAAGGACTTGGTAACCGGAACTTCAAGAGAGGCTCACGGAGGATCTGTGGCCTCTACCTCTAAGAAGGGACCTGCTCCAGCAAGGACCCTGTCTGTTCCAAGACTTACCGCGGCTGCGTTTGACGGCATGGCGGTTGAACACCGGATCCTGAAGGAAAAAAGGCATTCCGGATGAAGTCATCCCTATCCTGATCAAAAGCCAGGAAGGATGTAACCGCAAAAACATTATCACCACAATTGGCGAAAATATGTTGCGTAGTGCGAGGCCAGTAAGGCCCGACGGAGGAAATTCAACTGGGTCGATTCCTACATTTCCTGAAAACAGGAGTGTCTATGGGCCTGAAATTGGGGTCCATTAAGGTTCAGATTTCGGCCCTGTCAATTTTCTTCCAAAAAATAACTAGCTTCAGTCCCTGAAGTTTAGACGTTTGTAAAAGGGGTACTGCATATACAGCCTCCTTTTGTGCCTCCAGTGGCAATTTGGGATCTCAATGTAGTTTGGGTTCCAAAAGTCACATTGGTTTGAACCACTTAAATCTGTGGAGTTTAAATATCTCACATGGAAAGTGGTCATGCTGTTGGCCCTGGCCTGGGCCAGGCGCGTGTCAGAATTGGCGGCTTTATCCTGTAAAAGCCCTTATCTGATTTTCCATTCGGACAGGGCGGAATTGAGGACTCGTCCTCAGTTTCTCCCTAAGGTGGTTCCAGCGTTTTCACCTGAACCAACCTATTGTGGGGCCTGCGGCTACTAGGGACTTGGAGGAATCCAAGTTGCTGGATGTTGTCAGGGCCCTGAAAATATGTTTCCAGGACGGCTGGAGTCAGGAAATCTGACTCGCTGTTTATCCTGTATGCACCCAACATGCTGGGTGCTCCTGCTTCTAAGCAGACTATTGCTCGTTGGATTTGTAGTACAATTCAGCTTGCACACTCTGTGGCAGGCCTGCCACAGCTAAAATCTGTAAAAGCCCGTTCCACAAGGAAAGTGGGCTCATCTTGGGCGGCTGCCCGAGGGGTCTCGGCTTTACAACTTTGCCGAGCAGCTACTTGGTCAGGGGCAAACACGTTTGCTAAATTCTACAAATTTGATACCCTGGCTGAGGAGGACCTGGAGTTCTCTCAATTGGTGCTGCAGAGTCATCCGCACTCTCCCGCCCGTTTGGGAGCTTTGGTATAATCCCCATGGTCCTTACGGAGTCCCCAGCATCCACTTAGGACGTTAGAGAAAATAAGAATTTACTTACCGATAATTCTATTTCTCATAGTCCGTAGTGGATGCTGGGCGCCCATCCCAAGTGCGGATTGTCTGCAATACTTGTACATAGTTATTGTTACAAAAATCGGGTTATTATTGTTGGGAGCCATCTTTTCAGAGGCTCCTCTGTTATCATACTGTTAACTGGGTTCAGATCACAAGTTATACGGTGTGATTGGTGTGGCTGGTATGAGTCTTACCCGGGATTCAAAATCCTTCCTTATTGTGTACGCTCGTCCGGGCACAGTATCCTAACTGAGGCTTGGAGGAGGGTCATAGGGGGAGGAGCCAGTGCACACCAGTTAGTCCTAAAGCTTTCTTTAGATGTGCCCAGTCTCCTGCGGAGCCGCTATTCCCCATGGTCCTTACGGAGTCCCCAGCATCCACTACGGACTATGAGAAATAGAATTATCGGTAAGTAAATTCTTATTTTGTGCTTTGTTAGTAAATAAGCCCCGCTATCATATCTCCAAGCTGTACACGACAGTCATTTTGTGGAACTAGCGAAGGCAAATGTTATTATTATTTATTTATCACCGGTTATTTGTATAGGGCACACATATTCCGCAGCACTTTACAGAGAATATTCAGTCATTCTCATCAGTCCCTGGCCCAGAGGAGCTCACAGTCTATATCACACACACGCACATGACACTAGGGTTACTGTTTGTCGAGAGCCAGTTAACCTAACAGTATTTTGGGGGAATTGTGGGAGGAGACCGTAATAATAAGTAGGGGAAACCCACGCAGGCACCAAAGAACATACAAACTCCACACAGGCCCGTGGTGAGAATCGAACCCAAGAACTCAGTGCTGTAAGGAAGCAACGTTTGCCATTGCACCAACCGTGTAATAAAAACACCTAGATAGGCAGTATTTCCACATATCCAATCCTTATTATTTCATACCGCCCAACATTCGTGATAGACGAGGAGGGACATTTGCGCGGCTAAGCCGCGCTGGATTTTCAAACGGGGCGTGGTCTGTGAAAGGTGGCGTGGCTTCGCGAGAGGGGGCATGCCCAGCGTTCTGTGAGCAGATGGCATGCCCCCTCTCCCTCTGTCTCCAATGAATAGACACGTCTATTAACCGCTGGAGCCTCCCAGCTGCCCCCCCCTACCAAGGGGCACTGCAGCCCGTGGCTGAGACAGTGGGACAGTCCCAAAAAAATGGAACTGTCCCGCGAAAACGGGACAGTTGGGAGGTATATTATTTTAGCATCTGTAAACACCATAAAAATAATACGTACAATAACTGCATTTTTAATGTATTCATGCAGAGAACGAGTAATGATCATTATGAATATAAATATTATTAATTGTATTAATATATGAAATGATTAAATGAAAGTGGAAATTGTGGTCTTTATTGAAACATTTAGTGATATTGTATGTGGATTTGGTAAATTCGATCTGGCGTCTTGCTACAGATGGTGTGGAGTTTGTTGCAGTGAGCAGTGCATGACAGCTAAGAATTAAATGAAGAATCTGTGCTATGTTGTGACAGATCTAGGATTAGTCTGGCTGTGAAAGCTTATGAGATTCAAGATGAAAGAATGTTGAAGTGTGACAAGCTGTTCGCTGCCACAAACTCTACTCCATCTGTATGTATAGTTTCCGCTGCCAGGTGTCATTCAGCAAGGGTATGTGCCTTTAACGAAAGTTTTGTCCTGGATAAAACGCATTTGTTTATTTATAAAGGACCCAATGTGCACACAAAATGACATTGCAGATTGTTTATCGCTGTCCAGTAATATGGTACAAATGAGCAGAGTATTCTTAAGTTTCCCGGCTGTTGGGATCCCGGCGCACAGTTTACCGGCGCCAGAATCCCGACACCCGGCATACCGACACCTTTTTTCCCTCTTGGGGGTCCACGACCCCCCAGGAGGGAGAATAGATAGCGTAGCGCGCCACCTTGCCTGCAGAGTGACGAGCGCAGCGAACCCGCAAGCGGCTCATTTGCACTCGCCCTACAGTCGGTATGTCGGCAGTCGGGGATTCCAGTGCCGGTATGCTGACCGCCGGGAGCCCGGCCGGCATACAATACTACACTCAATGAGCACATACAGAACATTTGTCATTTTTAAACATTTTGTAGCAACAGGAAGGTTTTATAGAACAAAGGGAGGAGGAGAACAAATACAGGTGACAATTAAAAACATACTATGGCATTAATGTGATGCTGTATATTTCTACAATAGCACTACTGTAAGTATAACATTAGAGACAAATACAACTTCTGCAATAGAGGCAAGAGGGGTACAAATATATCACACCAGTGTTGATGGAACATTTTAACAATCCTGCATATAACCTTCCAAAAAGACTACTAAATTATTCCCTAACATTTCTTTAAAATAAAAAAGGTCTCATTGTAGTTATCTAGAATTGCTAGGATACCAACATAAGGCTCCATTTATCAATGAGACATAACCCCCTGTAGCACTCGGTAAAGGGGTTATATTTAACAAGCAGCGGTGAGCTACGGATACTGCTGTTTGTGACTGTACCGCATTCACCATCTATAGCTAGTGGTACAGTCCAGGGATCCAGAAACAGCCTTTCTAGCTTCAGCAAAGCTTTCCAGGCATTTCCAGGGCCCTACATAAGTGTTATGCATATGTGCAGACTGGGTGTAGTAACTGCGCATGACACAGCACCAGGCAGGCTGTCGGCAACTGAGGGGAGCGTGCCGCCGCGGAGGGGGGACATCGTTGGACCTCACTGAGTAATGCTAAATCCAGCTGAGTATTTGTCAGTATCATTACGATGCTAAACAATAAGCAGCGTTTTTAAATGGTGCCCATAATTTGTCTGGGTTTTGTCCCCATTTTGTCTGTTTTTTTGTCCTTCCCCCTTGTATCCAGCACAATAAATACTGTTGTTTTTCCTCCCATATATTTTATGCTTTTTCATATTTTATGCAACCTCGGACCTCAAGGCACACCAACGGTCCAGGCTTTAAGGATAGCCATAATTAAACAAAGTTGCCTTAATTAGTGATTTAACCATCTGTGCTAAACCAAGGATATCACAAAAACCTGCTAGGGGTAAATTTACTAAGATTGGAGTTCTATTTAAGATGGGATGTTGCCCATAGCAACCAATCTGATTCTACTTCTCATTTATCTTGCACCTTCTAGAAGATACCTGGAATCTGATTGGCAACATCCCATCTTAGTAAATTTACCCCTTAGGGTAATTTAAGGACTGAGGTTGGGAAACACTCTTTAGACAATTTGGGGGAGATTCAAATGTTTGAAAAGTCAGTTGGGAGTCTGTTTTCTCCTATCTAATAGACAGGAGAAACCAGACACTAAACCGACTTTTCAAACATTTGAATCTCCCCCATTGAAGGAAGAAAATAGTCTGCATGAAAAGGCAGGAAGATTATAGATCCCGACATGCAGAAAATGCTATTACCATACACAGCTCGGTGTCTCTCTCCTATCGCATCGTATTCAGGAGCTCTGCAAGGATGACTTAGATTAAGTGTTAATAGAAGAGAAATGACTGCTCTTTACCCAGCATTCCTACAATACTTGCACAGAGAAGTTACAGTTTAATTATCATTATTACGCTCTGTTCTGCTCTACAATCAGGGAGATGTTAAAGAATACAATGGTACATCATCTATCACTACAGATTAACTCCATCAGCCCATATTCTCATTGATTTAGGTGGTACAGCCCCAGTTTGCGTGCCAGCGCAGGCCATCATGATAGAGACAGCTTTGTCCAAACTGGGCCATGTCCTGGCAGTGGTGTATTCAGATTTAAAAAGATCCTTTCAAGATGGGGAAAGTGACCAGGGGCAGTCCAGTGCATTGGAAGTAATACTTCTTCAACGCATTACTGCATGTTTGCTAACTGGGGGGGGGGGATTTACTAAGCAGTGATAAAAGTAGAGAATTGAGCAGGTGGAGAAGTTGCCCATGGCAACCAATCAGCACTGAAGTAACCTTTATAATTTGCATACTATAAAATCATACAGAGCTGCTGGTTGGGCGATGGGGCAATTTCTCCACTGGATCACTTCTCCGCTCTTATCACTGCTTAGTAAATGTCCCCCTTAGTAAATTGGGAGGTGTGCATGCTGAGGGTAAGTGGGAGGTGTGCTTGCTGAGGGTAAGTGGGAGGTATGCTTGCTGAGGGTAAGTCGGAGGTGTGCATGCTGAGGGTAAGTCGGAGGTGTGCATGCTGAGGGTAAGTCGGAGGTGTGCATGCTGAGGGTAAGTCGGAGGTGTGCATGCTGAGGGTAAGTCGGAGGTGTGCATGCTGAGGGTAAGTCAGAGGTTTGCATGCTGAGGGTCAGTGGATTGTGTGAATGCTGAGGGCAAGTTGGGAGGCATGCTTGCTGAGGGTAAGTGGGATGTGTGCATGCTGATGGTAAGTCGGAGGTGTGCATGCTGAGGGTAAGTGGGAGGTGTACATGCTGTGGGTAAGTGGGAGGTGTGCATGCTGAGGGTAAGTGGGAGGTGTGCATGCTGAGGGTAAGTCGGAGGTGTGCATGCTGAGGGTAAGTCGGAGGTGTGCATGCTGAGGGTAAGTCGGAGGTGTGCATGCTGAGGATAAGTCGGAGGTGTGCATGCTGAGGGTAAGTGGGAGGTGTGCATGCTGAGGGTAAGTGGGAGGTGTACATGCTGTGGGTAAGTGGGAGGTGTGCATGCTGAGGGTAAGTGGGAGGTGTGCATGCTGAGGGTAAGTCGGAGGTGTGCATGCTGAGGGTAAGTCGGAGGTGTGCATGCTGAGGGTAAGTCGGATGTGTGCATGCTGAGGGTAAGTCAGAGGTGTGCATGCTGAGGGTAAGTGGGAGGTGTGCATGCTGAGGGTAAGTGGGAGGTGTGCATGCTGAGGGTAAGTGGGAGGTGTGCATGCTGAGGGTAAGTCGGAGGTGTGCATGCTGAGGGTAAGTCGGAGGTGTGCATGCTGAGGGTAAGTCAGAGGTGTGCATGCTGAGGGTCAGTGGATTGTGTGAATGCTGAGGGCAAGTTGGGAGGTATGCTTGCTGAGGGTAAGTGGGATGTGTGCATGCTGAGGGTAAGTGGAAGGTGTGCATGCTGAGGGTAAGTGGGAGGTGTACATGCTGTGGGTAAGTGGGAGGTGTGCATGCTGAGGGTAAGTGAGAGGTGTGCATGCTGAGGGTAAGTGGGAGGTGTGCATGCTGAGGGTAAGTTGGGGGGTGTGCATGCTGAGGGTATGTCGGAGGTGTGCTTGCTGAGGGTAGGTCGGAGGTGTGCTTGCTGAGGGTAAGTCGGTGGTGTGCATGCTGACGGTAAGTCGGTGGTGTGCATGCTGAGGGTAAGTTGGGAGGTGTGCTTGCTGAGGGTTAGTTGGGAGGTGTGCTTGCTGAGGGTAAGTGGGAGGTGTGCATGCTGAGGGTAAGTCGCAGAACCGGCCCTAAACATAGGCAAAGCAGGCAATTGCCTAGTGCATTTGGAATGCCTAGGGGCACAAGCAGCTTCTGCTGATTAAAATGATATGAGGCATGCCTATATTCTGCATATGACTGCTGCTGTACCTGCATACGAAATGCTATGTTACAGTGTATTCCTGGAAATCACTGTAGCATAGCATTTCGTATGCAGATACAGCCACAGTCACACACAGAATATAGGCATGTCTCATATCATTTTAATCAGCAGAAAGTGTACTACCGTGTGATCTAATGTGAATAAAGAGCAATATGGTATGGTGTATTGTGAATAAGGGGCAATTCAGTGTGATGTAATGTAATGTGAATAAGGGGCACTACTGTGAGGAGTAACGTATTTAAGGTAAAGTGGTACTACTGTGTGATGTAACGTAAATACGAGACACTATCGCATGATATAATGTGAATAAAATTGCACTATTGTGTGCCGTAATGTGTGTGGCCATGCCCCTTTCCAGCAAGAACACGCCCCTTTTTGGGGCACTGTCCCTTTTTAAAATGTAGGGGATAGGAGCACCAAAATAAGAACTGCTATGGGTGATGGTGCAGGGTCACAGGTGGATCTGGTGGTGGTGCTAGGGGGCACCAGCCAAAAACTAAAAACTTGCCTAGGGCATCATATTGGTTAGGGCCGGCTCTGGTAAGTCGGGAGGTATGCTTGCTGAGGGTAAGTGGGATGTGTGCATGCTGAGGGTAAATTGCTTGCAGGGGGTTCCATTTCTATTGGCTCTCGAGAATTAGGGGTCGTCTCCCCATCACCCAGCTCACATCAGAACTGTGTGGCATAATTTAAACTGGAGCACTACAGTGTAGTATAATGTTAACTGGGGGCACTACAATGTGGCATAATATCAGCTGAGGGCACTGTGTGGCATTATGTGAACTTTGGCACTGCCGGGGCTGGACTACCCATTGGCACTTCTGGCAAGTGCCTGAAGGGCTGATGGCTGGTCCAGCCACTCAGAGCGTTTTGGCTAGCCGAGCAGCTAAGTCTGCTCGGCCTCCCAGTATAGAGAGACAGGAACGAGGGTGGGTTTCTCTGTGAGACATGACCACGCCCCCTTTCTGTACAATTGCGGAGCTGTTATACAGCACCAGTCTGTCCATGGGCTATGCTGTGGAACTTAAAATGAGCTAGTGCACTACTGTGGGGCTTAAAACGAATGACGGTTGAGGAGAGACGTATCTCTGTAGAAGCATTGGGGACCCCTTTAAAATGTTGCTATGGGTCCCACAAAGATGTAGTTACTCACCTATATGGGGTCATAATGTTGGAAATATACCTATACTAGATTGAAAACCATATTGGCCCTTAGGTTCCCATTTGTGGATTTTCTTTCTCGTTTATAACTAATTACCAATATTTCTATGTTATGTACTATTTACAGACTTTGGGCGGGATGTACTAAAGCAAAAATGCGGTAAAACCCCCGAAAACGGGGGTTTTACCGCATTTTCATATTTACTAAGACCCTACCGCAGCGTTTTCGGCGTCCAGGGTTTCGCCATCTCTGGATGGCGAAACCCTATAGAAGCCTATGGGCTTCTTTTCGCCGACCGCCGCAACCCGCCGACACCGTCGACCCCCGCCGCAGACGCCGACCCCCCTTCCCCCTGGCTTACCTTCCTCCAGGCTGCCCTGGACCCGGAAGGTAGTGTCCTCCTCCCCCTAGCAACGCAGCCGGACGTCCTTCCGGCTGCAGGGGGGAGGAGGAGGTGCCGGGGGCAGCCTGCTGCTGCTTCCCGGCATCTAGCCAGTGTGGGGACCCCGGGGAGGTGACGGAGACCCCCCGCAGACCACCTAACAGGTATCGCGGGGGGCCTCCGTCACCGCATCGCGATGTTGATCGCATATGTTAGTACATATGCGATCAACATCGCTGCGGTAACCGGCGAGGGGCGGCGATGTATGTTAATACATCCCGCCCTTTGGCATAAACCAAACTGCGGCCCTCCAGCTGTTGAGAAACTACACATCCCAGCATGCCCTGACACAGCTTTAGCATTCTCTGACAGCAAAACTGTGTCAGGGCATGCTGGAATATGTAGTTTCACAACCGCTGGAGGGCTGCAGTTTGGACATGCCTGGCATAACAGTCTGGGTGTGTGGCCACCGCTGTCCCACTGTTCGATATTGAGAAGTTGGGAAGTATTTGTGCTTATTCCAGTGATATTGTATTTGTCAGTCTATCTAAATATATTTTGTTTAATACTGTATGCATATTGCCTGCATTATTACAATTACTCTGTATTCATTGTGAAACTCACGTAGAACTCTCATAGAAATGACTTTTCTTAATTTCGAAATATTTTGTCTCCTGTTCCTCCCTGTTATAGTATTCAGCAGGTGCTAGTTATGGGACATGGGCCCTCATTCCGAGTTGATCGCTCGCTGCCTTTTTCGCGGTGCAGCGATCAGGTTACTACTGCGCATGCGTATGCACCGCAATGCGCACGTGCGTCGTACGGGTACAAACAGCATTGTTGCTGTGCAATGCTTCTAGCGACGAATCCATTCGCACAACCGATCGCAAGGAGATTGACAGGAAGAGGGCGTTCATGGGTGTCAACTGACCGTTTTCTGGGAGTGTTTAGGAAAATGCAGGCGTGTCCAAGCGTTTGCAGGGCGGATGTCTGACGGCAATTCCAGGACCGGACAGGCTGAAGTGATCGCAGCGGCTGAGTAAGTTCAGACCTACTCAGAAACTGCAAAAAACTTTTTCGTACCGCTCGGCTGCACATGCGATCGCACACTTGCAAAGCGAAAATACACTCCCCCGTGGGCGGCGACTATGCGTTTGCACGGCTGCTAAAAGCAGCTAGCGAGCGATCAACTCGGAATGAGGGCCATCACTTCCCCTTTACTTTTACATGTTAGATCATACTTTAAAGGTCCCTTTTTCCTTGCTAACATTTTCCAGTATTCCAATATGATTTTTCCTCATCACTTATTATCTCCCCATAACTTCTTCAGAGTCTTTGCCTGTTCATGAGTCACAATCCGCCCCAGGGTGTTCCCTTTATGAACCATTCCTCACCCCGCAGTCTCATCATACGTCCATCTCCAGCCTCACTACAATTACCAGGCGTAGCATCATTATCTGAGAGATTATGAAAATCATTTTTAAGCAAGATTGTTCTGAAATAGTGTCATTTTCATTCTCAATATAATTATACACGGCCCAGTGATTTGTGTCCACAATATAAGTTGCGTTACTGGAGATTGAATACTGCAATATTGATATATTTTTTTTTGGGGGGGGGGGGGGTTTTATATATTTTTAAAGGTTTATTTTTTGAGGATTTAATATGTTACTACTTATGCTGCTTCATTTTATATTATAAAGAAAAGAGGATTGGAATCAGAGAAAGATTTACATAACTGGAACTGTGGACAACCTAAAATTGGTTCCCAAAATCCCGCCCCAGTGCCAGCCACACCCCTTTAACACTGCGCAGAGTATATATATATATATATATATATATATGAACAAGGGGGGGGGGATGAGGGATAAATAGCGACCAAGGTGTCAATAAAATGGGTTCGCCAGTTAAAATATTAAAAAGTATTTATTAAATTAGCATAAAAGAGACACATAAAAAAATGGGAACCACAATATACACACACAACTGAACTAAAAGCACTTAAATGAATATATGCACTTAAAAAATAGAATTTTTCCTTATCTTAGAATGAGGTAGGTACAGGTCATCCAACGCGTTTCGTCTGATGAGACTTCTTCAAGGGGAACCCATTTTATTGACACCTTGGTCGCTATTTATCCCTCATCCCCCCCCTTGTTCTTACATTAATTGCAGGGAATTACCACCCCTGTATCCATTTGAGGGTAACAGCTGACGCCCCACTAGTGGTGTAGGGGAGTGTCTTATGAGCCAGTCATCATACAACATATCTGTTTTTATCGCATGTGGCGCAGTAATAATCCTTGTTTTTATATATATATATATATATATATATATATATATATAGAAGACTGCCAGGTGTTTGTGGGGAGGGGCAGGGGAAGGTCGGCATTTGGTGAGAACGGGCATGTCGCCCCCATTTTCCGTGAGTGGAAAGGCCAACTACTACGTCGCGAGATGCGGTTTCCTTGGACTCGCAAGCCGCCCTGCGATGAAAAGGCTGAGAAAGCATAGGTTCACTCAGCCTGCCATCGCAGTTGAACATCGCAACCAATAGTCGTGATAGTCCTCTCAGATGTGATCACATTGCAAATGCAGGAAGGAGGAGGTGGTATGCACCTTCTCCTGCATTTGCAGTACTAATTAATTAATTGCAATCCTTAGTGAATTAGGACCAGTGTCATTACCTACAGCCATGGCCAAAAGTTTTGAGAATTACACAAATATTTATTTTCACAAAGTCTGCTGCCTCAGTTTTCATGATGGCAAGTTGCATATATACCAGAATGTCATGAAGAGTGATCAGATGAATTGCAATAAATTGCAAAGTCCCTCTTTGCCATGACAATGAACTTGGGGGCAGATATATTAAGCCTGGATAAGTGTCAGGTGATAATGCACCAGCCAATCATTACAGGTTTGAAAAATGTCCGGAGCTGAATGGCTGGTGCATTATCACCTTACACTTATCACTGCTTTATCACTTCTCCAGGCTTAATACATCTACTGCAATATCTCAAAAACAACATTTCCACTGCATTTCAGCCCTGCCACGAAAGGACCAGCTAACATCATTGCAGTGATTCTCTCGTTAACACAGGTGAGAGTATTGACCAGGACAAGGCTGGAGATCACTCTGTCATGCTGATTCAGTTAGAATAACAGACTGGAAGCTTTAATAACAGACTGGAAGCTTTAAAAGGAGGGTGGTGCTTGAAATCATTGTTCTTCCTCTGTTAACCATGGTTACCTGCAAGGAAAGACATGCAGTTATCATTACTTTGCACAAAAAGGCCCTCACAGGCAAGTATATTACTGCTAGTAAGATTGCACCTAAATCAACTATTTATCAGATCATCAAGAACTTCAAGGAGAGAGGTTCAATAGTTGTGAAGAAGGCTTCAGGGCGCCCACGAACATCCAGCAAGTGCCAGGACCGTCTATTAAAGTTGATTCAGCTGCTGGTTTGGGGCAACAGCAGTGCAGAGCTTGCTCAGTAATGGCAGCAGACAGGTGAGAGTGCATCTGCATGCAGAGTGAGGCGAAGACTTTTGGAGGATGGCCTTGTGTCAAGAAGGACAGCAAGGAAGCAACTTCTCTCCAGGAAAAACATCAGGGACAGACTGATATTCTGCAAAAGATACAGGGATTGGACGGCTGAACTGGGGTAAAGTCATTTTCTCTGATGAATCCCCTTTCATAATGTTTGAGGCATCTGGAAAAACGCTTGTCTGGAAAAGAAAAGTGAGTGCTATCATCAGTCCTGTGTCATGCCAACAGTAAAGCATCCTAAGACTATTCATGTGTGGGGTTGCTTCTCAGCCAAGGGAGTGGGCTCACTTAAAATTTTGCCTAAGAATACAGCCATGAATAAAGAATGGTACCAAAACATCCTCCAAGAGGAAATTCTCCCAACCATCAAGAACAGTTTGGTGACGAACAATGCCTTATACAGCATGATAGAGCACCGTGCCATAACTAAGTGACTCGGGGAACAAATCATCGAAATTTTGGGTCTGTGGCCAGGAAACTCCCCAGACCTTAATCCCATTAAAAACAAGTGGTCAATTCTCAAGAGGCGGGTGGACAAATAAAAACCCATAAATTCTGACAAACTCCAATCAATGATTAGAATGGGCTGCCATCAGTTATGTGGCCCAGAAGTTGATTGACAGCATGCCGGGGCGAATTGCAGAGGTCTTGAGAAAGAAGGGTCAACACTGCAAATATTGGGGGTTATTCAGACCTGATCACTCCTCTGCAAATTTGCAGAGTCTGTGATCAGACAGCCGCCGCCAGGACAGAGTGAAAACCCGCTCCGTGCAAGTCTGCGCACGGCTTGGGAAAATTTCTGTCAATTGCCGGTCAGCTGCAAATCCGTTCGCAACTAACTCACCATCTAATGCTTTTTCCAGTCTGTACGTAGCCCAGGACGTACTCCTACAGTGCAATAGAATCAGGCTGATCGGGGCCGGAGCTGGAGTCACACACTCTCCCTGAAAACACTTGGCCATGCTGCGTTTTTCCTGACACTCCCAGGAAACGTCCAATTACCACCCCCAAATGCCGGCTTTCTGTCAATCAACTTGCGTACGGCTAGCGATCAAAACAGTCGCTGAATTTGTTTGCTGTTTGGCCTCCCGCATGCGTACTACGATACAGCCAACAACTGTGGCCCGACAGCTGTTTCAACGCATACAGGTTTTCTTCAGGGGCTCCAGTTGCCACAGTTGTTGGATGTATCACTAATGGATTTGTATTGAAGAGTAAATCCTCTTCTGCTTTCAACTGAATCGTGAGTGCTAGTTTTTGCATTTTTTCTCTATGGGAAAGTGAGTGATATAATACTTTTTGACCTGGCACCACACTAAGGCTTAAACGTTTTTATTGTGAGTGCTATGTGTATGTATGTATGTATGTATATATAGTCCTGTAGACTTCTTCAAGGGGTAATCTACAGGACAAAATGCATAAACTTAATGTAATTGTCAATAAAAACTTTTAGACACTTATGACGCTTATGAAATGCTTGTAATTTTACATTATTTATATATATATATATATATATATATATATATATATATGTATGTATGCCGTGCATCGTTAATCATTGGTGCCTACACACGGCACGATATGAACGAGTTCTCGTTCATTAATGAACGAGAATGTTCATTAATGAACGAGAACGTTCATATCGTGCAGTGTTTTCAGCCAGTGTGTAGGGCCCTTATGACTACTTGCTTGCATAATTGTTGTCTGTATCTGACATTTATTTCTCAAATAAAAATTTCACTCTATTAAAAAAAAATACTGCACAACAGCAGATGGAGGTGTGAAACAGCATATCATCACTGGTATAGAATTGTCACATACAAAAATTATTCATAGAAACCCAAAGGTCATAGCACAAAAATCCTGTAAATCCATACAACTCAACACTAATCTCTGAAGCCCATCACACAGAGTGCATATAAATACTTATTCATGCCAACATGATACCAAAGCATAGTTTACTATAATCCAAAGAAGGGCCGGTCAGTCTATCACTGATTATATGAACCGATATTGATTCCGATTCAAAGATTAAATATACTGTATACACACCGCAAGGGCCAGATGTCAATGACCACAAAATATATATATATATATATATATATATACACCATAGTAACATCTGACAAAAAGGTCTCAAAACACTGAAGCAGCAAACTTTGTGAAAACCAATACTTGTGTAATTCTCAAAACTTTTGGCCATGGCTGTACTGTTAGTAATCCCAGATATTACAGTTCACCTTGAGATTCTATGGTCTTCTGAAAAGCAGTGTATGTGGGGTCACATGCTGTTATATGGTCACAGAACCTCTCGTGGACTGATGTCCATATAAATTACAGGGAATCCAGATATAATGTAAAGATTATAGAAAGTTTATATAAAATATGTAAGTACCTCAGATGAAACTAATTAATGGCGTACATGTATGTATGTATGTATGTAACTATATATATATATATATATATAATATTTCTACAGCTTCCTGATGGTATATAATGAAAGCATACTGTATTTTTTCCTGCCATAGAAAATAAGGTGGGTTGTGGCTTTGGGCAGTCCTGACTGAGAAATCAAAATGAAAAAGTTGAACAAAAGTAGTAATCAGACGGAGAGAACGGCACATCATGCTGGGAAATTCTCATACACTATAGTAGTTTAGTTGCACATAAATAGCAACATCTCTAGGTTGACAGTGTCTAGGTCAACCACTAATGGTCGACAGGGTTTCTAGGTCGACAGGGTCTCTAGGTTGACATGTTCTAGGTCGACTCGACATGTCAATTGGTTGACATGAGTTTTTCACATTTTTTTTCGAATTTTTTCATACTTTACGATCCACGTGGACTAAGATTGGGAACAGTAATCTTGACGAAGCCGCGAGGGTACGCGGTGCACTAATTGGGGTTCCCGGTCACTGTACGGCAAAAACGACACCAAAAAATATATAAAAAAACTCATGTCGACCTTTTGACCTGTCGACCTAGACCCTGTCGACCTAGTTACTGTCGACCAATAGTGGTCGACCTAGACACTGTCAACCTAATTGTGGTCGACCTTCAGTACCACACCCCTCTGATGGCATGTGAGGTCAAATTCTACACAGATTCAGTCACCACCCCTGGAGAAACTACTGGAGTTCCCACACTTACTGTATTCTGTAGAGGCAGAATTATGGCCTCACTTGGGGAGAAGGGGTTGGGATAACTGTTCGGCTTGGTACCGCTGATGTACGCTTTGATGCAAAAAGATATCTGGAAAGAAAAAATTAAGTTTCTGATATGGCAAAGAAAGCAGGCAGCATTCACAGCAGTGATTTCTAACATTGTGCCTCGGTGGTGCCCCCTAGGGGATTGAGTATGGATTACCTGAAACTGGTCCTCTGTATGGGAGTGCATGGGAAGTGTATCTGTGACCCCCGACCCCCAGACGGGGTTGTGACCATGCCCATTTGTGTGTATGTACCATAGGTAAGTACTAAATGAGGGGGCTACGTTTCTCCAGCACCGAGGCCTCTTGTCTTGTTGGCAGTGGCGCCAAGAGAAGGGTGGAGAGGGTACAAATTACCTGTGCCCAGGTCTGATGGAGGGGCCCAGTGGGGGCCCAGGTCCCGTACCCCTTACCTGGAAGCATCAGCTGCAGCTTTTCTTCTCAGCCCAACTCACGCTGCTGTGCGCGGGGCTGCAGTGTGACCAGGGAAGTGCTTAAAATAAAAAATAAAAATCAGTATTTCTCTAACGTCCTAGAGGATGCTGGGGACTCCGTAAGGACCATGGGGATAGACGGGCCCTGCAGGAGACATGGGCACTTTAAGAAAGACTTTGACTCTGGGTGTGCACTGGCTCCTCCCTCTATGCCCCTCCTCCAGACCTCAGTTTGATACTGTGCCCAGAGGAGATGGGTGCACTGCAGGGAGCTCTCCTGAGTTTCCTGCTAAGAAAGTATTTTAATTAGGTTTTTTATTTTCAGGGAGCACTGCTGGCAACAGACTCCCTGCATCGTGGGACTGAGGAGAGAGAAACAGCCCTACTTCTCTGAGTTTCAAGGTCCTGTTTCTTAGGCTACTGGACACCATTAGCTCCAGAGGGAGTCGGAACACAGGTCTCACCCTGGAGTTCGTCCCAGAGCCGCGCCGCCGTCCTCCTCGCAGAGCCAGAAGATAGAAGCCGGGTGAGTATGAGAAGAAAAGAAGACTTCAGAGGCGGCAGAAGACTTTGTGATCTTCACTGAGGTAACGCACAGCACTGCAGCTGTGCGCCATTGCTCCCATACACCTCACACACTCTGGTCACTGTAAGGGTGCAGGGCGCAGCGGGGGCGCCCTGGGCAGCAATATAAACCTCTATTATGGCATAAACACATATATACATGTACAGCTGGGCACTGTACATGTATAAAAAGAGCCCCCGCCATGTTTTTGAATAAATTGAGCGGGACAGAAGCCCGCCGCCGAGGGGGCGGGGCTTCTCCCTCAGCACTCACCAGCGCCATTTTTCTCCACAGCACAGCGCTGAGAGGAAGCTCCCTGGACTCTCCCCTGCTTACTGAGGTGACAGTGGGTTTTTTCAAGAGGGGGGGGGGCACATAATTGGCGAAAAACAAGTTATTTCAGCGCTACTGGGGAAACATTCTGTGTTTTGCCTGGGTTAAATAGCGCTGGGGTGTGTGCTGGCATACTCTCTCTCTGTCTCTCCAAAGGGCCTGGTGGGGAACTGTCTTCAGATAAGAGCTTCCCTGTGTGTGTGGGGTGTGTCGGTACGCGTGTGTCGATATGTATGAAGTGGAAGGCTCACCTAAGGCGGAGGGGGAGTGTATGAATGTCAGATCTCCATCGGCAGCGCCGACACCGGACTGGATGGAGATGTGGAATGTCTTGAGTGCTAGTGTTAATTTATTACACAAGAGATTAGACAAGGCTGAGGCTAGGGAACAGTCAGGTAGTCAGACCATGCCTGTCCCTGTGTCACCGGGACCTTCCGGGTCTCAGAAACGCACATTGTCCCAAATAATGGACACAGATACCGACACGGATTCAGACTCCAGTGTCGACTATGAGAAGGCAAAATTACAGCCAAAAGTGGCTAAGGGCATTCGATATATGATTATTGCAATAAAAGAGGTTTTGCATATCACGGAGGAACCCCCTGTCCCTGACAAGAGGGTGCACATGTATAAAGAGAAAAAGCATGAGGTCACTTTTCCATCCTCGTATGAGCTGAGCGAGCTGTGCGAAAAGGCTTGGGAATCGCCAGACAAGAGGCTGCAGATTCCCAAAAGGATTCTTATGGCGTATCCTTTCCCGCAGACGGATAGGATACGATTGGAGTCTTCTCCTAAGGTGGACAAGGCTTTAACACGTTTATCAAAAAAGATAGCGCTGCCATCACAAGATACGGCTACCCTCAAGGATGCTGCTGATCGCAGACAGGAGGTTACCATGAAGTCCATTTACACACATTCAGGTACAATTCTTAGACCGGCAATGGCGTCGGCCTGGGTTTGTAGTGCTGTCGCAGCATGGACAGACTCCTTATCTACGGAAATTGAGACCCTAGATAAGGATACCATTTTAATGACCCTAGGGCATATAAAAGATGCTGCGTTATATATGAGGGATGCTCAAAGAGACATTTGTTTGCTAAGTTCCAGAATAAACGCTATGTCTGTTTCTGCTAGGCGAGTCTTATGGACCCGACAGTGGACGGGTGATGCCGACTCAAAGAGGCATATGGAGTCTTTGCCTTACAAAGGTGAGGAGTTATTTGGAGAAGGCCTCTCGGACCTCGTCTCCACAGCTACGGCAGGTAAATCGAATTTTTTACCTTATGTTCCCTCACAGCCTAAGAAAGCGCCTCATTATCAAATGCAGTCCTTTCGTTCGAATAAAAGCAAAAGAGTACGAGGATCGTCCTTTCTTGCCAGAGGTAAGGGCAGAGGAAAAAAGCTGCACACAGCTAGTTCCCAGGAACAGAAGTCCTCCCCTGCCTCTGCAAAATCCACCGCATGACGCTGGGGCTTCCCTGGGGGAGTCCGCTCAAGTGGGGGCATGTCTTCGACTTTTCACCCACATCTGGGTTCATTCACAGGTGGATCCCTGGGCAATAGAAATTGTTTCTCAGGGATTCAAGCTGGAATTCGAAGAGGTGCCTCCTCGCCGGTTTTTCAAATCGGCTCTACCTGCGGCTCCCTCAGAGAGGGAGTTAGTGTTGAATGCAATACAAAAATTTTATCTTCAACAGGTAGTGGTCAATGTTCCCCTACTGCAGCAAGGAAAGGGTTATTACTCAACCTTGTTTGTGGTTCCGAAACCGGACGGTTCGGTCAGACCCATTTTGAATTTAAAATCCCTGAACTTATACCTGAAAAAGTTCAAGTTCAAGATGGAATCGCTCAGGGCGGTCATTGTCAGCCTGGAAGGGGGGGATTTTATGGTTTCCTTGGACATAAAGGATGCATACCTTCATGTTCCAATATTTCCTCCTCATCAGGCATTCCTGAGATTTGCTGTACAGGATTGTCATTACCAATTTCAGACGTTGCCGTTTGGGCTTTCAACGGCCCCGAGGATTTTCACCAAGGTAATGGCGGAAATGATGGTGCTCCTGCGCAAGCGAGGGGTCACAATTATCCCGTACTTGGACGATCTCCTCATAAAAGCGAGATCTCGGGAGAGGTTACTGGACAGCGTGTCTCTGTCTTTGAAGGTGTTACAGCAACACGGCTGGATTCTCAATATTCCGAAGTCACAGTTGGTTCCTACGACGCGTCTGACCTTCTTGGGCTTGATTTTGGACACAGACCAGAAGAAGGTTTTTCTTCCAATGGAAAAAGCTCAGGATCTCATGACTCTGGTCAGGAATCTATTGAAGCCAAAACAGGTGTCAGTGCATCACTGCACTCGAGTCCTGGGGAAAATGGTGGCATCGTACGAAGCCATTCCCTTCGGCAGGTTCCATGCGAGGACCTTCCAATGGGACCTACTGGACAAGTGGTCCGGGTCACATCTACAAATGCATCAGAGGATCACCCTGTCCCCCAGAGCTAGGGTGTCTCTCCTGTGGTGGCTGCTGAGTGCTCACCTCCTAGAGGGTCGCAGGTTCGGCATTCAGGACTGAATCCTGGTGACCACAGACGCAAGTCTCCGAGGTTGGGGAGCAGTCACACAGGGAAGAAATTTCCAAGGTCTTTGGTCGAGTCTAGAGACTTGTCTCCACATCAACATCCTGGAGTTGAGGGCCATATACAACGCCCTACGTCAAGCGGAGGCATTACTTCGCGACAAACCAGTTCTGATTCAGTCGGACAATGTCACCGCAGTAGCTCATGTAAACCGCCAAGGCGGCACAAGGAGCAGGGTGGCAATGGCGGAAGCCACCAGGATCCTTCGCTGGGCGGAACATCATGTAAGCGCACTGTCAGCAGTGTTCATTCCGGGAGTGGACAACTGGGAAGCAGACTTCCTCAGCAGACACGACCTGCATCCGGGAGAGTGGGGACTTTATCAGGAAGTCTTCGCGCAGATCGCAAGTCGGTGGGGACTGCCCCAAATAGACATGATGGCGTCCCGTCTCAACACAAAGTTAAAAAGGTATTGCGCCAGGTCAAGAGATCCTCAGGCGATAGCTGTGGACGCCCTGGTGACACCGTGGGTGTTTCGGTCGGTTTATGTGTTTCCACCTCTTCCTCTCATACCCAAGGTGTTGAGAATAATAAGACAGAGAAGAGTGAGAACAATCCTCATTGTTCCAAATTGGCCACGAAGGACTTGGTATCCGGATCTGCAGGAATTGCTCACAGAAGATCCGTAGCCTCTTCCTCTAAGACAGGACCTGCTGCAGCAGGGGCCCTGTCTGTTCCAAGACTTACCGCGGCTGCGTTTGACGGCATGGCGGTTGAACGCCGGATCCTAGCAAAAAAAAGGTATTCCGGATGAGGTCATTCCTACGCTAATAAAGGCTAGGAAGGACGTGACATCGAAACATTATTACCGAATATGGAGAAAATATGTTTCTTGGTGTGAGGCCAGGAATGCTCCTACGGAGGAATTCCATCTGGGTCGTCTCCTTCACTTCCTGCAAACTGGAGTGAATTTGGGCCTAAAATTAGGCTCCATAAAAATTCAGATTTCGGCCTTATCCATTTTCTTTCAAAAGGAATTGGCCTCTCTACCTGAAGTACAGAATTTTGTAAAGGGAGTACTGCATATTCAGCCTCCTTTTGTACCTCCGGTGGCGCCTTGGGACCTTAACGTGGTGTTAAGTTTCCTTAAGTCACATTGGTTTGAACCACTCAAAACGGAGTTAAAATATCTCACTTGGAAGGTGGTCATGTTGCTAGCCTTGGCTTCGGCTAGGCGAGTCTCGGAATTGGCGGCTTTATCACATAAAAGTCCCTATCTGGTTTTTCATGTGGATAGGGCGGAATTGCGGACTCGTCCTCAATTCCTACCTAAAGTGGTTTCATCCTTTCATATGAATCAACCTATTGTTGTGCCTGTGGCTACGCGTGACTTGGAGGATTCCGAGTCCCTGGATGTGGTCAGGGCTTTGAAAATTTACGTGGCCAGAACGGCTAGAATCAGAAAAACAGAAGCACTATTTGTCCTGTATGCAGCCAACAAGGTTGGCGCTCCTGCTTCAAAGCAGACTATTGCTCGCTGGATCTGTAACACGATTCAGCAGGCGCATTCTACGGCAGGATTGCCGTTACCAAGATCGGTTATGGCCCATTCCCAGGGCCGTCTTAACAACAGTGTAGGCCCCTGGGCACAGCAATGCACTGGGCCCCCTACCCATCCTCCAGCGGTAGGTGTGGGGGGTGCTATTAGTGGCTGCTTTGATGTCCCTTGGGCGATAGGGGGTGTTCTATCTTCTGCTCACCATGTAGGACCTGGAGCAGTAATTTCTGCAAATTACTCCCTTACCTCACAGATGGGGCTAAACTGTAGAAGGGGGCATTGGGCTGAATGAAGAAGCCCTGGTACATGACTTCCAGGGTGGTAGGGGGTGTTTAATACGTAGGGGAGGGGTGGATAGTGGAGTGGGCTTAATATTTATCATTTTCCGGTGGGAGGGCAGATTGCTTGACTGCAGATATCTCAAGTTTCTGAAAATATATTTCTTAGCTTTGAATGGTAAAAAAAAACCTAGAGAGTCCCACCTTTCAGAAGGTTCTGGGGACTTGGGGATCAGAGTTCAGGAGCCAGAGCGATTCACCAACGAAAATCTAAAACTGCATATTAGGCATGTGGAGCTGGAGCAGGGAACAGCTGCTTGAAGGCATAGTAGAGACAACGTGCCAGTGTCCACCAAAAGGGGAGAGTCGCAGCTTTTGGATTATAGCTTCAGAAAAACTCTAAGTCAGACAGAACCCGAGATATCTGGCTGGGAAGAGCAATTAACAGGCTTGGATGGGGACCACTGGTTTCAAGTCGGATATCTCTGGTTCCCCAGGGCCGATTTTCAAAAATCTGGTACCCCTGGAAAGAGGGGACTCTCAGCTATCAGCCTAGGGCCCTTATACTCCTGGGTCCCTTGGGCAAGAGCCCATTGAGCCCATACGAAAAGACGGCCCTGCCCATTCCACAAGGAAGGTGGGCTCTTCTTGGGCGGCTACCCAAAGGTTCTCGGCACTACAGCTGTGCCGAGCTGCTACTTGGTCGGGGTCAAACACCTTTGCAAAGTTCTATAAGTTTGATACCCTGGCTGAGGAGGACCTCCTGTTTGCTCAATCGGTGCTGCAGAGTCATCCGCACTCTCCCGCCCGTTTGGGAGCTTTGGTATAATCCCCATGGTCCTTACGGAGTCCCCAGCATCCTCTAGGACGTTAGAGAAAATAAGATTTTGAACCTACCGGTAAATCTTTTTCTCGTAGTCCGTAGAGGATGCTGGGCGCCCGTCCCAAGTGCGGACTACTTCTGCAAGACTTGTATATAGTTATTGCTTACATAAGGGTTATGTTATAGTTTCATCGATTTTGGACCGATGCTATGTTGTTTTTTCATACTGTTAACTAGATAGTATATCACAAGTTATACGGTGTGATTGGTGTGGCTGGTATGAATCTTGTCCTTGGATTAACAAAAATCCTTTCCTCGTACTGTCCATCTCCTCTGGGCACAGTTTCTCTAACTGAGGTCTGGAGGAGGGGCCAGTGCACACCCAGAGTCAAAGTCTTTCTTAAAGTGCCCATGAGTCCTGCGGAGCCCGTCTATCCCCATGGTCCTTACGGAGTCCCCAGCATCCTCTACGGACTACGAGAAAAAGATTTACCGGTAGGTTTAAAATCTTGTTTTTTTTCTCTAAGGGTGCATGACCACACCTTCTGTGATTAGGCCACACCCACTGAAAAGTACCTGGGCCCAGCCAGGCTCTCTACTACCCTGGCTGGGGGACATGCCATGTTCCTGTGAGTGAGTGCTTCTCATGTGCTAGACACGCCCGCAAAGAGGTGTGGACACACCTCCTCCAGGGGGCCCAGGAAGTTGTTGTACCAGGGCCCAGGATTTGGCACTGATGCTGCCTTTAGTTTATATTGAACAAAAAAAAGCATCTGCCTCTGCTGCTTGGTGACAAATGCACTTTAAGGATTTGCCCCAGTACAATAAATGAATCCACCTGTGCTCCAATAAAGATGTTCCTGGGGAAAACTGAGGGCTGAAGCTGAGTAACTTTGCTTTAGGCCCAAGTTGATGCACAGAAAGTACATTTTTCTTCATGGAAGAGCTGAACGTGTCACTAGCTAGCAATAGTCAGGCTTGTGCGTCGGATTTATTATTAGAGCTTTTGCTAGCTAAAATAACGTGGTCTATTCTCTCGGCTGAGACATTTCACCAGTGCAGTACGAAAATATGTTATTCAAACTCTGTTCAGTTACAGCTAAACATGAATCACACCCCTGATTGCATCCTTCAGGATGTCATTCTAATGAGTTCTTTTCTAAAAATACCCCCTCAAGAATGTCAGGACAGAGACTTAAATGAAGCACATTTATCAACTGACAGCAGCAAAAGGTTCAGTTTAAAATGACAATTGTGGCATGGTGACCGATGTAACCTACAGCACAGCATAGCACAACGTAATGGGTTCATGTGTCAAGTCAAGATCTATGTTTCCAGAGCAACCGAAATGGTCCCATTATTTAATTATAATTCAGTAATAAAGGTAAATGGAAAACCAAAAGCGTTTTGTGTCTATTAAACTTTTATTTTACTTTGCACCTAAGATAAACATTTCTGTGGTTTGGCTTTCTCCAAAATCCTTTATTACCTCCTATCCCATCTGCCTTCTCTGAATGACCTGACTTCCAGATGGTACCTCCAGGCTTGGAGAACCTAACTGATCTAGCATCATTTCACCTGGCTGCAAGAGGCAGATTAGTACTTACAGCTGGGATGACACTGGGGCTTATTCAGAGATGTATGTCAGTCTGATATATACGCGTTAATCTCCAATGTTTAATGATCTGCGCAGGAGCCACACTACACATACTGTAGGCAGATCAGGTCCTGTGATGTCGCTAATAGACAAATGGGGGGGGGGGGGTTCCAGTTGCCGGGAAACCCCCTCCCCTTAACAAGAGGCTCAATTTCTAACAATAGCAATGGCATCTAATACGATTATTAGAGCTGCTGCCATATCATGCAGCTTAAGGGACAGAGCAGAGCTACTGCACATGCCCAGGTGTAGCAGCTTTTTCTACTAAGTTTGCTGTGTGTGTGTGGATCTAAGTCCTCAATCAGTGCACAGGACAAGAGAGTAGTTACCTGGAAGAAGAGACAGTAACCTAACCATGAGGTGGAAGAATGTGTCTTAGAAAATGTAGTACTGGTTCTCTTATGTTTGTGTATTTATTTGTTATGCTTTGTTTAAACTTTTCCTGACCACTTATTTTTATTAATTAAATACAGTGTCCAATGTATAAAATGACCAATGTTTATATTAATGTCCAGGGTCATTGCTAGGTTCTTTTACCACTCCCCCAGACTCCCGCGTTTGCTCCGGTGTTCCACATATCGGGAGACTATGTACTTGTATTTGGAAACCCCCCTCTAGAAATCCTGGTCTCTTAACACCCAAGCTTTTCATACCTGTATGCTCCCTAACACTACTCTTTCCTCCGGCACAGGATATCTCATCAGTCCTCTGTCTGACACTGTCCCAAATCTCCAGGAATACTTTACTGGTTACCCTATGGGAAATTGTTAAGAGGGAAATGTGATTGACTTATAAGTATATCCAATACGTCCTGCACAGATAAATGTTAAGGTGGAAGACTTTACTTATCACAAGGGCATCCGAGACATTAGCTGTACTACTTCACATACACAGCACACATCTTCAAGAGTGAATATTTTTTAATTAAGACTGCACTGATAATCTAACACGTGGCTTGTACATTACTTCTTCTAATGCATCCAATTCCCTGGGAATGTACTGAGAGGTGATTTTCAATTAGCGGTTGCACGGGCCTGCATCAAATCTCCTCATTGTACGTATACATTATGAGAGTGTGGGCATTACAACCTACAAAGGGGAGCAACATGGGTGGAAATTAGAAGTCATAATTAATGAAATTGCCAAAAAAACACTGGACTGACCAAGTATTCATGAGAACACAGTCTATCAATTCTCTAGGAACCCGTTGCATCTGTCTTCCCCATTCTAAACATGTTCCTCTCTTCCAGCAACCAATCCTCTGTCGCCATGTCATTTCAGTGTTTACTTGTTACTGTTAATTAGTCTGTGCTTCCTAAATATATTTGGGGTCATTCCGACCCAATCGTTCGCTGCAGTTGTTCGCAGTGCAGCGATCGGGTCGGAACTGCGCCGGCACCGCAGTGCGCCTGTACATGCCGGATGGACGAAGGACGTCATTCCCTAGCGATCGCCTCTGCATGATTGACAGGCAAAGGCAGTCGCTGGGTTGCACGGCGGCGTTTGGCCGCCATTTTGGGGGCGCGGTCCGGCCAACGCAGGCGTGGCCAGACCGTGGGGGGGCAGGCCGCAGCGGCTGCGTGACATCACACGCAGCCGCTGCAACCAGGCTGACCGGGAGTTACTCAACAAGTACAAAAGCATCGCCGCAGTGCAATGCTTTTGTACTTGTGCGGGGGGGACACAGACATGCGGGGCGGGCTAGCCCTGTGCTGGGCGCCTCCCAGCATGTCTGGGAACATGATCGTAGCTGTGCTAAATTTAGCACAGCTGCGATCAACTCGGAATGACCCCCATTGTACAGTAGTCTCCTTGCTCCGGGCAACAATTGAACAGTGCGCTGTTCCAGGGTCTTTGCACCATGGTTAGCATTACAGTCTCACAGCATTGAGAGCATCAGCATCACGGAAATGCCCAATTTGTGTGGAGTTTGTATGTCCCACCCGTGTGCAGAGCAGCAGATGCCACAGGGAAAATAGCATGGCAGACAGTTTCCCAGTGATTGGCGCTTGCACAGTATAGACGTTCCCGGGAACAAGGTTATATGAGTAATTTAGGATATCACTGGGGATAAAATGAGCAGGAGAAAAATTTTGAATTTTTCATTTATTATCTCCCATTTTTTTTTGTTTTTTTTGTTTAATAAGGTGCAAAATGGGTTCCGGGGCTCTGTACAAGGGGGATAAAACTGCCAGGATATACGTAAGGACAACTAATTCAAACAAACTATGTCATATAGATAAATAGTTGGAGTGTACAATTCATATAATTATGTGGAGAAACACAGAGAAGGGGGCCCAGAGTTTACAGTCTATATGGGAGGAAACGATACAGAGGAGAGGGCAGAATGGAAGGGGGCAGAGACAGCAGGAAGGAGGAAGCTAGAATGAAAAGATGATTTATAAGGCTGTTGTGATGATTAATAAGGTGATGTAGGGAGTTTACTGTTGTCGCCATGCACAGTTTTTGAATCCCTTTTCAGGAGAGTCCCAGAGATGTTAAACCAATCCAATGAAAGTGGAAGGAGGGGCACGGCACACATTTTTGCATACTGTACCTCACAAAATCTAAATGTATAGGAGAAAAGAAGACTTTGTTTATGCGCCTAAGGGGGGAGATGTACTAAAAAGCAGTGATAAAAGTGTAGAGGTGAGCCAGTCGAGAACTTGCCCATGGCAACCAATCAGCATTGATGTAACATTTATAATTTGCATACTATAAAAGTATACAGAGCAGCTGATTGGTAGCTTTTATCACCTCTTAGTACATCTCCCGCAAAGAGTCTTATTTTCTCCAGTACAGTAAGTTTAGATTTTCTTATCTGACTCTAGGGAGCACCACCAACAGTATAAACTGTATTTCCTGCTAGAGCCGGGTACACACGGGAGCGATGTCAGGCCAATTTGCGGTTTTGTAACGACAAATGGTCTACATCACTCGGCGCATACGGGAGGTTGCTAGCAACGGACGATTGGTCAGAGGTGCTGCACATTAAATTTAGCGACATCGCCAGCAATACGGTGCCCATCACCTGGTGTGTACGTCCAATCGGACGACCGGCAATATGTCTGTCCGGTTGGATGTCACCTTGTAGACACTCGCTGTTCCTCCCACTGTCCTCCGCCATTTCCGTGTATGCTGGACGTTGGAGGACGGTGCAGTTCGTTATGCAGCGTATTCATTGGGATGTGTTTGCACATGAGGAAGCACTTTCTGGGTGGCCATGTCTAGGCTTATGTGTCTTGGTCTGTGTGAATATTTTTTAGCTAATGCATTATTATCGAATCGTAATTTGAAAGTAACATTTTTTTACTCATAAAAGTTTGAAATTCAACAATATATAACTTTAATGTCAACATTAAAAATTTCATAAAATCAGTATGTGTTATTGAAAGTATACAGTTTATAAAGGCACTCTCTACTCTTCTCCTCTTGTGAGCCTTCTGGGGAACAGGGACTGACACCAAAGTGACAGTCTAGGTCTAGGCAGCCACAGCTTGAAAGTAATAAACATCCATAACTACCAGAGCAAAGAAGAGCTTTCTAGAGCAAATCAGAACAAAGTAGAGCAGTAAGCTATGTAGAGCGTACAGCAGGATAACCTCGCCTCAGCAAGCGCAGAGCAATACTGCACGGCACAAAGGGCGTTCTCCCTATTTCCTCTGTGTTACAGTACAGCCCACTGTACATTGGGGGTCATTCCGAGTTGATCGCATGTAGCAACTTTTTGCTGCTCGTGCGATCAACTAGACGCCGCCTATGGGGGAGTGTATTTTGGCATAGCAGGGCTGTGATCGCTTGTGCAGCCCTGTATGCTAAAAAAGTTTTGTGCAGAACAAGACTAGCCCTGCAGTTACTTACCCTGTGCACTGGATCCAGCGATGAAGGTCCCGGAATTGACGTCAGACAACCGCCCTCCAAACGCCTTGACACGCCTGCGTTCGGATCTCCACGCCCGGAAAACCACCACCGGAACGCCTCCCCGCTGTCAATCTTCTTGCGATCACGGTAGCGATCACTTTCTTCTTCTGGACAATGACCCCCATTGTACAGCCCATTACTCATAGTTCCAGGGGATCCTAACGACGGCTGTTCTAGTGTGTACAGGAGCAATGATAAATCCTATCCAACCAAACGATACAATATATGCGGTCATTCAGAAGATTGCAGTGTGTGCATACGCTCAATTTGGCTGGTTCTGAACTCAAGGGAAATCGTCAGTAAAGTCGGAACGATTGGCGGTTGCTCCAGTGTGTACCCAGCTTTAGGGTCGCGAATGATATAAGTTGGTTTATTTGAATATATTTTTTCTTCTCACTTCTCTATTTTTGCAACTTTGGCTTATTGAGACCTGAGAGAGGGATCCTGTTCGGATTCTATACCTTTCTTATTCTGTTTATAAAGATACCTACCAAAATGTCAGTTGCCGAAGTAGGGGTCCATGCGCGGGCCCGAAAAGGGTGCATGGCGTCACGGTCAGATCATGGCCTTCCGGCATCCCCCGTTTCATCATTCTGGGGGGCATCAACCAGCACTCGCCGAGATACCGGACTGCACCCAGAAAATGCCCCTGCATCGTGACTCCACCCCCTGCTGATCAAAATGTATTTTACAGTGGGAGGCGGAGCTAGGATGATATTCAGCGTGGATTGCAACATCCAACCTACCGGATGCCCACTGCGACTGGACTGCAACTAGGGGTGTGTGACCAGTCTTCTGTGGGTGGCACCACCACTGCCCTTGCTTCTGGTTAGCAGGCACCCTGCTGCCAGGATCTAAGCTACAGCGCCCCCTGGAGTGTCCTATGGCGCCCTGATATCTGTACATCAGATCAGAGCATCTTTAGGCTGCACTGATAAGTGCAACACTAACCCTCCTCCATGCGACGTAATGACATCATGCACACGTCATTACATCATGCGCTCAGGGGCAGGACAGAGTGCATTTGAGTTCTGTTATGGCACTGGTGGATGAAATCGGGAGACTGGCCAACTTGTCCGGTAGAGCCCGCCCCCATATTTGGTACTATCCTGGACTTTTCAGGAGAGTTGGCCTGTATGGAATGTGGATGTTTGTCATGATATATAAGATTGGTAGACACATGTTAGGCACACTTCAAATAGGAAAGTGTCCCCACGTATTTTTGCAGTTTGGTAATGGCCCTATCTGTAATTAAAATAGTTTAATTAACTAATTACTGTATGTTACCTTCCTATACAGTTTTGCACAGCAAATACTGTATATAAGACCAGTTTAATTATTTTCAGTGTGATACTGCATACTGCATAGCCCAAGACTAACTGCAGAGCGGGCTTTCGGATTTGCAACTCATTTCCTTTCTTCCTCAGAAATTGGAAGACTGTGTGCTACTTTGCTTTCACTCCTGTGTGTCTAGCTGAAAATGCTGGTTACATTCACATTTTCAAGAATCATTTCACATTGATCCTTTGTGAGCCAACTCCTTCTACTCCAAAGCTGTCATCTGTATTGATCATGCTGCTTGTCCGTCTGTTATTAATCTGTATTAATGTGTTCATTTGGCTTGCATTTCTGTCGATGTAGAATGCACTGAACAAGGGAAAGTAGACGGTTATTCATTGCGGTGTTGTAAATCAGATAGTATATGCACATCAGCAGATACTTACTGCAGAACTGGAGATTGTTCTGTTCTTTCTTTAAATTGACTTGTGCGATTATACTTTTTTATTTTTTTGTGTGTGTGTGTGTGTGTGTGTGTGTATATATATATATATATATATATATATATATACTAGGTGATTTCTCGCGCCCTACAGGCGCTCTTCACACCGTCGTAAGGGCTATGCCCCCTTAACCCATGCACGCCCTTGTGGCATGCAATATTTTTATTACATGGAGTATTACCTCCAATCATAATTGTGTGAGTGGTTAAATATGGCACGGACAAAGGGCGTGCGGTGGTTAAGAGGTCGTAGCCCTTGCAACGGCGTGAACAGTGCATGCAGGGCCTGATGAATCACCTAGTAGGTGCTGTGGTTGGGGGAGTGGCGGGTGTGGGGGAGACGTGGATGGGGGAGGGCCGGTTGCAGGGGTGCGATGGGTGGGGGCGGGGCTGGTGCGGTGGTGTTGCAGTTGGGGGAGGGGCAGGTGCGTGGGTGCCGCTGGTTGGGGAGGGGGTCCGGAGCCATCACGGGTGGGGGAGGAGGGGGTGCCGCGGATGGGGAAGTGGTAGGGGAGGGGTCAGAAGCCACCGCGGGTGGTGGGTGGGGTGGGGGGTGCAGCAGATGGGGCCCGGAGGTACTGCGAGTGGGAGAGGGTCGGTTAATGTTTCTCCTCCTGGAAGCAGCTAAGCTGCTGTCCTCCCTTTGGCAGTGGCTCTACCGGAGACTTGCACAGCAGCCAGTCACTATTGTTACTGCCGGTGTCCCAACGCGCCGCATTACAGGGAAGAAGATGCACTCAATAAACTGCAGCTCCCAGCAGTCCTTAGTGTCAGAATGCTTTGGCGCTAAGGGCTGCTGGGAGCTGTAGTTTACTTAGTATGTCTACTTCCCTGTAATGCGACACGTTGGGACACCGGCACTAACAATAGTGACTGGCTGGCAGAACTGACTGACTCGCTGAATCAGTGTAAAAGGTGAGAGTGCTGTGCAGTGTTAGTGACACAGGTGCTGTGTTGCAGAGTCAGGGCCTCTGGGGATCTGGGCGCGGCTGAGGCACTTCTGTGACATCACGCGCAGAGGAGGCTCCGGGGCTCAGAGAGTATGCGGCGCAGGGAGGGATATGAAAGCCTTCTGCTCCGCCGCTTTCATATACATTTATGCCGGTGGCCGAAGCAGCTTTTGTTCCACCTGCGCCGTGGCTAGGGAGTGGGGATTGTTGATGTCAGAGGAGGCAGGCGGACTGGCAGCAGGACATAGGACACTGCAGTAAAAGGATGTTTTTCCCCTGTCTACAGCGCAGAGACTTGCTGCAGATGCAGTGGCATACCCTCCAGCTGGACCTTTTTGGCAGGTACAGAACCTTTTTTTATTGTCTGTACCGATTTTTGGCCCTTCAAACTTTCATTGAAAGTATAGGAAAAGGGGCGTGGCCACACCACTGTACCCGTGGCCACGCCCCATTTTCGAATTTGTAGCGATTTTTATGTGTAAATTGTTGGAGGGTATGTTGCTGCAGATGCAGTGGGACTATTTTGGGGTGTGGACGTGGCGCTGCAGCTCCATCACCCCCATTGTTAATCCTGCTCTGGGAACACACAGCAGCCAAAGGGCAGAGCCTCCCATTGGATGTAACCTATGTGGGAGGGCATTTCTCCCCCAATCAGCTGTGGACTGGGAGTGATAGACCTGCTGCTAACCCAATGAGAGTTTCTAGCCACGCCCAGTGTTATACACACAGGCACAGAGTCACAGATCTGGGCTATTATATAGGAGATAGGTTGAGTATCCCTTATCCAAAATGCTTGGGACCAGAAGTATTTTGGATATCAGATTTTTCCGTGTTTTGGAATAACTGCATACCATACTGATATATCATGGCGATGGGACCTAAGTCTAAGCACAGAATTCATTTATGTTTCATATACACCTTATACACACAGCCTGAAGGTCATTTTAGTCAATATTTTTAATAACTTTTCGTATAATGGATGTGATTCTCTGTATACAGTATTAAAGAAGCGCTCCCTATATTATATTGTGGTTACTGCGATGCTCTCTTGTCTTTTATGGTTGGTAGCGGCAATGTCTCTGCATTATGTGGTGACCACTACAATGCTCTCTGTATTATCTGCCCATCATTGCGATCAAGGGCATAGCTACAATAGGTACAGGGAGTGCAGCTGCTATGGGGCCCAGAGCTGAGAGGGGCCACCTTCCCTGTCACAGTTACATGTGTTATATACAGGGCGTAGCTACCATAGGTGCAGGCAGTGCAGCTGCTATGGGGCCCAGAGCTGAGAGGGGCCACCTTCCCTGTCACAGTTACATATGTAATATACAGGGCGTAGCTACCATAGGTGCAGGCAGTGCAGCTGCTATGGGGCCCAGAGCTGAGAGGGGCCACCTTCCCTGTCACAGTTACATGTGATATATACATTTTTCACCATTGGGTGGTATATAGGGGCCCTTACAAACTTGTGCCTTGGAGTCTAGTTATGCCCATGGACCTGCTCGTTGTAATGTGGTAAAAAATGAACTGATGGACATAAAGTTCTGATTGCGATGCTCTCTGTATTATCTGGCTGTAACTGCAATGCTCTCTATATTATTTAGAGGTCACTGAGACGTTCCCTGTATTATATGGAGGTCACTGATGCTCTCTGATTTATAAGGTGATTAATATAATATTCTCTGTATTATATGGTAGTCACTATAATATTTTCTACATTATCTAGCAGTCACTTCAATGCTCTCCGCAGGCTCGGGGACATCCGTAAAGGGCCCTAAGGTTCAGGGGGCCCCAAGGATAAGGAGCACAAAAAACGGGACTTCGCCACCTAATAATGCTTTTAAGTAAGAAAACAATTAATAGGCCCCCAAACCCTTCCTGCCTCCTTTTAGCCCGTCACATGGTCCAGTCCCTGTGGTCCATGCTGTATTACCGTCATTACACATGTCGCTGCGCTGTCGCTTCCCTGTCTGTGCCTGACATCACCACCGAAGAGCCGGGTAGCCCAGCTGGAAAACTGCCCACTGGGCTCACTGACAGTGTGAGTCAAAGGCTCCACACAGAAGCCGTCCACAGCCGCACCGCCGTCCAACTCCGCTCCCTACAGACAAGAGACACCCTAGCTGTGGTGAGCCCCCTTACATACAGTCTATATGTGTGTGTGTGTGTGTGTGTGTGTGTGTGTGTGTGTGTGTGTGTGTGTGTGTGTGTGTGTGTGTGTGTACAGTTGTGCTCATAAGTTTACATACCCTAGCAGAAGTTGTGATTTTCTGGCCACTTGTCAGAGAATATGAATGATAACTCACAAACTTTTCTTTCACTCATGGTTAGTGGTTGGGTGAAGCCATTTATTGTCAAACAACTGTGTTTACTCTTTTGAAATCATAATGACAACAGAAACTACCCAAATGACCCTGATCAAAAGTTTACATACCCCAGTTCTTAATACTGTGTATTGGCCCCTTTAACATCAATGACAGCTTGAAGTCTTTTGTGGTAGTTGTGGATGAGGCTCTTTATTTTCTCAGATGGTAAAGCTGCCCATTCTTCTTGGCAAAAAGCCTCCAGTTCCTGTAAATTCTTGGGCTGTCTTGCATGAACTGCACGTTTGAGATCTCCCCAGAGTGGCTCAATGATATTGAGGTCAGGAGACTGAGATGGCCACTCCAGAACCTTCACTTTACTCTGCTGTAGCCAATGACAGCTCGACTTGGCCTTGTGTTTTGGATCATTGTCATGTTGGAACGTCCAAGTACGTCCCATGCGCAGCTTCCGGGCTAATGAGTACAAATTTTTCTCCAGTATTTTCTGATAACATGCTGCATTCATCTTGCCATACATTTTGACCAAGTTTCCAGTGCCTTTGTAGCTCACACATCCCCAAAACATCAGCGATCCACCTCCGTTTTTCACAGTAGGAATGGTGTACCTTTCATTATAGGCCTTGTTGACTCCTCTCCAAAGGGAACGTTTATGGTTGTGGCCAAAAAGTTACATTTTGGTCTCATCACTCCAAATGACTTTGTTCCAGAAGTTTTGAGGCTTGTCTCTGTGCTGTTTGGAGTATTGTAAGCGGGATGCTTTGTGGCATTTGCGTAGTAATGGCTTTCTTCTGGCGACTCGACCATGCAGCCCATTTTTCTTCAAATGCCTCCTTATTGTGCATCTTGAAACAACCACACCACTTTTTTTCAGAGAGTCCTGTATTTCAGCTGAAGTTATTAGTGGATTTTTCTTTGCATCCCGAACAATTTTCCTGGCAGTTGTGGCTGAAATTTTTGTTGGTCTACCTGACCGTGATTTGGTTTACACAGAATCCCTCATTTTCCACTTCTTAATTAGAGTTTGAACACTGCTGATTGGCATTGTCAATTGCTTGGATATCTTTTTATATCCCTTTCCTGTTTTATATACAGTAGTTCAATTACCTTTTCCCGCAGATCCTTTGACAATTCTTTTGCTTTCCCCGTGACTCAGAATCCAGACACGTCAGTGCAGCACTGGATGAAAGATGCAAGGGTCTTTCAGGAGTCCAGAAACTCACTGACCTTTTATACACACACACTGATTACAAGCAAACAGATCACAGGTGAGGATGGTTACCTTTAGTAGCCATTCAAACCCGTTTGTGTCAACTTGTGTGCATGTTATCAGGCCAAAATCTCCAGGGTATGTAAACTTTTTGATCAGGGTCATTTGGGTAGTTTCTGTTGTCATTATGATTTAAAAAGAGTAAACACAGTTGTTTGACAATAAATGGCTTCACCCAACCACTAACCATGAGTGAAAGAAAAGCTTGTGAGTTATCATTCATATTCTCTGACAAATGGGCAGCTAGGGTATGTAAACCTATGAGAACAATTGTGTGTATATATATATATATATATATATATATATAAATGATACTGACAAATGGCCAGCTAGGGTATGTAAACTTATGAGCACAACTGTATATATATATATATATATACAGTGTTGTAGTGCCCGGCACTCCCAAAGTATTAACGTTAATCCGGGTGCCCTCCGCAGAAATAATCCATGGAACAGTAAAGAAAGAGCAGCGGCACTCCGTTGAAATGAATCAGCAAACGTGTATTATGGGCAAAATAACATCACAATGGTCACATAAAGAACCAACGTTTCGGGGTCACGCCTTGACAAAGGGGTCTCAGGACCCCGAAACGTTGGTTCTTTATGTGACCATTGTGATGTTATTTTGCCCATAATACACGTTTGCTGATTCATTTCAACGGAGTGCCGCTGCTCTTTCTTTACTGTTCCATATATATATATATGTATGAATTATACTGCTGCTGCCCTACACCGCCATAAGTTCATTGTGCTGGGAATGGGATGGTCCGTCTCCTTGACAGGTAGAGCTGTCATTCACACCCTAGCCCCGCCCCCAACTCTTGCACAGAAGAAGTCGCGCATGCGCATACCTGAAAAACACTGATGGCAAAGCCATCGATGGTACCACATACAATAGTTACTTAACATCGATGATTTGTGCCGCCATCACAGTTGTTAATGACCATCGATGGTGGTACAACGATGGACGCGGCTTTACCCCATGTAGAGTGTTAGACAAAATGCTCTTTTCTAGGCACAAATGCTCTGAGTTCATGACAAGACAGGACATAACGGAAATGCTGACGCTATATAAATAACTGTTAGTAAATAACCACCTAGCTCCCAGTGCTGACCGCCTGTAGTGTATCGTTATACTACTCTAGCTGCACACTCTCGTATATTTTCCCTGATTATTAAATGCAAAAATGACGATACATTTTTGTATTCTTCTTGTAGCAACGTTACGTTCTGACTATACAGGTACCACAGGGGGGAGATCAGGGACTATACATTGCTGTGACCCCTGTTATATTGTTGTCAGTGCCCATGGTATTGCCAGGCGGGGACATGAGTCTCCCTTATCTTGGTTTTCCTCCTAACACGTGAAATAAGCCAGTCCTTTCTGTTTGCACTGTCAGTACATTTACTAGCAGCTGTCAGCCAGGTACTGTAATCACAAAGTGGAGCCAGTCACTGGAACTGTCAGCCTTTGGGGTGGAGGAAAGCACACACTAGCCTAAAGTGCTGTTTACCTGCTCCGGCTGTTTGCATTACAGCCCTCTCCTCCAGTGTGTCAGTGTCAGCAGCAGGCAAGCATTCAGCCAGCTTCATTCACAGTCACACAGCCTGAACCAAGCACCCACAGGAGGAAGGCACTTAGAGGAGAGGGAGCTGCTGCTTCAGTGGATGGCTGTCTGGCTCACATCTCCTGTGCTGTGTGCTCATTGGTGCCAGCCTGGATGAGAAGGGGCAGGAGCTGTACGCTCTGAGCCAGACTTAGCACAACAGTCACTGGTGGAAGCGAGCGAGACGCATCTGTAGGAGTCACACAGAGCCTAATGCCAGCTCTGCTACCTCTATAGACGCAGTATAGTCTGTGAGGGTAGCAGGGTGTGTGCACTGGGTGGCAGGTGACATCTAGCAGGGTGAGTGCACGGGACTGTTGGTGCTCCCTGGCAGGGTGTGTGTTCCCAGGACTACTGGTGCCCCCTGGCAAGGAGTAGCTCAGGACTACAGGTGCCTGCTGGCAGAGTGCGTGCACAGCGTTATTGGTGCCCCCTGGCAGGGTGTGTGGACAGACCTATAGGTGCGCCTTGTGCCTATGACCGCGCCAGGACGCAACGAAGCAGTGCTTTTTGGCTCCGGGAGGAGGGGGACCTGTTCCCGGACTTCTCACGTGAATAGCACCGGGATTATCCGCCAAGACGCCTCGGATCTCGTACAGGGGCTCGTCCAAGATGGGCAGAGAGCAGCGGCAGCAGCAGCGGGAGAGGGCAGCAGGGCTCCGCATCCAGCGCTCCCAGAGCCGCAGCAGTCTTTCTGCGTCCTTCGAGGCGCTGGCCGGATACTTCCCATGTATGACCTCGCTGGAGGAGGATGAAGGTGAGATATGATCTGGTTACATGTATGTATAGTTATGTCATGATCTGCATAGTAGTGTCCAGGCTAAGGTATCCCACTTGTTGTGTCCCCAGCAGGGAGGCTCCAGGGCAGATTGGGGACACAGTTTATAGACAGGGAGAGGGGCAACTAGGAGACCCTAGCTGTTACTGCACAGGTTATAGTCAGGGAGAGGTGTCAACTAGGGTATCAAAGCTGTTACTGCACAGGCTATAGCCAGGGAGAGGGGAAACTAGGGGACCCCAGCTGTTACGGCACATGTTATAGTCAGGTAAAGGGGCAACTAAGAGAACGCAGCTGTTACTGCACATGTTATAGCCAGGGAGAGGTGCAACTAGGAGATATCAGATATTACGGCAAAAACTATAGCCAGAGAGAGGGGCACATAGGAGACTCCAGCTGTTACTGCACAGGTTATAGTTAGGGAGAGGTGGCAACTAGGGTATCAAAGCTGTTACAGCACAGGCTATAGCCAGGGAGAGGGGCAACTAGGGGACCCCAGCTGTTACGGCACATGTTATAGTCAGGTAAAGGGGCTACTAGGAGACCCCAGCTGTTACTGCACATGTTCTAGCCAGGGAGAGGTGCAACTAGGAGATATCAGATATTACGGCAAAAAATATAGCCAGAGAGAGGGGCACATAGGAGACCCCAGCTGTTACTGCACAGGATATAGTTAGGGAGAGAGGGCAACTAGGAGACCCCAGCTGTTACTGCACAGGTTATAGTTAGGGAGAGAGGGCAACTAGGAGACCCCAGCTGTTACTGCACAGGTTATAGCCAGAGAGAGGGCAACTAGGAGACCCCAGCTGTTACTGCACAGGTTATAGTTAGGGAGAGAGGGCAACTAGTAGACCCCAGCTGTTACTGCACAGGTTATAGTTAGGGAGAGAGGGCAACTAGGAGACCCCAGCTGTTACTGCACAGGTTATAGTTAGGGAGAGAGGGCAACTAGGAGACCCCAGCTGTTACTGCACAGGTTATAGTTAGGGAGAGAGGGCAACTAGGAGACCCCAGCTGTTACTGCACAGGTTATAGCCAGAGAGAGGGCAACTAGGAGACCCCAGCTGTTACTGCACAGGTTATAGTTAGGGAGAGAGGGCAACTAGGAGACCCCAGCTGTTACTGCACAGGTTATAGTTAGGGAGAGAGGGCAACTAGGAGACCCCAGCTGTTACTGCACAGGTTATAGTTAGGGAGAGAGGGCAACTAGGAGACCCCAGCTGTTACTGCACAGGTTATAGTTAGGGAGAGAGGGCAACTAGGAGAACCCAGCTGTTACTGCACAGGTTATAGTTAGGGAGAGAGGGGCAACTAGGAGACCCCAGCTGTTACTGCACAGGTTATAGTTAGGGAGAGAGGGGCAACTAGGAGACCCCAGCTGTTACTGCACAGGTTATAGCCAGAGAGAGGGCAACTAGGAGACCCCAGCTGTTACTGCACAGGTTATAGTTAGGGAGAGAGGGGCAACTAGGAGACCCCAGCTGTTACTGCACAGGTTATAGCCAGAGAGAGGGCAACTAGGAGACCCCAGCTGTTACTGCACAGGTTATAGTTAGGGAGAGAGGGCAACTAGGAGACCCCAGCTGTTACTGCACAGGTTATAGCCAGAGAGAGGGCAACTAGGAGACCCCAGCTGTTACTGCACAGGTTATAGTTAGGGAGAGAGGGCAACTAGGAGACCCCAGCTGTTACTGCACAGGTTATAGCCAGAGAGAGGGCAACTAGGAGACCCCAGCTGTTACTGCACAGGTTATAGTTAGGGAGAGAGGGGCAACTAGGAGACCCCAGCTGTTACTGCACAGGTTATAGTTAGGGAGAGAGGGCAACTAGGAGACCCCAGCTGTTACTGCACAGGTTATAGTTAGGGAGAGAGGGCAACTAGGAGACCCCAGCTGTTACTGCACAGGTTATAGCCAGAGAGAGGGCAACTAGGAGACCCCAGCTGTTACTGCACAGGTTATAGTTAGGGAGAGAGGGGCAACTAGGAGACCCCAGCTGTTACTGCACAGGTTATAGTTAGGGAGAGAGGGCAACTAGGAGACCCCAGCTGTTACTGCACAGGTTATAGTTAGGGAGAGAGGGCAACTAGGAGACCCCAGCTGTTACTGCACAGGTTATAGCTAGGGAGAGAGGGCAACTAGGAGACCCCAGCTGTTACTGCACAGGTTATAGTTACTGTAGGTAGAAGGGGCATCTAGGAGACTCCAGGCGCTGCTGATCTACTCTGGATCCAGTGCAGCACAGTCAGGTTGGACTATGGAATATCCATCAGTTGGGCATTCTGTATATAGGGAAATATGTTCTGCATACTGTCAAATGTCAGATGAATATGTAGCATTTCCTCAATATGTGAATGCAATTTCCAATTTATGACCCATTTATTATTTATGACTGCCTTATTTATTTGGATATACAAAATATATTTTTTCATATGCAATACATAGTTTGGGGGATAAAAAATCTCTAGTAATCCATCTGCCTGTTCCAAAATACCCACTTATACAGAAATACAACCATTTATCTTAATAAACACATTTATTATGTATACTGTGTCTTTCTTTTTATCTGTTGAGATATTGGGATAAATATGCTGTGTATCATTTTTATTGTAGTTTGCGTCACTTTGTTTATGTCTTTACACTGTATGCCAGATTTAGTTATCTCTGTATTTTTGTGGTTTTGAAGAAAAGATGGTTATTACCTCGCATAGATATTAGGCTCTTTGTACAGAATCTGTGTGAACTAAAAGCCACTCAATTTGTAGAGACGTTTTGCACAAATGTTGTTTTTTTTGCTGCAAATCTCCAGCGTTACATTCTCCGAGTTTCATGTTTGCTGCGGTTTACCGCAGAGTGTCATTTCTCCGTGTAGTCCAGATTCTGCACAGGTTATTGTCAGTGAATGCAGCTGGGACAGCAATAATCAATTCTGCGGTAAAACATTAAATATTCTGTGTCTCTATGAACGAGGCACAAATTTTTCTGCGCAATTTAGATAATGTCACTCATCTCTATCCCGGACCTCCGCTGGTGGGTAACACAGGTGGCTGCAGGTGTAGTGGTCACTGTGATTGGCAGCATTACTTACTGAGCATATTCTGTAGCCACTGTCACCGTTATTCTCATAATAATGTACAACCAACCATATGAATATTGTAAATCCTATTAGGTATTTTATGGCTCCTGCTCTCCATCCTGCTACATGTATCTATAGGAGCAACTTCAGAATATTTGAGGTCATTGTGCCTGATTCAGAGTCAGACACAACAGCGATCCTTTTCCGTGACGGAACTGCGAAGCATCACAACCAAAGTCATCGCAACATGCTCAGCAACTGTGTACTGCGCCGCAACCGCGATGCACATGTAAAAAACATCAAATCCCAGTGTGCCTCCATTGCTGTGGGAGCTGCGATGCTGGGATCTTGTATAATGCGTACGAGATCGCGGTCACGGTTTTTGCAGACACTTCCCAATTCCTCCTCCAAATGGGCTTCTCCTGTCAATCACTCAACAACTAATTCCTTACTGCGAGCGCCATCACAAAGGTACCTTGGCTCGTCGCACTACTGCTGTGATTCATGCACAGTCTACCATCGATGTTGAAACTGCATCTGAATCAGGCTCATCGTACACTGTGTCCTTTGATTTGTCTTCCCCTATTTGCAGTTGCTTTGTTCCTAGCCCAGAGGTTCTCAAACGCGGTCCTCAAGGAACCCCAACAGTCCAGGTTTTAGGTATATCCATGGCTCAGCATAGATGGTTAAATCAAATTGACTTAGGTGCTAATTAAATGACCTGTGGCCAAGCATGGATAAACTTAAAACGTGGACCATTGGGGTGCCTTGAGGACCGCGTCTGAGAACCTCTGGCCTAGTCACTATTACACTGATTGTGTCATTGAGAATCAGATTAGCACGGGATTAATCAAAATTGTTTCTAAAAGGCAAAATATACAGTCTGTCAGATGAAGAATATTTGGCTTCCAGCAACTAAAGGCACTTTGTTTTCTATTGCACCACTTATTTTAATTTTTATATTTTATTTTAATTGAAGCCACCAGCGCACCTATAAATTATATTGCGATATCTGAAAGAACACTCTCATTGCGTTCCAAAAAGGATGTAGTAATGCCAGTGTCCTGCCAAGGACGCGGTGTGATCCATTAATGTCTGTCTACATATGCTTATGTGCTGCATAAATGATTTACTTCTGAGACAGTATAGGTGGCACAGCACAGAGATCAATGCTGTCTGCCCTGCACAATTCCCGGGGGGTTGTCTGACAGAGTTACGTGTACAAGCCCTTATCCACCTTTTACAGAGAGTGGCTGATAACAGCGAGCACTAGCTTGTACTCAGCAGGGATGTGATTGCTGAGATTGTAAAGTCAGGTTGGCAATACCCCAGTTGGGGCATATGGTATACTGTCTCCATATATTTATCTGCTGGTTCTCTAATAACCAGATTTGTGCACTTTGGCCCTGCATGTGTTTGGCCAGACTGATCATCGAATCAGCTGTTACTGTATGTGACCAAAGGTCACAGTGTGTGGCATCATTTGTTATGTTGGTGAATTAGACCTTTGCACACATACTGTAGTTAAAGAAAGACAAAATTGCATTTAAAAACTCCGGAAGTGGTGCATGAGATGGTATAAGTAACACTTAGAGGCTTGTAATGCTAAGCTGGACGAGAATGCATTAAAAAAAAAAACCAATGAAATCTAGAAAGTTGAATGTAAAAATAGCATATTTGTGACCAATAGGGTCACCAGGGGGTGCGTGGGTCAAGTACTGATTAACCATGTGTGAGGGGCCGGGGAGCAGGGGATAGCCCCCCACCACATGCCCCCAACTACATGCCAGAGTACACAGTGTTAATAGTGATTATATTTCAGAGCAGCATGTGGCCACAACTCTAAGGGTTCTATATACTAAGCCTTGGATGGAGATAAAGTGCCAACCAATCAGCTCCTAACTGTCATTTTTCAAACCTAGTCTGTGACATGGCAGTTAGGAGCTGATTGGCTGGTCATTTATCTCTTTCTACTTTATCTCCATTCAAGGCTTAGTAAATAGACCCTAAAGTCCCAGCTAATCGGCTCCTAACTGTCATTTTTCACATTTGTAACATGGCAGTTAGGAGCTGATTGGCTGGTGCTTTATTTCCAGCGACTTTCTCTCCATCCAAGGCTTAGTAGGTAAACCCCTAAGCCCTTTACTGTAGCAACAGTGTCTTGGTGGCCCAGGGGCCTGATTCAGTTCTCCATGGACCTGCATAGCGCCAGGTACCGATGTGTGGTACTTTGTGCATGCGCCGGACTTCATGTTTGCACATGCGCAGTATGGGTCTGCGATGGCAGACACAGGACGGCATCAGGCTGTTAGCGATTGACAATCTGATGCCGTCAAAACAGAGGTGTGTTGCCGCCCTTGCAGGGGAGGGATGAGACCAGGATCTCCATCAGAGGATTGAGATTTCCTGACCTCCACCATCAATGGTAAAATACTCAACATTGACTATATACTGTACCATTGATGGTTTAAAGCCAGGTATACAGCAGATATACCTACACATACAGTACCTACTGTACACTTACACCCAGCCAAGTTATAAGCACAGAACAGTTTTCATTAAACATTTGATAATATGCATTTGCTGTTTAGTTTGATTGAAATAAAAAAAAAATATTATAATGCATCAGATATAATATTCCTTCTCGCATATCATGAAAATAGCAAAAAATATTTGTATAATACTGCTACAAATGCATAATATTCATATTTGCCTACCCTCCCTCATTCTGCAGGAGACTCCCTGAAATAGTAACAATCTCCCTCACTCCCTGAATAGTCCAACAATCTCCCTCATTGTACCTTACCCCCGCCCCATTATATAGCTGTTACATTCTTGGGGGGGGGGGGAGGAAAATCGGAGATACATACATTCAAATGAGCTCATCAGTGCCATTTCTCTGCATTGGTTATAAGGCATAATGGGGTAGATGTATTAACCTGGAAAAGACATGAGGAAGTGATAAACCAGTGATAAGTGCAAGGTGATAAACGCATGGGCCAGTCAGCTCCAGTATGTAAATTGACAGGAGCTGATTGGCTGGTGTGTTATCACCTTGCACTTATCACTGGTTTATCGCTTCCTTATGCCTTCTCCAGGTTAATACATCTGCCCCAATGATCCCTATGGCTACATACATTTTAAATAAGGTTTCTTGTGGCTATAAGAGTATATGGAACCTCTTGTAAAACACAATACACAAACAAATCCTGCAAAATATCAGTGTCTTTTCTTCAACAAGTAGATCTTACTAACTGTGGGGCTCATGTACATTTGGATGTCAGTCATTTTCATGACACGCCTCTCAGATGTAGCAGCACATGTCCGCACTGATAACTGTTACTTTCACAATCTCCCTGAAATGCTTTTTCAAAAGTAGGAAAGTATGATAATATTATTATACACACAGAAGCCACACATCAGTTTTGTCATCATTGTGTATTTGTCTCCAGGCACCTGCAATTGGTGCAGCTACCGACAGGTGTATATATGTGTTGGGGCTGCATCTGTTTGCAGTTATGTGAATACGTCTGTACAGGTCCCTCCCCCCAGGATGAATTACTAGTCGCATATTTTATGCTACACAAACAGGTGTACACCCAATTCTGCAGGGGCCCCAGTATGTATGATTTGGGGCCACTATAACAGTTGGGCAGACTGATCAGAAGAGATGAGGCACAGAAGAGTTACAGCCACAGACGTCAGTATTTTGTACCCAGTGTCAGTCTATATAATACCCCTTTCACACCGCCAATGCCGGATCCCACCCGGGAACTGGAAACGGGTCCTTCCCGGGTGGGATTCGGCATTGGCCGTAGCTGCAGGCTTCCCCGACCCGGCAATATGCCGGGTGGGTTGCCATAGCAGCGGTGGGCGGAGCCGGCGGCGAGGGGTGGAGGTGGAGCCCGTTTACGCAGCCACTGAACCGGTATTCAACCCGGGTATAACACTGCTTTATTCCCAGGTTGAATTGCCGGGTCAGGCGACCCGCGATTTTGGCTATGCCTCTTTCACACCGCACGCCGACCCGTGTTGACCCGGCAATATGCTGGGTCGATACCGGGTTATTTGTGCTGTGTGAAAGGGGTATAAATCTGTAGGAACAGGCTTAGTGGCAGAACCAGTCTACTTGTAGCTGTTCCCTGTATACAACATTATCGCATACAGTATATATACGGTTTGCTACATTAATTGTAATGCCCATTACAGTAAAATGCTATATTGTTAATTAAAGGGATGAGGGAATAAGTTCTAAGGCTCTGCCCGAGTGTCTGGCTTTCAGCCCTGTAGTTGTGTCGTTCTGTAGACTAAACATTCTACCGCAGGGCTCTGTAGGTCTCTCTGCGCTGCATGCAGAACATGTAAAGTGGCAGATACGATTGTGAGTAATGAGTAAGGTTTGTGCGTAATGATTTCAGCATGAAAGGTCACCGAGTCTTTATCTTATTACTGAGAATGATGTGTTATTACAGGCAACAGTATTCCGGTCTCTAGCACAGAGGTATTGTGCTTCTCATACCATTAACATCATGGACATAAATTGCACAGCTTTCCCCCATTCATGAGTGCCCAGATATCTCCCTGTGCTGTGATTGTACTGTTACCAGCTCTCTGGGACAGAATAAATAATGCTACGGCAAGAGCACATCACACCGGCTTCTGCTCTGCAGTCTTATGGGCCCTACACACTGGCAGATAATACTGAGAGATATGAACGATCTCGTTCATTAATGAAGGAGATACCGTTCATATCTGTCAGTGTGGAGGCACCTGCGATGAACGATGCGCGGCCCCACACTCGTTCATCGCTGATGCCCCGTCGCTTGTGCATGCAGGCCAATATGGACGAGATCGTCCATATTTGCCTGCACTGCTATGGAGCCGGCTGACGGGGGGAGTGAAGAAATTTGACTATCCCCGTCACTGCCCCGCCGCCGGCGGGTCACCCGTCGGCCGTATCCGCCGTCAGGCAGCTCGGCGGCGGATCTGTCAGTGTGTATGGCCCATTACAGTACCTCACATTGGATACAAATGCATGGATTTATTATGTGCTATGTACTGCTGAAACAGTCTATTACCTTTACTATAATGCTGTAGGAATCAGAGCATGGGTGTAGCTACCATAGGTGCAGGGAGTTCAGCTGCTCTGGGGCCCAGAGCTGAGAGGGCCCCACCTTCCCTGTCACAGTTACATGTGTTATATACAGGGTGTAGCTACCATAGGTGCAGGGAGTTCAGCTGCTCTGGGGCCCAGAGCTGAGAGGGGCCCACCTTCCCTGTCACAGTTACATGTGTTATATGCAAGGGTGTAGCTACCATAGGTGCAGGGAGTGCAGCTGCTATGGGGCCCAGAGCTGAATGAGGCCACCTTCCCTATCACAGTTACATGTGTTATATACAAGGGCTTAGCTACCATAGGTGCAGGGAGTGCGGCTGCTATGGGGCCCAGAGCTGAGAGGGGCCACTTTTCCTGTCACAGTTACATGTGTTATATGCAAGGGCGTAGCTACCATAGGTGCAGGGAGTGCCGCTGCTATGGGGCCCAGAGCTGAGAGGGGCCATGTATCCTATCACAGTTACATGTGTTATATAGAGGGGTGTAGCTACCATAGGTGCAGGGAGTGCAGCTGCTATGGGGCCCAAAGCTGAGTGAGGCCACCTTCCCTATCACAGTTATATACAGTACAGGGGGTTCACTACGGCTGGCCGGCGGTCGGGCTCCCGGCGACCAGCATCCCGGCGCCGGGAGCCCGACCGCCGGCTTACCGACAGCTTGGCGAGCGCAAATGAGCCCCTTGCGGGCTCGCTGCGCTCGCCACGCTACGGGCACGGTGGCGCGCTACGCGCGCCACACTATTTTATTCTCCCTCTATGGGGGTCGTGGACCCCCACGAGGGAAAATAATTGTCGGTATTCCGGCTGTCGGGCTCCCGGCGCCGGTATACTGAGCGCCGGGAGCCCGACCGCCGGCAAACAGAAGACCACCCCAGTACAGGGGTGTAGTTACCATAGGTGCAGGGAGTGCAGCTGCTATGGGGCCCAGATCTGAGAGGGCCACCTTCCCTATCACAGTTACATGTGTTATATAGAGTGGTGTAGCTACCGTAGGTGCAGCGAGTGCAGCTGCTATGGGGCCCAGAACTGAGAGGAGACACCTTCCTTATCACAGTTACATGTTTTATATACAGGATGTCGCTACCATAGGTGCAGGGAGTGCAGATGCTATGGGGCCCAGAGCTGAGAGGGGCCACCTTCCCTGTCACAGTTACATGTGTTATATACAGTGATAAAACATGTAGCTACCATAGGTGCAGGGAGAGCAGCTGCTATGGGGCCCAGAGCTGAGAGGGGCCCATCTTCTCTGTCAAAGATACGTGTTATATATATTTTTCTCCATTGGGGATGCATAGAGGCACTTACAAACTTTTGCCTTGGGGTCTAAAATATATCTAGTTATGCCTCTGGACCTGCTCATTGTAATGTGGTATAAAATGAACATAAGGGTACTATCCTGTTACATATTATGAACTAGGGGCACTGTCATGTGGCATAGTATGGACTAGGGGCACTGTAATGTGTCATACTATGAACTAGGAGCAATGTAATGTGGCATACTGTGGACTAGGGGCACTGTCATGTGGCATACTATGGACTAGGGGCACTGTCATGTGGCATACTATGGACTAGGGGCACTGTCATGTGGCATACTATGGAATAGGGTTATTGTAATGTGGCATACTATGGACTAGGGGCACTTTAATGTGTCATACTATGAACTAGGGGCAATGTAATGTGGCATACTATGAACTAGGGGTACTGTAATGTGGCATACTATGAACTAGGGGCAATGTAATGTGGCATACTATGAACTAGGGGCACTGTAATGTGGCATACTATGAACTAGGGGCACTGTAATGTGGCATACTATGAACTAGGGGCACTGTAATGTGGCATACTATGAACTAGGGGCACTGTAATGTGGCATACTATGAACTAGGGGCACTATATGCCATAATATACATTGCGCGTACTGTGTTGTATAATGTGTATTGGCAGCCATAAAATGTGACATAATGTGAACTAGGGCACTACTATGGTTCATAAAATAAACTAGGGCATTACTATAGGGAATAAAAGTAACTTCTGCTGAGAGGTGTCTCTATAGAATCATTGGGACAGGGCCCCTTCAAAATGTTGCTCTGGGGCCCACAAAGTACTCTGAATCAGAGTGTCTGTCTGGCATATTCTACTTTGCTTCTGGGTCTTCTTGGTAAATATATTTTTGTATACTGTACCCCATTTTGTAAATATTTGCCCCCAATATTAAATTCAGCTGCCATTTTCTCGGAGCACAAAGTCCTTTCCTGCTGGGCCCCTGTTTCCATGTGTCCTGTTATGGAGACATTGGGCTGATTCAGAGATATATGCTAAAGCATTTGCAGCTATGATTTTGTACGCAGTGGCTGTGCAGAATTTTGCAAATGGTGCAGCCACCTGGAAATGAGACACCTACCTGCAGCTCCACAGATGGTCGTGCAGAATGACCGTGGGATCTGGGACTCTGGCGCCAGGTTTTCTACGTACGGTTTCACAGATGCATTCGCGACACACCTGTGTTTCTGCTGTCACTCCCCATTACCTCCCTGAAACAGTCTCTGAGTGTTAATCATTTTATTAATAAATCCGCACTGCGAGGGACTTCGCCTCCGTAAATATCTGCATTGCAGGCCCATTGTTCTCAAGATATGTATATTCCTCTCCTCATAGAACTACACATGCAAAGAACTAAAGGTGCATCCACACTTAGCGATATAGTAAACAATATTGCTCATTTTTACCCGCCTGAGCGATATCGTTTACTACATAGGTTCTCAAACTCGGTCCTCAGGAACCCACACAGTGCATGTTTTGCGGGTAACCCAGCAGGTGCACAAGTGTATTAATTACTCACTGACACATTTTAAAAGGTCCACAGGTGGAGCTAATTATTTCACTTGTGATTCTGTGTGAAGACCTGCAAAACATGCACTGTGTGGGGTCCTGAGGACCGAGTTTGAGAACCTGTGGTTTTTTTATATCGCCCAGTGTGTATGTGCAGCTGATGACAGCCGATGCGCAGCCCGTGGATCATTAATGACCCTCGATGTCGGGCGTACATGCAGCTCAATTTGGACTCATCGTCCAAAGCTGCATGTACAGCCCGGCCACGCCATGACGTCACTGTGCGATATCACACAGTGTGTATGCCTGCCGTTGGGCAGCCCGTGCCAGGAGGGGACACACTAGGTGATGTCGCTCACAGAGCACATCGCCTAGTGTGTACCCACCTTAACTAGATGAAGATTGATAGATACAGAAAGATGTTACTAGTCACCATTATCAGTGCACATTTACACCTGCCCTATCCTAGGTGCAAAAGATGCGCCACCAAACAAGTGTGTTTTTGGTTACATCCATCTCGGCATAGGCCGCAGTTGCAGTCACTCACCCTCACTGGACTTGGCTGACATGATAGGGGTCCACCTCAGCCCAGTTACAGCTCTGCAATGTAGATGGGTTTGTAAGGTGTATGGCTTTGCACCCTCTGTACTTGTGCACACATTTCCTGTGCATGCATGCGCTGAGGAGATTCACACAATACACTCTACAAATCAGTGTATGTTTCACTCTGACTCTTCCCCTGTATATATCTTTACACATACATTCACTTTACTGCATATACTGTACATTGTGGTATCCCGATGATAGATAGACAGTGTCTAGTTAGACAGTCAACAGATAGACACCACATGTTAGACAGTCAAAAGGTCAACAGGGTCAAAAGGTAGACCGTACAAAAGGTTGACAGGGTCAAAAGGTAGACATGGAAATGGTCGACATAAAAAAAGGTAGACAGGTGTTTGTTTTTTTAATTTACGTTTTTGGACTTTTTCATACCTTTTCTATCCATGTCGGCATAGAGTTGGCTATAAACCTTGTGGCGAGCGCAGTGAGCCACCGAGCCTGAAGCGTGGGGAGCGAAGCGAGCCCCGTGAGGGGATGCCTTTCTACAATTAGGGGTCCCCGATGACAAAACTATCCACACAAACAACAAAAATGCAAAAAAATGGTGTCTAACTTTTTTATGTTGACCATTTTCATGTCGACCTTTTGACCCTGTCTATATTTTGTCCCTGTCGACCTTTTGTACTGTCTGCCTTTTTTAATGTCGACCTTTTGGCTGTCTAACATGTGGTATCCATCAATTGACTGTCTTACTAGACACTGTCTGTCTGTTATACCACACCCCTGCATTGCAGTGACTGGGCTCAGCTAAGCCTGCCTATTAGTCCGGTATCACTGAAACCTAGGAAACAGAATAACTGTAATATTTATGTACACACGGTGAGATAAATCTGTAAGATTTTCACTATTTAGTCAAAATCTTAAGGAAAGTTAGTGCATATCTCATGGTGTTAGCCACCTTGCGATACAGATTCGATCCCGATGCGCGCTCCTGTGGGGTCGGTATCGTAAGGCTAGATAGACTGTGCGCAGGCAAGTCAATCCTGACTATCTAGTGTACAATCTAGTACAAAGTATTGTCAAAATTGGCACTTAGTCAAATTCGTACATAGACAAAATCTCAAGCACAGATAGTCAAAATCTGTACAATCTGTGCTATCTGGGCTCTGGGGGAGTTCAAGGGAAATCGCATAGTCAAAATCGGGGATAGCAAGGATCTCACCGTCTACACACATTGGGGGGGGTATTCAATTGTTAAAAAGTCAGTTGGGAGTCTGTTTTTTCTTATCTAATAGACAGGAAAAAACAGACACCCAACCAACTTTTCAAACATTTGAATTCCCCCCATTGAGTGTTCACTGTAGGGTGAAAAGCAGGAAGGGCGCTGTACGAGTAAAGGGCACTTTTGTGCACCTGTATCTGAAAAGGGGGTGTGGACTCGTGACATGTCACCTGTTCGTCACTCTTTGGGGCATGCGTGCCCACCACTTACGGAGATACTGTGCTGCCCCCAAGCTCTCCCCGCACTGTGAATACATTTAATTAATCTGTTCACTGGCGGTGAGCGCTAAACTGCAATTTTCCCCATCTGTGTGATAGTGTGGCCCCCAGGTGTGGACGGCACAGGGCAGACTGTTTCAGCTGAGCACCTCCACAAGGGCAGGGTGCATTTTGTCATTTTAAAATCAGACAGGGCACTGCACCTCATTGAAAGAGTCCAGTGGGGACACAAATATTACCCCTTGAGCAGAAGGAGGCTCTTTCCTATCTCCAGCTCACCATAGGTTCCCAGCCACGTACGCATTCATTCAGACCAATAAGAAGCCATCTGAAGAGAATAACTACTTTACCTACATGCAGTGAGATGGAAACCATACCCACATGCTACTAAGAAGACACGGCGGCAATAGTCCCTTTATTACTATCTACAGCAGTGGTTCTCAAACTCGGTCCTCAGGACCCCACACAATGCATGTTTTGCAGGTAACCCAGCTAGCGCACAGGTGTATTAATTACTCACTGACACATTTTAAAAGGTCCACAGGTGGAGCTTATTATTTTACTTGCAATTCTGTGAGGAGACCTGCAAAACATGCACCGTGTGGGGTCCTGAGGACCGAGTTTGAGAACCTGTTATCTACAGTATATGACAGTAGGTGCCGGTTGGGCTTACAAAGGGTCAGCCCTACCTGTCACCACAGTCAGCGTTAAAGAATAGGAACTTTGCATTAGGAACAGGACTGTCCAAGCTTGTCTACTGATTCATTACTTATTATTATGGTACAACAAGACCAAATGTTTATTAGATATGGAGTTGTAAAAGTCCTTTGCTTTAGGAGTGTGTTCTATCATGTATTAAGGCACATCATCAAGAATAATCCTGGTTCAAACCTCCAAGGTAGTTATATAAATATGGCAGTGTTCCGTTACAGCTTTGGTAGAGGAACCAGAAGCAATCACTCTGCACAGGCATGCAATTAAATTACAGTTGATTCCTGTTCATCACAAATCCTATTTCCATCTTGTGGTACAGAGTAATTCAATCTAGATATTTGTCTTGTTATAAGAATATGTTCATCTACCATCAGGGTCGGACTGGCCCAAAGGGGTACCCCAGAAACCACCGGTAGGCCCTACTGCCTGAGGTCCACTCCTTCCTCTAGGGATCAGGTTCCAGACTGTGCACTTGTATTATACATGGTAGATATGTTGCATTACACTGCACTAGACTATTGTGTATTTCAAAACTCTGTGGAGGCTGGCCACTCCCCCTTTGTAGATTGGCCACACCCCTAAATATGGGCCCCTATAACTGCATCCCCCTGGTGGGCCCTTTATGCCCCAGTCCGACACTGTCTACCATTGTGCTGTATAAGATCCAGTTCTATCAGTGAGACATCAGCCATCGTTCTGTTTTCCATTGCGGAACTGTGCAAATAAACTGCTCTGGCATCCATTAACTCTGACTATGAAGTTATAACACTCCTGTAATATAATATTGTCTTCAGTATTATTCCAAATGTCTGTAAATACTAAGATGAAGACCAAACAAGTCAATGCTGTGATCTAACTGCAAAAAAACACATTTATTTCTTAATTTCTTTATTTGTTTCAGAAGTTGGGGGTAAGAAGTTGAAAAGCACGATACAGAGAAGTACGGAAACGGGACTGGCCGTAGAGATGAGAAACTGGATGACAAGACAAGCGAGTCGGGAGTCTAATGATGGAAGTATGAACAGTTACAGCTCAGAGGGAAAGTAAGTCTACAGACCTTATAGATGTGAGAACCTGGGGACTGTAACGTTTTAGCACAAGTATAATTATAAAGGGGTATATTCAATTAAAGTCGTATCCATTCCGACATGTATTTGTCGGAATGGATCCGACAACCCCTATTCAAATCTCATATTAAGATGAGGGACGCAGAGGAGGAGAGGGGGGGCGAGCCGTGGGGAGACCAGCGGGGGACAACCGCCGGCAACCAGAGGAGATCAGCGCTACAGATGGATGTCACACAGCCACCCGACCTCACGGCAGTGTCCACCCGGCTCCAGCAAGCTTGCTGGAGCCGGGTGGACGCTGCCGTGAGCGGCGCGGGTGTGTGTCATCCTGCTGCAGCGCTATGCTGTAGCGCTGATCTCCTCTGGCTGCCCGCGGCAGTCCCCCGTCTCCCTGCGGCTCTCCTCCTCGGGTCCACATCTCAGTCCGACATCTTTTGATGTCGGACTGAGATGGTCGAAAAGGGGGCCAAAACCTGTCGGTTTTGGCCCCGTTTTCGACACAGGCATGTGGATCGGCAGCTATTCCGCCGATCCACGTGCTTTTCGACAAGTCGAATTTTTCAACTTGTCGAAAATATTGAATAGGTTGGAACCCCTTCAGACCTAAAAAAAGGGAAGACGGCAGTTTTCGACTTCAATTGAATATACTCCAAAGTGTCACTAACTGTTCTAGACAGAAACCGCTGCAAGCCCCAGCCCCTCCCCCTCTGTCTTGTACGTACTTCTATTGTGCATTAGATAAAATGGCTATACCATATTGGAGACCATCATTATTCAAGTAATAGATAGAATTGAACATTTGGTTTAAATCAAACACAAGATACTGTAATAAATGTCTTTTTTTTACTCCACAGCCTAATATTTCCTGGGGTCCGGTTGGGGTCTGACAGCCAGTTCAGTGATTTCCTGGATGGTCTTGGGCCTGCACAATTAGTTGGACGACAGACCTTAGCAACTCCTTCCATGGGTATGTTAGCATTATCCTTATTATGTAAATACCTACCTGTTCCATCGTCCATCCTAGATTTCATATGAACATGTGTCCCTGTACATTCAATGCACAAGTACACACGGTCATTACAGAGTAGAGCAATATTGCAACCAGCACTGGCAATTTAGTGGAACATGCCTAAAAAGGGGGCTCCCATTACAATGCAGAGTTCTTAGTATTCAGAAGATGAGTTTCGGTGCAGAAGTAATTATTCACCGATGCTTTACTGAACATTGTAGCACAAACTTATAATGCTCAGTGTAAATTATAGGTATCCGCTGCATTGTAAGAAAAGCATTTACACAGGATGCTGACCACTGTACTTAAGTCTTTGTTGAAGGCACTCTCAATCCTTTCTGCTGTCTCCACATTCTGCTCCATGGTGTGGATTATTAGATCTACACTAAAAAGGTCTACAGTCAGTAGGTCTGCTACTAATGGTAGACATGCATTAGGTCAACAGGGTCAAAAGGTCGACATAGAATAGGTAGGCAGTAGGAAAGGTCAAAAGGTCGACATGGAAATGATCGACACAAAAAATGTAGACACAGGTTTTTTTTTTGGGGTTTTTTTTTGGGTGTTTTGTAACTTTTCTGCCACAAACAAGTCCCATTAGTGTACTGCGTACCCTCGCGTGGCGGGCAAGGTGCCTTGCTCCACTACCGCTGCCCTCGGCACAGGTTACTGTTCCCAATCGTAGTCCACGTAGATGGAAAAGTATGAAAAGGTAAAAAAATAAAATAAAAAAACCTGTATCTACCATATGTGTGTCAACCATTGTTATGTCAACCTTTGACCCTGTTGAACTGTCTACTTTTTACATGTCAACCTTTTAGACCAGGGGTGGCCGGACTTTTGGGACTGGGATCTACTTTCTGTTCACTTAGTTACCGGTGATCTACCGGCACCAAATAACACCAATAATAACGCTCACATTTAAAAATAGCATTAATAATGATGCCATCAAATAACAGCGCCAATAGTAATGCACACGTTTAAAAATAGCATTAAGAATGACAACATCAAATAACCCCCTCTGTGCAAACCCCCCCTTGTGCAGATACCCCCCTTCCACTTCCCTGCATAATAGCCCACTGTATAATACCCTCCTCTGTGCAAATACCCCACTTTGCAGACACCTCCCTTCCAGTCCCTTGCATAATAGCCCCCTGTACAATAATCCCCTCTGTGCAGATCCTCCACCCTTTGCAGATCCCCCCTTGTGTGCAAAAATCCCTTTGTGAAGACACCACGCTCTGTGCAGACCCCCCCCCCCTTTGCAGATCGTCCCTCCCCTTGTGTAGAAACCCCCCTTTGCATAACTTACCTGACAAGTTGTCACGCTGCCTATCTTAAGTCCTCCCTCTCCCCGCAGTCACGGCTCCCGCTTTCACGCTGCATGGCCTCCCGCCGGCTGCTTCTCCTGTCGTCGCCACCGCCGGCTGGATCAAACTGGATCCAACTAGAGCCCAGGCTCCTCACATCGCGGCTGACATCACCCGCGCCCCCGCACACTGCATCCCTGGGAACTGTGAAGAGAAGCAGCGGCGGCAGGATCCTTACAGTTATTTTCTGTTAAATCTGTCTCGATCTACCGGCGGATGCTCCGCGAGCTACCGGTAGATCGTGATCTACGTTTTGGCCACCTCTGTTTTAGACCCTGTCGACCAAATGCATGTCTACCATTAGTGGTCTACCTATTGACTGTAGACCTTTTTAGTGCAGATCTATAGTCCGGATACCCTGCTCCATATACATGATACTATACACACTGGGAGCTGCTGCATGGTAAACAGCTAATCTGGTGTGACGCTGGTGACCTGGGAGAACTCTGCTTTTCTACAGATATGCAATAATACAACATGGTTATATGATGTGGTTATTATCACAGTCCTGCAGTCATCTTCAATGAGATGTGAAGTACTTTGTCAGTCATATTGGACTATTGTGTACTAAATTTGCGGTACTGGAGAACATTAGGAGCCAGGAGCTAGTTGTGAGGCACAGTGACACCCTAATGAAATGTTTATTCTGTGTTAGGTACATACAGTAAGTTATTTATGAAGGAAAGGCATCTTGTGGTGTAATACCAGTAAATGCAATTTCATTCCAATATATATTTTTTTTAAATTGAACTTTAATAAGTAAAAGCTACGGTAGGAAACAGGCCACATCTGCAGTGCCATACCCTGAGGCCACCAGCAGGAGGAGCTCAGAACTCTGTGTACAAGCGGCATGAGGTTCCAATTGCATCTGTGTCCAGTGACAGCTGGTGTTAGCGATGGGGGAGGGACAACAATGTGTGTGCATTTTCTATATATATATATATATATATACAAACAAATATAGAAAACCACAGCACTCGCCACCCCAGAAGCGGGGTACAGCGTCCGCACTCGTCACTCATAGGGTGGGGTGCATGCAGCCCATGGCCACCTACCCAAATACATACAAACAGGAAATTCAGCACTCACCATAGCAAACTCACTTGTCCTCACAACATCAATAAATAAATGATGGGGGTTTAGTTAGTGAATTGGCCAATGCACGGAAGCCTGCAAACCGCTCGCCAAGGTACCCCACCTTCATGCAGGTCCTACACTATCACAAAGTCCTAAAAATTAAAACCTGGAAACTGTATCACACATGCAAGAGCGTGGGGTACCTTGGCGAGCGGTTTGCAGGCTTCCGTGCATTGGCCAATTCACTAACTAAACCCCCATCATTTATTTATTGATGTTGTGAGGACAAGTGAGCTTGCTATGGAGAGTGCTGAATTTCCTGTTTGTGTATATATATATATATATATATTTTATTGATATCATTTATTTACAACATATTCCACGGTGCTGTACAGTAAATATGCTATGTTAATCATCCCTTTCTACTACTTCAATCCTGCAGGTGATATCCAGGTTGGAATGATGGACAAGAAAGGCCAATTGGAAGTAGAAGTTATACGTGCCCGAGGTCTTGTTGTAAAACCAGGGTCAAAGACACTGCCAGGTGAGAGGTTTGCTTATTGACCAAATCTGAATTCAGCATCCCTCCATTGTTCCATGCTGATCTGTATAGCTTGCACTTTGATTGCGATCACCATTTACATGATCATTCTAACCCGGGATGAGATTAGGGGGATTTTGAGACCCTAATCATTGATGGAAATCAGTTGCAGACTCAGTGTTGCAGCCTGATATCACTCATGCCCCTTTCAGATATTTAATCCTGCTCAGACCTTGGACACAGAACACAGGGGCAGATTTATTAAGCCTGGAGAATGGATAAAGAAGTGATAAAGCAGTGATAAGTGCAAGGTGATAACGCACCAGCCAATCAGCTCCTAACTGCCTTTTTTAAAAAATCTGTAATGATTGGCTGGTTTATCACTTCTTTACCCTTTCTCCAGGTTAATATCTGCCCCACAGATTGAAGCCATGGTTTCTATACTTACCCCCATTCACAGATGGGTGATGGACACGAGGCTATTCCCAAATCATCACCATTCACACCGCACGCTATTGACGATGGCTCCTGCGAGTGTCTCTTTTCATTCCGCTTCACTCGCTAATAGCAATTGCAAAGTTGAGAAAATCGCACAGTCTAAAGCATGTGCGCACAAACATGAATTACAATAGGCCCAAAATCACCCAATTGCAGAGAGGTATACAAAAAATCACCGGTCTTTCTGTGTCCTTTAGAAATATATTGCAAAGATAAATTACAGCTATGTAAAAATCTGTGTTTATACCCAAAGCAAGCATGAGTACACTGTAATAGACATGTTCCCAATATTGTGATCGTATACTGGATCCAGGATAGGATGAAAGGTAGGACTCCTTGGAGTCCATTTCCTAAACAGCACACCCGAACGGAGCAACACTTGAATTGCTCTGTCGGGTGCCATCTAGCGGCTGCCAGCGCGCAAAACACTTTAATTTCCCCCATAGAGCTGAGGAGCAGGTAATTAGCCTTTTATTATATAGAATAAGGAGGCAAATAACACTGATCACTATGGGGAAATATTATTTTATTACTATGTTAGGGAGGAAATTGTTGTTTAATGTTATGAAGAGTACATTATTAATTATATTAAAGAGTAATATTAATTAAATGGTGTTGAAAGGTAAAGATGTTTTTATGATGGGAGCAACATTTTCTATTTTATTGTGTGGGTACCATTTATCGTGCCATAAAATAATACATTTTTATCATCATGAAAATATTTTTCTTAAAACCAATTAAGAATTAATTAATATTCCGATTTATTACAACTAATACGTAATGATGCTTACTTAATAAAATGAAACAATAATTTCCCCTTTAATATATTAATAACGTAATACCTCCCCATAAGAGAATTATTAATGTGATCTTCCCAATACAGAATGATTTCCCTCATTACTAGTATATATGGATTCCTTACCTTCTGATTGGCCAGATAATTGGAACAACGTGCCTTTTGAGTTTTGCCCTTCACAACTAGCTCATTTTTTGACAGCGGTTAATCCACTGCTTGATAAATCTGACGGTTTCTATTCTATTCTTCACGGTTAAAAATTAGTTAGGGAGATTTGTGTTTGGCGGCATCGTGTAACCTGGTGGTTGTACGGTGGTTTGGATTAAGTAAGTCTGGGGTTTGCAAAAGCTAACGTTAAGTAAATTTACCCTCCAGATTGAATTTTAGCTAAAATATATCTCTCTTTTCAATAGGAATAGCCATGGCATTTTATCTATTCCTTATTTCATTACAATGACATAATTGTTTCTCTTGGGAAAGACGAGTTAAAATTCAGTTAAAAATAATTCTGTGTACTTGTAGAGGAAATTGCTGCAGACTTACATGACTACATTTGTAATTTTTATTGATCCAAAATTAACCATTGTAAATTAAGAAGGCAAACTGGCAGCTATAAAACATCTTAATGAAATACCCCTCGGCGGTCCACATAGATGTTATAACGCTCTGTAATTGATTTGCTTAGTTATTTATTGCCAAGATAATCGCCTAATTTATCCTTGGAGCCCTGTCATGTTAACAATATATAAAGCTAGTAACTCAATATCATATCATTTATTTTGTCCCACCAGCTGGAAATTGTAAATTATGATAATGGAATTATTTTAATTGTTATCTAGCATCATCCTTTGATATGTAATCTTACATTGACACCATTTATATATATGTCCAGCAGACAGATCTACAGTTCCTGTCTTGCATAACACAACATTCTGTCTTTCTCCCCCCCCTGTAGCACCGTATGTAAAAGTGTATCTCTTAGAAAATGGGGTCTGCATAGCCAAAAAGAAAACAAAGGTAGCAAGAAAAACGCTGGAGCCTTTATACCAGCAACTGTTATCTTTTGAAGAATCACCGACAGGAAAAGTCTTACAGGTAAAGCGGTTTTTATATGAGTAAAAAAAATATAATAAAAGTTGTCTTAGTAACAAAACAACAGTGGCGGAACTGCCATGGGTGCCCGTAAGAGGCCTCACAGCCCCCATCAAAGGCACCAGCAGCATTTCCTGAGGCACACTGCTCTACTTCTTTCTAGGAAGGGGGGGAGGGGGTAATGCTGGGGGACTGTATTGTCATCACAGGCCACTACGTTTTACTATGGGCCCGACAATGCACTATTCCACACCTGCAGAACACATTGTACAAGTACTGTATAATAAATTATGATGTTCACTTTTGTTTACAATTTAATATTTCCTATGTTCCATTAAGTCTGAGCTGACATTGTTGGGTATTTGCAGTCCTGAAAGAGAATGAGAGGATGGCATTTTCAGGAAAGTACATTGCTTGAAGTACATTACCCATGTTGGCAGAGGGAAAGAATAAATGTTCCTTATAGATGGGTATTAGAATGGGTCTTCCTTAAGTGGGGAACTTTACAGAATGACAATGAGATAACATTGCATCTTCTGACTTAGTTGATAAAGGTTATCTGGATTCTGTTCAAACAGAAGTAATAAAGCGGCAACTGCTCTTCCATATTCGCCATATCTAAAGCAGAAGACAAATTTGTTATAATTAGTTGAAACGCCCCTTATAATCAGTTTGGGGTTATAAATTAAAATAATACAGCTATTTCATTTAAGCCATATACACTAGAATTACTGTTGGAGGCCAAAGCCCAAGACATTTTGCTCTGGATTTATCTTTCCATTACTAGTCTCTGGAATTGTGGCACCACTGGGAGGCGAAATGCGTTGCTAATGTTACATGAATGATTTTTGTGTCAAGCAAATAGAAAAATGAAATCCAATCTGCTGGGTCTATCTTATCATGCAGCCAAGAACAGGGTTAAGGCCGATTTGAATTTGCAAAGTATAATTAACCTGATGCCACACATAACAGTATGACTTAACAAATAGCAAAATAATGGTGGTGTAGAGTCTTAGGGGTGTATTCAATAACTGTCGGAAGCTGCCGTCTTGTCGGAAAGACAGCAGCTTCCGACAGAAATAGGTCGGAAGGGGTTCCAACCTATTCAGTAAGGGCTAATTTTTTCGACAAGTCGAGAATTCCCGACAGTCGGATTTGGCCGTCCATTGAATAGGGGTTGTCGGATCCATTCCGAGAACTGCATGTCGGAATGGATCCGACTCTTATTGAATATACCCCTTAGGATGCTAGCTATAGGGTACTTATGCCTTGGTTAGTCTGCAATGGTCACTTCCCCTGCTGCAAGAGTTAGGCTCTTCTGCATGTCAGTGTTCTGGGAAGCTCTTGTATAAAGTGCACTGATTGGGTTACTGCTGCTTCATCCTATCAGTGGTCTCAACCCAAGAGCTCAGAGTGGTGTGAAGGGAATTTGACTGTTGCAGAATCACTGGTGACTGTCACGTGAATTGCTGGGATCCTGTACGTATAATTTTCTTTGAAGTTGGAGTTCTTATATAAGTGGCATATATTCTATATATTATTATGTCGCAAAATAAATAAAGGAGGTTGAGTGTTAACAGATTAGTCAGATAAATGTTTTAAACAAATGTATTTGTACGCACATAATAGTAATCAAAATTATCTTGCAGTTTGCATTATCATTGACTGGTGAACTTAATTCTTCTTCATCTCTTGTTTTATTTCATCAGATAATTGTTTGGGGAGACTATGGACGCATGGATCATAAGTCTTTTATGGGTGTGGCACAGATACTTTTAGATGAACTGGACCTTTCCAACATGGTGATTGGATGGTTTAAACTTTTCCCCCCTTCCTCTCTAGTAGACCCAACGTTAGCTCCTCTAACCAGAAGAGCGTCCCAGTCATCTCTTGAAAGTTCCACAGGACATTCTTATGCTCGGTCATAGCCCTTGTGAAAAACTGTTGACTCTGCAACCAGCGTTTCAAAAAAACAACAACAACAAAACAATATGACAACAAATCAAAATATGACGGGTCGCGCACCCTGGTAATCACTGCATGCTTAATGTTGTCTTCTGAGCCTGTTTCTAGGGATACCAAGCGATCCTGCATTCTCAGTGGAAGTCGCACACATTGTGCGCTATAGAAGGTTCTCAGGTGATGGAGTGGAGCTAACCAACGGGTTTGGAGACCAGTGAAGCTCAGTTCTAGCTGAATCTGAAGCCATGGATTACTGACAATAAAAAAAAAAGAAATGTTTCATGCAACAAAAGTCATCTTCAATGGCATACCATGTTGTTGCAAAGTTTTCTTTTTATATTTGCCCCCAAGGACTGGGAACCCCCAAGAAAGAGCTCTTTGTAAGCGGGTCAGTAATGTATGAGACAGTGGGAGAAGATGGCATCAAAGAAAAAACACCAGTGTTATAAAGGGCAATCATTGTGAACGGTCACATAGGCCCATGGTCCGAAAAGAGTTGGCTTTTAGCATAAAATATAAAAGGAATCCAATCTTTGATTATTTCTCTGGGGAAGAATTTTTCTGTGGTTATTCGGTACTTAAGAAACTAAAATTATTATTATTTTTTTTTTTTTTTTTTGCATGGACACGGATCTAACATGAAAAATATTTTCTTTGGGCTGCAACTTGCAAAAAAAATAAAAAATGGCAAAAAGATACAGCCATTTTCAACAATTTATATTCTTTTTAAGAAAAACAAATTTCACTAATGCATGGTTTTAAAAAGGGGAGAGAATGCAACGGCGTGAAACAAAGACAAACCACGTTCATCATTCTTAAAAACCAATCATGGTCTGTGTTTTTGCAGATGCGTATAAAAAAAACCCAACAAATTAAGAACAAAAAATTATTTCTAGCAAATATTTTAAATTCTCTTTATGTGACAAGAAATAAATGTAACATATACAGTTTATTTAAATGTAAAAGGTACAAGCCTTGTAAAGTTTAACATTATGTGCAAATTGTACATGTCTATTATCTCTTCTCTCACTAGTATTTATTTTTGCATTGTGTCTTTCAATCCCACGTATCTCCCGGACCTCTTTTCTGAATCCATTCTTTCAGGTTTGTCGGCGGCACACACATTTACCCCACCGTGGGCCGCGACTGCTCCTCCCCCTCCTTCCCCATTTTTGGAAAAGTGTTGCAGACTTTTTTCCTGCATTCTTGAATTCTTTAACAAAATACATTGTTTTACCTGGCAAGTTCAGGAGAGGCTAGCCTCCTGAAGCCGATTGCATAGCTACCGTTCTTTATTTCAAGCATGTTGAAAAAGTATTTTGCAACATGGCTTCAGAATACCTACGGTAAATCAGCATGTCTTTGATATAGAAGATATTTGAACTTTTTTGCAATATCTTGTACAGTGCATGGTACAGTAACTATTTTTTTCACCATCAAATTGAGTCTTAACGGGAAAAAAACAACTATAATTATGTGGCTATTTTCAGACCTCTTAAATTCTTTCTCAGCACCCAGCAATGTTATCTTGAGGGTTAAACTGAAATTCCTATCATGGGGCATTATAGTATCCACTATTTTTAAAGAATGAGCGCCCTTTTTTTGCACCTTGTCAGAAATCTTTATCATACCCGGTGAAGTTTTTAATTGCTCTTTAATTTTTCAGCCCTACAAAGTTCAAACTTTTCAAGAGCTTTGTAACAGTGGACAGTTAGCCCAGTGTTTTGGGCGCTGCAGCCTAAACACGTGCCTGCCTAAAGGCACTTTCCTTTAATGAATTGTAATGTTTAAGCGAAAATAGTCAGATCAGTCTCAAAGCTTTTTTTTCCCCCTTAAATAATACCAAGTAACCCCCAGGGCTCTGGCTGCCATATTTGTGCTCCCAAACTTTTAGGGGTGCAACTGTTGAGCCCTGTGCGGCACCTCTGCTTGTTCCCTTTCAGTCCCCGTAAGGTACAAACCAAAAATATGTGTTTGGGTGTGTTGAGGTATTGCATCTTGAAAGTTAAAGCATAAATATATATTTCACTAGTTCATACGGGTGAAATATGACATTGCCTTTTTTTCCATTATTTCCTGGATTCCCAAAATCAGTTTTGGGTAGCCCGTAGCTCTCCATCTATCATGGAACTATAAGTTCCAGCATGCCCAGGTGGCATGGCGTGTCGTAACTTGTAGTTTCACAATAGTTTGGGAGTAATAGCTTTCCTACCACTTCCCAACTGTAAGTGTATATGCAAATTTGCGTATCCATGCACAAATGCGTATAGAAACATTTATATATGAGTGTGTTATGCCTATGACTGTGTGTGTATATGAATATACACATCTGCAAGCACACATATAGACAGCATTGACAATATTATTTAATTGCGACAGCTCATGGAAAAATATTTTTAATACACTTTATTCTTTAATATATTTTAATACCCACCAATAAAAATTGGCAACAGAAGTAAGGAAAATAAAGCATTTCCCTAATGATCATAATTGCCTTTTTTAATTTATATAATAGTTTTTCCATACAGTAGATAGATTACCAAATATTATATTAATTATGAAGTTGATAACGCTGTTTATCAAAGTAATTTTAAATGGTTGTGAACCAGCAAAATTATAATTTAAACAAAAAAAAAATAAAAAAAATTATACATATATATAATATATATATTATATATATATAAAAATAAAAAAGTACCACCTACAGTATCATCATGTCATAAATAATAAAACAATTTCTGGTATTGAAAATGCAGTGTAATATGTTATTTTCTGAAAATAAAAATCCCAAGATGCATTTTTTTCTTTCTAATTTTTATAGGGAGAACAAGACCGTATATAAGATTTGTACATAAGTATCATTATGCAGTATTTATTTTAAAAGAAATAAAATTGATGTATTTTTATTTTATTTCACATGTCTGCAGCTGTGCCCATGGTGTGGTCATGTTATTCACACTACCCCAGTGACCTCTGCAGTCTTGTACATAGTACGTTTTAAAAGCAAGAGGAATTTACAGTTGGGTAATACGGCAGATTAGCCTTGCAATGAGCACCAACTAATGTAAAGCATATTAATTACGGTGGTGGTATTTAACACTTTAAATAAAACATTTTCTTTACACATTTGGATCATGATGTATTATTTGTGCAGTAATTGTTTTTATGTCCGGTGACAAAATGCGTGAAAAACAGTTTGGGCACCGCGCCATAAGAAGAACATGTGACAACTCTAGAGGGTTCAAAGGTCGACAAGGTCAGTAATAAAGGGGATGGAAAGGTTAATTTCTGAAGAGGTTTATTAATTTCCGAAAAAGTTGCCCAAAATGTGAAGAATATGTATAAATATATCTGCAATCTATGTAAGAATATGTACAACTAACATGTTCCACCAATGACAATATTGTAACTGTAGCTATATACACATGCCTCCTGGGGTAAGGAATCGAGCCCTGTAACTGTAGTTATATGCCACATGTCTCCTGGGGTAAGGGATCGGGCCCTGTAACTGTAGGTATATGCAAATGCCTCCTGGGGTAAGGGTTTGGGCCCTGTAACTGTAGCTATATGCCCCATGTCTCTTGGGGTAAGGGATCAGGCCCTGTAACTGTAGTTATATGCCACATGTCTCTTGGGGTAAGGGATCAGGCCCTGTAACTGTAGTTATAGGCCACATGTCTCCTGGGGTAAGGGTTCGGGCCCTGTAACTGTAGCTATATGCACATGCCTCCTGGGGTAAGGGATCGGGCCCTGTAACTGTAGCTATATGCCCCATGTCTCTTGGGGTAAGGGATCAGGCCCTGTAATTGTAGCTATATGCACATGCCTCCTGGGGTAAGGGATCAGGCCCTGTAACTGTAGCTATATGCATGTGCCTCCTGGGGTAAGGGATTGGGCCCTGTAACTGTAGCTATATGCATGTGCCTCCTGGGGCAAGAGATCTGGCCCTATAACTGTCCATGAGGCAGATGCATCATTGCTTGGAAAGTGATAAAATGGGGAGTGAAAAAGTAACAGCCAATCAGCTCCAAACTGACATTTTTCAAACACAGCCTGTGACATGGCAGTTAGGACCTGATTGGCTGGCACTTTCTACTGTACATCACTCTTCAAGTGATGACGCATCTAGCCCTCTATAAGCAACATGCCTCCTAGGTTTAAATTTACAGTGAAAACCAAGATTGCGCAGCAATATCAAACAAAAGCAGCCCTCTGAGGTTGTGGGAGTTTCACCTTTAACAAATGAGACAATACAAAGGGTGGTGACCTCAGAATTGCGCTGATTTTTTTTTTTTTTTACATACAGTATATTACCAAAATAACAATCACTTAAAACATATGAATAAATCTCTTCCTCTAATGTTTGATGATGATAGATACATAAATCCAGTCCATATATGATCATAGGATAACACTTTTTCTGTATGGAACTTCTCAACACGGATTGGTTCAGAATAAGTGCTTATGAGTTCCACATTCCCCACAAGTTTTCATAATCTCATTTTCCCGATTCCCTTGGCAACCAGAAGTGCATCACCGGAAACCGAAAGTACAAAATGGAGGAAGTGACCACATAGGGACTTATCAGTGGCATAACTACCACCCCCCTGCAGCCACTGCGGAGGCGCAGGGCTGCGGGGGCGTTGCCACTGATTCTTGCCGTCCGCATGTCAATCTGCTAAATGTTCCTTTCAAAATGGCCGCCGCCATGGAGGAGACATGCTAGAGGTCATACTTGACCTCTAGCGTCTATGAAGTGCCAAGACCCGCGGGAACACATAGCGCAGGCCGTGGCACCCTGCCACCGTTGCGGCATTGTGGACAGTTTCTACTAGGTAGATATCACAGGCACTGTTATGGTTTGTTTCTCAATAAAGCTGCTGCTGTAAGGAGGTAGTCACTCTCCAGGATAACCAATAAATTGAAAAAGAACTAAAGCATTACTTGTATGTGTGTTTTATTATCTCAATAATAAATGTAATAACACTTAATGCATAAAAACAATGATAGTACATGATAACATTCCCATTAGAGTAATTTCTCACCCACTGGTACTGTTCAATAGCAGTGTAAGTCTTTCTTTGAGTGTCTGTTCCTTTGATGCTCCAAATTCCAGTCAGGTATGTTAATATTGATATGAATTCCAACACGACAGAGCTTGCCTTTTTGTGGTATGTCCCTTTATAATTACTGCCAGAGGAACGCTCTCCTGGGCCAAATGCGGGTATAGGCTGGAGTCCATGGATCAATCGCGGTTTGGGTTCTTATCACCGTTTTGATACGGTAGACAGGTTTCTGTTCAATTGGCGTGCACTCCTTTTAGGTTGGTAAGGAGCTGGTTCAGGCAGAAGGAATAGGTAGGTGTCCTGTGGGTAGGTGTCCTTGAAAAAGCTGCCAGTAGTAGCAGCGAAACGCGTTGTACACCTACACACAGGATTCTAGAGCAGGCACGGGCAACCTGCTGCTCTCGCAGAGTTGTGAACCAAGATGTCCCAGCATGCCCTGTCAGCTATCAGTGGTGAAAGCATACTAGGGCTTGCAGATGATGACACCCCTTCCAACATTCTAGTACTAATGTTTCAAAGACTTTTCTGCAATTACACAATTTTATGCCGTGTGTTATCTGAAAACATTATTAAAATAAAAACACTTATAAACATGGATTCTTTCCTGCCATTGGGACTCAGGGCCACATTCAGTAGGATTTGCATTTGCAAAGCTGCTCACAGCAATCCTTAGCAATGCAAATGCAGGGGGAGGTGTATAGATCGATACAATCGCGACCATCGGTTACTCAGGCTGGCCATCACAGGGTGACTTGCGGGGCCAAGTAAACTGCATCTCGCGACTCAGTCCTTGACCCCCCCTCCCCACTCTCGGCAAACAAGGGTGAGGCTCCCATTTCCTGAAATGCAGGCCGCCCCCATCCCTCCCCCTGAACGCCTCTGCTTGTCAATCAGGCAGAGGCGTTCACATCCATGCGATAGGAACACAGGACCCGTTCTGCACATGCACAGAATGGGTCCAGCACAGGCGCAGTTTCCCAACCATCGGAAAACTGCGCATTGGATCGCGATTACAATCTAGCCCCCAAGCCTTCAGCCAATGTAAACTTGCCGGCGCCCCTCCCTGGTTGTACAAGCTCTTATTGGAGCTTGTGTCTTGGCAAGAGACCATTGGCAAAGTTCTTGTCTTTATCTTTTCTTATTGTTGTGATATGCTGCATTCCAAAATTATAATTAACTGTGCAAAAATCAACATATTGGTAAATATGTACCTTAAACACTATCTGCTAAATAGTTTTGCAGATAGTGTAGCTACAGCAGCCACCATTACAATATGTTAATGGACTTAAGTTTGATATCTCTAAAATCTAGACAACGTTTGGAATTAGCTTGTCAAACCTTCAACCACTTTCTATACAAGTTGCTCAATGATCTGTCCAGACACGCAGCACTTATCACCTTAGACAGAGCCATCTTAACGTATAAGCATACAGGGCAGCTACCCAGGGCCCCATAATTCTAGGGGCCTCCGAGCAGGGGTGGGTGGTGGTCACACAATCAGAGCGGAGAGGCAGCATTCTCTACCTCTCTCCCAACCAGACAGTGAATGTATGTCAGCATGCTGATTGGTGGATGGCTGGAGCTATCCACCAATAAGAGTGCTGGCAGCCATTCACTGTATGAAAGTAAAGCATGTAGAACTGCAGGAGGGGCAAGTTGTGATTTTTTTTTAATTATTATTGGTTCACGTGAATGGCTGGGTAGGAGCCCCATGGCTTTCCCTACCCTAGGGCCTACTATGGTAAGTTAAAAGTAATCACTTTATAAAAAACTGAATAATATCCACATACATTGAAGTTTAGAGATCCAAGCTCAGTAAGATAGACACTGTCACAGTTGTGTTCCTTCTCGCTCTGTCTCTCTCGCCGGCTCTGGGCCCGGCGGGTGACGTCACAACATCCACAGCAGTTAACCACAGCCAACGTGTTTCGACCAATCAAAGTCTTTGTCAGGGGATCAGTCTGAAGAAGGGTATACGTCTCCGAAACGTTACCTGCACCTTATTAAAACATCACACCTGGAGGGGTGTTTTTTCAAACACATCAAAAGTCTGTGAGTGCCTCCTTTTCTTCTGGTGTTATATATAAATATATATATATATATATATGTGTGTATATACTATGTAGACATGTTTGTGAAGGCATACAATGGGTAGAGGGAACTGATTAGATCAGTTGCTGACAAAATGGCTGCTGGAAGGAGCTAACAGAGTTTGAAAATAGACTCATAGACTGCGCAATGTCATGTTTCCAGGGCGATGCTGGGCTGGTGTACAGAAAATTTGGGTTGGGTACGGAATCCCAACGGTCAAAATACCGACCCTGGAATCCCGACTGTCAGAAAACCGGCAGGGTGCAAGCAGAACAAAGCCCCTTGCGGGCTCGCTACGTTCGCCAGGCTGTGGGCTCGGCTCGCTTTGCTCGCCGCAGGTTCTGTTCCCACTCTATGGGTGTCTTGGACACCCAGGAATGGGAATAACTGTGGTGGCGCAGCCGATATTCTGGCGGTTGGGATTCGGGTGCCAGTATTTTGACCGTCGGGATTCCGACCGCCGGGATTCCAACTACATCCCGAAATTTCGGTATCCCGGATGGACTGGGCAGCTCAGAGTCCAGATCTTAACCCCACTGATTACCTCTGGGACGAATTGGAATGACGGATGCGTTCTAGATCGACTCGACCTTCAGTGTCACAGTTGGTCATTGTATTTAAAGTGGAATGGAAAACATGCCGACTGCTGTTGTCCAGGAACTTGTGGACAGTTTGCCAAGAACGGTGTCTACAGTATTCACTGCAAGTGGTGGACCTACAAAGTACTGACGGCAATAACATCTCATTGATCTATCTGCTGTCAGGTTCCAATAACTTTTGACTAATTTATATGCAGTATATATGTCATGGCAGCTCATTGGGTTCATCCTGATGATGCAACAGTAACAATATATACAGCCGTCGCATATTTTCGCAAAAAAGGAAACCTGAATGTAAAATCAATGGAGCAAGATGTGTGTTTCCTGCCAAGGAATTTGCTGTGAAAAGATTTGAAAACACCAGTGAAAGTGCTCTTCTTAGTACGTGCCAATTAAAACACATTGCTGATGTTGAAAATGGTCAAGGTCAAAATTCAACTCCTGATCAACATGAAAATATTGATCAATCTGCTGTTACAACTGTTACTATCCCAGAAGTTGAATCTCACATCACAGCTCCACCTGTGAACTCATCTGTAGTAGTGAAGTACCCGACAGAGGGGATCACAAACTCTACATTGGAAACATTAGAAGTATCAGTAATGACAACTTTCTTACTATACAATACTTGAAAAGAAAAGGTGGTCTGGGTTTTCTGGACCTGTAGGGGGCCACCTCGTCATTCACTGTAAACGACATTGTAGCATAGGCACATGGCCAAGAATAACTTATAGAGAGCGTACAGCAGCCACCTCCCCATCTCTATAGCAACAGTACTGCCCCCTCCTCAATGGAGACAGTGGACGCCGGGCTCCGGACCTGTAGGGGGAATCTCGTCCTCCACTGTAAGCGACATCATAGCATAGGCGTATGGCCAAGGATTACCTAATGCAGTGGTTCTCAAACTCGGTCCTCAGGACCCCACAAAGTTCACGCTCTAGATATCACCCAGCAGGTGCACTGTGCATCACCAACTGTCACATTTTAAAAATCCACAGGTGACCTGGAAAACATGAACTGTGTGGGGTGCCGAGGACTGAGTTTGAGAACCTGTGACCTAATGTATAGAGAGCGCACAGTAACCCCCTCCCCCTCTCTATAGAAACAGTACTGCCCCTCCTTACTGCACAGCACGGCAGCGGGGTTTCACCCCATCCCCCCCCCCCCACTCCCCCTGCCTATGTCGGGGCAGATAGATGGCTGGGTAGCATGCACCTTCCCTGTTGGCCCTTGGAGGGGGCAGATTACCTCTGAACTGTCTCCACAGCAGGAGTGCAGACTTCGGCTCCGTCATGCTGTACTGATGCGGGTCAGTGACACGGGAGTGGGGGAAGCACAGCTGGTCCAAGCCGTTACCTCTGTCTCTCTCCCCGGCTCCTCTCACTCTCTGTCCCCCTCACTCTGCGCTCTGGCCTCGGTGGTGCAAGTATGCATATGGGGGGAGGGGGGGGGTGCTGAGGTACAAGGGAGATGTAGCTGAAAAACAGAGTGAAGGTAGAGGCTGAGAGGCACATGGTGAAGAGGGGTGGGTGGGGGCTGAGTGGCACAGAGTGAAGGGGGAGCAGGCTGATGTTAGGTTCCTGGTGCTCAGAACAAGGGAGATGTTATGAAGTGAGTCCAGAGCACCAGGACGTAATGCTGGGAAAGGGGAATGGAAAGGGAATAGCCCCTGGCGCCCTATCTCCGTTGTCTCGCCCGTGCTGTCAGTACACTCTTGCGAGACTATGGTTGCTTGAGCCCATGGCAGCCGCGTTTGAAGGGCGGATTACGTCTGCCCAACTTCGATGCCCCCTCAGGTCTTAATGAGAGACAAAGAGTGAACCGAGACAGGGTGATAACAAGGGGCCCTCTAACTAAACAACAAGGCCAGGGGCTACTAACAAACCTAAAACCAAAGTATGTGCGGCTTGCCGCCAAAGGAAAAGAACAACAAAGGAAATGCTGACCACACGCCGACACAATACTCTTGTGTACCGGCGGTGACAGCATAAGCAGAACCCTCTGCAAAACACCAGTCACAGAAATAATAACGGAATACAGCGGCCTAGGCCGACGGACGCGGCAGAGCCGCTACTCACGAAACCGGTACGAATACTGGCAAACGGACAGGAACCCCCAATGCTGCCGACACAGACTCTCAGAACTGGAGGACAGGCAGAATCCCAAACGACAGACCGGTGGACACCAAGAAGCCAGAAACTCGACCAGGCACAGGCAAAGCCACAGGACTTCTGGACAGGAACACCCCACGGCAGGACACGGGATCAGACACAGGAATCGACACAGGGACTGACACAGGAATCGACACAGAAAGCAGCTCGACAGACACTGCTACACAGGAGCTCAGGAACTGGCAGGAACAAGCTCAGAACTCAAGCAGACTGGAAACCAAGAAATATCACCAGCGTCTGTGAATTGCACTGAGCCAGCATATAACAGAGAGGCCTAATTAATAATATCATGCAGCTGCCCTGTTGCATGACTCCAAACTGACAAGATGCAATTAGCAGCCAGGTGAGGCTGAACACATGGGAACAAGCTGCAATTACACAGACTAACCAGCGGCAGCAACCAAGAGTATTCTTAAACAGAGCAACGGGAAATCCTGGCTGCAAGACTACTTATAAACATAAAATAGGAATGAACCACTACCTGTGGTTCATAACAGTATCCCCTCCTTAAGGGTGAGCTCCGAGCACCCCATGACACCCACGGGGAACATGAACAGAAGAATAACATAAAATACCTAATTGACATGCAAAACAGGAATGAGCCATAGCCGTGGCTCATAACAGCTGAGAGGCACGGGTTGAAGGGGAGCAGGCTGAGAGGCACAGAGTGAAGGGGGAGCAGGCTGAGAGGCACATAGTGAGGGAAGAGCAGGCTGAAAGGCACAGAGTGAGGGTTGGCCAGGCTGAAAGGCACAGAGTGAAGGTGGCAGGCTGGTAGGCACAGAGTGAATGGGGTGCAGGCTGAAAGGCACAGACTGAAGGGTGAGGCTGAGAGGCACAGACTGAAGGGTGAGGCTGAGAGGCACAGACTGAAGGGTGGTATGCTGAGAGGCACAGGGTGAAGAGGGGCAGGCTGAGAGAGACAAGGGGTCATTCCAAATTGATCGCTCGCTAGTAACTTTTTGCTGTGCTGCGATCAGATAGTCGCCGCCTATGGGGGAGTGCATTTTCGCTTTGCAAGTGTGCGAATGCTTTGGCAGTCAATGGCACAAAAAAGTTTGTTGCAGTTTCTGAGTAGCTCTGGACTTACTCAGCCGCTGCGATCACTTCAGACTTTTTGGTCCTGGAATTGACGTCAGACACCCGCCGTGCAAACGCTTGGACACGCCTGCGTTTTTCCAAACTCTCCCAGAAAATGGTCAGTTGACACCCATAGACGCCCTCTTTCTGTCAATCACCTTGTGATCGGCTGTGCGAATGGATTCTTCGTTAAATCCATCACCCAGCACCGATCCTCTTTGTACCCATATGACGCGCCTGTGCATTTCGGTGCATAGCAACCGCAGTTTTGTCGAGTTTTAACCTGATCGCAGCACTGCAAAAAGTTGCTAGCGTGCGATCAACTCGGAATGACCCCCACAGAGTGAAGGGTGGTAGGTTGAGACACACAGTGTGAAGGGTGGTAGGCTGAGAAACAGAGTGAAGGCTGAGAGGCACAGAGTGAAGAGGTGAGGCTGAAAGGCAGAGTGATGGGGTAGGCTGAGAGGCACAGAGTGAAGGAGGGGGGAAAGCTGAGAGACACCGAGTGAAGTGTGAGAGGCACAGAGTGAAGGGGAAGCTGAGATAACAAGTGAGGGGGATGGTGAGAGATGCAGACGGGAGATAATGGCATGGCAGAGAGATGACTCATGGAGGAGATGATGGTGTGGCTCAGAGACAAGGGAGGGAAATGATGAAGTTGCGGAGAGACGCAAAGGGCAGGAGGTGACATGAGTCTGGTTGTTCTGCTGTTGTATGGTGATGACCACGGTAATATTCCTTCACAAACCGGTATCTTCTGCACCATGTGATATCCTACATGAGTAGTGAATACTGACTGAAGATGCCGTCTGCCCAGGAAGGATACATTCCTTCAGAGGTTCCCTGTTGTGAGAAACCACCATATAGATAAGGTGCACATGGAATGGAACGGAATGTCAATAGGTGGTGCTAGACATGCCCCATAGGTAGTGCTAGACAAGACCAGTAGGTGGTGCTAGACACGCCCATCTGGCGGTGCACCCCCTAATTATATGTGCTGGGCCAGACTCCTTTAATAAAAGAGCCACTGAGCAGAGGCCGATCAGCATCAGCGCGCCGCTCCCCCTATGTGACCGAAACTCTGTGCTCTGCTCAGTCGGCTGGGTGAGAAGCTGGCTGGAGTGAGGAGGGTGACGCGCTGTCACTACCTGCTGAGGAGAGAGTTGTGCCAGTGTGTGTATGTTTTTACCTGCAATGGGGTTAGTAATGCAGTGTAGGGTATAGAGGTGTCTGTAATGTAGTGTAGGGTACAATGGGGTCAGTTATGCAGTGTACAGTATAGAGGGGTCAATAGTATAGTGTATTGTTTGGAGGTGTCAGTGACTAGGCTATAGAGGAGTCAGTGGTGTAGTGGTGGGTATAGAGAGGTCAGTGGTGTACTAGTGGGTATAGAGGGTTCAGGGGTGTAGTGGCGGGTATAGAGAGGTCAGTGGTGTAGTGGTGGGTATAGAGAGGTCAGTGGTGTAGTGGCGGGTTTAGAGGTGTCAGTGATGTAGGGTATAGAGGGGTCAGTGGTGTAGTGGTGGGTATTGAGGGGTCAGTGGTGTGGTGGGTATAGAGGGTTCAGTGATGTAGTGGTGGGTATAGAGGGGTCAGTGGTGTAGTGGCGGGTATAGAGTGGTCAGTGGTGTAGTGGCGGGTATAGAGGGGTCAGGTGTGTAGTGGCAGGTATAGATAGGTCAGTGGTGTAGTGGCGGGTATAGAGAGGTCAGTGGTGTAGTGGCGGGTTTAGAGGTGTCAGTGACAGTGATGTAGTGTAGGGTATAAAGGGGTTAGTGGTGTAGTGGTGGATATTGAGGGGTCAGTGGTGTAGTGGTGGGTATAGAGGGGTCAGTGGTGTAGTGGCGGGTATAGAGTGGTCAGTGGTGTAGTGGCGGGTATAGAGGGGTCAGGTGTGTAGTGGCAGGTATAGAGGGGTCAGGGGTGTAGTGGCGTATATAGAGGGATCAGTGGTGTAGTGGCTGGTATAGAGGGTCAGTGGTGTAGTGGCGGGTATAGAGAGGTCAGTGGTGTGGTAGCAGGTATAGAGAGGTCAGTGGTGTAGTGGCGGTACAGAGAGGTCACTGGTGTAGTGGTGGGTATAGAGGGGTCAGTGGTGTAGTAGCAGGTATAGAGGCGTAAGTGGTGTAGTGGCGGGAATAGAGAGGTCACTGGTGTAGTGGCGGGTATAGGGGGGTCAGTGATTTAGTGTAGGGTATAGAGGGGTCAGCGGAGTAGTGGCAGGTATAGAGAGGTCAGTGATATTGTGGTGGGTATAGAGGAGTCAGTTAAAATACTAATCATTTTTTGTAAGGGGCGGGACACAACTTTTTTCTTGCCTCCGGGCAACTTGGATGAAGCTACGCCACTGTACTGCACAGAGTATAATGTATATTCTCTGTGTAAAGGTGGGTACACGCTGATAGATATATCTGCCGATCAATTGATCAGCAGATATATCTATGGACGGATCGGGCAGTGTGTTGTGCATACATACTGCCCGATCCATCGGGGACTGACTTCATGAACTGGGCGGGCATGTACACACGCCCGCCCAGTTCAGCTGTCAATCACCGCCGGCTGCAGCAGCATGTGTACGGGCACAGCGACGCGCCAATATATCGGTAGATATATTGGACGTCGGCTGTGCTGCGGGGCCGACACGATATGTCTGTGAACGACGGAATTCACAGATATATCGGTCGTACACAGTGGCCGACGGACCGACGATATATCGGCCGTTCAAGAGAACGGGCGATATATCGGCCAGTGTGTACCCACCTTAACATAGTAGCAAATTATACTTACCGATAATTTCATTTCTTTGAGATACTCCATGGCAGCCATTACTCTGGGATTTATCCCTACTCCTAGATTTTAGACAGGAAGTTTTTTTTTTCTATTTTAGGCTCCGCCCCTCTGGGAATATAGGTCCGACCGCCCCTGGCTTCCCCAGTCTTTGAGTGTCTCCTTGACGGAGCCTAAGAAAAAACAAAGATATATTGAGGTGGAAGTTGGATTCTCCTGGAACATGAAGGGCTGTTATGGACTTTAGATTTTGTACTGCCCAATCCAAAATCTTTACTACTTCCACCCATAGATCTTGACTTCTGGTGCCTCCTTGCCGTTTTAAATATGCCACGACTGTCACATTGTCCGAGAACACTCTCAGATGAGACTGCACCAGCAACGTCTGAAAACAACGTATCGAAATCCACACTGCCCTCATTTCTCGCTTGTTGGAAGACATGAGTTTTTCTTGGATGGACCATGACCCCTGACATGTGTGACTTAACAGATGACCTCCCCAACCTGTGGCACTTGCATCTGTTGTCAAGACAGCGTACTTGGGTTGCGCTAAGGACACTGACCTCTGACTTAGGCTCTGATCTATCCACCAATCCAGGGACTTCTTTGCTCCTTGAGTGAGGATTATCTTGTGGTCTATCATATGGCAGCTTTGCGGATTTACCGCCTGACATGACATTGATTATGGACTCCAGCTTACTTCCGAAGAGGCAAGAGCCTTCATAAGGAACTTGGAAGAGCTACCAATCTATTTTTTTAGTGGATGTCTGCTGTCCAGGTACGCAGCCACAGTGACCTTCTAGCCGCTACACCTGCTGCTAATGATTTTGCCGCATACTCGACTACCTCAAGAGAGGCCTCACACAGATATTCCACTGCCTTCAGTATCACAGCCAGGTCTTTCTGCAGGTGATGTCTGGATACCTGATCCTCCAAATCACGATTCAGGTTGTTCCCCCACAGTCTCAGGGTTCTGGTTGTTGACGCCATCGCTATCCCAGCCTTTAGCGTCACTGCTGATGCTTTGTGGACCTTTTTCAAGGAACTCTCAACCTTCTTGTCCATTGCATCTTTAAGCACCGCACCGTCTTCCTACAGGATGGTGGTTTTGGAAACAACTTCTGCTACTGCAGCATCCACTTTAGGCAATTCGCACCATTTAATAAATTCCTCATCCTTTACTGGAGACATACGCTCTAACCTTTTCATATAATTGAGACGCTTGTCTGCAGTCTGCCACTGCACTGACATAATCTTCTTCAGCACTTTATGCACCGGAAAACATCGGTTTTTCTTAATCCTATCCTCAAATAGAGGATTCTGAGCATCATCCTCCTGTGCTTCATCCTTAATATTTAAAGCTCTATACATATGCTTGAGTAAGCTATCCACTAGATCCAAATTAAACGACCTATCTGGCTCCTGAGCCTCCTCCGACTCTGCCGGAGAGGGACTATCAGCATAATCCAATACAACGAGACTATCCAAATCCTCTGCAACGTCTAAACTTGTCTGCGACCTGGACCTTTTAGCCCCCTGAAGCTCCTTTAATTCATCCTTTGTTACAAATGACTTTTTCATCCATTCCATCAGATCCTGAATCTGCTTAGACTGGCCCTGGGGCGCTTCACAATCATCACATAACTTGCTATGTTTATCTCCAGAAAAGCTTTTCTTACATCCAGAACAAGCCAAATGATGCTTCTTTTTACATGTTCTTTTCCTAGGAACTTCAGACACACTGCAACCAAAGCAAATAGTATCCTAAACACCCTAACTACATAACATAATAAGTGCCCTAAATGAGACTGCTTACCATTCCTGGGCACATGTAGGCGTGGAGGGAGACATCTCTTTATCCATGCTGTCAAACTCTTCAGTCCAAGTATTATTCGTTCCCTTATATCTGGGAACACTGACCACTGCTTCTCTCTCACTCTCAGCGGTGGACCGCGCCATCTTTATCCCCCTCTGACTCTCAGCCTCCGGGCGGCGCATGCGCAGACCGAACCGCGGCAACTTCCGGGATTCGGCCGCGCACTTCCGCCCGCCGCATCCAGCGCTGCTTCCGCCCTCCAGGCTCCAGCATCTCGGCGGTCACCAGCGGCCATGGGAGTGGAGACACCTCTTACACAGGGCGCAATTCTTCAGCATCTCGGCGGGCGACGTTTTTACCTTACAGGCAATGCATCCATACAGGTACATAGCGGTGCCAGATATTTCTACTGTAGCAGTAGCATTAGCATTTGTACTGCCACAGGCAGTAATTATAATGCTCCTCATAGGTCCCGGGTGCCAAACCCCTTCCAGCCACGGCTCACAGAGGCGCATTAGGCCGGGAAAAATCCTGGTAAGCCTCATATTTGAAAAAACAACAAACAACTACACTGTCACTATCTAAGGAGACAGGAAAAAGACTGGGGAAGCCAGGGGCGGTCGGACCTATATTCCCAGAGGGGCGGAGCCTAAAATAGAAAAAAAAAAACTTCCTGTCTAAAATCTAGGAGTATGGATAAATCCCAGAGTAATGGCTGCCATGGAGTAGCGTAGAAGAAAGTTATATTATGTGATATTAGTAATAAAACATATGTCTATTTTGATAAATATTAGGCATAAACGTAACTGGAAATTTATGGTACTTAATATAACAAAATAATACAAAAATAATCTTATGTACTGTAGGATAATTGCTATTGAAAGTTGTCATTTACCTCATTCAACAAATTTATCAAAAAATAATTTTTTAATACTGAAGTTTTTGTAATCATTTATGACATGTAGTCCTAACTTTTAAAAAAATATGTGAGAACATTATGAGCGGGTTTACCGGCCATGCGGGATCCCGGCTGAACTCAAAAGTTTTTTTAAAGGGGCAATCATGTACAAGGCAGGGTTTACCTAGCGATTTTTGTTCATTAGCGACAGGGTCTGGAGTAGACCCATAGTGCATACACACTGAACAATGGGGCAGATGTATTAACCTGGAGATGGCATAAGGAAGTGATAAACCAGTGATAAGTGCAAGGTGATACATGCACCAGCCAATCAGCTCCAATATGTAAATTAACAGTTAGGATCTGATTGGCTGGTGCCTTTATCACCTTGCACATATCACTGGTTTGTCACTTCCTTATGCCTTCTGCAGGTTAATACATCTGCCCCTATATCGTTAATGATATCGCTCAGTGATGTCATGCTGTTCCCAGCCAACAGCATCGTTCATCGTCCGTAGCATACACACTGGGCGATATTACAAACGATATCGAACAGAAGGGGGGAAATGAGCAAAATCGTCTGTTTTGTCACCCAGTGTGTATGCACCTTAATAGTTACAATAACATATATTTTATAAATGTTAAACACCATTGAAACTCATGGTATATCATTTAAATAAATATACCAACATGATCATGATCATATTTAGAGCCGTGCTAAAGATAAAGATTGCGATTTACATCAACTATATAGAGAAGCGGAAAATGAAATTGTAACAAAGTCTATTACTTTTAATCACTCATTACATGTGTTAAGTCTGTGACTTATATTTCAATAAGAGTTTTCATGTAACCAGGAGACACAGTGAGTGTTGCATGCTTCTTTACTGATAAACTGCAGGAGACCAAAGACACAAAATGATATTCATTCACCAGCTATTACAAACACAAAATAAGATCCGTTGTAACCATCCACCGGAAATACATATACAGCAATGGGAGCTATATACACCACAACATGTAACGTTAGATACAGCAAGTTGGATCAGAATTTTTAATTAATTGTCAACCTAAGTTTTTCTGCAAAGAAAGTAAATTCCGCTTATAAAAACACATTTAATTCCATTTATCTTGTAATACTATATTTTATACAACTTCCATCTATTTGGAAGCTATGCGATATTGTTCCACATAACAGACAGTAGATACGTACTGTAACGTTAGTTACTTTGAAATAGACCTCCTCTCATTTTTGCCAGCACTCTCTGTTACCACCAACAAAATAGTCACTCCCTATCAATCACTTGTGAATGAATCCTCACTGCAACCGTAATTAAATCACCGCACATGCGCACTGCGGCAATGACTCACGCACAGGCCACTGATAAATGCTGAACTGTGTGAAAATCAGAATAGCGTAAAACTATGAATTATGCCCTGTGTGCTGTAGATGTGGTTATAGCCCTTCCCTGTTTTCTGTCTGATCTTTAGATCCTTTCCAGCACTGGAGCCTGGACAGTGCCTCCTGGGCAGCATTCCATGTGCACTGTTAAGACTTAAGACCTCTGATGCTGTTGAGAGGGGCCTCTCCCCAGCTCCAATTCTCCTCCCTCAGGAAGATGCTATTGGGGCAATCCTATTCCCTGTGAAGGGTGTGAGTTGCCATGGCAGTGGCATGTAAAAGCCGGCAACGGTACCGAGCTCGCACCCCTCACAGCCCTTTCTATTGCCAGACTTGTACATTTTTGCTGAGAGCCCCATAGGGCTTCAAACAAAAATCTGTGACTTGGCGGTACCGTAAGTGCGGGGCTTCTTCTGCCACTTAGACAAGCAGCCTTCCCCTTGGGAGCACTGACTGTCCATCTGTCCTCTGGTCCCAGCTTAAATATCCTAAGGTCTCGTGCCTCAACTCCTTCCCGCCGATGGCACGAGTCTGCTTGTGAAATATCAATGGTGCGTGCTATCTGCGCTCTGCAGCCCCTGTTTGTCATTAACCCTTTCACTGCCACCTTCAAATCTCACACAAGAGGGGGCGGGATTACAATTGTCATGAAAATAGAAATATAAATGTAATACTGAAGATTTATGGCCAACCGTGTGGCCAGCTGGGCAGCTGCTTGTTATGCACACCAGTGCCAGCAGGAATGTACTGGTGTCTGAACGGTGAGGGATGCAAAACAAATGAACTCACAGACAGACTGGGGAATATGACATTACATACACAGAAGGTGATAGGGTAACAAAATAAACACAAAGTGAACAGAGAAGCCCAAAGGCTAAGAAACTGGGTGTCTCCCTAGTATTAGGAATGCTCAGATGGAAAGAAGCGAGATGTAGTGATTTAATACGTAGAGAACCCGAAATGCTGTTGCTAAGGGCAACAGCAAAACCCTAAAGGGTTACCAACGGGTGTGGCAGTAAACTCCTTGGTCAGAGATGGAATAATAGACACAAGGAGAGTCTCCACAATCCTAGTCCTCACTTGCAGTGCACTGGTTCAGCTTACTGCCACTAAACTGACACCTGAACACCTTGCACAGTGAGAAAGGATTTTGGCAGGCAAGTCTGAGAATACAGCCGCAAACTTGCTAGGTTCACAGAGTAGCAAAAGAACCCCAGCAGGTTAAACGACTGACTCCAGTCTTACTGCTAGGTCTGGATTGGCAGAGTGTAATACCAAATCCCAAGGCCTATTTGCAGTAAGCAACAAACAAATACAAAGTTTACACAGTACTAGCTAGCTTTCAGGAACTGACTAACCAACAAAGATTCAGCAGCATCTGCCTAACCTGAGAAGAGGGTTTATATAGCAGGTGCTGTCCACGCCCCACTCAGACCTCACAGACTGTGAGCACAAAAACCAGCACCGGATCCCCTGCCGTACACAGAGCCTGTAACCACTGCACAGCAAAAGACCCGAACCGGAGTATCAGCTACGCTCAGGTTACTCCGCTAGCACTTGTCTCCCGGTTGCCATGATGACGTGGCAGCACAGAGCAGGAGACCCTAACAGTACCCCCCCTCTGACGAGGGGTCAAAGAACCCCTACCACCAGGTTTATCGGGGAACTGCGAGAAGAAAGAGCGTAACAGTCTGGGGGCATGAAGATCACAACTGCGCACCCACGACCGCTCCTCTGGGCCATACCCCTTCCAGTGCACCAAAAATGACAGCCGACCCCGAACCATCTTGGAGTCAAGAATCCTTTCAACAACAAACTCCCTCTGGCCACGTATCAGAAGAGGGGAAGGTCTTCCACTGGAAGAAGGATTACTAATCGCCCGTTTTAAAAGGGAACAATGAAATGTTTTATTGATACCCAAAGAACGGGGTAGATCTAACTGAAATGCCACCGGATTGATAACCCTAGTGATCTTATAAGGACCGATGAACCGGGGGCCTAACTTATGAGATGGCTGTCTCAACTTCAAATTCTTGGTAGACAACCAGACGAAGTCTCCTAATTTGAAGCTGCAGGGTCTTTTCCGCTTATCAAAAACCCTTTTGGTCACTAATGACACAGACACAAGGGCTTTCTTCACTTTCCTCCAAATACCTCTAAGGACCGAAACCACAGAGGAACCACCAGGCGTGGAGTCCAGGGGGTCAAAAGAATTGGCCTTAGGATGATGCCCATACACACAAAGGAAGGGAGAGATCCCTGTAGCAGAGTGAGCCGCGTTGTTATAGGCAAACTCCGCCATGGACAGATGAGCCACCCAGTCAGTCTGACACTTGGAGACATAACACCTGAGGATCTGCTCCAAGGACTGGTTCACCCTTTCAGTCTGCCCATTAGACTGCGGGTGGTAGCCTGACGACAAGCTGACAGAAATCTGGAGATCGGAACAAAATGCCCTCCAGAATTTGGCCACAAACTGGGATCCGCGGTCAGAGACCACATCAAGTGGCAACCCATGGAGGCGCACAACATGCAGCATAAATAATTCAGACAGGCGTCTGGCCGATGGCAGCCCAACCAATGGAACGAAGTGCGCCATCTTCGAAAACCTGTCAACAACAACCCAGATGGCTGTCATCCCGAGGATTTGGGCAAGTCCACCACAAAATCCATTGAAATGTGGGTCCATGGCTTAGATGGAATAGAGAGTGGATGTAATGGGCCAACAGGAACCCCTCTAGGAGTCTTATTTCGGGCACAGATGTCACATGCCCGAACCCACTGATCCACATCCCTAGCCACCGAGGGCCACCACACCGCCCTAGATAGCAACTCCCGAGTTCTGGCAATACCCGGGTGACCTGCCGACTTCTTGGCATGGAATTCCAGGAACACTCGCTGTCTTAACCTAGGAGGCACAAACAAAAGACCTACCGGTAGGTCTGGAGGAGCCTGCTCCTGTGCTCTATGGACTAATGACAAGAGGTCCTGGGTAATGCCCACTTTAATACATGATGGGGACACAATGGGCAATGGCTCCTCGGTGGTCTCCTGGATTGGAGCAAAACTCTGCGAGAGCGCATCAGCCTTGATGTTTTTTGACCCAGGGCGATATGTTATCAAAAAATTAAAGCGAGCAAAAAACAAAGCCCATCGTACCTGCCTGGCATTGAGGCGCTTCGCTGACTCTAAATATGCCAAATTCTTATGGTCGGTGAGAATTGAGACCACAAACTAAGCCCCCTCAAGCCAGTGTCTCCACTCCTCGAGTGCATCTTTAATAGCCAACAATTCCCGGTTACCCACGTCATAATTCATCTCGGCAGGCGAAAATTTACGGGAAAAGTAAGCACAGGGATGAAGGCGATTATCAGACACCCCCATCTGAGAGAGCACTGCCCCAATACCCATCTCAGAGGCATCCACCTCCACCACAAAAGGACGCTCTGGATCTGGGTGTCGCAGCACCTTGGCCGAGACAAATGCCCTTTTGAGACGGGCAAAAGCCGCTTTGGCCTCACAAGACCAGTGAGCAACATCCGCCCCTTTCTTAGTGAGTGCCACCAAGGGCGCCACTATAGACGAAAATCCAGCGATAAATCGTCTATAAAAATTCGCAAAGCCCAGAAAACGCTGAAGCGCCTTCAAACTAGTGGGCTGCACCCAATCCGGGACTGCCTGTACCTTGGAACCCTCCATTTGGAAACCTTCTGGGGAGATAATATATCCTAGAAATGCGATTTGCTGAACTTCAAATTCGCACTTCTCCAGCTTCGCCCCAAGCCGGTGGTCTCTGAGTTTCTGGAGGACTAAGCGTACATGCTTCCGATGTTCCTCCAGGGAATGGGAGAAGATTAGGATGTCATCTAAGTATACAACTAAGAATCTATCCAAATATTCCCTGAGCACATCGTTCATGAAGTCCTGGAAGACTGCCGGGGCATTACAGAGCCCAAAAGGCATCACCAAATATTCATAATGCCCTGAGTGGGTATTAAAGGCAGTCTTCCATTCATCCCCCTCTCTTATTCGGATTAGATTGTACGCACCGCGTAGGTCAATCTTAGAAAAAATGGTGGCAGTACATAGCTGGTCAAACAAGACCGAAATGAGAGGCAGTGGGTATGAGTTTTTAATCGTGATACGGTTCAATTCCCTGAAGTCGATGCGGGGTTGCAACGAACCGTCCTTTTTACCCACGAAGAAGAACCCCGACCCAACTGGAGACTGTGAAGGTCTGATAAATCCCTTAGCCAAGTTCTCCTGAATGTACTCTGCCATAGCCTGAGTCTCAGGACGTGACAGGGAGTACAACCTGCTCTTGGGAAGCTTAGCATTCGGCAACAAATCAATGGCACAGTCATAGGGGCGATGGGGAGGTAGTACCTCTGCAACTCTTTTGGAGAACACGTCCGCAAAATCTGCATAACATCCTGGCAAACCTAGCTGCGAAAGCCTGACTGGAAAGCTCAAGCAACTCCTGAAACAATCAGTACCCCAACTAAGAATCTCCCCAGAGACCCAGTCAAATTGAGGATTGTGGGCCCTTAACCAGGGTAACCCCAACACCAATGGGGCAAAAGTACAGACAGTCACATAAAAGGACAATTTTTCAGAGTGTGTGGCTCCAATAAACAAAGAAATCTGGCTAGTGCAAGAGGTAATTTTACCCTGGGATAATGGTTCCCCGTTTAACCCACAAATCTCAATTTCCGATGCCAAGGGTACTAAGGGAACAGAGTGTTTCAGGGCGAATTGGCGATCCATAAAAACCCAGTCGGCCCCACTGTCCTCAAAGGCCTCAGTCTTGACAGTTTGACCGAGGATCTTCAAGGTCACTGGAATGATAAAAGTCTTCTTGGGAAATTCCGACTTCTGACCTGACAGGATATTTCCCATCACCCTCAGGCCCTGAAGTTTTCCGGCTTTTCTGGGCATGATACTACCACATGACCTTTATTCCCACAGTACAAACATAACCCCTGCTGTCTCCTCCGCGTCTTCTCACGCGAGGAGAGGCGGGTAGCCCCAATCTGCATAGGCTCCTCGGAAAATTCCTCAGAGTCTGAGGTTCCCTTGGGAAAGAAGGAAACCTCGGTCTCCCTTTCAAGCCTGCGCTCTCTCAGCCGTCTATCCACCCGAATGGATAACTGTATGAGCTGATCCAAGCTATCAGGCAAGGGATATTGTACCAGTTGGTCTTTTAACTGGTTAGAAAGACCTCTTCGGTACTGGTGTCTCAGGGCTGGGTCATTCCACTGGGTATCATGGGCCAACCTCCGAAACTCCGTACAATAAACCTCAACTGGCCTTCGCCCTTGCTTAAGGATCGAAATCTGAGCCCGGCTGAGGCCGTCTTGTCAGGGTCATCATACAACATGCCCAGTGCCGTAAAAAAAAACATCAACACTTTTAAGCGACGGACAGTCAGGCTGCAACCCATATGCCCAGACCTGTGGGTCTCCTTGTAGCAAGGAAATCACTATGCCCACCCGCTGAATCTCCGACCCAGAAGACTGAGGCCTAAGCTGGAAATATAGCTTGCAGCTCTCCTTGAAACAAAAGAACTGCGAGCGATCTCCAGAAAAACGATCCGGGAGGTTTACTTTCGGCTCCTTAACCCCTGAAGGTACTGCTGCTGCGGGAGCTCCGCCAGCGGCCTGCGAGGTGTGCATTTTAATGGACATATCATTAAATTGTCGAGTCAGGACCTGCACCTGATCGACCACCTGTTGCAAAGTATTTTGAGGGGTATGCTCCATATTCCCACAAAATTTCAACAGGAGTATTAGGCTGCTGAATATGTTATGCACACCAGTGCCAGCAGGAATGTACTGGTGTCTGAACGGTGAGGGATGCAAAACAAATGAACTCACAGACAGACTGGGGAATATGACATTACATACACAGAAGGTGATAGGGTAACAAAATAAACACAAAGTGAACAGAGAAGCCCAAAGGCTAAGAAACAGGGTGTCTCCCTAGTATTAGGAATGCTCAGATGGAAAGAAGCGAGATGTAGTGATTTAATACGTAGAGAACCCGAAATGCTGTTGCTAAGGGCAACAGCAAAACCCTAAAGGGTTACCAACGGGTGTGGCAGTAAACTCCTTGGTCAGAGATGGAATAATAGACACAAGGAGAGTCTCCACAATCCTAGTCCTCACTTGCAGTGCACTGGTTCAGCTTACTGCCACTAAACTGACACCTGAACACCTTGCACAGTGAGAAAGGATTTTGGCAGGCAAGTCTGAGAATACAGCCGCAAACTTGCTAGGTTCACAGAGTAGCAAAAGAACCCCAGCAGGTTAAACGACTGACTCCAGTCTTACTGCTAGGTCTGGATTGGCAGAGTGTAATACCAAATCCCAAGGCCTATTTGCAGTAAGCAACAAACAAATACAAAGTTTACACAGTACTAGCTAGCTTTCAGGAACTGACTAACCAACAAAGATTCAGCAGCATCTGCCTAACCTGAGAAGAGGGTTTATATAGCAGGTGCTGTCCACGCCCCACTCAGACCTCACAGACTGTGAGCACAAAAACCAGCACCGGATCCCCTGCCGTGCACAGAGCCTGTAACCACTGCACAGCAAAAGACCCGAACCGGAGTATCAGCTACGCTCAGGTTACTCCGCTAGCACTTGTCTCCCGGTTGCCATGACGACGTGGCAGCACAGAGCAGGAGACCCTAACACTGCTCCACATCATGCTGTAATGATGATGGGCCTATATTTATGAGGAGGCCTGGTGCTGTGGTCCCACTCCCATCTGCCCTATTGTTAATCTGGCCCTGGTCAGTATACTGTACCTATCTGACTTTACAGTTTTCTGCAATATGCTTAGCAGAGATACACTGACGAGGTACGGATAGAGCAGTTACATGCTAGCATGAAATAAAGTATACTGCATTATATGCTCCCACTAAGCTCTTCTGTTTGTGCATCATAGTTTGGATCACTGGCAGGATCAATGCAACATAATGTGATATCTATCGAAGCAGGTAGCATAGGGGGTGATTGAGATCTGACCGCTGCAGTGCTTTGTCGCACAGCGGGTGATCAGGTCATAACTGCGCATGCATATGCACCACAATGAGCACACGCGTCGGACAACAACAAAGGGCATCGCCGGTCAGCGACAGGATGGTGCGCAAATTACGATCGCATGGGCGTTCACAAGGTGATTGACAGGAAGAGGCCTTTTGTGATTGTCAACTGACTATTTATTGGGAGTGTCAGGAAAAACACAGGCGTTCCCAAGCGTTTTCATGGAGGGTGTCTGACGTCATTTCCGGCCCCAATCAGCCGGATTCTATCGCACTGTAGGAGTAAGTCCTGGGCTGCGCAGAGACTGGACACAGTGGAATTTTGCAGCTCGGCGTACACATGGGATCGCACACTTGCACGGGGAATTTACACTCCCCCCTGGGGGGTGGCGACTATCTGAACGCAGGACAGCAAAGTTAGCAACCCGGCGATCAGGTCTGATTCACCCCATAGTCTGTAAAGACCAAGATATATTACGGTGACCTTTGGAGGTTCCACCACTGGCCAGCGTACTGCGAATAGCTCTAGCACAACCGAGAACGCTGTGATTGGCAGAATTACGTTCTCCACATAATTACGTTATTCATTTGTAAACCACTGTGACAGTGTGTAACATAAATAACATACTTTAAGCTCAGTGCACCACAGAATGCTATTACAGCAACAACCACAACTTAGTTTTGCAACATTAAATATAATTTTCAGTTGAATGATTGCTTACAATTTTCTCCATTGTGTTATAGCTTTGTAATACGTATTATTGCATCTACTGTAGTGTGTTTCAGCCACTTTTCATTCATTTTATGTAATAGCACCTTTTATTTAGTGTAAGCACCTTCACTAATGGTTCTGAATATAGATTTTGCCAAAGCACTCCATCAATCCGACACAATGACATAAACACCTGTTCTGTACAGGAACTACCGATGAATACTCTCTGAGGGAAGGCACTGATGCTTTGTTCCCTTAAATGTTTACCTTGCAGTCAGATGTTTTCTGTTGCTGCACACAACTGCAGAATACATTATATTGTACAGTATGCTGTTGTTTTGGTCTTTTGTATCCTCTCTTCCCTCACTCCAGAATGCAAAGACTTAGAAAATACACAATAGTACCATAGCAAATGTAACATCAGTCTAAGGCCGGCAACAGAAATCTTGGGGCCCAGTACACCGATATCACTGGGACCCCCGCAATCCCCATTGATCCCCCCCTCCCCCCCAGACTGTATGTTTAGGGGCTCGCTCACCAAAGCCAGGGTGTCTCTTGTCTGTAGGGTGTGGAGTTGGACAGCAGTGGGGCTGTGGGCGTCTTCTGTGTGGATCCTTTGACTGTCAGTGAGCCCAGTGGGCGGTTTTCCTACTCAGCTGCCCGGCTCTTTGGTGGTGATGTCAGGGACAGACAGGGAAGCGGCAGCGCAGCGACATGTGTAATGACGGCAATACAGCATGGACCACAGGGACTGGTCCAAGTGACGGGCTAAAAGGAGGCGGGAAGGGTTTGGGAGCTGTTAGATGTTTTCTTACTTAAAAGCATTATTAGATAAAAAGGTCCCATTTTTTGTGCCCATTATCTTTGGGCCCCTTGAACCTCGGGGCCCTGTATGGGTGTCCCCTTTGTCCCCCTGTAGCCAGGCCTTCAGAGAGCATAGAAGTGACTACTAGATAATGTAGAAAATACTATAGTGACTACCATATAATACAGAGAATATTATATTAAGCATTATATAAACCAGAAAGCATCAGTGACCTCTATATAATACAGGGAACATCTCAGTGACCTCTAAATAATATAGAGAGCATTGCAGTTACAGCCAGATAATACAGATAATATCGCAATGATGGCCATATAATACAGAGAGCATCGTAGTGGCCACCAGAATCAGAATCAGCTTTATTGGCCAGGTATACTTGCGTATACTAGGAATTTGTCTTCGGTTTGCTATACAACAGCCAAGTAGGAAATAGATAAGCAGGTGGGTGGGCAAGTAAAGTTACACAGATAGGTATACCGTAGGGACACAAGTGAGTTACATGTACGTCTAGTCAGTCAATGTTCAGGAGTTCAGCAGATGGACCACTTGGGGAAATAAACTTTTGAGGCTTCTGGAGGACCCGGCGGGAACGGCCCTGTAGTGCCTGCCTGAAGGAAGCAAGTTAAACATGGCTGGGGTGTAGCTGGTCCTTTACTATCTTCATTGCCCGCTTTTTAGCTCTGGACAGGTACAGATCCTGGACTGAGGGAAGGTCGGCCCCCGATGATCTTCTCTGCGGTTCTGACCACCTTTTGGAGCCACATAATGCAGAGAGCATTGCCGCTATGACCATAAAATACAAGAGAGCATCGCAGTAACCACAATATAATATAGGGAGTGCTTCTGTAATACTGTATACAGACCATTACATCCATTATACAGTATTACAGTAGTGCCGTGGTTCAGCTGTCAGTGACATGTACTGAGAATGACATGCTTTACAACGGATTACACATGTGTCAGCTGTCAGTGACGGGATGTAGTTATGTGACCGGCGGTCAGGAGACCGCTGATTACAATACCTCCCCCTACATCCGGCCCCCTTAGAACCCCTACAGCCGGCATGCCGACTAGCAGGGACTATTCCCATTCGTTTCCACGACACCCATAAACTGGGAATATAACCTGTGGCAAGCGCAGTGAGCTGCACAGGGCTTGTAGCGCTCACCCCCCTGCCGGCCATCTCGATGATGGGATCCCGCCATCGGTATGGTGACCGGCGGTCTCCTGACTGCCGGTCATTCATACCCAACTCGTCAGTGACATATACTAAGTATTACATGCTTTACAAAGGATTACACAAGTGGTACTGTGCAGCTGTCAGTGACACATACTGAGAATGAAATCATCTAGTATACAGGATTACATAATTCGTGAGGTGCCACTGTCAGTGACATATACTGAGAATTACATCCACTATACAGGAATATAGAAGTGTTGGCTGTGTTATGTATAATAGTAATTATTGCAGCTGGTCTGTGGATTACAGCTCCCAGCTCAGGTTCTGCAAAAATAAGAGCAACAATGTAATATGAGTGTCAAGATGCAGAGGTTAACCCTTTCTGTGACTGCTGGGATCACACAACCTCTATTCATGGGGCTGAATTCAATAAGGGTAGATGTTCTCGCCCGCAAGTGCAAGTATATACCGCACTTACCGTACCATTTGATTTGCAGATATTTTCTTGAAGTACACCATATACTTAGAATCATTGCATTTTATGGCTGATAAGAATTACATGGCCAATCCAGTCTGCCCTATAGGGTTAAGGCATTATTGTTACTTTAGAGGTCTGGGTTAATGGTCAGGGCCGGCAACAGAATTCTTGAGGCCCGATATCTCTGTGGCCCCCCGCAAGTCCCCTTTACCACCCCCTTTTAAAGCAGAGGGGGGCTTTAATTTTTTTTTTTAGAGATGTACAGGTAGACAAAATGTACACATGTGTATACACACACACACACACACACACACACACACACACACACACACACACACACACACACACACATCAATAAGGCTCAAACACCAGCCAAGTGAATATCAACGTTTCAATTTGTAGTAAATTGTCATCAGGATGTACACACACACACACACACACACACACACACACACACACACACACACACACACACACACACGAATGTATATATAATATTCATTGTTGTATTACTTAAATTGAGCAGTTACAGCAAACACTTTATAAAGCCATATTGCCACTGTGGCCCCGTTTTTGTGTGTCACTTATCCTTGGGGCCCCCCTGCACCTTGGGGCCCTGTACGGGTGTCCCCTTTCTCCCCCCTGTTGCCGGGCCTGCACCAGCCTATATGTTGCTGGTGATGACCTGCACGCATTACGCAATACTTGCAACTTAGCAAGGTCGTCTTAACAGCGGTGAAAGCACCGGGGCAAAGCAATGCACTAGGGCCCTCATCCATCCTCCAGCGATGGAGGTGGGGGGTGCTTTTGGCGGTGACCGTGATGTCTCGCGGGCTGTAGGGGGTGTTCTATCTTCCGCTCAGCATGTAGGACCTGGAGCAGTAATTTCTGCTAATTACTCCTTTACTGCACAGATGGGTGGAGTTTAGTGAGACAGGGCAGAATGGAGAACACAAACTGTAGAAGGGGCATTGAGCTGTATGAAGGAATCCTGGTACATGACTTCCAGGGTAGTTAGGAAAATTTAATACGCGGAGGAGGGGTGGATGGTGGAGTGGGCTTAATATTCATCATTTTCCGTTTGGAGGGCAGCTTGCTTGACCACAGATAGCTCCAGTTCCTGGAGGTGGACTTCTTAGCTTTTATTGGGATAAAAGACTTGAGAGTCCCAGCTTTTCAGTAGTTACTGGGGTCTTGGGCATTGGGAATCAAAAGTTGGAGCAATCCACGAAAATATAAAACCCCATCCCAGGCGTGTGGAGCTGGAGCAGGGACCTGCTGCTGGATGGCTGATATCTCTGGTTCTGGGCATGATAGAGACAAGCTGACAGAGTTTACCTAAAGGGGACAGTTCCAGATTTTGGAAAATACCCTCAGAAAAATTCTAAGTCAGATAGAACTGGAGAAATCTGACCTGGAAGAGCAATAGGAGGCTTGGTGGGGTCCGCTGCTTTGAAGTCAGATATCTCTGGTTCCTCAGGACACGCCTCAGATTGTAATCACACACAATGTGGTCCACTTACTCATGATACGTCGGCCCGCCGCGCCGATATTGTGTCAAAAGACACAATATCGTATTAGTGTATGGGCCCCGTAACTGTTGAAGGGACTGTGGTCAAAAGAGGAACTTTCACATTTAGTGCCACAAGATCTCTTTCTGTTGGGACCAGTTCAATAAAGGTGAATTGAATTAGCCGTCAGGAAGGATGCACAGCTTTTTAACTCAGATAAAATCCACAGCCACTACTCTGTTATTAATTTAGAGATCTGCATGAGCTGTTTCCTGATGTTTTTCAGGTGATAACCTCTTAAAAGCAGAAAAATGGGTTACACGATGGGGGACGTTTATGTAGGGAGTGGCATTGATGGGAAAGGGGTGTAATGATATGGGAATTGGGTTGTGTATGAAATGCTGGATGCTGGCGGTCACATGACCGACCGCGGTATCCCAACAGGGAGAATCACGGCACCGGACGGGGAAGTACTTTACCCCTCTCTCTTACATTGTATTTCCCTAAACCTCCGGGGGTGTTGGCTAGGGCTAATCCTCCGGGGTGTCGGCTATGGCTAACCCTCTGCTGGAGTCGGCTACGGATAGCCCCCAACCCTAGTGCCTCACCCTAATGCCCCCAGTGCCTAACCCTAACCTTTCCCCCTGGGTCCTAACTCCAACCTCGCTACTCGCTTTCCAGATATCAGCTGTCGGTGTTCCAGCGCAGGTCTCCTGAGGGGAATTGGTATTCCAGCGTCGTCACATGACCTCTGGCATCCCATGGGAAATGTATGTTGGGTGTTGTATTGATGGGAAAGGGGTGTAATAACTTGGGACATGTATGATGGGTGTTGTAGTGATGTGGAAGAGGTGTAACAATGTGGGACATTCACCTTTATTATTTATTCTCTTATTAATAATTATATATATTGAAACCCCTATCTGGCAGGGGTTGGAGTTGTAGTCTCGTTCAACATGGGGATCTATATCTGTGAGCTCTATTCCCCCTTTATAACGCAAAATAAACCATAACTTGTAGTCTTGGTAGGCTGATCGGATAAGCTTTTGCTGACGGGGACCATGAGGGAGGTCTGTCGCCATGTCCTCTCAGCAATCACCCGCTGTACTTGTTTCCCATACATTGTATTTCCATTTAATGTTCTAATAAAGGATTTGAAAGATGAATCCTACGCATAAGTATTCTCTCATGAGTTAATACTAGAGATGAGCGGGTTCACCGAACTTCACTACCCGAGCCCGGATCTGAGCCAGGCTCGGGTTTTCCTGCCTGACTCGGAAGCCTGAACGAGACAAAACGTCATCATCCCGCTGTCGGATTCTCGCGGGGTTTGGATTCCATATAAGGAGCCGCGCGTTGCCACCATTTTCACTCCAGCCCTGGAGAGTGTAGTGAGAGGACGTGTCTCCGTCCTCAGTGTCTGTGCGGGTGGGAAAGTGGGGTGGCGATTATAGTGCTGTCTTGTGCTGCTCAGTCCAGTGTAGTGTCTTAGCTACATCAGTCAGTCCAGTGACCAGTCACAGTGGTGGTGTCCTCTGCTGCCATATGTCCAGTGCTGTGTATAATAAGTCCCTTACAGTGTCGCTGTGTTGTCCTGCATCAGACCAGTGGTAGTGTCCTGTGCTGTATATTATTTACTCCAAATAAAGGGGTTAGTAACAATTAATCCAAATATAATTTTTACAGGGTTTGCCCTGTGTGGTGTAGGGGTACGCTCGCCTGTGCTGCATATTATTATAATAGCTCCAAATAAAAGGGTTATTATTATCCAAATTAATTTTACAGGCTTTGCCGTGTGTGTGGTTTAGGGGTACGCTCTCCTATGCCACCAATATTGTGCGTGTATTACATCTGGGCAAATTCCAGCACAGCCCATGTTGTTTGTGCCGCACACTTGTGTTGCTTAGCTTAGTTATACAGCTACCTCATTGCACCTCTTTTACTTCTTTGCATGATGTGCTGTTTGGGGCCTAGTTTTTTTTAAGTGCCATCCTGTCTGCAACTGCGGTGCCACTCCTAGATATGCCAGGTGTTTGTATCGCACACTTGTGTCACTTAGCTTAGTCACCCAGCTACCTCATTGCACCTCTTTTTCTTCTTTGCATGATGTGCTGTTTGGGGCCTATTTTTTAAATCTGCCATCCTGTCTGCCACTGCAGTGCCACTCCTAGATGGGCCAGGTGTTTGTGCCGCACACTTGTGTCGCTTAGCTTAGTTATAGAGCCACCTCGGTGCAGCCTTTTGGCCTAAAAACAATATTGTGAGGTGTTCAGAATAGAGTGGAAATGAATGTTATTGAGGTTAATAATACCGTAGAATCAAAATTACCCCCAAATTCTGTGATTTTAGCTGTTTTTATGTTTTTTTCAAAAATCATCTAGATCCAAAACCAAAACCAAAACACGAAAGGGTGGTTTTGGTAAAACCAATCCAGATCCAAAACACGAGGGTGGAACCACAACCAAAACCAAAACACAAAACACGAAAAGTGCCCGCTGCACATCTCTAGTTAATACTTGACTTTTTTCTTGAACCCCATACCTACTTAGTATGTGTATTTATATTAGTGATGTGCACCGGACATTTTTCGGGTTTTGTGTTTTGGTTTTGGATTCGGTTCCGCGGCCGTGTTTTGGATTCGGACGCGTTTTGGCAAAACCTCACCGAAAATTTTTTGTCGGATTCGGGTGTGTTTTGGATTCGGGTGTTTTTTTAAAAAAACCCTAAAAAACAGCTTAAATCATAGAATTTGGGGGTCATTTTGATCCCATAGTATTATTAACCTCAATTACCATAATTTCCACTCATTTCCAGTCTATTCTGAACACCTCACACCTCACAATATTATTTTTAGTCCTACAATTTGCACCGAGGTCGCTGGATGGCTAAGCTAAGCGACACAAGTGGCCGACACAAACACCTGGCCCATCTAGGAGTGGCACTGCAGTGTCAGGCAGAATGGCACTTTAAAAAAATTGTCCCCAAACAGCACATGATGCAAAGAAAAAAAGAGGCGCACCAAGGTCGCTGTGTGACTAAGCTAAGCGACACAAGTGGCGGACACAAACACCTGGCCCATCTAGGAGTGGCACTGCAGTGTCAGGCAGGATGGCACTTCAAAAAAATTGTCCCCAAACAGCACATGATGCAAAGAAAAAAAGAGGCGCACCAAGGTCGCTGTGTGACTAAGCTAAGCGACACAAGTGGCCGACACAAACACCTGGCCCATCTAGGAGTGGCACTGCAGTGTCAGGCAGGATGGCACTTCAAAAAAATTGTCCCCTAACAGCACGTGATGCAAAGAAAAATGAAAGAAAAAAGAGGTGCAAGATGGAATTGTCCTTGGGCCCTCCCACCCACCCTTATGTTGTATAAACAGGACATGCACACTTTAACGAACCCATCATTTCAGCGACAGGGTCTGCCACACGACTGTGACTGAAATGACTGGTTGGTTTGGGCCCCCACCAAAAAAGAAGCAATCAATCTCTCCTTGCACAAACTGGCTCTACAGAGGCAAGATGTCCACCTCATCATCATCCTCCGATTCCTCACCCCTTTCACTGTGTACATCCCCCTCCTCACAGATTATTAATTCGTCCCCACTGGAATCCACCATCTCAGGTCCCCATGTACTTTCTGGAGGCAATTGCTGCTGGTGAATGTCTCCACGGAGGAATTGATTATAATTCATTTTGATGAACATCATCTTCTCCACATTTTCTGGAAGTTACCTCGTACGCCGATTGCTGACAAGGTGAGCGGCTGCACTAAACACTCTTTCGGAGTACACACTGGAGGGAGGGCAACTTAGGTAGAATAAAGCCAGTTTGTGCAAGGGCCTCCAAATTGCCTCTTTTTCCTGCCAGTATACGTACGGACTGTCTGACGTGCCTACTTGGATGCGGTCACTCATATAATCCTCCACCATTCTTTCCATGGTGAGAGAATCATATGCAGTGACAGTAGACGACATGTCAGTAATCATTGGCAGGTCCTTCAGTCCGGACCAGATGTCAGCACTCGCTCCAGACTGCCCTGCATCACCGCCAGCGGGTGGGCTCGGAATTCTTAGCCTTTTCCTCGCACCCCCAGTTGCGGGACAATGTGAAGGAGGAGATGTTGACGGGTCACGTTCCGCTTGACTTGACAATTTTCTCACCAGCAGGTCTTTGAACCTCTGCAGACTTGTGTCTGCCGGAAAGAGAGATACAACGTAGGTTTTAAATCTAGGATCGAGCACGGTGGCCAAAATGTAGTGCTCTGATTTCAACAGATTGACCACCCGTGAATCCTGGTTAAGCGAATTAAGGGCTCCATCCACAAGTCCCACATGCCTAGCGGAATCGCTCTGTTTTAGCTCCTCCTTCAATGTCTCCAGCTTCTTCTGCAAAAGCCTGATGAGGGGAATGACCTGACTCAGGCTGGCAGTGTCTGAACTGACTTCACGTGTGGCAAGTTCAAAGTGTTGCAGAACCTTGCACAACGTTGAAATCATTCTCCACTGCGCTTGAGTCAGGTGCATTCCCCCTCCTTTGCCTATATCGTGGGCAGATGTATAGGCTTGAATGGCCTTTTGCTGCTCCTCCATCCTCTGAAGCATATAGAGGGTTGAATTCCACCTCGTTACCACTTCTTGCTTCAGATGATGGCAGGGCAGGTTCAGGAATGTTTGGTGGTGCTCCAGTCTTCTGTACGCGGTGCCTGAATGCCGAAAGTGGTCCGCAATTCTTCGGGCCACCGACAGCATCTCTTGCACGCCCCTGTCATTTTTTAAATAATTCTGCACCACCAAATTCAATGTATGTGCAAAACATGGGACGTGCTGGAATTTGCCCAGATGTAATGCACGCACAATATTGCTAGCGTTGTCCGATGTCACAAATCCCCAGGAGAGTCCAATTGGGGTAAGCCATTCTGCGATGATCTTCCTCAGTTGCCGTAAGAGGTTGTCAGCTGTGTGCCTATTCTGGAAAGCGGTGATACAAAGCGTAGCCTGCCTAGGAACGAGTTGGCGTTTGCGAGATGCTGCTACTGGTGCCGCCGCTGCTGTTCTTGCTGCGGGAGGCAATACATCTACCCAGTGGGCTGTCACAGTCATATAGTCCTGAGTCTGCCCTGCTCCACTTGTCCACATGTCCGTGGTTAAGTGGACATTGGGTACAACTGCATTTTTTAGGACACTGGCGAGTCTTTTTCTGAGGTCTGTGTACATTTCGGTATCGCCTGCCTAGAGAAATGGAACCTAGATGGTATTTGGTACCGGGGACACAGTACATCAATCAAGTCTATAGTTGCCTCTGAATTAACGATGGATACCGGAACCACGTTTCTCACTGCCCAGGCTGCCAAGGCCTGAGTTATCTGCTTTGCAGCAGGATGACTGCTGTGATATTTCATCTTCCTCGCAAAGGACTGTTGGACAGTCAATTGCTTACTGGAAGTAGTACAAGTGGTCTTCCGACTTCCCCTCTGGGATGACGATCGACTCCCAGCAGCAACAACAGCAGCACCAGCAGCAGTAGGCGTTACACTCAAGGATGCATCGGAGGAATCCCAGGCACGAGAGGACTCGTTAGATTTGACAGTGACATGGCCTGCGGGACTATTGGCTTTCCTGGGTAAGGAGGAAATTGACACTGAGGGAGTTGGTGGTGTGGTTTGCAGGAGCTTGTTTACAAGAGGAAGGGATTTAGTGGTCAGTGGACTGCTTCCGCTGTCACCCAAAGTTTTTGAACTTGTCACTGACTTCTGATGAATGCGCTGCAGGTGACGTATAAGGGAGGATGTTCCGAGGTGGTTAACGTCCTTACCCCTACTTATTACAGCTTGACAAAGGCAACACACGGCTTGACACCTGTTGTCCGCATTTGTGTTGAAATAACTCCACACCGAAGAGCTGATTTTTTTTGTATTTTGACCAGGCATGTCAATGGCCATATTCGTCCCACGGACAACAGGTGTCTCCTCGGGTGCATGACTTAAACAAACCAACTCACCATCAGAATCCTCCTTGTCAATTTCCTCCCCAGCGCCAGCAACACCCATATCCTCATCCTGGTGTACTTCAACAGTGACATCTTCAATTTGACTATCAGGAACTGGACTGCGGGTGCTCCTTCCAGCACTTGCAGGGGGCGTGCAAATGGTGGAAGGCGCAAGCTCTTCCCGTCCAGTGTTGGGAAGGTCAGGCATCGCAACCGACACAATTGGACTCTCCTTGGGGATTTGTGATTTAGAAGAACGCACAGTTCTTTGCTGTGCTTTTGCCAGCTTAAGTCTTTTCATTTTTCTAGCAAGAGGATGAGTGCTTCCATCCTCATGTGAAGCTGAACCACTAGCCATGAACATAGGCCAGGGCCTCAGCCGTTCCTTGCCACTCCGTGTCGTAAATGGCATATTGGCAAGTTTACGCTTCTCCTCAGACGATTTTAATTTTGATTTTTGGGTCATTTTACTGAACTTTTGTTTTTTTGGATTTTACATGCTCTCTACTATGACATTGGGCATCGGCCTTGGCAGACGACGTTGATGGCATTTCATCGTCTCGGCCATGACTAGTGGCAGCAGCTTCAGCACGAGGTGGAAGTGGATCTTGATCTTTCCCTATTTTAACCTCCACATTTTTGTTCTCCATTTTTTAATGTGTGGAATTATATGCCAGTATCAATAGCAATGGCCTACTACTATATTTACTGCGCACAACTGAAATGCACCACAGGTATGGATGGATAGTATACTTGATGACACAGAGGTAGGTACAGCAGTGGCCTACCGTACTGCTATATATAGTATACTGGTGGTCACTGTGTCAGCAAACTGCAAAACTAAAATGCACCACAGGTATAGAATGTAGATGGATAGTATACTTAATGGATGACGACACAGAGGTAGGTACAGCAGTGGCCTACCGTACTGCTATATATAGTATACTGGTGGTCACTGTGTCAGCAAACTGCAAAACTAAAATGCACCACAGGTATAGAATGTAGATGGATAGTATACTAAATGGATGACGACACAGAGGTAGGTACAGCAGTGGCCTACCGTACTGCTATATATAGTATACTGGTGGTCACTGTGTCAGCAAACTGCAAAACTAAAATGCACCACAGGTATAGAATGTAGATGGATAGTATACTTAATGGATGACGACACAGAGGTAGGTACAGCAGTGGCCTACCGTACTGCTATATATAGTATACTGGTGGTCACTGTGTCAGCAAACTGCAAAACTAAAATGCACCACAGGTATAGAATGTAGATGGATAGTATACTTAATGGATGACGACACAGAGGTAGGTACAGCAGTGGCCTACCGTACTGCTATATATAGTATACTGGTGGTCACTGTGTCAGCAAACTGCAAAACTAAAATGCACCACAGGTATAGAATGTAGATGGATAGTATACTTAATGGATGACGACACAGAGGTAGGTACAGCAGTGCACTCTGCACTGTACTCCTCCTATATAATATTAATTATACTGGTGGTCCCCAGTCCCCACAATAAAGCAGCACACTGAGCACAGATATGGACTGTTTTTCAGGCAGACAACGTATACTGGTGGTCACTGTCAGCAAAACTCTGCACTGTACTCCTGCTATATGCTGCTCCCCAGTCCCCACAATTAAGCAGTGTGAGCACTCAGCACAGATATATTATGCAGCACACTGAGCACAGATATGGTATGGAGCGTTTTTTTCAGGCAGAGAACGGATAAAAACTGGTGGTCACTTATCAGCAAAACTCTGCACTGTACTCCTCCTAACAGCTGCTCCCCAGTCCTCCCCACAATTAAGCAATAAAGCAATCAGCTTCAACAATAAACGGAGAGGACGCCAACCAGGAAGTTCTCCAATCTTCCTCAAACTCGCAGAAATATTAACACAATTAATCTTCAAGAACTTTCTACTTCACTCCAACTACTGCTTTCACCTATTTCTGCATTCACCTCTCCTGAGATGGCTGTATCACACCTTAATGAGACTCTAGAACTAGCCCTTGATGAAGTGGCTCCAGCTACCCATCACACTCCACGTAGGCCTAGATGTCAACCATGGCACTCCAAATTAACAAGACAACTACAAAAACTCACACGAAAACTTGAACGTCAGTGGCGTAAATCTCAGATTTCAAGTGACTTCCTCACATATAAGACAGTCTACCATTCTTATAAAAATGCCCTGGACACTGCCAAACAAACATATTTCCAAACTCTTATCTCTGCTCAAGCCTCTAACCCCAAACGACTCTTTAATACATTTAAATCACTACTGAATCCTCCCGAACCTACCCCACCAGCCACTATCAAGGCACAGGATCTTGCTTCCTACTTCAAGGAGAAGATTGCTAAGATCCGAGATGAAATAGTATGCTCTTCGGCAGCCAGTGACCTGCTCCGTTCTTTACCTGAACCCTCTGGCACTCTTTCTTCATTTGATCCCACAAATGAAGATGAAGTATCATCACTCTTCTCATCCTGCTTCTCTACTACCTCTCCTCTTGATCCTTTACCCTCACAAATAAGTAAAGCTCTGTCTCTGGTGCTCATCCCTACCTTAACTAACATCTGTAATCTCTCTCTCTCTACTGGTATTTTTCCTTCACTCTTCAAGCATGCAGTGATTACTCCCATTTAAAAAAAACAAAATTCTGACCCTAATGCTCTCTCAAACTACCGCCCTATCTCTCAGCTCCCTTGTCTCTCTAAGCTACTTGAGAGACTTGCCTACACTCGACTCACACACTTTCTTAACTCATACACTTTGTTGGACCCACTTCAGTCAGGCTTCCGTTCCCAACATTCCACAGAGACGGCACTGACTAAAGTGGTTAATGATTTGGTCACTACGAAGTCTAAAGGCCACTACTCACTACTTATTCTTCTAGACCTATCTGCTGCATTTGACACTGTAGACCACTCTCTTCTCATACAGACACTACAATCCCTAGGTCTTAAAGACACAGCCCTTTCTTGGTTCCTATCGTACCTATCTAATCGCTCCTTCAGTGTTCGCTTCTCTGAATCTACCTCCTCTTCGCTACCTCTTTCAGTTGGAGTACCGCAAGGCTCAGTCTTGGGTCCTCTGCTTTTCTCTATCTATACCTCATCTCTTGGTAAACTAATCGGCTCTTTTGGTTTTCAGTATCATCTGTACGCAGATGATACTCAAATCTACCTATCCTCCCCTGACTTGTCCCAATCTGTACTGGGCCGTGTCACTGAATGCCTTTCTGCCATCTCATCCTGGATGACATCTCGCCACCTCAAACTTAATATTTCAAAGACAGAGTTAATTATATTTCCACCGGCCAATAGTAGGTACCAACCTGATATCTCTATCACTGTTGAAAACTCGACTATCTACCCTACCCCACAAGCTCGCTGCCTAGGTGTCATCCTTGACTCTGATCTGTCCTTTGTTCCCCACATTCAATCTGTCTCAAGATCATGTTACATGCATCTAAAAAACATATCCAAAATACGACCATACCTTACACAAGACACTGTTAAAACTCTAATCCACGCTCTCATTATCTCCCGCATTGATTATTGCAATAGTCTCCTAACTGGTCTTCCCAAAACGAGACTCTCACCACTACAATCCATTCTGAATGCAGCGGCAAGGCTTATCTTCCTCGCTAGACGTTCATCGTCTGCAGATCCACTCTGTCAGTCCCTCCATTGGTTACCTGTACTCTACCGCATTCAATATAAAATACTTTTACTCACACACAAGGCCATTAACCAAACTACACCAACGTACATCACTTCGCTTATCACAAAATATCTCCCAACCCGACCTCTTCGCTCTTCACAAGACCTGCGTCTCTCATCCACACTCATTACTCGCTCCCACTCACGACTGCAGGACTTTCATCGGGCTGCACCCACTCTGTGGAATGCCCTACCACGCACAATAAGACTCTCCTCTAGTCTCCAAACCTTCAAGCGTTCCCTCAAAACTCACCTCTTTAGGCAAGCGTATCAAATTCCTGAACCGCCCACATAACTTTCATAAACCGTCCTATCAAATTACATCCACTCTGTACAGTCCACACATATCCTCACATGTCTTTTCATTCTATGCAATAGATAGCACCTTTCCTTGTGTACATATGCCTATTTCCCTATAGATTGTAAGCTTGCGAGCAGGGCCTTCCTACCTCTATGACTGTTATCACCCAGTTTGTTATTGTTATTTCAAATTGCAAAGCGCAACGGAATTTGCTGCGCTATATAAGAAACTGTTAATAAATAAATAAATAAATAGCCACGTCCTCTCCCTATCATCTCCAATGCACGAGTGAAAATGGCGGCGACGCGCGGCTGCTTATATAGAATCCGAATCTCGCGAGAATCCGACAGCGGGATGATGACGTTCGGGCGCGCTCGGGTTAGCCGAGCAAGGCGGGAAGGTTCGAACCTGCCTCGGACCCGTGTAAAAAGGGTGAAGTTCGGGGGGGTTCGGTTTCCGAGAAACCGAACCCGCTCATCACTAATTTATATGTGATCTTTATTTCCTCTGTCCATATAGATTTGCTTTTTAAACCTGAAAATGTATTAGAGTCTGTAGTTTTTGGTAAATTAGCCCGATTTTGGAGAAGACCAGGAAAACACGCTATTTACGATAGGAAGCGTGAGATATATATACACAGCATTGACTTGTTGAATCTGTCCTCCCAAGTATCATAATTTGCCCAAAGTATATTTTGGGGTTTCTCTCCCTTCCTTTTTTTCTGCATACTACTTACACTCCTCGTATATAGATATGAATCTTTGGATTTTTCCTTTTCCTCTTGAAGAATTGGATAAACACACAACAGACCCACCTGACCTCGGTGTGCACCTATCTTTGTAATTAGTCTGAATGAGAAGCTCCAAGATTTTACACGTGCTGCTCCCTCTCTCTGGAATTCTCTATAATAATAATAATAATAATAATAATTTTATTTATATAGCGCTCTTTCTCCAATAGGACTCAAGGCGCTTAACAGATACATAGCATAATATAGTACAGAAAATAATGAAGTACATTTTCATAAAATACAGAAGCATGAAGATACTAAAAGGGAAACTATGGAAATGCTTGAGTAAACAGGAAAGTCTTGAGTCTACTTTTGAAGGATTCTATAGTTGGGGCCTCTCGCACTGTGCGGGGAAGTGAGTTCCATAGAGTCGGAGCCGCATGACTAAAAGCTCGACCCCCAGATGAATTACGGTAGATTCTAGGTACTGCTAAAAGTCCTTCATCTACAGATCGCAGTAATCGAGTGGGGCAGTATGGGGTCAGAAGCTGTTTCAGGTACCTTGGGCCCTGGTCATGTAATGCTTTGACACTCAGTAAACCAATCTTGAAGATGATTCGCCATCTTACAGGCAGCCAGTGAAGGGAGTAGAGGATGGGTGTTATGTGGCTAGAACGGGGCTGGTTGGTTAACAGCCTGGCAGCTGTGTTTTGTACCAGCTGTAAGCGTTGCAATTCTTTTGCTGGGAGACCAAGGTATAGGGCATAACAGTAGTCTAATCAAGATGATACAAATGCATGTATGACTTTTTACATATCATCTGAGGGAATTAAGTGCTTGATTCTGGCTATGTTCCTCAGGTGAAAGAATGAGGATTTGATTGTGGCTGATATCTGATGTTTAAGTGTCAAGCCACCATCCAGTACAACGCCAAGATTCCGCACACGATCACTGGTCTGTAATTCTGAATCCCCGAGTGTAAGTCCAGTTGGTTGGCTATGCTGCAGTCTTGTCCTTTGATGTTGCGGTCGTATCATAAGGACCTCTGTTTTATCCGGGTTCAGTCGCAGCCAACTGACGCTTATCCATTCCTGTAGCTCAGCTAGACAGCCATTTAGGAGTGTTAGTGGGTTATCAGTGCCCAGAGCAAAGGACAATTACAGTTGTGTATCATCTGCATAGCAGTGGTAGACCAGGCCATGGCGCCTGATTATTTCGCCCAATGGGAGCATGTATACTGCAAAAAGCATGGGGGATAATATAGAACCTTTTGGGACACCACATGACAATGGCACTGGTGGTGATGAGTATAATCCAAACGATACTCTCTGTGACTCTCTACCTCTCCCCCTCAGATTCTCCACCTCTCTAAAAACTTCAAACGAGCTCTCAAGACAAACTTACTTGCCAAACCTAGCTGTCTCTCATCCTAAACCTCATCCTAAGCCCTCTGTGGCCCACGCTCACTTTCTACCCCAACTGTGTCACGCCTGTCTGTCTGCCCCTCCCCTTTAGAATGTAAGCTTTCACGAGCAGGGCCCTCCTCCCTCATGTGCTTTTATGTCTCTTACTTAACCGATCTTCTTTTCAATACTCCTTTTGATGGCACCAAATCCCTCAGTTTTCTGCAGCCCTGATACTTATTTCAGTGCTGTTTACTGACGCAGCTATGTTTATATACCCTGTACTTATCCTATATTGTATTGAATTGTAGGTTACTGTCTTCTTGTTTTGCTTATTTGTTTATGTACTCTGTAATTGGGCGCTGTGGGTCCCATGTGGCGTCATATAAATAAAGGATAATAATAATAATAATAATAATAATAATAATAAGAAGAAGTAATAATTAAATGTTAACTATATCCTGTGTAGGTTTATTTCTTTATTGTTCATGTAATCATAGACAATATATAATAATTTGAATAGCTTTAAATATGTTTGCATTTATATTAATGTTTGCAGTCCTTAGTAAAAAAGACTCATATATTTGATCATGGTCCTGCTTAGAATGGACACTACCATCAGGGATCCATTACAGCTGATAATTGTTAATGGATTAGTCTGAGTAAAAGGAGGAGACAGACCACTCACCGGGTCTTCAGCCTTGAGAAAGTCCCGGTGTTGGGCGGGATGAAACGCGTTGACATCACTCCTTTAGTCACGCCCCTGCATGCTCCGTTGTCGGTCATACGCCAAGCATCAAGGATATAGCTACCACTCAGGATCCATTGGTCACATTCTTATCGGACACGTGCCACGAGTGCAAAGGAATCACAGCCGGCTTTTACCCTGAACAGTGCGGCCACGCTAGTTCTCAGGAAAGGGTAACTATTACCCGCACGGAGCTGATTAAGGGATTGTGGAGTTATCTATAATGACTGCTATTTTTATTTACCTTTTCATTTTTAGATATATTTTTCTTTTATTATTCTTCCCTCTATTGCTGTTGTTATGTATACATATTTATGCAATAATTGACCAATGAACAGCATTTTATTCCGTGTATTTGTTGTTCTACTTGTATGTGATTTAATTAATGTCTATATGCATTTGTTTATTCATCTTAACAAATTAAACTTAAAATATTAGCACCAGCTTCCCATCATTTAAATAAAGAGCCGACACCTAGGTCACACAAAACTTTACTAGATTGATAACAAGTCTAGGTAAGTCCAATTATTCTGTACAATAGGTCAGCAATGGGGTAGCTGCTGGGGTGCGGGGCGTTCTGGACTGTCGTGGCTGGGTGATAACAGGGCATCGCAGCATTACATTTAATTTGGCACTTTCACTGTTTGTTTATTATACATGTCACACCTTTTTCACTTATATTAATTCACCCCATAACACTCTTTTCTCACCTATTCCTTAATCCTTCTCACTACACATAATCATTCCCTGTGATGCCCTGGGGTCGCTTGGCTGTGGTGGTTTGGGGGGTCCCGTGCCCTAGGTTTGAACCCCTATAGTGTTAGGTACTGCAGCAGAGTGGAGTCCATTGCCGCGGGGCTGCAGCTACATGCATTTATCAATACATAACCAAACTCCGCTATTTATTATATGCTAAGCTGTATGATATCAGTAATGCTAGAGACAGTGCACCTACAACACCCCCCTTTTTCTGTAGAACTACAAGTCTCAGTAGGAAGCACCTCACATTACTGGCAGCTGTAGGTGTGCAGAATAAGGCCCCTCCCTAGATTGATAAAAAGTAAAAACACCAAGCACAGCGATTATTGTATGTACTGTATATTTATATAAATATAATGCAAATATACACACACGCAACATAGAACACATACACACATACACACTGGCGTTGCTATAATGGGTGTAGTGTGTGCACACGCTGCACCCATTTTCTGAATACTCACCCCTCCGGAGTACCATGGCGGTGTTAAAACTCAGTGAAAATGGCCCAGTGGCCATTTTCACGGAGTTCTGCGCATGCGCAGTAGAGAAATCTCAGGGAAAATGGCCACCGCACCATTTTCCCGGAGATCTGCGCATGCGCAGTAGAGTCTGAGCGCTCTAGTGCTCAGACTCTCAGCGCTGCCGGCAGAGAGGAGGGGGCCCGAACGGAGGAGGCTTCACCTGTGCTTCCTCCTCTCTTAAAACGCCCCTGCACATACACAAAAACACACATAGAACACATACACAGTGGGTGACAGGCAGGAAGGGTTCCGTTCATCAGTGCAGAGTAGCTCTGGCAGTGTCAGTGGATGGAGTCTAAAGATAAATAAAATGATTATAATAATATCTATAATGCGTATACAGATGTGTCCTCTTATGTCCTTGCTGTGATGCAGACAACACCAATCTGTCCGGTGTCAATCCAGGAATCCTGCACCGGCACTGCAGCTGGCAACCGCCCAGGATCACATGTCCTCATTACCAGCCACTTCAGCATCCCAATGCGTGCTTGCATTTCATAGGGTGCACGGCTGCGTCATGACATCACATTGCAAAGTTCTGAACTCCCCCCGCTGAGCATAGTGGCGCTGCCGGGAAAAGGGGGCTTGCGGAGCTGGACTATTCCTGATCGTGGGGGAGTGCGGGCAGGAAATCAGAGAGGGGCTGCCTGTCATGCAAGGAGTGGCGGCAAGGCCCGTCAGCAAATCATTTTTAAAAAGTAATCTAATGTGGCCGCGGGGCAGCCTGTGTGTTGCTGTGTGACTGGGTGCAGGGGAGCGGTGGCCCCACAGTCATCCCAGGCCCTGTAGCAGCTACATCCCCTGCACCTAGAGTACTTGCACCACTGCCCAATACCCATAGTTAGTCACTAGCAAGCATCACACCTCATACATACATTTCTGGAAACAACTTACACAACCCATATCATCCCTCATGCCCATCACATACACCCCCATGCCCACAGTCACTGCCCAGCATTACACAGTATACACCCCCATGCCCACAGTCACTGGCCAGCATTACACAGTATACACCCCCATGCCCACAGTCACTGCCCAGCATTACACATTATACACCCCCATGCCCACAGTCACTGCCCAGCATTACACAGTATACACCCCCATGCCCACAGTCACTGCCCAGCATTACACATTATACACCCCCATGCCCACAGTCACTGGCCAGCATTACACATTATACACCCCCATGCCCAGTCACTGACCAGCATTACACATTATACACCCCCATGCCCACGTCTCTGCCCAGCATTACACATTGTACACCCCCATGCCCACAGTCGCTGCCCAGCATTACACATTATACACCCCCATGCCCACAGTCACTACCTAGCATTACACATTATACACCCCCATGCCCACAGTCACTGGCCAGCATTACACATTATACACCCCCATGTCCACAGTCACTGCCCAGCATTACACATTATATACCCCCATGCCCACAGTCACTGCCCAGCATTACACATTATACACCCCCATGCCCACAGTCACTGCCCAGCATTACACATTATTATACACCCCCATGCCCACAGTCACTGCCCAGCATTACACATTATACACCTCCATGCCCACAGTCACTGGCCAGCATTACACGTTATACACCCCCATGCCCACAGTCACTGCCCAGCATTACACGTTATACACCCCCATGCCCACAGTCACTGGCAAGCATTACACAGTATACACCCCCATGCCCACAGTCACTGGCAAGCATTACACGTTATACACCCCCATGCCCACAGTCTCTGCCCAGCATTACACATTATACACCCCCATGCCCACAGTCACTGCCCAGCATTACACGTTATACACCCCCATGTCCACAGTCTCTGCCCAGCATTACACATTATACACCCCCATGCCCACAGTCACTGCCCAGCATTACACGTTATATACCCCGATGCCCACAGTCACTGGCCAGCATTACACATTATACACACCCATGCCCACAGTCACTGGCCAGCATTACACGTTATACACCCCCATGCCCACAGTCACTGCCCAGCATTACACATTATACACCCCCATGCCCACAGTCACTGGCCAGCATTACACATTATACACACCCATGCCCACAGTCACTGCCCAGCATTACACGTTATACACCCCCATGCCCACAGTCACTGCCCAGCATTACACATTATACACCTCCATGCCCACAGTCACTGGCCAGCATTACACGTTATACACCCCCATGCCCACAGTCACTGCCCAGCATTACACATTATACACCTCCATGCCCACAGTCACTGGCCAGCATTACACATTATACACCCCCATGCCCACAGTCACTGCCCAGCATTACACGTTATACACCCCCATGCCCACAGTCACTGGCAAGCATTACACAGTATACACCCCCATGCCCACAGTCACTGGCCAGCATTACACGTTATACACCCCCATGCCCACAGTCACTGCCCAGCATTACACATTATACACCTCCATGCCCACAGTCACTGGCCAGCATTACACGTTATACACCCCCATGCCCACAGTCACTGCCCAGCATTACACGTTATACACCCCCATGCCCACAGTCTCTGCCCAGCATTACACATTATACACCCCCATGCCCACAGTCACTGCCCAGCATTACACGTTATACACCCCCATGTCCACAGTCTCTGCCCAGCATTACACATTATACACCCCCATGCCCACAGTCACTGCCCAGCATTACACGTTATACACCCCCATGCCCACAGTCACTGGCCAGCATTACACATTATACACACCCATGCCCACAGTCACTGGCCAGCATTACACGTTATACACCCCCATGCCCACAGTCACTGCCCAGCATTACACATTATACACCCCCATGCCCACAGTCACTGGCCAGCATTACACATTATACACACCCATGCCCACAGTCACTGCCCAGCATTACACGTTATACACCCCCATGCCCACAGTCACTGCCCAGCATTACACATTATACACCCCCATGCCCACAGTCACTGGCCAGCATTACACATTATACACACCCATGCCCACAGTCACTGGCCAGCATTACACATTATTATACACCCCCATGTCCACAGTCACTGGCCAGCATTACACATTATTATACACCCCCATGTCCACAGTCACTGGCCAGCATTACACATTATACACCCCCATGCCCACAGTCACTGGCCAGCATTACACAGTATAGACTCATGCCCCCTCCACTAGTATATATATATATATATATATATAGTTCATTACTGATACTGTGCTTCTATTTACTACCACTTCGGTGTCTTGTGAGAATAGCTAGAGGGATTTCCTTTAACCTAATATCTCTTAAATAAGCATGGCAGCAAGTCCCCAAAGAATGGTGCTCTGCCAGATGGACCTATTAGGATGGGTACAGTAATTAGCGAGCGCCTTTTTTCTGGATCTTTTACCTTAGATTACTAATATATACCCAGCGTTCAAACTGGTGATCTGGTGTCAAAGTCGAAAAATATTCCAGAACACACAGCACGTATAAAATACACACACATGCCCGCTGAGCGTGCGCATGTTCCGCCGTGCGTGCACATATCCGCAATTTGCGTATGGTCGCTCCCACGGTCCTGCGCATGGTATGGGTATTTACGGCGGAGTTTGTGGGTGCATGGAGGGCTATCAAAACATTAAATATTTAATCCAAATAGTGCACATTGTACACATAGGCCCCCAGCACCACATCAGCAAGTATCAACAGTTTAAATGATTTCAGAACAAAGGGATTCACTTTTGCATGATAGGAGGGGACAGACTAAGGTTATAAGGTGGTGTCTGGTATCCAGCTGTAGGGTATTTTAAGGGTAACATTCCGGTGTTGGTTAGAGGAAGATCGCATGTTCCTGTAGATAGTTATGTGCAGAAGCAGAATATAGATATAAACTGTATTTACTGTATATTATGTATGCGGCGGGAATCCAGAGGAGACCACCCACAAGAGCAGTTGAGAAAGACATCGCCTACCTTTTCAAATCAACCTATGACCTCTCCTGTACTGTAAAGATGCATCCCTGTGTCCAATGGACAAAGGGATTACAGTATCCATTGTATTGCTTTTGGAAGACTTGTATAAATAAAGCCTGCTGCAGCCGGCCACACACAAGACTCACAACGTTATCTATTTGATTAACGGAGGACTGGACCATGAAGCGCAAGCGAATATTCTCACGTATGTACATTGACTGTAGCCATTTACTCTGTTGTATTGTAGTGCATAATTTGTATTGTTAAACCCCCTTTCAGATATATTACTCTGTGGTGTCGGAACCCAGTGTTTAACTACAAATCGGAGTTGTGTCATCTTTTCCCTGCTAGGGTTTAAAGTGTATTACATTGCCTAACTGTATAAGGTTCAAAAGTGTATTAATAAGGTGTGTACGCGCTGTGGGTACTTTGTACTGTCAGCGCTGCATAAGGTTTAAAGTGTAATATCAGTGCATGGTATTATCATTCAAAGGTTTAAAGTGTGTCTCTGGGTGTGTGCGTGTGCTGTGTGTACTTTGTACCCACAGCGCAGCGTTTGTACGCAGAGTCCGTACGCGGTACGGGACTCATTACGCAAATAGCGTAAAAGGTATATAGAGTGAATATTAAGTTTAGCGGCCATAGCGGCTCCATGGTAGAAGTGTGTTATAAGGTATAGCTTTATGGTTTAAGATAATATCGACATTATCACTGGATAACAGGTTTATCTTTACACAATGGCCATTGAGTACAACCAATTACATCTGATTAAAACACAGGTTATCAATTCATAAAAAAAATATATTTAAACATTTCTGAGAATAAAACATTAATATAAATGTATCAGGTTACAGCATAATTTGTCTAAACACATACTGTAGGATTGCCCTATCACAGGCAAAGCTTTTGTTATCCTCTTTACTTCATTGTGTTCTCAATGTATCACCCAAATTGTTTCATCGGTAACACCTTCATCAGGAGTACCTTTGAAGAAAACAGAAAAAGGGGGGTTGTCTCAATAAAGTCATACTATTACATTTCCACATAATGTTCATTTTTCTTTGTTTACAGGAATACATTGAATGTAGGAGATATGGTGTCATCAATGTAACTAGTCAAAGAGAAGGAAGAATAGTGCATCTGACCATTCAAACATATTAAAACTTATCAAACTAGAACAATCCGTAAAATGCTCATATTATTGCAGTTTTTTTTTTTGGTGCTACCCCTATATATCCATATACGATTATATTTCATGGTTTTTTTTTAAATAAACAATAATGGACATACATACTGTAAGTTGTAGTGGTGGTTACCAAATTGTGATTGGTTGTTGATCATCAATATCAATATATGTAAAATGATAATAAAATTATGATGAAACTATGATAATTTGGAAAATTGATCTCATTTTAGGTACTTGCTTGAGATCTTGGGAGACTTCAATTGTTGGTTTCCTCTCTTCGTGTCACCTTTTCATAGGCCTATTATTTAGGGCTGATACCTTAACAGGTAATAATAATTGATATTTAGAAAAAAAATGAGAATAATAGTATAATAGGTTTAGCGACTTTTACTATTTTATATATATATATATATATATATATATATATATATATAATTTTTTTAAATTACTTACTTATTAGTGTAGGAGCCTTCACTCATCCAGATTAAAGATTGGGTGGCTTCTAGATTTGTGTATGTCTCTAATGGCGGGCACCCTTTAGAGGGGCCTGTTCCCTAAGAGGTAGTAATGGCTAGGTTAGTAATAGTATACATATGATGTCCATTAGTTTATCTACTTTGGTTTCATAGATTACTTACTGGTGCCTGTAATTAGTCGTGCGCAGCTTGTTGTGTTAGAGGGAAGTAGGTCCCAAATGGATCCTCACTTTTCCTAATACATGATAGCTTAGTAAGTATTACAAAGATTGGTACATATAAAAATAGCTGGAATATCTAACTTGTTCTTACCTTATTAGTAAGAACACACACACACACACACACACACACACACACACACACACACACACACACACACACACACACACACACACACGTATGTGTGCTGCTGACCAAGGGAAGCATGTCCTGCTACATAGACTGGCTATGTGGAGGGGTGTACTTCAGCCTGGCAGGCAATGGGGGCCCGGAGTTCACGTCCTTTCTTTGCTGAGCTACAGGGCAGAAGCTCAGTGAGAGCCTGGTCCTGCTGCTGGTTTGGGTTCACTACGATCTGCTGGCGGCCGGCCTCCCGGCGACCAGCATACCGGCGCCGGGAGGCCGGCCGCCGGCTTACCGACAGTGTGGCGAGCGCAAATGAGCCCCTTGCGGGCTCGCTGCGCGCGCCACACTATTTTATTCTCCCCCCAGGGGGGTTATGGACCCCCACGAGGAAGAATAAGTGTCGGTATGCCGGCTGTCGGGCTCCCGGCGCCAGTATGCTGGTCGCCGGGAGCCCGACCGCCGGCATACTGAAGACCACCCCACTGGGGGACAGGGACCTGCCGGCAGATGCTGCCTGCCCGGATAGCCCGGGCAAGAGCCTGCTGCTGGCGGTGCTCTGCCTGGTGTGTGGAGTGGAGGTCGGCTTTAAATTTACCACCAAAACTATCCTATACCTGCTAAACCCCTGTCATGTGGTCACCATGCTGCAGGTAATGCTAATAACACAGTAATAATGCACACACACATGTGATTAACATGTCACCCACTGTCGCAGTGTGCTGGGGAGCTAGGTGCGCCAAACTGAAATGATATCTTGCCCCCCAACCTAGTGTTGTGACGCCCCTGTATACACATATACATATTACACCTAATACACACAGCACCATAATACATTACATTATACACAGCCCCCCTCCCCATATTACAGCCAGTACCATATTACATTAATTAATTATTAATTATTATATGAATTATTTAATTACTTACTTATTAGTGTAGGAGCCTTCACTCATCCAGATTAAAGATTGGGTGGCTTCTAGATTTGTGTAATGTCTGTAATGGCGGGCACCCTTTAGAGGGGCCTGTTCCCTAAGAGGTAATAATGGCTAGGTTAGTAATAGTATACATATGGGCCCTCATTCCGAGTTGTTCGCTCGGTATTTTTCATCGCATCGCAGTGAAAATCCGCTTAGTACGCATGCGCAATGTTCGCACTGCGACTGCGCCAAGTAACTTTACTATGAAGAAAGTATTTTTACTCACGGCTTTTTCTTCGCTCCGGCGATCGTAATGTGATTGACAGGAAATGGGTGTTACTGGGCGGATACACGGCGTTTCAGGGGCGTGTGGCTGAAAACGCTACCGTTTCCGGAAAAAACGCAGGAGTGGCCGGGGAAACGGTGGGAGTGCCTGGGCGAACGCTGGGTGTGTTTGTGACGTCAACCAGGAACGACAAGCACTGAAATGATCGCACAGGCAGAGTAAGTCTGGAGCTACTCTGAAACTGCTAACTCGTTTGTAATCGCAATATTGCGCGTACGTCGGTCGCAATTTTAAGAAGCTAAGATTCACTCCCAGTAGGCGGCGGCTTAGCGTGTGTAACTCTGCTACATTCGCCTTGCGAGCGAACAACTCGGAATGAGGGCCATGATGTCCATTAGTTTATCTACTTTGGTTCCATAGATTACTTACTGGTGCCTGTAATTAGTCGTGCGCAGCTTGTTGTGTTAGAGGGAAGTAGGTCCCAAATGGATCCTCACTTTTTCTAATACATGATAGCTTAGTTAGTATTACAAAGATTGGTACATATAAAAATAGCTGGAATATCTAACTTGTTCTTACCTTATTAGTAAGAATACACACACACACACACACACACACACACACACACACACACACACACACACACACACACACGTTAGAATGGGGGGGCAGCTCACTCCCCCAAACATGAGAGACAGAGCTGGCCCTAGCCAATTTGATGCCCTAGGCACAATTTTGTCTGGTGCCCCCTAGCACCGCCGCTAGTTCTGCATCTGACCCAGCAACACTTAGGCAGTGGGGCCCACTGGGAGGTTACCCTGTGGGCCAGTTCAACCCTGCATAATGGCACACAGTAATGCCCATAATACACATAATTGCACACAGTACTGCACCTTACACATATGCCCCACATTAGTAATGCCCATAATACACATAATTGCACACAGTACTGCACCTGACACATATGCCCCACATTAGTAATGCTAGTAGATTTTTTTTATATAACTTACTTTTGCTTGCTGGCGTGCTTGCAGTCAGTGTGTGCGCCCATGCAGCTCCATGGATTCGTGACTGCGTTTTGTGAGATGGGGGTGGCAGGATGGGTGGGTGCGTGCTTGCGCTTGCACCCATTAAAGGGGCACCCGTACAAGGGATATGACCTCAAAGGGTATGCCATCCTGGCAGGGGAATTTTGCGGCATGGACTGACAAGGAAATAAAGTGTTCGGAGAACACTGCCAATGTTATGTCCCTGCAGACACCTGGGGTTTGCATAGGGATGAGGGACACACACAGGATGGCAGGGTCCCCCCTCCCCCATGTGTACAAGCAGTATAGGTGATGTCAGATTTATGTGAAGCAGTCTTCCAAATACACATGTGGTATCATAAGGAGCCATCATGTAATAATCTTACATAGTCAGTGAAAATGTCACAGGTCCAGGAATTGCAGTTACTGGGCTTCTGCTGTCTGTCTGAGGTCACACAAGTCAGGGGCATTCAAGCATGTCAGATGGAGTTTAAAGAACTTTAAGGCACAGTGTGCATTTTATTTGACAAATGTAAACAGCAGTGTATACAAGTACTGATTGAACACATTTGGAAAGTAACAATTAGTTTGCAGACTGTCCCTCCCATCATGAGATACTGCAGGGACATGCTTGGATGCCCTAGGCAAATGCCTAGCCTGCCTATAGCTAAGGCCGGCTCTGATGAGAGAGGCGGCCATACTGGGGCAGAGGAGCGGCTAGGTTAAGTACCACTGCTGCACTCAGTGCCTGCCCGACCATAACATGCACACACAGCTCCCCCCCTCCCCCCCCCCCCCAGCTGTACTGTGGAAGTAACCATGCATGCTAGCCTCTGCCCTCATTCATACCGGCACTGGGAGCGATGGACACTTACCGCTGCCGCATGTGAGGAGTGAAGACATCACGTATCCTCCTCCTTCCGCCATCTTTTCCAGCACCCCCCACCCAGGATGCTCCTACCTTGACTGACTGAGACACCGGGCCGCTCATTTGAGCTCCGCAGGTGTGCTGCTGACTGAGGGAAGTATGTCCTGGTACTCAGACTGGCTGTATGGAGGGGTGGACCCCAGCCTGGCAGGCAATGGGGGCCCAGAGTTCACTTCCTTCCTCGCTGAGCTGAAGCTCAGTGAGAGCCTGGTCCTGCTGCTGGTTTCACTGCTGAGGATCACCGGGGGACAGGGACCTGCCGGCAGATGCTGCCTGCTTGGATAGCCTGGGCAAGAACCTGCTGCTGGCGGTGCTCTGCCTGGTGTGTGGAGTGGAGGTCGGCTTTAAATTTACCACCAAAACTATCCTATACCTGCTAAACCCCTGTCATGTGGTCACCATGCTGCAGGTAATGCTAATAATACAGTAATAATGCACACACACATGTGATTAACATGTCACACACTGTCGCAGTGTGCTGGGGAGCTAGGTGCGCCAAATTGAAATTATGCCCCCCCTCACCTAAAAGCGTTCTGACGCCCCTGTATACACATAAACATATTACACCTAATACACACAGCACCATAATACATTACATTATACACAGCCCCCCTCCCCATATTACAGCCAGTACCATATTACATTATAGATATACAGCCCCCACTCCCCCATATTACACCCAGTATACACAGCACCTTATTATATTGTATTATATACAACTCCACCACCCACATTTTACACCCAGTACACACACACAGACACACAGACACACACACACACACACACACACACACACACACACACACACACAACACATAAACAACATACACATACATATACACACTCACACATAGAACACATGCATATACAGACAAACACGATGAGGACACATACATATAAACACTTACTTTTAAAGCCTGCCTTGAGGGAAGAAGTATACTTGTCTTCATTTATAGTTTCCTCTCCAGGAGAAGCCCAGGCTCGGGTAACAAGCCGAGGTAGGGGTCACAGGCTCGGGTTCAAAACGGGTAACAGGCTGAGGTCAGGGTCACAGGCTCAGGTCAAATCGGATAACAGGCCGAGGTCGGGGTCACAGGCTCGGGTTCAAATCGGATAACAGGCCGAGGTCAGGGTCACAGGCTCAGGTTCAAATAGGATAACAGGCCGAGGTTGGGGTCACAGGCTCAGGTTCAAATCGGATAACAGGCCGAGGTCGGGGTCACAGGCTCAGGTTCAAATCGGATAACAGGCCGAGGTTGGGGTCACAGGCTCAGGTTCAAATCGGATAACAGGCCGAGGCCGGGGTTACAGGCTCAGGTTCAAATCGTATAACTGGCCAAGGTCGGGGTTACAGGCTTAAGATCATGGAGTAGCTGCGGCCGACAGGAGCTCAGGCCGTTGGAGCAAGGTTGGAGTAAGGTGTTATCTCAGGTGTCTCTTAAATAACCTGTCTGCTGTTGTACTTTGCTCCGTGAATCATGTCAATAATCTTCAGCACAGTCTTTTTTGCCATGATAGTTTGGGCCAAGGAGATCGTTTGGCCTGAAGGAACAATAAAGCCACCTGCACAGCCATGCTCTTTGTCTACCTCATCCCTAATGAGCTGCAGCACAGTGGAAGCTAAGATATCCGAGCAGGTGTGTAATGTTGAGGATGACAGATTGATGGTGGACAACGTGTCTATATTGTTCCTGATGATAGCGACTGCCTTCATTGCCACTTCCTGAGAGTGTCTCTGTATATAGATGGAAAGTTCTCGGCATGGTGGTTTGCTGCTGGATGTCACATCAGAGTCACCCTCATATAGGTATGTGGCTTGCATGGACTTATTAACCACACCTATAATATGGCCGGCAATGTCATCATGGCTGAGATGCAGTGCAGGAAGGGTGGTACAGGAAACCTGTTCTCAGCCTCCTTGTACAGTCTGTCCTCAGCTGCTGCAATTAGGATACTCGCTGCCTCTTTACTGTAACACTCTATGGGGGTCACCGCAGGCATTGGTGGTTTCCTGCCTGCAGGTCCCATAGGGGTTTTCAGGGTGGCTTGGAGCAAAAGATCCTGGATTTTACTTGTGGCAAAGTGTTCTAATACGGTGCAGATTTGTGCCATTACATCTGAGCTGTCATCCTCGGTGGCTGGGTGTCTTTGTAGATTGCCAGACAGAATGCGGATAACACTCTCACACACAAGATGTATCTCCCGGTCAGAGAGGAAAGAGCTGTCTGTTTTCTCACTGTGCCTCAGAAAGAAATCGCACAGTAGCTGCTGGTGACATTTGCTCATCTGACCAGGGCAAGTGACTCGGAGAGGAAAGCTCAAGTCAACTAGTATCTGCCTGAAGAACTGAAGCATTAGGTCATTCACTGCGCGTTTCACTCCGGGTTTGCTGCTGAGATTTACAAAGAGATCTTCTAAAATCTTATTTTCTGTCTCTGCTTCCATTGCCTCCTGGCATGCATGGTTGGATGTATCTGCCCCGTCATAATGCTCACCTACAGCTGCTGTTACAGACCCTGAAGATTTGTCCAGCTGATGCTGAATGGCTGCTAAGATGGTACAGCAGAGGCTCTCCGAATGGGCCAATAACGTAGCCTGCTGCTGAGCACTCTGGAGCCTTCTGTCTGTTCCTTGTGGTGCATGATGTAAAACTTTTTGTGCCAGGCTGAGAAATCTCATCATTTTTCCACGCACGTCTCCGATGATAGACCGGCTTACTGCAGTACAGGAGGCGGCTGGTGTGCCCTTAGATGTAGGAACTTTCTGCTTCGCAGCACACAGAAGTTTCAGAAAATCTTCTATAATCCATGCGGAAATGACCGGGATTTCTGATAGGATGAATCTCACAGTCTCTGGGCAATGTATGGCCGTATTATTTGGTTTTGGTTCTTTGCAGGTGTGGTCAGGAGAACCTCGCTCTATTGACTTCAGTATCTCTGGAAATACTCTGTGTAGTAGAGAGTTTAATGCTGGCAGATAATCCTGGATATTGCTGTCAAATGGATTATGCAATGAGCATTGTGGGTATAAGCAATTACACTCAGGAGTGGATTTCAGCTCACACTGTTCCCAGCTGGCATCAGTTACTTCCCATTGGTCACTGTGTATATTATGGAGAAGAGATTGGACAAGAGTCTTTGTTATCCCGCTATCTTCATGCAGGAGTGGATCAGAAGAGATGATGCCGTTACTATAACGGTGCTGGATGCGTGTAATAGAGCTCTCAACTGCCTTTAGAAGTAACATTACAATGGCCTTGGCCTGCAGCCATATATCAGAGTGAATACCTGGACAGGATGTTATTAGCTGCGTGGTGTCCTCTTCTCTGACATTGAGGTAAGCCTTTGACTTTATAAGCATGAATCCTTCTATTTTGGCTGAGACTGTGCATGTCATTTCGTCAAAAGTGACAGTCTGTAACGTAGGCTGCATAGATTCTCCCTCACTGCCGTACATAAGGTGTACAAGTGACTGTTGTATCTTTCTGTAGGACGGAGCCACAGACAGGAACTTGAGAATGTACTCGTTGAGATGGTGGGAGAATGAGCTGAAGTCTTCTGGAGAGATGACCACATCAGTTTTCCTGACTCGCCGCTGGTCCTGGACAGGGAATCTTGTCTCCAGAATAATATGACCCATTGTTTCAGCAACGATGAGGTTGGTGTTTTTAAGCAGCTGAACAAACTCCCGTTGATGCCATAGTAAGTGGTCACCTTGTAATGTATTTATAAGCAAACAGTCAGGCCCAAAGCTGCTAAGGCTTTCTATTAGTTCTGGGAGCAACTCAAGTTCCTCTGTGAAATGTACTGCCAGTGGCCTGTAGGACCCTAGGTCAGTAACACATGGTGTCAATGTGCTCTGGAAAGGATGACATTTTCTGTAGAGGGTCTCCACAAATTTCTGTAGAAGGAACTTTTTAGATGACATTCCTACTTTGCCTTCCATTTCCTTTCTCATCTTTTGCTCCAAGTCCCTGTTGGCAATCTCCAGAAGGTCTATTACACACTGACGAATGCTGGCGTGTACTTTCAACTCAGGTCTGTACACGTTGAACACCATTTTCGGAATTTCTCTCATAAGGACACTCTCGATGCGTTCAGCAATGATAGATGACCTTTGTTGCTGAAGTCTGGAAAATGGACTGGCTTTGCACCAAACCTTTTTGAAGAATAATTTTCCTGCCGTAAAGGTCCTTTTTAGTGAAGCTTTCACAGAAAAAAAGACATATTCCATGGAAGACGTTATGGATGGAATGGCTTTTTTCTGCAGCCATGTCACTGCATCAAATAGCTTACGGGGAGAAGTGGGTCTCTTCGCATTAGCAATGATCTCCTGCTTTGCGCTGACAAAATCTTGCAATTTGGAAATCACAACATCTCTTACTTCCTCCGAACTGTCCATCACAGTTTCTATGGCAATGGGCAGTTTTACATGAAATAACGGATCCTCGTTGGCTGTAGAAATACAGAATGTGGATGAGATACCAACTAAGGAACTTTCATCCATGAAGTCATGGCCCATCTGGTGAAACCTCTGTGCTGCAAGTTCCTCCCATTTTGCCACCACTGCTCTGATAATCTTGCCAGCTGTTATTCTGGTTTCACATCTTGAGACTAAATGTCTCCATGAAGAGGCTGCCATGTCATATCCCCTCATGTTCACTGTAGCGGGAAGAAGATCACTTAGTATGTTTTCCAGGTACATCTCCAGTGTATCACCGCTACATGCCATTAAATGGACACCGAGGTCGTAGAATTCTTCATGAAAACTCACGACAAGTCTCTCTGCCGGACGTACTGGGAACTCAGGTGTTTCTACCATTCCAGGGATCGGCAGAGGCTGCTCGGCTTCGTCATCCTCATCCATACTGAATCTTCTGTTTCCTTTTTAGGAAATATCCAAAGAAATCAAAACGTATGCACTGTCTCAACTGCAACTGTCTCGCTAATTAGCTATGAAATGGTTACTGCAGAGACGGAGTAACAGCCAATCAGCTTCCTAGCTGCATGTCACAGGCTGGGTTTGAAAAATGACAGTTGGGAGCTGACTGGCTGGTACTTTAGCTCTCTCTATCAGTCTCCACTGTATCATTTTTTAAGGCTTTGGCCAAGGTTTTCTTTGTGAATACACATTAAAATGGCAAAGATACAGTATAATGTGCAAAAATCACATCAGAACTGGCATACTCACACAACACCCTGGAAAAATAGCAGGGAGACAAACACTTATGCCTGCTGGGCCCTCTTACCTCTCTGTCTGTCTGTTATTACCCAGTTATTAATACCCCTTTCACATTGCACAAATAACGCGGTATCGACCCGATATATTGATATAAGGGGCCATGGAGAATTACTGGGTCGCCCGACCCGGTAATTCGACCCGGCTTATAAGAAGTCTTATTCCCGGGTTGAATAGCGGGTCAGTGGAAGTGTGAACGGGCATCAACCCCAGACATGTTCACTACATAGGGAGAAGCTAATCTCCCAGCGCCACCTCTGCCCCCGCCCCCACTGCTGGCTCTGCCGAACGCGCTATGGCAACCGACCCAGCAAATTGCCGTGTCGGGAAGCCTGCATGCCGGATTCCATGCAAGAAGGACCAGTTTCCAATTCCCGGGTGGGATCCAGCATTGGAGATGTGAAAGGGATGTTATTTATATATTTCTTTTTTTTAAATCAAGTAATTTTTATTGAGTTTTGCATGAGTAAACATTACAAAAAACAAACAAAAACAATAACAGTAACAGTAACAATTGCCATCAATAAACAGACATATTGAATTCAAGTTTTAGTGTGCGTGTCGATTCATTTCACTTACAGCTCCCGAGTGTTATTTATCTATTTAGTAACAGTTTCTTATATAGCGCAGCAAATTCCATTGAGCGTTACAATTGGAAACAATGATAAAACAAAACTGGGTAATAACAGACAGTTATAGAGGTAGGAAGGCCCTGCTCGCAGGCTTACAATCTTTATTACTGCTCTGTTACAGTGCTGGCGCTAAAGAAGTCAATGTTAATACTATTAACAAATAAATACGTATGGTACCTATATCTATTCATGCTGGAGACTGTTTCCATATGAGCACACTTGTATACAAATAATCATAGGTGCACCCACGGAAAATGATGAGCACCCACGGCCTGGGACCATAGGCGTGTAGCACAGGGTGTGCCTGGTGTGCACAGGCACACCCTAATGCAGCCATCTGCCCGGTGTATAGTGACTGCTGCGGCCACACATTCATTACCGCTGCCGCCTCCTGCCGCCAGTGTTATCTCGGCCCGCGGCTACACCCCCACCTCACAGTTACACACTTGTCTCCTGGTCTCTTAATTGTGAGTCCGCGGCGTGATGCAATTATGTGATTTGGCAGCCATGTACACGCCCGGCTGCCCACCCGCCCCTGTATTGTGAGGACCCGCTGGGGGATGTGAAGGAGCTGGCGGCTTGTCCAATGCCAGCCGCTGCCAAATATAATAAACAATAATAAGGAGGTAAATTTAATATATCTATTTAAAAAGTATAAAGTAAAGTTAGTATTAGTATTAAGGGGATGCGGTCAAGATCCCGCTGGACGGGATCCCGGCGGTCGAAATACCGACGCTGGAATCCTGACCGCCACAATCCCGACATATTCTTCCTCCGTGGGTGTCCACAACACCCATAGAGGGAGAATAAATTAGTGTGCCCAGCATAGCGAGGCACCGTGACCATAGGCGTGCGCAGGGGGGGTGCCTGGTGTGCACAGGCACCCCCTAATGTCCAGCAACCCGATCTCACATGCCTGATGCAGCGATTGCCGAGCAGGCTGATTACTGTCCCCTCTGCGTTGCACCCTGTCAGGACTGTATTACTGACTGGACGCCTGGGTTAATCAAATTTCAAACTCCCGGCTCCACCTCAATGACATCATGCTGCTCGCACGCCCACCGGTCACACCCGTCACACGCCCACCTCTCTCCTATTCTATGCCAATGCCAGCCACTGATGAAGAGCAGCATACAGCCAGCGTTCCTTTTAGGAAGACAAATTCAATACTGGCAGGCGGTCGGCAGCAGCATTGACACATAACGCGTTTTTCCAGCAACAGCAGCAGCAGTACTAGTCTGCGACTGTCAGTGTCAGTGAGTGACTGCAGCTTGCAGGGGAAAGAGAGGGGGAGCCAGACCAGGTTGAGGAGGAGCAGTGTAATTTAGAGATGAGCGGGTTCGGTTTCTCTGAATCCGAACCCGCCCGAACTTCATGTTTTTTTTCACGGGTCCGAGCGACTCGGATCTTCCCGCCTTGCTCGGTTAACCCGAGCGCGCCCGAACGTCATCATGACGCTGTCGGATTCTCGCGAGGCTCGGATTCTATCGCGAGACTCGGATTCTATATAAGGAGCCGCGCGTCGCCGCCATTTTCACACGTGCATTGAGATTGATAGGGAGAGGACGTGGCTGGCGTCCTCTCCATTTAGATTAGGGTTGAGAGAGAGAGAGAGAGATTGACCTGAGGCTGTGATACTGTAGAAGAGAGTGCAGAGTTTAGTGAATGACGACCACAGTGACCACCAGACAGTGCAGTTGTTTGTTTTATTTAATATATCCGTTCTCTGCCTGAAAAAAACGATACACACAGTGACTCAGTCACATACCATATCTGTGTGCACTGCTCAGCCCAGTGTGCTGCATCAATGTATATATATATCTGACTGTGCTCAGCTCACACAGCTTATAATTGTGGGGCAGACTGGGGAGCACTGCAGTGCCAGTTATAGGTTATAGCAGGAGCCAGGAGTACATAATATTATATTAAAATTAAACAGTGCACACTTTTGCTGCAGGAGTGCCACTGCCAGTGTGACTAGTGACCAGTGACCTGACCACCAGTATATATAATATTAGTAGTATACTATCTCTTTATCAACCAGTCTATATTAGCAGCAGACACAGTACAGTGCGGTAGTTCACGGCTGTGGCTACCTCTGTGTCGGCACTCGGCAGCCCGTCCATAATTGTATATACCACCTAACCGTGGTTTCTTTTTCTTTCTTTATAGTCATACTAGTTACGAGTATACTATCTCTTTATCAACCAGTCTATATTAGCAGCAGACACAGTACAGTGCGGTAGTTCACGGCTGTGGCTACCTCTGTGTCGGCACTCGGCAGCCCGTCCATAATTGTATATACCACCTAACCGTGGTTTTTTTTTCTTTCTTTATAGTCATACTAGTTACGAGTATACTATCTCTTTATCAACCAGTCTATATTAGCAGCAGACACAGTACAGTGCGGTAGTTCACGGCTGTGGCTACCTCTGTGTCGGCACTCGGCAGCCCGTCCATAATTGTATATACCACCTAACCGTGGTTTTTTTTTCTTTCTTTATACATACATACTAGTTACGAGTATACTATCTCTTTATCAACCAGTCTATATTAGCAGCAGACACAGTACAGTGCGGTAGTTCACGGCTGTGGCTACCTCTGTGTCGGCACTCGGCAGCCCGTCCATAATTGTATATACCACCTAACCGTGGTTTTTTTTTCTTTCTTTATACATACATACTAGTTACGAGTATACTATCTCTTTATCAACCAGTCTATATATTAGCAGCAGACACAGTACAGTGCGGTAGTTCACGGCTGTGGCTACCTCTGTGTCGGCACTCGGCAGCCCGTCCATAATTGTATATACCACCTAACCGTGTTTTTTTTTTCTTTCTTTATACATACATACTAGTTACGAGTATACTATCTCTTTATCAACCAGTCTATATTAGCAGCAGACACAGTACAGTGCGGTAGTTCACGGCTGTGGCTACCTCTGTGTCGGCACTCGGCAGCCCGTCCATAATTGTATATACCACCTAACCGTGGTTTTTTTTTCTTTCTTTATACATACATACTAGTTACGAGTATACTATCTCTTTATCAACCAGTCTATATATTAGCAGCAGACACAGTACAGTGCGGTAGTTCACGGCTGTGGCTACCTCTGTGTCGGCACTCGGCAGCCCGTCCATAATTGTATATACCACCTAACCGTGGTTTTTTTTTCTTTCTTTATACATACATACTAGTTACGAGTATACTATCTCTTTATCAACCAGTCTATATATTAGCAGCAGACACAGTACAGTGCGGTAGTTCACGGCTGTGGCTACCTCTGTGTCGGCACTCGGCAGCCCGTCCATAATTGTATATACCACCTAACCGTGGTTTTTTTTTCTTTCTTTATACATACATACTAGTTACGAGTATACTATCTCTTTATCAACCAGTCTATATTAGCAGCAGACACAGTACAGTGCGGTAGTTCACGGCTGTGGCTACCTCTGTGTCGGCACTCGGCAGCCCGTCCATAATTGTATATACCACCTAACCGTGGTTTTTTTTTCTTTCTTTATACATACATACTAGTTACGAGTATACTATCTCTTTATCAACCAGTCTATATATTAGCAGCAGACACAGTACAGTGCGGTAGTTCACGGCTGTGGCTACCTCTGTGTCGGCACTCGGCAGCCCGTCCATAATTGTATATACCACCTAACCGTGGTTTTTTTTTCTTTCTTTATAGTCATACTAGTTACGAGTATACTATCTCTTTATCAACCAGTCTATATTAGCAGCAGACACAGTACAGTGCGGTAGTTCACGGCTGTGGCTACCTCTGTGTCGGCACTCGGCAGCCCGTCCATAATTGTATATACCACCTAACCGTGGTTTTTTTTTCTTTCTTTATACATACATACTAGTTACGAGTATACTATCTCTTTATCAACCAGTCTATATTAGCAGCAGACACAGTACAGTGCGGTAGTTCACGGCTGTGGCTACCTCTGTGTCGGCACTCGGCAGCCCGTCCATAATTGTATATACCACCTAACCGTGGTTTTTTTTTCTTTCTTTATACATACATACTAGTTACGAGTATACTATCTCTTTATCAACCAGTCTATATTAGCAGCAGACACAGTACAGTGCGGTAGTTCACGGCTGTGGCTACCTCTGTGTCGGCACTCGGCAGCCCGTCCATAATTGTATATACCACCTAACCGTGGTTTTTTTTTCTTTCTTTATACATACATACTAGTTACGAGTATACTATCTCTTTATCAACCAGTCTATATATTAGCAGCAGACACAGTACAGTGCGGTAGTTCACGGCTGTGGCTACCTCTGTGTCGGCACTCGGCAGCCCGTCCATAATTGTATACTAGTATCCAATCCATCCATCTCCATTGTTTACCTGAGGTGCCTTTTAGTTGTGCCTATTAAAATATGGAGAACAAAAATGTTGAGGTTCCAAAATTAGGGAAAGATCAAGATCCACTTCCACCTCGTGCTGAAGCTGCTGCCACTAGTCATGGCCGAGACGATGAAATGCCAGCAACGTCGTCTGCCAAGGCCGATGCCCAATGTCATAGTACAGAGCATGTCAAATCCAAAACACCAAATATCAGTAAAAAAAGGACTCCAAAACCTAAAATAAAATTGTCGGAGGAGAAGCGTAAACTTGCCAATATGCCATTTACCACACGGAGTGGCAAGGAACGGCTGAGGCCCTGGCCTATGTTCATGGCTAGTGGTTCAGCTTCACATGAGGATGGAAGCACTCAGCCTCTCGCTAGAAAAATGAAAAGACTAAAGCTGGCAAAAGCAGTAGCACCGCAAAGAACTGTGCGTTCTTCGAAATCCCAAATCCACAAGGAGAGTCCGACTCCAATTGTGTCGGTTGCGATGCCTGACCTTCCCAACACTGGACGTGAAGAGCATGCGCCTTCCACCATTTGCACGCCCCCTGCAAGTGATGGAAGGAGCACCCGCAGTCCAGTTCCTGATAGTCAGATTGAAGATGTCAGTGTTGAAGTACACCAGGATGAGGAGGATATGGGTGTTGCTGGCGCTGGGGAGGAAATTGACCAGGAGGATTCTGATGGTGAGGTGGTTTGTTTAAGTCAGGCACCCGGGGAGACACCTGTTGTCCGTGGTAGGAATATGGCCGTTGACATGCCTGGTGAAAATACCAAAAAAATCAGCTCTTCGGTGTGGAAGTATTTCACCAGAAATGCGGACAACAGGTGTCAAGCCGTGTGTTCCCTTTGTCAAGCTGTAATAAGTAGGGGTAAGGACGTTAACCACCTCGGAACATCCTCCCTTATACGTCACCTGCAGCGCATTCATAATAAGTCAGTGACAAGTTCAAAAACTTGGGCCGACAGCGGAAGCAGTCCACTGACCAGTAAATCCCTTCCTCTTGTAACCAAGCTCACGCAAACCACCCCACCAACTCCCTCAGTGTCAATTTCCTCCTTCCCCAGGAATGCCAATAGTCCTGCAGGCCATGTCACTGGCAATTCTGACGAGTCCTCTCCTGCCTGGGATTCCTCCGATGCATCCTTGCGTGTAACGCCTACTGCTGCTGGCGCTGCTGTTGTTGCTGCTGGGAGTCGATGGTCATCCCAGAGGGGAAGTCGTAAGACCACTTTTACTACTTCCACCAAGCAATTGACTGTCCAACAGTCCTTTGCGAGGAAGATGAAATATCACAGCAGTCATCCTACTGCAAAGCGGATAACTGAGGCCTTGACATCCTGGGTGGTGAGAAACGTGGTTCCGGTATCCATCATTACTGCAGAGCCAACTAGAGACTTGTTGGAGGTACTGTGTCCCCGGTACCAAATACCATCTAGGTTCCATTTCTCTAGGCAGGCGATACCGAAAATGTACACAGACCTCAGAAAAAGAGTCACCAGTGTCCTAAAAAATGCAGCTGTACCCAATGTCCACTTAACCACGGACATGTGGACAAGTGGAGCAGGGCAGGGTCAGGACTATATGACTGTGACAGCCCACTGGGTAGATGTATGGACTCCCGCCGCAAGAACAGCAGCGGCGGCACCAGTAGCAGCATCTCGCAAACGCCAACTCTTTCCTAGGCAGGCTACGCTTTGTATCACCGGTTTCCAGAATACGCACACAGCTGAAAACCTCTTACGGCAACTGAGGAAGATCATCGCGGAATGGCTTACCCCAATTGGACTCTCCTGTGGATTTGTGGCATCGGACAACGCCAGCAATATTGTGTGTGCATTAAATATGGGCAAATTCCAGCACGTCCCATGTTTTGCACATACCTTGAATTTGGTGGTGCAGAATTATTTAAAAAACGACAGGGGCGTGCAAGAGATGCTGTCGGTGGCCAGAAGAATTGCGGGACACTTTCGGCGTACAGGCACCACATACAGAAGACTGGAGCACCACCAAAAACTACTGAACCTGCCCTGCCATCATCTGAAGCAAGAAGTGGTAACGAGGTGGAATTCAACCCTCTATATGCTTCAGAGGTTGGAGGAGCAGCAAAAGGCCATTCAAGCCTATACAATTGAGCACGATATAGTAGGTGGAATGCACCTGTCTCAGGCGCAGTGGAGAATGATTTCAACGTTGTGCAAGGTTCTGATGCCCTTTGAACTTGCTACACGTGAAGTCAGTTCAGACACTGCCAGCCTGAGTCAGGTCATTCCCCTCATCAGGCTTTTGCAGAAGAAGCTGGAGACATTGAAGGAGGAGCTAACACGGAGCGATTCCGCTAGGCATGTGGGACTTGTGGATGGAGCCCTAAATTCGCTTAACAAGGATTCACGGGGGGTCAATCTGTTGAAATCAGAGCACTACATTTTGGCCACCGTGCTCGATCCTAGATTTAAAGCCTACCTTGGATCTCTCTTTCCGGCAGACACAAGTCTGCTGGGGTTGAAAGACCTGCTGGTGACAAAATTGTCAAGTCAAGCGGAACGCGACCTGTCAACATCTCCTCCTTCACATTCTCCCGCAACTGGGGGTGCGAGGAAAAGGCTCAGAATTCCGAGCCCACCCGCTGGCGGTGATGCAGGGCAGTCTGGAGCGACTGCTGATGCTGACATCTGGTCCGGACTGAAGGACCTGACAACGATTACGGACATGTCGTCTACTGTCACTGCATATGATTCTCTCAACATTGATAGAATGGTGGAGGATTATATGAGTGACCGCATCCAAGTAGGCACGTCACACAGTCCGTACTTATACTGGCAGGAAAAAGAGGCAATTTGGAGGCCCTTGCACAAACTGGCTTTATTCTACCTAAGTTGCCCTCCCACAAGTGTGTACTCCGAAAGAGTGTTTAGTGCCGCCGCTCACCTTGTCAGCAATCGGCGTACGAGGTTACATCCAGAAAATGTGGAGAAGATGATGTTCATTAAAATGAATTATAATCAATTCCTCCGCGGAGACATTGACCAGCAGCAATTGCCTCCACAAAGTACACAGGGAGCTGAGATGGTGGATTCCAGTGGGGACGAATTGATAATCTGTGAGGAGGGGGATGTACACGGTGATATATCGGAGGGTGATGATGAGGTGGACATCTTGCCTCTGTAGAGCCAGTTTGTGCAAGGAGAGATTAATTGCTTCTTTTTTGGGGGGGGTCCAAACCAACCCGTCATATCAGTCACAGTCGTGTGGCAGACCCTGTCACTGAAATGATGGGTTGGTTAAAGTGTGCATGTCCTGTTTTGTTTATACAACATAAGAGTGGGTGGGAGGGCCCAAGGACAATTCCATCTTGCACATCTTTTTTCTTTTCTTTTTCTTTGCATCATGTGCTGTTTGGGGAGGGTTTTTTGGAAGGGACATCCTGCGTGACACTGCAGTGCCACTCCTAAATGGGCCCGGTGTTTGTGTCGGCCACTAGGGTCGCTAATCTTACTCACACAGTCAGCTACCTCATTGCGCCTCTTTTTTTCTTTGCGTCATGTGCTGTTTGGGGAGGGTTTTTTGGAAGGGACATCCTGCGTGACACTGCAGTGCCACTCCTAAATGGGCCCGGTGTTTGTGTCGGCCACTAGGGTCGCTAATCTTACTCACACAGTCAGCTACCTCATTGCGCCTCTTTTTTTCTTTGCGTCATGTGCTGTTTGGGGAGGGTTTTTTGGAAGGGACATCCTGCGTGACACTGCAGTGCCACTCCTAGATGGGCCCGGTGTTTGTGTCGGCCACTAGGGTCGCTAATCTTACTCACACAGCTACCTCATTGCGCCTCTTTTTTTCTTTGCGTCATGTGCTGTTTGGGGAGGGTTTTTTGGAAGGGACATCCTGCGTGACACTGCAGTGCCACTCCTAGATGGGCCCGGTGTTTGTGTCGGCCACTAGGGTCGCTAATCTTACTCACACAGCTACCTCATTGCGCCTCTTTTTTTCTTTGCGTCATGTGCTGTTTGGGGAGGGTTTTTTGGAAGGGCCATCCTGCGTGACACTGCAGTGCCACTCCTAGATGGGCCCGGTGTTTGTGTCGGCCACTAGGGTCGCTAATCTTACTCACACAGCTACCTCATTGCGCCTCTTTTTTTCTTCTTTGCATCATGTGCTGTTTGGGGAGGGTTTTTTGGAAGGGACATCCTGCGTGACACTGCAGTGCCACTCCTAGATGGGCCCGGTGTTTGTGTCGGCCACTAGGGTCGCTTATCTTACTCACACAGCGACCTCGGTGCAAATTTTAGGACTAAAAATAATATTGTGAGGTGTGAGGTATTCAGAATAGACTGAAAATGAGTGTAAATTATGGTTTTTGAGGTTAATAATACTTTGGGATCAAAATGACCCCCAAATTCTATGATTTAAGCTGTTTTTTAGTGTTTTTTGAAAAAAACACCCGAATCCAAAACACACCCGAATCCGACAAAAAAAATTTGGTGAGGTTTTGCCAAAACGCGTTCGAACCCAAAACACGGCCGCGGAACCGAACCCAAAACCAAAACACAAAACCCGAAAAATTTCAGGCGCTCATCTCTAGTGTAATTGCAGTGAGTGCCATCAGGGGTGTTTCTTTGATGCTCACCACAACATCTGACAATGTATCTGCATTATTAGGATTGGTACAAGGGTGGATATTTTATATTGTGCTAGACACACCCCTCCAAAAGTGCACCGCCTAATAAAATGGGCTGCGCAAGCCTATGACCGTGACCGCAGCACTGCAAGCGCAGTGAGCCCGCAAGGGGCTGCATTCCGCTCGCCACCCCTGTCGGGATTGTGTGGTCGGGATTCCGGCGTCGGAATTTTGACTGCCGGGATCCCGTCCAGCGGGATTAAGTACTGATCCCGTTTTAAGAGCTAAGTATAAGCTCTTTTAGATATAAAATGTGGATGGCGGCATCATGTCTGTTTTATTGTGTAAACCCAGGTTATCTTCAGCTACTGCAGAAGGCTTATCATGGGGGGAGGGGCATTCAACAGGTCTGAGAGCCCACCAGCAAGAACATAAATCGGCACCTCTGCAAATAATGTAATATAAATGGAACTCTCTACTTTTATACTGATGGCATGGACTTGCTAGCTAAAAGTTGGTGCAACATAATGAATAAATGGTTTTATATTTATATAGGGGTACATTTACTAAGCAGTGATAAGAGTGGAGAAGTGAGCCAGTGGAGACACTTCCTCATCAACCAATCAGCAGCTCTGTATCATTTTATAGTATGCAAATTATAGATGTTACTTCAGTGCTGATAGGTTGCCATGGGCACTTCTCCATTGGCTCACTTCTCCACTCTTATCACTGCTTAGTAAATGTACCCCTAAGTGCTGGAGGATTTTTGTTTCTTTCCGCGGCATATATTATGAAGCATACACCTAAGTCTAAGCACAGGACCTGGAGCTGGGTTGGATGGAAGAACGCTTTGATTTTGTTCTTACCAGGAGGACAACAAATGTTAAACAAATCAACACTTGCAGTGGATGGAGGGAGAGAGGCAGGGAGAGAAGGTGAGGCATAACATAGGCAGATTACAGTAAGGGCGTGTTCGCGTAATTGCCGACTTGTGCAGAGAAGCAGATATGACTCTTGGTAGCCATAATTATCCGGGAACCTTAGGGCTGGTGCAATAACACCCTGATGACGATGACTAGCGCCAGAACTAATTATCCGCTTCTGATTGGGTGACTGTGAATTGACCTCTAAAGCTGATAGGTGTTTCTTAATTGTTCATGTATAGATGGCATGATTTTCTTGTGCAAAATATTATGTCTGTTGTATTATAGAAGGCATCATAATGAATGCATTTGTCAGTGTCATGATTCAAAACAAGTGTTCACAAACATTTCTGGTGCTTATAGCCTAGCTGTGTGTTACCATACTTGCCAGCACTACAGGGACTTGCAGTCAGGGGAGGCAGGGCCTCCCCTGTGATTAATTATTAAAATAATATAAAGAAGATACTTATGACATATTCTGTGTCATAAGAATCTTCTTTATTTAATTCTAATAATTTTCCTGGCTTAAATGTGTTTGGGAGGCACCGATAACAGTGCCTCCCAAACATAATGAAAACGGGACAGAGCGGGGGGCGGGGCCAAGCACTGGGCTGTAAAAGCCCATTCAAATCAGATGGGGAAAGCGGCACTTCTACAAGTGCCTCGCTGACAGGGACACCACCCCGACATCAGCGAGGCACCTGTGATTGGACAGCGGATCCAGTGCTGGATCCACTGTCCAATCACCCAAACACAGCGCTGGAGGCAGCGGGGCCCGGCGGTGAGTGGCGTTGGAGGTAGACGGGAGGAGCAGTGGCCTTGCAGTGTGTGCAGCTCTCCCCTCGACCTCCTCCGCCGGCTCTGTCCTCCCGCTGACCCGAGCGGCGGTGTGTGGCTCTCCCCCTCCTCTCACTGACCGGAGCGGCGGTGTGTATAATGAACATTATACTTACAAACTTAGAGAGAGAGAGAGAGAGAGAGAGAGAGAGAGAGAGAGAGAGAGGGCGGGATGTACTAAGCAGTAATATAACGGTAAAATCTGTTACCAGCTCAATATCTTTTCCCTGTATGTTCAATTAACCCTCAGCCTGCCACGCTGTCAGTTGCTTCCGCATCTCCTGTTACACGTGACTTCTTCTGCATGATACCTGCTCTCATAGGCAGCCTATTGATCCACCGCGGGCACCGTATGTATGAACGTACGGGACCCATCACCTCCAATCATTAAACAATGGCACATATGCCTGGAGGTGACAGGTCCTGTACGTTCGTACATACAGTGCCCGTGGTGGAACAATAGGCTACCTATGAGAGCAGGTACCGTGACGAAGAAGTCACGTGGAACAGGAGATGCGGAAGCAACTGACAGCGCAGTAGGCTGAGGATTAATAGAACATACGGGGAAAAGACATCGGGCCGGTAACAGGTTTTACCGCTATATTACTGCTTAGTACATCCCGCCCCCACTCTCTCTCTCTCTCTCTCTCTCTCTCTTTACTTTTAATAAATTTTTACTTTCACGGTGTGTGTTGTGTTTTATTTGGGTATTTTTTGTTGTTGTAGAACTACAGGTACCAGTGGGCCCGTTATTTCCCCGCATGCTGGTACTTGAGGTTCTCCAAGTACCAGCAAGCGGGGGAGGCTTGCTGGGCCTTGTAGTTCCACAACAAAAATCAATGCTTTTAGCAGCATTGCAAACGCTAGGCCGCCGCCCTCTGGGAGTGTTTCTTAGCTTTGCAGAATAGCAAACGAAAGATTAGCAGAATTGCTACTAAATATTTTCTTGCAGTTTCTGAGTAGCTCCAGACCTACTCCTAGGTTGCGATCACCTCAGTCCGTTTAGTTCCTGGTTTGGCGTCACAAACACGCCCTGTGTTCGGCCAGCCACTCCCCCGTTTCTCCAGACACTCCCGCGTTTTTCCCTGACACACCTGTGTTTTTTAGCACACTCTCGGAAAACGCTCAGTTACCACCCAGAAACGCCCCTTTCCTGTCAATCATTCACCGATCAGCAGTGCGACTGAAAATCGCAGCACGAACACCAGCAAAGCTACTAAGTTTTGTAGCTCTGCGTACCATGCACATGCGCAGTTAGCAACAAATCGCAGCATAGCAAAAATCGTCAACGAGCGAACAACTCAGAATGACCCCCAGTATTCTTTTTTTTTACATATATGGCTATCAGCCTGGCACCCACCGCCCACGGAGTGCTGGGGACAGCCTCGGGCTTCACCCTGGCCCTTGGGGGCCTGGAGGGGGGGGTGACCCCTTGATTTAAGGGGTCCCCACTCCTCCAGGGAACCCGGGCCAGGGGTGACTAGTTGGGGGGGGGGGGTAATGCCACGTCCACAGGGACCTACATAAATGTGTCCCTCGGCTGTGGCATCATGTCCCTGGCTAGTGGAGCCCGGTGCTGGTTTTAAAAATAGGGGGGACCCCTACATCTTTTGTCCCCCATATTTTTGGAACCAGGACCGGACTAATAGCCCAGTGGCGGTTGTCTAAATACGGGGAACCCCTGTCCAAGTTTTATCCCAGTATTTAAACAACCAGGACCGGCTCAAAGAGCCCGAGGCTGGTTATACTTAGGAGGGGGGACCTCACACATTTTTTAAATTTTTTTTTAAACCATTCAGACCCTTCTCCATTAAGTTAATGGAAGCCCTGGACAACATAATTGCATTCATGTCCTCTTCCCACTCCCTTCCCAGTCCCAAACACTAAATATTATTATTTTTCTCTAAAAATGTACAATATACAACAAGTATGATGAGCAGGCAGGCAGCGGGCATTGGCGGCATCGGACTAAGATGCAAATTAGTGGCGGAGGGCTGGGTCAGTTGATGGTGGGCGAGTTTATAAGCCACTGGCGGTGGCAGCGGGCATCGGCTCAGAGGCAGTAGCGGGCATCGGCTCGGCGGCGGTAGGGGTCATTGGCAGGATCCGGCAGACATTATGGCTGTAGTGCCTCACCAGCCACTGACCTCACCGCACACCACTGTATTAAACAGTGTATTTATAAAAGTACAGTATAGTGTATACAAAGTCACAAAATGTTGTGACTTTGTTTACAATATACTTTATCACTTTAAAAGTCCTTGAGTGCTGCCCCTTTTCTCTGTATATGTACAGTATAAGAAGCAATTCACCCCAGCCCACCTAGTGACCACCTGAATCTCCCCTTGATAGGTAGGTGTGTTTGTGTGTGTGTGTGTGTGGGGGGGGGGGGGAGGGGGGGTTTGCAGGTTAGGGAGCGCTAGGATGATGCTCTGCCTAGGGTGCATAGAGACCTTACACAGGCCTTGCCTACGAAGCAGGGAAGCTGTTGCCAGCAGCTTCCCTGAAAATAAAAAACCTAACAAAGTCTTTTCCAGCAGAACTCTGTAGAGCTCCACTATCATGCGTCCAGTCTCACCGGGCACAATTTCTAAACTGAGGTCTGGAGGAAGGGTATAGAGGGAGGAGCCAGTTCACACTGTGGAAAAGTCTTAAAGTGCCGAAGGCTCTTGCGAATCCGTCTATACCCCATGGTACTAATAGGACCCCAGCATCATCTAGGACGTTAGAGAAATGTCATTGTGAAACATAATGAACTGAAACCACGAAGAGCACAAATTATATATAAGCAGCTGAAGTACAGATGGAGCCATGCTAGTCGTGGTTCCGTCTGTAACTAGGGGCGCGCCTATCGCTGAGAACGTCTCCACCCGGCCGTGCGCGCGTGACGGAGACGCACCCTGTTCACTTGAATGGAGAGCGTCTTAGTCCGCGCGCCCGGACAGAGACTCTCACAATGGGAGCGTCTCTGTGCACTCCAGGAGTGACCAGGCGGATGTATCGCCCAGTCACGCCAGGAGTGCGCGCCTGTGATGGAGCCGCCTCAGATGAGCGCGGCTCCATCTGTACCCGACATTGCCCAGGTTTAAATGTTAAAGTTATTAACGTATCAAGGAGTTAGATGGAACTGTCAATATTTTACAAATAATTAGCAGCTCTTCCAACACACCAATGAGGTGGCTGCCCAGTGTCGGTTTTTTTTTCTTGGGGTGTCGCCAGTAGCCCTAATCCCCAGCTCTCATTTTTTTTTTTATAATCACCTTTACCACCAACGGTGTTCCTGCCGGCCGGCCCAAGTGGTGTTTCTGCCGGCCCAAGTGGTGTTTCTGCCGGCCCAAGTGGTGTTTCTACAGCCATCTACGTGCTAATTCTAGAAATGTGTAAGAATTTGCACTGGCACGAGCTGTAGCACTGATCTCATGTGCAGACTGTAAATTCTTTGCCATAGGGACCATGCGGGGCAAATTAATCAGCGGTGCCATAGTGCGTCTCATAATAAACTGCATGTCTTTCTGCAGCACTTTGTCCTCCCTGCCCCTCTCAGCAGTACCATGGGGGACATTGTTTCTCTCCACCCGTGTCTGGATGAATTTGGCCTTGCTCCCATAGGTCATTGTGCTGCGTGACTCTTCAAAGGCACTATCTGCAGGGCTGACGTGTTCAATCATGACCATTCTGCTTTTCCCGCTCAGTGCGCCCTTTAGCAGCCAGGTCAGTTTACTGTCCCGATAGTTTATATGGCTGCCTGGTTTCTCGCGCAGTGCCATGATGCACTTCCTGAGGGCGAGGAGGGAGCGGTTGATGTAACCTCCTTCTTTCATGGTCTTGCCACTGTTGGTAGTCTGGCTTGCTCGCTCTGATCCTGCCAGGTCCACCATGTACAGGCGGCCTGTGCTAACCCCATCACTGCCTGTTTGTTTTACAGTGATTTGTAATATGGCATGGGAGCGTGATGAGGTCTTATTAGCTGCTGTTGTTGGTCCAGAGCGCCTTTTGTTTCCCATCTTCAGCAGATTCATGGCCTCCTCAGGAGTGCTAGGGGAGAACGCAGTAATCCCTAGTATTTTGGTGTTACCATAAGGATCTTCTCTGAGGGCCAAAGATCCAGAAGAAGGTCTTAATAGGTCCCGGATCGTTTCATTGTAGATCTCAGCATATGACAATGATAAAGAGAAATGATCTCTCCTTCCGGTCTCCTCAATCGTTTTATACAGGTCCTTCAGGGTGCGATAAATCATTCCGGGCTCGCGAGGCTTACCCATCATAGTATAGGTCTTCCCTGTGCCTGTTGGGCCGTAGGCGAATATGGCAGCATTGTACCCAGCTAGGATGTCATCCACTATGTTCTTCATCGTGGAATCATATACATTTTCCTGAGTAGCTGCCTGATCGAACACGTGGTTAAAGGTGAATGTTGTTTCTCTTGTCCTGCTCGAGCGCAGTACGTCATAAGGATCCTCGCCAGGGTCCTTCAGTAGCAGCGTCTGCGGACCAAGTTGGTGTGTGATGCACTGGGCTCGATTCTTAGTCTCCATCAAATTAAATGGACGGATGCGCAGAGCCACAGTCACCTGATGGTCTATAGCGTTCTTCTGTTCAGTATTCATCTTCTCGATTCTAATATCAGAAAAGCGTAAGAAAATTATCTGTGTGTTGGCACTAGTCCAGCAATATCAGATATGAGCCAGGAAGCAGCCAGCTGCCTGTTCTATACCCATCAGCTGCATTATGACATCACTATGTCATCACAAGCAGCTGCACTATGACATCACTATGACATAGGCACACACCACCACCACCACCACCACCACCACATATACACACACATAGTACGCACTACACACATACTGTTCAAACAGCATATATACAGTACACACACCACCACCACCACATATACACATACATACACACACCACCACCACCACATATACACATACATACACACACCACCACCCAGCGCCGTAACTAGACATTTTAGCGCTGTGTGCAAGAAACAGGATCGGCGCCCCCCCCCCTCCCGCCAAATATAAAACAGGGCCAATGCGCGCCGGAGGCGTGCGCCAAAAATATACAGCTGCGGCTTCATTTGGAAGGGGTGTGGCCACATAGCTCCCTTTTACACAGTACGACAGGCAGAGTCCCCTTTTACACATTAGGCAGAGTCCCCTTTTACACATTACGGCAGGCAGAGTCCCCCTTTTACACAGTACGGCAGGTAGAGTCCCCTTTTACACATTACAGCAGGCAGAGTCCCCCTTTTACACAGTACGGCAGGTAGAGTCCCCTTTTACACATTAGGCACGTAGAGTCCCCCTTATACACATTAAGGCAGCAGAGTCCCCCCTTTTTACACATTAGGCAGCAGAGTCCCCCTTTGTTATATATTACAGCAACAGAGCCCCCTTTTTCACATTAGGCAGGGAGAGTGTGTTTGTATGTCACATTAGGCGGGGAGAGTGTGTGTGTTTATGTGTGTGTGTGTCACATTAAGCATGGGGAGTGTGTGTGTGTGTCATATTAGACGTGGAGAGTGTGTGTGTGTGTGTGTCACATTAGGCGTGGAGAGTGTGTGTGTAAGTGTGTGTGTGTGTTGTCACCTGTGGGGGCGATCCGGCAACCTGACAGGCGTAGACACTGTTCTACAGGCGCTCCCACTCCTACTCCATTGCTGATGCGGCGGTGGGTCTAAGAGGCGTCATCAGCAGAGGCGGGACAAACGTCAGCAGGGCCTGCAGGCGGCTTCAGTGGCTCTCCCTCTCCTCCTCCTTTGCAGCGGGGGTGGGTCTCACAGGAGGAATTAGCTGAGGCAGCGTCGGCTCCTATACGGCAACAGGCGGCTCATATACGGCAACAGGCGGCTCAGTAGCGCTGATAAAGCTGAATATTTATCGTATATAAAACCCTTTATGAGGTCTAAGAACACTGTACGCTATTTACGTATGAAGTACCGTAAGGGTACGCTCGTTGCGTAACAATCGCTCAGCCGTAGTCGAGACGCTCAAGCGTCACGTTCGCTCACGGCCAAGAGATCACTGGCAGGCACGCTATTGGCTGCTGACTAACGTAATGATTCGCTATAGCGTAGCGGACGCTCGGGACCACGAGGAGATCACCAGCGGCGCTGACGCTCACAATGTTAAACCTTTGTATCTAAACCATAAACAGTGTATTGTGCAGTAAAACCTTAGTGTAATGATAGAGTGTAAATGCAACACAGTATAACCTTATTACCTTTAAAGCTGTTCTAGCGTCACCGACGCTCTGAGAATACTTAACACTATAAGAAATACACAGATACCGTGCTCAGGGTCCAACGCCTAATATATATATTATGAATGATATACTTGCAAAAGAATTAATACAAATACAAATCATACACTACAATATAACATAGACTACCTAACCAGATAACTACACAGGAAATATAATACAATTACTATTTAAGAGAAAATAAGAGAGAAAGAGGAGAAGAGAGAGAGAGAGAGATTGGCTCACAATAACAAGAAGATCAATATAGTTGCGGAGAAAAACTTACGCACAAAGGAAACGATCGCATGCGCCTCTGGACATCCAGCTCCCGATTTTCAGCAATGATAACCGTTGAAGAGTGAGAGCTGGATGTGATCGGCCTGCCTATTTATGCCCCACACACAATGCAATTCAATGGTCCCTACAATCTCATTGTTCATTGGACACAGGAATTCCTCCTCGCATTATAACAAAAGGTCATAGGTTGATTCATACAGGTGGGCCGTGACTATTTCCAACAGCTCAGGTGGGAGGGAAACTGGGTTTCCCGCCGCATGGATAAGTAAGTGCAAATACAGTAAATGTTCATAAACTTCTTATGTCCATAACTATTCGCACGAGCGATTAATCCGCTTCAAACCAACACCGGAATATTGCTAATTAAATACTCTTCCGATGGGTACTAAACACCACTGTATTACTCCTGTCTGACCCTTCGTATCAAACAAAGAGGGATTTCTCTGTTCACGAACATTCTATATTAACCAAACTTTCAGAATCTATCAAAGGGACCATGATCTACAAAATACATTATATAGTGAAAATATGTAACGATTGAGTCGCACGCTACGATCACATAAACTCTACCGTAAATACGCATACCATGCGCCTGCGGGTGCCCGCGACTGTGAGTATGCGCACGTACGGGAGAGCGTACGCATGCGCAGCACGGACCTGTGTGAGGTGCAAATATGGTAGTGTGCATAGAGATATTTTTCTGACTTTGACAGTCCACCCTTTGGCAGTCAACAATAACTGCCACCTTCTAAAACATTTCAAAAAGAGAAAAATATATGTCAGGGGTTAATACATTTCCATGGTTGGGTAAGGGAGGAGAGAGGAGAAGGTGTGAAGAGGGTATGACCTAGTGAGATAGCAGAAGCATGTGTGTATGAGTCCATGTTTGGGGGGTCATGTATCATCGTGCCGTACGTGTGGTACATCAAGCTTCGAGGTATTGCGAAGTATACATTTGAATTCCTTCTTATCCCGTGGTACGGGTCTGTGGATGGGCTGTCAAACTTTACCGAGCTCTTTTCGGCTTTGGTTGTAACAAAATGGGGGAGCACATTTTAGTTGATGATACATGAATGGGGGAGATATGTGATTGCTGATATCTGTGCCTGTATTCCCTATCGACTATGTGTGTCATTACCTGAGGGTTGTAGAAATGAAGAAAAGACATAATTACGGTAAATGCGGTGGTATTCTATGTCAGGTAAATGTACATTCGTCGATTGAGGTCTTGTTTGGTGTCTGTTGAATGCAGTCTTCTTTGTGCTTTTGCCCATAAGGTGCGAGCAAAAGCTGTCAATGTCCATAGATTTACAAAAGTGTTGGGCTAGCGTAATTTTAAAATTTCTAGGGAAACTGGGGATCCATGGCATAGTTCATCAAAAATCTGTGTATCAGGTTGTCAAAACTTCTTCTTTAATCCATCTGTTGTCTGTATATCGGCTCATCAAACTCCTCGTCCAAGTGGGTCTTTTTACCTTGGAGGAAACGGAAAAACAGGTGAAAGAAACGGACCGTAGAAATCGCATTTTCATCACATTATTGTTTCTACCGTTGGGTCATAAATCAAGTCCATTTGAATTACAGTTTCCTCACTCCTTAAACTCATTACCCTAGTACGACGATTGCACCTCATTAAAGCATGACCGCATCTAAATATCAAACCAATCGTTATGATAACACCTAAGATACATAGGAGAAACTTCCCAACATCCATTATGACTCCTTGAGCCCAGTCTCCTAAACCAGAGAACCAATTTCGCGGGTTCAACCATGACACCCAACCAGTCAGCTCATTACCTACAGCAGCAAGAGTGATATTGTGTCTCCTGCGAAATTCCCACTTCAGTTGGAGAATATCGTCCATCTTTTGGTCTATGACCTCGACCGGGTCCTCGGTGCTATTCGTAATATATGTGCAACATTTCACGCCGTATTGTGTTGCCAGTGTGACACAATATCCGCCTGTCACTGCTGTGAGGTAATTAAGAACCATTCTATGCTGTACCAGTTCTGTTTTGTAAGCTTGAAGTTCCCTTCCAGTATACCTAAACGTGTCATCATACATTTCAGTGATATTATCTAACAAATTTGCAAGCGCAGATATGTATTTATAATTCAACACTCCTCTAGCGGTGCGAGTGATATCTAACGCGATTAGAAACTGAATCCCGGTGGATTCATGGATCATGTCAGAGGCCGGATGCTCTGTTCTTTCTATCAGGTGCCGTTTAACTACGTGCTCGTAATGGGTGTGAGTATAAGGAGTTTGGGCAACACGGTGTATGTCTTTCATTTTGTCATGTGATACAGTCATTACTTCAGGCAGTACTTTTCCAATATAACACAATCCTTCAGAGTTTGGGGCAAGCCACTTATACGCCTTTCTCCCGCATATGAAATATGCATCATCGGGGAGAACATATGGGACGGAGTAGGACATAACCATATTACACACCTTCCATGTGAAATCTCCTAACCCTAATTCTTCCATCTGCTTAGTACACGTATCAGGTTGTACGATATGTGCACAGTATCCTGGTGATACCTCTCCAACTCTCGTAATCCTATTTCCTAAGGTATACCTATACCGGAAAGATTTTCCTCTACTGGCTATGTGGCGTATAAGCTCTGTATCTGTAGGCATTCTATCTGCTCTATGCGAAAAGGTCATGGTTTGATTACTCCATGACACTTCCCAATTTCCCGGCTTTCGGGGATTGGAGATGTTAAAACATAATAGGGACCTATCCACATGGTATTGGTGGAGCTTCAAACTAGGAGGGCTGGAGATATTAAACCTCCTGTCCACCGGTCTCCCACCCTTTAGCTCAAGTACCTCCCCTACCGTTAAAGGAAATGGTACTAGCCCTGATTTGCTATGACCTTGAAGTACTTGAGAGCATACCCAACAATCTGTTTGATTTAATACACTACCCACTAAGGAGTGATAGTCACTCAATGGATGCCGGTCCATATGGATATTAAAACTGGATTGGCATTTCTTTATGCACCCATCCTCAATGACATTGTTACAGCGCCTACAGATACAGTTCTCTTTTCAGCTAACAATCCTTCACAATGTTTACAAATAACATGACTGCTGGATCGTTTCCGGTACTCGCCTTTGCTTGGTGATTGGGTTGTTATTGGAAATTTACACCTCCGTCTTAGTCATTGGAACCTTTCTGGGTCCTTTCTCGACCTCACTGGTACTCTCACCGAAACAGACTGCTCGGGTCAACATCATGGTCAACAGGAAAAATCCATATCACAGTCTCTTGGGGCAAGTCCATCTTACAGGAGGAGAAAAGAAGAAATTTGTAATGGGGTACAGAAAATCAGTTTGAGGGGGAGAGAAACTTGTTACGATAATTAGTTCTCTCGTCTTGTTGTTCTTCTTGTTCTGCTGTCTTCTCAAAGGTGCTGTCTCTCAGTCTTCCAAACGAACATTCTGGTGATGCAATATTCCCTCCAAACCAGCGATCTTTCTGTAAGGAGCAAAAAAATCTTGCATTACCATTTGCCTAACTGAGGTGTGACATACCATCTTTAAAACATGAAAGCATGAGTGAGAAGAGAGAGAGAAAACAACAACAGCAAAAAAACAAAAGAGAGAGAGAACAATTCATATATGTATATATATAACATAACACATCAATAAACAACAACAGGGAAAAAAAACATTTTTCAAACAAACAGTTTTCAAAACATTTTAAAACATTTTAAAACATTGTCAGATCATCAGGCTGTCATATCTACATGTCTAATGGTTTCCTTGCGCAGTCCCTCCCCCCCAGCACTTCCATATTCCATTGTCTGTATCTGGCCAGAATACATTGGTGCGGATAGGTCATGCTGGGGTTTGGTAGACTTCTGCAAAGACCAAGTATATATATGCAATGTTTGAATCCTACCAATAATCGTCAGAGATGGGGATAGAGAGAGAGAAAGAGAAAAAAAACATTTTTCACAAATACATTTACAACGTTTCACCTGGTCATTCCTGTGTCTTCAGGGAATGACCTCCCAATTTATTAACCGTTACCTCAGGCTTACCATCAGTCGTATGATCACCTTTCTTGACTACATATCATGGGTGTGGCTCAAAATTCTTCCTATGTGATCCCTGATTGTAATTTGGTGTGTCATATTTATGCTCATTTTCATGTCTAGGGGGTCTGACTTTATGTGTGCTATTACAGTTGTTGGCATAATGCCCTTCTCTTTTACAAAGATAACAAACCCGGGGCTTCTTCCAAGTGTCAGTGACCTGAGGTTTTGGTTGATTTGATGCCTCCTCAAACGCTCGGATGCTCATCACCATCAACCGCTTTCCCTGTGCTTCCCTGCTTCCTTGGATATCATGGTTATGTTGTTGTCTAGGGGATTGATATGACTTTTGTATTTCTCTTGATCTACAATCTCTCGCAAAGTGTCCCTTTTTATGACAATTGTAACAGACTTCCACATTTAAATTTCTCGCAGGGGTTTGGGGCTTATGCTGGAGTGGTCTTGTGGTTAGGGCCTGTATGCTTGCGGCCATTAATTTATCACTTTGTGACTCTCTGTATCTGGTGATATTTTGATCAATATCAATAGCGGCCTCTCTTAATGCGGCCACCGAGATATTTCTCCAGTTTGGGTTGGTGGTCTGTACCCTTGTACTCAATACCTCCTTTAAACCATTCATTAATACCTTAACCGCTATTTCTCTATGCTGTGCGCATGTTTTGATGTCTGTGATCCCAGTGTTCCTAGCCATTACTTGCAGTGCTCGATTGAAATAACTGGAGATACTTTCCCTTTCGTTTTGTCTTATGGAGAATATTTCATTCCACTTGACAACGGCAGGGAAATATACTTCCAACTGTTGGTTTATCTGCTTAATACATTCCTGATTGTGTTCCTCCGTTTGAGGTACTTCTGTGTCTAATTGACAATCAGTAATAAATGTCGCAGAGTCAACACCGGAGGGCAAACATGCCCTCAGCACTGTCCGCCAATCTTTGTTGGTGGGTTCTGTTGAGTTTCCTAGTTCTTTAATGAACCTTTGACATGCGACTAGATTTTTCCGTGGATCGGGAAATTCGGACATAATTGATCTCAATTCGGTCCGGGACCAGGGACAGCGCATTGCACTGTCCTGGACGGGAATGGTTCCCTGATCGTCAGTCTTCCCATTGGGGACTGTGATCACCCTGACAGGACTAAACTCAATTACATCACCTTGTTTTGGTCTTACAATATGGGGTACATTTGTTTGTGCGTGATATAAAACATTGTACGTACCTGTGGACACGACCTCACCTGACCCTCCGTTAGGGGGTTTGATTATTGCCTTTACCGATTTGGTCGCGTCCACCTGGATGTCTTGTGTGATGGCTGCTGGAAGTGGTGCCGACATCGTGTTGAGTTCACTTTCTTGCTCGTATTCCTGAGGGAAGTTTGACATGGGGTGCAACTTGCACGGGTTAATAGTTGTACATTTAACAGCATTACAATTATCATTGTTATGTTTATTACACTTATTCTTATCATCTATACTACAGTTGCTAAGTGCGTTTTTATTGTTCAACATTGTGCCTTTCTCCGCAACCATAATCCTCTCCATTGCCACATCTCTCCTCCCAAGATGAGAGTCAGGTATGTCAGTTAGCTCTTTTTGCATTTCACTTTCCTGTTGCCATAACTTTAAACAATCATAATGTTTGATCCGTCTCTTTGCTGGTTCAATAAGACCTATCCTTCTCCTTAGATTTAGTAACACTTCTGGGCTAAAGCTACCTATTCTTGGGAATTTCTCCCCGTCCAGTACAGTCATTCTTTCCCATTCATCACATAAAACCTCTATGTGTGAACCGTATTTTTCACACATTACATACCTGGCCGACCCGATTGGTCGGTTTACTAAATCAACCCGAACCGAGGTTGATCGCCCCCTACCTGAACAACTGGCCCCCATAACTTGCAGGTGTTGCTTTTCTTCAGCGAACCCTTACAAAAACCAAGATGCCCGGGGCAGGCTGGCGGTGAAGTTTACCGAGTACTCCACTCACTTCTCGCCCACGTTGGCCAGTAACACAATCACTGTATCCAGAGCTGTTGTACCCAACCTAGGGCCCCTGTGAACCTTTATTTACTGGGGCGCGTTCCCCAGCAAGTATCGGTTGTTGGATAGTTCCTGAGTGACCAGCGAACTTCCCTTAAAATAAAAAAAATTACACAAATCACGTTAGAATGTACAAATAGCGTTTATGACCTTCGTACACAAATAGTACCGGTCAGGTTTACTAATGCACACAATTACGTGCGGTACAATCGTTCAGCACATAAGCAACTAATCTTATGTACTGAGCGACCAACGGAATCGAAAATTACGGCTGCGAATTCCTTCAGCCAGAGCTTGTATGGCCTATATGGGTGTTGCACCAACCCTTTTAGGTGTTGTGCCTGTGGACTGTATAGCGGACTTCCTTGTCTGCTGTACCTGAACCTGCTGGTCTGCTATGACCTCCTGGTCTGTTACAGTATGACCTCCTGGTCTGCTACACTCTAATGCTCAAATTGTATGTTTTAACCAGGGATGCCTCCCTAGCCACCATGTACGTCACTTACACGTATGTACCTCACGAGAACTCGACTTTTCTTGTGGTTCAACCTCAAAAATTGTAAAAACAAACACTCACTCACCACATATACACTTTTGTTTCTATTTCTATTTCTGCGCAGAAATTTCTCTTTAGACCAGATGTGTTACAAATTAGGAGAAGGATCTATTAATTTAAATTTTGAATGTAAAAATAGATTTGCGCGATTTATCGCCTTGCGTTATTTACCGCGTTGCGCTATTTATCGCGTTGAAAAAAATTTAACACTTGTGATTTGAGTTACGTGGGCGTACCCGTACGCTCCGTTGCGTAATATGCGCTGCGTGCGTCGGCCCTTGGGTTGCGTACGCAAGTCTCAGTCCTTTGTTAGAGACACGTGTACGCAAAGCAAAGATCCACCGTAACACAATTTATACGTTTATCAATGTAGATGATCCTTTATCATCTACCGCGCACCACACTGACTTCGCCTTGTCTCTCAGGCACAGCTGTGTTTGTCTATACTTTAACTATATTACCTTTTTACTCTTAAACTATGAAATAGCGGCAAATCTCTCTTAGCACGTTTATCAATTATACAATAGCAAACAGGAGAGTGATATATGCAAATACACGAATGAAAAGAAATGCAGATATGCGTGCGTGTGTACGCAAGACAGAAAAATAAACAGTTTTTAAAAGAGACTAGCGTGTTGTTCTTACCTCCGGTTCCCGGATTCCTTCAGCACCCTTTACTAAGAGAAGCAGACGCTTATCCAAACAGCACTACGAGGAATATGATCTCCCGCCCTTTGCTGCTGGATAATGTCTGCTGAAATTACCTAGTGCAGATATGTGAAGGACGGGCGAGCCTGCAATTGATAAAGCTGAATATTTATCGTATATAAAACCCTTTATGAGGTCCAAGAACACTGTATGCTATTTACGTATGAAGTACCGTAAGGGTACGCTCGTTGCGTAACAATCGCTCAGCCGTAGTCGAGACGCTCAAGCGTCACGTTCGCTCACGGCCAAGAGATCACTGGCAGGCACGCTATTGGCTGCTGACTAACGTAATGATTCGCTATAGCGTAGCGGACGCTCGGGACCACGAGGAGATCACCAGCGGCGCTGACGCTCACAATGTTAAACCTTTGTATCTAAACCATAAACAGTGTATTGTGCAGTAAAACCTTAGTGTAATGATAGAGTGTAAATGCAACACAGTATAACCTTATTACCTTTAAAGCTGTTCTAGCGTCACCGACGCTCTGAGAATACTTAACACTATAAGAAATACACAGATACCGTGCTCAGGGTCCAACGCCTAATATATATATTATGAATGATATACTTGCAAAAGAATTAATACAAATACAAATCATACACTACAATATAACATAGACTACCTAACCAGATAACTACACAGGAAATATAATACAATTACTATTTAAGAGAAAATAAGAGAGAAAGAGGAGAAGAGAGAGAGAGAGAGAGAGAGAGAGAGATTGGCTCACAATAACAAGAAGATCAATATAGTTGCGGAGAAAAACTTACGCACAAAGGAAACGATCGCATGCGCCTCTGGACATCCAGCTCCCGATTTTCAGCAATGATAACCGTTGAAGAGTGAGAGCTGGATGTGATCGGCCTGCCTATTTATGCCCCACACACAATGCAATTCAATGGTCCCTACAATCTCATTGTTCATTGGACACAGGAATTCCTCCTCGCATTATAACAAAAGGTCATAGGTTGATTCATACAGGTGGGCCGTGACTATTTCCAACAGCTCAGGTGGGAGGGAAACTGGGTTTCCCGCCGCATGGATAAGTAAGTGCAAATACAGTAAATGTTCATAAACTTCTTATGTCCATAACTATTCGCACGAGCGATTAATCCGCTTCAAACCAACACCGGAATATTGCTAATTAAATACTCTTCCGATGGGTACTAAACACCACTGTATTACTCCTGTCTGACCCTTCGTATAAAACAAAGAGGGATTTCTCTGTTCACGAACATTCTATATTAACCAAACTTTCAGAATCTATCAAAGGGACCATGATCTACAAAATACATTATATAGTGAAAATATGTAACGATTGAGTCGCACGCTACGATCACATAAACTCTACCGTAAATACGCATACCGTGCGCCTGCGGGTGCCCGCGACTGTGAGTATGCGCACGTACGGGAGAGCGTACGCATGCGCAGCACGGACCTGTGTGAGGTACAAATATGGTAGTGTGCATAGAGATATTTTTCTGACTTTGACAGCGCTCCCTCTCCTCCTCCTTTGGCCGACCCACCAGAATGGTTTGCTGGTCTGCACATCACCAGGAAGGGCTGGGTTATGCAGATCATCTTCCTGTTGTCCATGTGGGAGCAGCAGCTGCATCTTCTGTAGTGCTGTGTGCGTCGGGGTAGGATAGGAGATTCAGTCTACACAGACAGGGATCCTGCCGCCAGAGGTCAGAAGTTCACAGCCAGGTGGGGGCCGGAAAACGGTCAAGAGAAGTGATTGTGGAGTGCTTTCAGTTCAAGTTGTGACTTGCGGGAGGATAATGTGGGTGCGGGTGCTGACAGCAGGAGCCTTGACATAGGGGAAGGTGGGGGCACTGTAAATGTCTGAGCTGTCACTTGGCCTGGAGGGATACGTGTAATGGTGGTGCTGACAACGAGAGCCGTGTCCTGGGGGAAGGGTTCTCAACAACAACCCTTAGCTAATTCCTCCTGTGAGACCTGCCGGCTGCCGCCGCTGCAAAGTAGGAGGAGAGGGAGCGCTACTGAGCTGCCTGTTGTCGTATAGGAGCCGCCGCTGCCTCAGCTAATTCCTCCTGTGAGACCCGCTGCCGCTGCAAAGGAGAGGCAGCGGGTCTCACAGAAGGAATTAGCCGAGGCAGCGGCGGCTCCTATACGACAACAGGCGGCTCAGTAGCGCTCCCTCTCCTCCTACTTTGCAGTGGCGGCAGCCGGCAGGTCTCACAGGAGGAATTAGCTGAGGCAGCAGCGGATCCTATACAGCAACAGGCGGCTCCCGCTCCCTCTCCTTTGCAGCGGCGGCGGGTGTCACAGGAGGAGTTTCCGCACGGAGGACTGTGCTGTGTCCTGCGCCACCGCTCCCCATCCCTTACAGAGGCGGCGGGACACAGGCGCCGGCTGAAAGCATAACTCAAATGCTCGTACAGTACATGGGGGTGTGTTGCCTGATGGTGCGCCTTCAGTGCAGTTGCGCTGTGGGCAAGGCACCATCGGCACACACCTAGTTACGGCCCTGCCACCACCACCACATATATGCCAGGGACGTGCAGTCAGGGGAGGCAGGGGAGGCAGTGCATCCCCTGTGATTAATTATTGAAATCATACAAAAAGATACTTATGACACATAGTCTGTGTCATAAGTATCTTCTTTATTTAATTGTAATAATTTTGTGTGTTTAAATTACTTTGTGAGGCACTGATAGCAGTGCCTCCCATAGATAATGGGAACGGGGGCAGAACGAGGGAGCGGGGCCAAGCACTGGGCTGTAAAAGCCCATGAAAACAGATAGGGAAAGCGGCACTAATCCAAGTACCTCGCTGACAGGGACACCACCCCCATGTCAGTGAGGCACCAGTGATTGGACAGCGGATACAGTGCGGGATCCGCTGTCCAATCACCCACACGCGACACTGGAGGCGAAAGTGGCGGCGGGACCCAGTGGCTGTGACTGGTGTTGGAGCTACAGCAGCGACGGCTCTGAAGCGGGATTGAGGGGTGAGTGCGGTGTATGTTGTACTGGGGGCGGCCAGAGTTCTCCCTGATCATCAATCACCCTGTACGGGGTACAGATTATTTCCTGCCTGTCCCCTCTCCTGAGACCAGCAGTTATTGTATACAGTACGCAGCCGTGGATCATCTAATTGCACTTTCTTCCTACATTGTGGCTAGTGCTGCTCTCCGTGTGACTTCATAGTAGCCATGTCTCTATAGTTGTTGTAATATGTGCATTTACATTATCTGTCTACTGTATGGAAATGCTGGATCTTGGAGTCATATACTGGTCTGTACTGAAGTGAAAGCGCTACACGTGACTGACAGTGATGGACCGATGGTCAACCCTCTCCGTACTTGTCTGCAGATCCCCGAGTACTGTAGTGTGGGTATTGCCACTCAGTTAGATGTCCCCCCTCTCCTCCCTCTTCCCCCCTTCTCTCCACATTTCTCTCTCTCTCTCTCTCTCTCTCTCCTTGCACAGAGTACTGACCTCTCCACCTGGCCCTCCAGATCCCGGATCTGCAGCAGGTAGAACTCCTTGCTGTCCTGCGACACCAGCTCCGCTGCCGCCTGTAGCCCCGGTTTCCCTCCTTCCTGGCGGCGGCGCTGCCCTTCTTCTTATTGGGTGGCATCTTGTGATCCCTGATGCCGTGCCGGGTGTCTTGCTGTATAGAACTAGGGTGTGTGAGATTGCTCAATACATTCTGCGCTCACTGTTGCCCAGAACAGGCTTACACTTTAATGCAGCAAAACAAACAACACTTTTATGTCTCAATAGTAAATAATTTATTAGTTCTTATAGTATTTTCGTCAGGTATTAATACATAATCATAAATATAGGTATAATATCAAGAAACTACATCAATATCTTACCGAATATTGTAGCATCACTTGAGCACTCTGGATCGGGGAATCTCAGGACGATCGTCTCAAGGGGAAATTCGGTATTCACACGCAGCACGTCTGCTAGCGTCTCAGGTGGATTCCGAAATTCCCCTAACATTCCCCGTCCTTTATACAAAACTAAAAACACAATCTATCCATATGTGGGTACATTCCGGAGGTTCTGAAACATCTTATCTAACTGAAAATGACAACTTGAGTCCTTGTCTATAACAAACTGAAAATAACAACACGAGTCCTTGTCTATTCTAAGAATCCTTCTTCTAGCATGAGACAAACACCCTTTCATAAGACAAACACCCTTACTATTCTCTTGTATTTATATGGCATAGTTACTGCGGCACAAAATGGAAGTCAGTCAGAAAACCTCACTCTCACCCTTTCATATCACACTCGTATCACAAACGGCCCTTGACTGATTCCAATTATAACGCATAACTTGCCATTACAACCTTTTGTCGTTTACAACATATGCGGTAAAATACCACACAGTTCCAAATAGATAAAATTATTATTATTATACACAGTATGAGAACAGGATGTATCAGAAAATTTAGCATATTGGATGCAGACGGAGAATATCCAGTAAACAAGTCCCACCAATGATGAGAAGTTGCATCCTGGACATCAGAACCAATTTTCTGTAATTGATCAGCAATTATTGTTGTTGTCACTTGATGAGTTACAATAGATTGATTTAGATATTTGATATGATCTACAATAACTTTGGATTGTTTCATAATTGTATGTAGTTTATCTAACTTCAAATCCCATTGGGGAATACTTAAATTTTGTGGACTCCAATATTTTGTAACATGTTCTTCACGGTCAGCATACAATATAAATGTCTCATTTTCCCAGGTTAAGGAACTAACATTACTAATACATCCGGAAAATGAAACTACAATTCCAGGTATGGCTGGTGTATCAGTTACCAAACATACTTCTTGTGGGGCTACCTCCATCATCATTGTATATGACAAAGGTAAAACTATCCATTTACATAAATTTACTCCATTCTCTAATAAGCAAGGTTCATAAACTGCAGATTGTACTCTACATATCTTGCCTTGTAAAGTGGGTGTACAAATACTCAAATCATGAGTTCTATTATTCTCATCTATATATTCTCCTTTCATAGTGGGGAACCAGTACCATTCTCCACCAGATGGTCCTAACAACAAAGGCATTACAATATATTTACACATTTGAATAACTTTGGTTACATTATACATAGTTAAAATACCTTGGCATATGGTGTCATTACAAATCATTTTAGCAGCTTCCAAGTGTATCCAAGCGTCCCTGGACACACTTGTATTAAAAATTGTTCTCCATACTTGTTCATTTCCGGTCATTAGCATAGTTTGCATAACGCCTTTTTGTTGTTGCTCATACATAGTCTGTAGTGTACAGACGGTCCAATTTATAAATTTAGTAATGTTGGTATCAAATCCAACAGCAAAATCATTACTAGCATTAATTAGCTGATTCATTAAAGTATCTATTCCAGCCGATATTTTGGCTGGCTCAAAAATAGTAGGCATCCATTTTGCTTGTAATGTAAGTCTGTCATTTAATTTACTACCGGTGCTATGCATCCTATTGGCTAATGTTTCAATATCTATTCTATTTAATACTCCTGTTAGAGTCCCATATCCTCTCAACAATGTATCATACCAGGCACGTCGTTGCCGGGATATACATTGTCTATTATTGGGAGGGAAAACAACTTGTGTGACTAACACAGTCTTTTGAGCTTGTGTACCTACATTTTTACATGTAGATGGTAATCTTTTAACATGTCCAATATCGATTCGTGATGCATTGATATCAATAAACATTAAATCTTGTGCCCACCACGTTCGATTTTTTATTTCAGTAGCATTATGACATACCAAAATTAAAACGTCTTTTACGGCTAACCGAAATGTGGTTGCTCCTTGTTTAGAACAATTCTTGTATTCTTTATTCTTCTCTTCTTTAGGGAGAAATCGGAACCTATAAGGTTTGGAGCAGCAACTTATATTTACTGCAGCATTAAATGTGATGTTGCCTTCTGACTGATGTAAGGCAAATGTAGGTCGATATCTGTTTCTTTGTGGATCAGGCGGTCCAGCCCACATTGTTCCTGGAATTGTTATATTTACTATATTAGTACAGCGCTGATTGGCCTGACAAGTGAAATTATCTTGGGTTCTTGGTATGGTGGCATTGTTCCATCCCCACCGTACAGTATGCAACTCTCGTTTCTCTATCTTCAATCCAGGTGTCCATGTACTAGAGGGGACGACCAATAATACAATTCCAAGGATTCCAAGACTGAGCCTCACGACAATCTATAGGTACAAAATTAGTGTAAGTTACTCTCGCAAATAACATTTTTCTTGAGGTACATATTCCCATTTCTCTTGTCCTGGTTTCATTATTAAGAGTACTCTGTCTTTTCCCACAGCTATAACCTCAGCCGGTTCAGGCGGCCCTTGAGGCTTCTGTACCCAGATTTTTGCTCCTACATTCACAGTGTTAAATGAAACAAAACCTTTGTCTCCTCGAACAGCAAGTTCGGTTGGAGCTTCTCCCAATTGGATAGGCTCTATCAAAATAGGTATTATTAACAATTGTGCCACTCGGTCCCCTTCACAGATTACGCAGGGGTCTGGGCTCAAATTCATCACAACTATTTTAATTTCTCCTTGATAGTCGGGGTCAATTACTCCTCCTATCACTATTATTCCGTTCTTGGCCATACTAGAAAGGGTTGACAACTGTCAATAATGATTAGAAGGCATTTTGCAACCTATCCCAGTAGGTATAACCTTAATCCCATAAGGAACAATAACATCAGGGTTTATAGCATACATGTCCAACCCTGCCGACATGGGCGTAGCTCTGTACGGTTCTATCGCCTTTTCGTGAAGTTTCCAATAAATAAGGCTTTCTATTTTATGTGCTGCCTTGATTGATAAATTGGGGGTCAACATCCTCATCAGAGGAGTTGTGGATTCTGTCAATGGTCGGTTATTTATTATCTGTAAAGATTCTGAGATATTATCTCTCCATTGCCCAAACTTATCAGATCCATTAACCTTTTTCAGAGTGGATTTTAATAATCCATTCATTCTTTCTATATAATCTCAAGTGTCCTAATAGTGCTCCATTGTGTAGCAGTTTTACGGGGGAAAGCTACCATTAATCCTGAGTATGTATCTACTGCTGTACATGCAAATTTACACCCTCGACTTTCTGGCAGGGGTCCAATAAAGTCCATCTGCCAGATTTGTCCAGGTAACTTACCTCTTCCAATATGGCCCATTACAGTATGGGGCACTTCCCTCTTTTGGGAGTGTTGACACAAGGGACACCGTAAAATCACAGATTTCACAATGTCCAATGTGAGGGGAATACCCCTTTCTTGCGCCCACCTGTAAGTTGCCTTTTCTCCCAGATGTCCACTCTTTTGGTGTGCCCAAAGGGCTGTACCCTGCAACCATGATTCCAATTCCTTCGTCTCTCCTGCCACTGGCTCATGAGATGACTTAGCAATGGCGGCTTGTGCATCTGCTTGTGAATTAAACAAACGTTCAAGTGAGTCTAATGGTACATGTGCATCAACATGGAATACAGTTACTTTTGTTTGTTTAGTGATAACTTCAATGTCCTTTATTCCACTGTATCCCCAAAAACTTCACCGCTTGTGCAGGTCCCTGCACCTTGGCGGGATTAATCTCCCACCCTTTATTTTTCATGTGTTCAATTCTCTATAATCCACAGTCATGCGCCAGGAGCCATCGCTCTTTTTCACTGGCCATACCGGATTATTCCAAGCAGTAGTGGTATATCGTACCACTCCTGTATCCATTAATTCTTTAATGGTTTCGCTTATTTCTTGATGGCCCCCCGGTATACGATATTGTTTCATTGCAATTAATTTAGTTGCAGGTGGGACATGTACTGGGGGCATTTTTACTTTTCCCACCACAATAGGTCTGGCCTGAATACAATTACTTCTGACTCCAAAACTAAATTTTCCTGTATCTAAATAAAGGGTCAGTCCTTTTAAAACATCAATGCCTATAATATATTCTCTAATGGGTACTATTAGTACTCGGCATTTCTTAATAGGTAAATTTCCTATTTTTAGAGGTATTTCCACCTGTACCCCTTCAGTTACTCGACCCCCCCAACCCTGCAATTTTAATTCGGGGTCCTTTAAATCTATTGGGATTTCCATATATTAGGGTAGCCTCCGCCCCTGTGTCAATTAACGCGGGGACCTCTTGTACATTGCCCCGTGACCAATGGATTCCTAATTTGACATAAGGTCTCTCATCATGACGAATCCATACAGGGGCTTGGCTCGCTACCTATGCATCACCCTCTGAATCTTCCTGTTCCTCGGGAGGAGCAGTAGGCTTCAAACGTGTTGCTACTTTAGCGGCAATATCCTCCCAGGGATATAATTTTTCAAACATCTCCCAGTCAGGCAATTTTCCTCCCTTAATTGCTTTCTCTTGATCCATAAATTCTTTTACCTTTTTCTCACTGGTATTCCCTGCAAAAGCAATTTTCTTGCCTGACAAAATGTTTTGCTTATACAATTTCCATAAATAGGGAGTATCTTTCCCATCTATGGTTTCTTTATCTATTCCTGCTTTCAAAAGAGCTTGGAACATTTCCCGTCTGGATACTCTATTATCTGCATTGCCGGTTTGTCTGTATCCCTGTTCTCCACTCCCTCCTCTAGTGTTTGACTCTGCTCTATCCCTATTCCATTCTACCATGTCCTGTAATTCCCGCATCTTATCGATTACATCTTCCCATCTTTGATCTGTCATAGAAATTAATAATGTCAGAACCACTGGCTTATATGCAGGGGGAGCTGTCTTCACGAGCCTAGCCCGAGCTGCTACTGAAACCCTTCCTTGTAAATATTCAGCGGCTTCTTCTAAAAGCACAGCGGCTTTCATAGCCTCTTCCTTACATCGTTGAACACACTCTCTGAGGGTTGTCCATGGTTTGTCAGAGGTAGGTATCTCATCAGTGTACCGGGAATTTACCCCGTATGCAACCACTGTTAAGAGATTAGTTTGTACTTGAGCATTACCCTCTCTGGCGAACCATAACTGTGCGTCCCTCATAATTGTCCTATCTTTGGATAGAGTTCCAAATTTTGCAACATCTTGTCTATCTACATCAACCCCTCCAGCGCCATCCTCTACCAAACGGACCAGCCAGGTAAGGACGCCTTCCCTGGGGCGTTGTGAAAATTTGGTCAATAGTTCCATAACTTCATTTTGAGTGAAATCTTGCAGTATCATTTTCTCTTTGAGGACTGCCTGCCCTCCACCTTCTGCAACCTTAGTTAATTGCCTGCGCGAGACAGGACAAGCATTTGCCCCGGGAGGGTCAATGACAGGATTGGGAGGATCCCATCCCCCCTTGTCCTCTTCCTCCTCCTCACTACTACTATCCCATACATCACCATCCCACGTATCGGGATCCCATTAAAGGTTAGCAGAGGCAATAATTGCCCGCACCTTTCGTGTGTTCACCCTCCCTTTTCTTTTCTTATATTTGTTCTGAGCTACTTTGACAGCAGCCTTTTCAGCGACACTTTGATATATCTGAATTTTCTCTAATAACATCTGATTACTGCACTGCAATAATCCTATCGTTCCTTGTTGTTCAACGGTAGTCTGTTCTATCTTCAGATATTTTGACTGTAATTGTTCATATCTTTGGTGCATTTTGCGGTAAGCGGATGCCAGGATCCAGCACTGCCTACCTAGTGCTACTACATCACCTGCCTTGGCAGGGACCCCCTCGAGTACCTGTACAACATCAAGGGGTTCTGCATTCTTGAGTTTACCATCCCATGATTCTGCTAATCCTGACGTTGATAACTCTCGTGCTATAATACTATATGAACTCTCAGTCCATCCTGGAACAGTAATCTGTTCTGTTCCCTTCTTTTTCTTGCAAAACATCCTGATTAAACTATGTTATATTGTAGATCGGCAAAAAGTTGGCAATTTGCCAATTGTCAAAATTTTGCACAGGAGTCAGTCTGGCCAGGACCTTCCACCGTACAAAAGAGTTTTGCGCTACACGTTTCCTATGCCGAGATGCAATAAAACACAATCCTGCCGACTACGCCAAAAATGTCTTGCTGTATAGAACTAGGGTGTGTGAGATTGCTCAATACATTCTGCGCTCACTGTTGCCCAGAACAGGCTTACACTTTAATGCAGCAAAACAAACAACACTTTTATGTCTCAATAGTAAATAATTTATTAGTTCTTATAGTATTTTCGTCAGGTATTAATTAGAGATGAGCGGGTTCGGTTTCTCTGAATCCGAACCCGCCAGAACTTCATGTTTTTTTTCACGGGTCCGAGCGACTCGGATCTTCCCGCCTTGCTCGGTTAACCCGAGCGCGCCCGAACGTCATCATGACGCTGTCGGATTCTCGCGAGGCTCGGATTCTATCGCGAGACTCGGATTCTATATAAGGAGCCGCGCGTCGCCGCCATTTTCACACGTGCATTGAGATTGATAGGGAGAGGACGTGGCTGGCGTCCTCTCCGTTTAGAATTAGAATAGATTAGAGAGACACTTGATTTACTAATTTTGGGGAGCATTAGGAGTACTCAGTAGTGTACAGTGCAGAGTTTTGCTGATAGTGACCAGTGACCACCACTTTTATTTATAATCCGTTCTCTGCCTGAAAAAAGCGATACACAGCACACAGTGACTCAGTCACATACCATATCTGTGTGCACTGCTCAGGCTCAGGCCAGTGTGCTGCATCATCTATATATATTATATATCTGTCTGACTGCTCAGCTCACACAGCTTATAATTGTGGGGGAGACTGGGGAGCACTACTGCAGTGCCAGTTATAGGTTATAGCAGGAGCCAGGAGTACATAATATTATATTAAAATTAAACAGTGCACACTTTTGCTGCAGGAGTGCCACTGCCAGTGTGACTAGTGACCAGTGACCTGACCACCAGTATATAATATTAGTAGTATACTATCTCTTTATCAACCAGTCTATATTAGCAGCAGACACAGTACAGTGCGGTAGTTCACGGCTGTGGCTACCTCTGTGTCGGCACTCGGCAGCCCGTCCATAATTGTATATACCAGTGACCTAACCGTGGTTTCTTTTTCTTTCTTTATAGTCATACTAGTTACGAGTATACTATCTCTTTATCAACCAGTCTATATTAGCAGCAGACACAGTACAGTGCGGTAGTTCACGGCTGTGGCTACCTCTGTGTCGGCACTCGGCAGCCCGTCCATAATTGTATATACCACCTAACCGTGGTTTTTTTTTCTTTCTTTATACATACATACTAGTTACGAGTATACTATCTCTTTATCAACCAGTCTATATATTAGCAGCAGACACAGTACAGTGCGTTAGTTCACGGCTGTGGCTACCTCTGTGTCGGCACTCGGCAGCCCGTCCATAATTGTATATACCACCTAACCGTGGTTTTTTTTTCTTTCTTTATACATACATACTAGTTACGAGTATACTATCTCTTTATCAACCAGTCTATATATTAGCAGCAGACACAGTACAGTGCGGTAGTTCACGGCCGTGGCTACCTCTGTGTCGGCACTCGGCAGCCCGTCCATAATTGTATATACCACCTAACCGTGGTTTTTTTTTCTTTCTTTATACATACATACTAGTTACGAGTATACTATCTCTTTATCAACCAGTCTATATATTAGCAGCAGACACAGTACAGTGCGGTAGTTCACGGCTGTGGCTACCTCTGTGTCGGCACTCGGCAGCCCGTCCATAATTGTATATACCACCTAACCGTGGTTTTTTTTTCTTTCTTTATACATACATACTAGTTACGAGTATACTATCTCTTTATCAACCAGTCTATATATTAGCAGCAGACACAGTACAGTGCGGTAGTTCACGGCTGTGGCTACCTCTGTGTCGGCACTCGGCAGCCCGTCCATAATTGTATATACCACCTAACCGTGGTTTTTTTTTCTTTCTTTATACATACATACTAGTTACGAGTATACTATCTCTTTATCATCAACCAGTCTATATATTAGCAGCAGACACAGTACAGTGCGGTAGTTCACGGCTGTGGCTACCTCTGTGTCGGCACTCGGCAGCCCGTCCATAATTGTATATACCACCTAACCGTGGTTTTTTTTTCTTTCTTTATACATACATACTAGTTACGAGTATACTATCTCTTTATCAACCAGTCTATATATTAGCAGCAGACACAGTACAGTGCGGTAGTTCACGGCTGTGGCTACCTCTGTGTCGGCACTCGGCAGCCCGTCCATAATTGTATACTAGTATCCAATCCATCCATCTCCATTGTTTACCTGAGGTGCCTTTTAGTTGTGCCTATTAAAATATGGAGAACAAAAATGTTGAGGTTCCAAAATTAGGGAAAGATCAAGATCCACTTCCACCTCGTGCTGAAGCTGCTGCCACTAGTCATGGCCGAGACGATGAAATGCCAGCAACGTCGTCTGCCAAGGCCGATGCCCAATGTCATAGTACAGAGCATGTCAAATCCAAAACACCAAATATCAGTAAAAAGCCTCTTTTTTTCTTTGCGTCATGTGCTGTTTGGGGAGGGTTTTTTGGAAGGGACATCCTGCGTGACACTGCAGTGCCACTCCTAGATGGGCCCGGTGTTTGTGTCGGCCACTAGGGTCGCTAATCTTACTCACACAGCTACCTCATTGCGCCTCTTTTTTTCTTTGCGTCATGTGCTGTTTGGGGAGGGTTTTTTGGAAGGGACATCCTGCGTGACACTGCAGTGCCACTCCTAGATGGAAAAAAAGGAAAAAGAGGTAATGGTGGCGCTGGCAGGCCTGTGTGTGTGTGCACCCTGGGATTAGCTGCCACCTGGTGAGGAGGTAGCCGGCCTCCTCAACAAACAAAGCAATTAGGAAAATTACCAGGTCGGCGCTTAATTAGGAAAATTACCAGGTCGGCGCTTTAATTAGGAAAATTACCAGGTCGGCGCTTTAATTAGGAAAATTACCAGGTCGGCGCTTTAATTAGGAAAATTACCAGGTCGGCGCTTTAGTCCTAGATGGGCCCGGTGTTTGTGTCGGCCACTAGGGTCGCTTATCTTACTCACACAGCGACCTCGGTGCAAATTTTAGGACTAAAAATAATATTGTGAGGTGTGAGGTATTCAGAATAGACTGAAAATGAGTGTAAATTATGGTTTTTGAGGTTAATAATACTTTGGGATCAAAATGACCCCCAAATTCTATGATTTAAGCTGTTTTTTAGTGTTTTTGGAAAAAAACACCCGAATCCAAAACACACCCGAATCCGACAAAAAAAATTCGGTGAGGTTTTGCCAAAACGCGTTCGAACCCAAAACACGGCCGCGGAACCGAACCCAAAACCAAAACACAAAACCTGAAAAATTTCAGGCGCTCATCTCTAGTATTAATACATAATCATAAATATACTGTAGGTATAATATCAAGAAACTACATCAATATCTTACCGAATATTGTAGCATCACTTGAGCACTCTGGATCGGGGAATCTCAGGACGATCGTCTCAAGGGGAAATTCGGTATTCACACGCAGCACGTCTGCTAGCGTCTCAGGTGGATTCCGAAATTCCCCTAACATTCCCCGTCCTTTATACAAAACTAAAAACACAATCTATCCATATGTGGGTACATTCCGGAGGTTCTGAAACATCTTATCTAACTGAAAATGACAACTTGAGTCCTTGTCTATAACAAACTGAAAATAACAACACGAGTCCTTGTCTATTCTAAGAATCCTTCTTCTAGCATGAGACAAACACCCTTTCATAAGACAAACACCCTTGCTATTCTCTTGTATTTATATGGCATAGTTACTGCGGCACAAAATGGAAGTCAGTCAGAAACCTCACTCTCACCCTTTCATATCACACTCGTATCACACCGGGGCGCTCAGACTAATGTTGCCAGGTGTCCCGTTACTAAGCAATGGGGAGTTGGCGGCTCCGCTGTCAGTGACTGAGCGAGCCGGGCGTATTCCACACCCTGATCTGGTCCGGGGGGCTTGCATCTTCTAAGTTTTTTCTCTCTCTCTCTCTCTCTCTCTCTCTCTCCTCCCCCCTCCCCCGTGTATTGCTTCAGGAACGAAGTTTGTAAGTATTTATTTTCATTCTTACAGGTACCCCTATTGGATTCTACTGGACAAGTGGACGTGATCGGCGTGGGATGTAGGTAAGTAATCTCTCCCTCATTTTTACAGGTACTCCTATTGAATTCTACTGGACAAGTGGACGTTATCGGCGTGGGATGTAGGTAAGTATGTGTGAGTGTGTTTTAATACATTTTTGCTTTCAAGGTGTGTGCGTTGTGTTTTTATTTGGGTATTTTTGTTGTTGTAGAACTACAGGTACCAGCGGGCCCGTTATTTCCCGGCATGCTGGTACTTGAGGTTCTCCAAGTACCAGCAAGCGGGGGAGGCTTGCTGGGCCTTGTAGTTCCACAACAAAAAACAATATTCTTTTTTTTAAACACTTATGGCTATCAGCCTGGCACCCACTGCCCAGGGGTGCTGGGGACAGCCTCAGCCTTCACCCCTGGCCCTTGGGTGCCTGGAGGGGGTACCTCATGATTTAAGGGGTTCCCACTCCTCCAGGGAACACCGGCCAGGGGTGACTAGTTGGGGGGGGGGGGGGGTAATTCCACGGCCGCAGGGACCTACATAAATGTGTCCCCCGGCTGTGGCATCATGTCCCTGGCTAGTGGAGCCCGGTGCAGGTTTTAAAAATATGGGGGATCCCTACATCTTTTGTCCCCCGTATTTTTAGAACCAGGACTGGACTAAGAGTCCGGTGCTGGTTGTCTAAATACGGGGAACCCCTGTCCAATTTTTCCCCCAGTATTTAAACAACCAGGACCGGCTCAAATAGTCCGAGGCTGGTTATACTTAGGAGGGGGGACCTCACGCATTTTTTTTTTACATTTTTTAAACCAATCAGACCCTTTTCCAAAATTGCATTCATGTCCTCCTCCTACTCCCTTCCCAGTCCCAAACACTCATTTTTATTTATTTTTTCTATAAAAATTTACAATATATCACAAGTATGTTGAGCAGGCAGGCAGCGGGCATTGGCGGCATCGGACTGAGGTGCAAATTAGTGGCAGAGGGCTGGGTCAGTTGATGGTGGGCGAGTTTGTAAGCCATTGGTGGTGGGAGCGGGCATCGGCTCAGAGGCAGTAGCGGGCATTGGCTCGGCGGCGGTAGGGGTCATTGGCAGGATTCGGCAGACATTATGGCTGTAGTGCCTCACCAGCCACTGACCTCACCGCACACCACTGTATTAAACAGTGTATTTATAAAAGTACAGTATAGTGTATACAAAGTCACAAAATGTTGTGACTTTGTTTACAATATACTTTATCCCTTTAAAAGTCCTTGAGTGCTGCCCCTTTTCTCTGTATATGTACAGTATAAGATGCAATTCACCCCAGCCCACCTAGTGACCACCTGAATCTCCCCTTGGTAGGTAGGTGTGTTTGTGTGTGTGTGTGTGTGTGTGTGTGTGTGTGTGTGTGTGTGTGTGTGTGTGGGGGGGAGGGTTTGCAGGTTAGGGAGCGCTAGGATGATGCTTTGCCTAGGGTGCATAGAGACCTTACACAGGCCTTGCTTACGAAGCAGGGAAGCTGTTGCCAGCAGCTTCCCTGAAAATAAAAAACCTAACAAAGTCTTTTCCAGCAGAACTCTGGAGAGCTCCACTATCATGCGTCCAGTCTCACCGGGCACAATTTCTAAACTGAGGTCTGGAGGAAGGGTATAGAGGGAGGAGCCAGTTCACACTGTGGAAAAGTCTTAAAGTGCCGAAGGCTCTTGCGAATCCGTCTATACCCCATGGTACTAATAGGAGCCCAGCATCATCTAGGACGTTAGAGAAATGTCAATGTGAAACATAATGAACTGAAACCACGAAGAGCACAAATTATATATAAGCAGCTGAAGTACAGATGGAGCCATGCTAGTCGTGGTTCCGTCTGTAACTAGGGGCGCGCCTATCGCTGAGAACGTCTCCACCCGGCCGGGCGCGCGTGACGGAGACGCACCCCGTTCACTTGAATGGAGAGCGTCTCAGTCCATGCGCCCAGATAGAGACTCTCACAATGGGAGCGTCTCTGTGCACTCCAGGAGTGACCAGGCGGACGTATCGCCCAGTCACGCCAGAAGTGCACGCCTGTGATGGGGCCGCCTCAGATTAGCGCGGCTCCATCTGTACCCGACATTGCCCAGGTTTAAATGTTAAAGTTATTAACGTATCAAGGAGTTAGATGGAACTGTCAATATTTTACAAATAATTAGCAGCTCTTCCAACACACCAATGAGGTGGCTGCCCAGTGTCGTTTTTTTTTTTCTTGGGGTGTCGCCGGTAGCCCTAATCCCCAGCTCTCATTTTTTTTTTATAATAACCTTTACCACCAACGGTGTTCCTGCCGGCTGGCCCAAGTGGTGTTTCTGCCGGCCCAAGTGATGTATCTACCAGCCCAAGTGGTGTTTCTACAGCCATCTACGTGCTAATTCTAGAAATGTGTAAGAATTTGCACTGGCACGAGCTGTAGCACTGATCTCATGTGCAGACTGTAAATTCTTTGCCATAGGGACCATGCGGGGCAAATTAATCAGCGGTGCCATAGTGCGTCTCATAATAAACTGCATGTCTTTCTGCAGCACCGCGCCCCCCCTGCCCCTCTCAGCAGTACCATGGGGGGCACTGTTTCTCTCCACCCGCGTCTGGATGAATTTGGCCTTGCTCCCATAGGTCATTGTGCTGCGTGACTCTTCAAAGGCACTATCTGCAGGGCTGACGTGTGCAATCATGACCATTCTACTTTTTCCGCTCAGTGCGCCCTTTAGCAGCCAGGTCAGTTTACTGTCCCGATAGTTTATATGGCTGCCTGGTTTCTCGCGCAGTGCCATGATGCACTTCCTGAGGGCGAGGAGGGAGCGGTTGATGTAACCTCCTTCTTTCATGGTCTTGCCACTGTTTGTAGTCTGGCTTGCTCGCTCTGATCCTGCCAGGTCCACCATGTACAGGCGGCCTGTGCTAACCCCATCACTGCCTGTTTGTTTTACAGTGATTTGTAATATGGCATGGGAGCGTGATGAGGTCTTATTAGCTGCTGTTGTTGTTTCAGAGCGCCTTTTGTTTCCCATCTTCAGCAGATTCATGGCCTCCTCAGGAGTGCTAGGGGAGAACGCAGTAATCCCTAGTATTTTGGTGTTACCATAAGGATCCTCTCTGAGGGCCAAAGATCCAGAAGAAGGTCTTAATAGGTCCCGGATTGTTTCATTGTAGATCTCAGCATATGACAATGATACAGAGAAATTATCTCTCCTTCCGGTCTCCTCAATCGTCTTATACAGGTCCTTCAGGGTGCGATAAATCATTCCGGGCTCGCGAGGCTTACCCATCATAGTATAGGTCTTCCCTGTGCCTGTTGGGCCGTAGGCGAATATGGCAGCATTGTACCCAGCTAGGATGTCATCCACTATGTTCTTCATCGTGGAATCATATACATTTTCCTGAGTAGCTGCCTGATCGAACACGTGGTTAAAGGTGAATGTTGTTTCTCTTGTCCTGCTCGAGCGCAGTACGTCATAAGGATCCTCGCCAGGGTCCTTCAGTAGCAGCGTCTGCGGACCAAGTTGGTGTGTGATGCACTGGGCTCGATTCTTAGTCTCCATCAAATTAAATGGACGGATGCGCAGAGCCACAGTCACCTGATGGTCTATAGCGTTCTTCTGTTTAGTATTCATCTTCTCTTGATTCTAATATCAGAAAAGCGAAAGAAAATTATCTGTGTGTTGGCACAAGTCCAGCAATATCAGATATGAGCCAGGAAGCAGCCAGCTGCCTGTTCTATACCCATCAGCTGCATTATGACATCATTATGACATCACAATCAGCTGCACTATGACATCACTATGACATAGGCACACACCACCACCACCACATATACACACACATAGTACACACTACACACATACTGTTCACATAGCATATATACAGTACACACACCACCACCACCACATATACACATACATACACACACCACCACCACCACATATACACATACACACACCACCACCACCACCACCACATATATGCCAGGGACGTGCACTCAGGGGAGGCAGGGGAGGCAGTGCATCCCTGTGATTAATTATTGAAATCATACAAAAAGATACTTATGACACATAGTCTGTGTCATAAGTATCTTCTTTATTTAATTGTAATAATTTTGTGTGTTTAAATTACTTTGGGAGGCACTGATAGCAGTGCCTCCAATAGATAATGGGAACGGGGGCAGAACGAGGGAGCGGGGCCAAGCACTGGGCTGTAAAAGCCCATGAAAACAGATAGGGAAAGCGGCACTAATCCAAGTACCTCGCTGACAGGGACACCACCCCCATGTCAGCGAGGCACCAGTGATTGGACAGCGGATCCAGTGCGGGATCCGCTGTCCAATCACCCACACGCGACACTGGAGGCGAAAGTGGCGGCGGGACCCAGCGGCTGTGACTGGCGTTGGAGCTACAGCAGCGACGGCCCTGAAGCGGGATTGAGGGGTGAGTGCGGTGTATGTTGTACTGGGGGCGGCCAGAGTTCTCCCTGGTCATCAATCACCCTGTACAGGGTACAGATTATTTCCTGCCTGTCCCCTCTCCTGAGACCAGCAGACATTGTATACAGTACGCAGCCGTGGATCATCTAATTGCACTTTCTTCCTACCTTGTGGCTAGTGCTGCTCTCCGTGTGACTTCATAGTAGCCATGTCTCTGTCTACTGTATGGAAATGCTGGATCTTGGAGTCATATACTGGTTTGTACTGAAGTGAAAGCGCTATACATGACTGACAGTGATGGACTGATGGTCAACCCTCTCCGTACTTGTCTGCAGATCCCCGAGTACTGTAGTGTGGGTATTGGCACTCAGTTAGATGTCCCCCTCTCCTCCCTTCTCTCCACTTTCCTCTCTCTCTCTCTCTCTCTCTCTCTCCTTGGACAGAGTGCTCACCTCTCCACCTGGCCCTCCAGATCCCGGATCTGCAGCAGGTAGAACTCCTTGCTGTCCTGCGACACCAGCTCTGCTGCCGCCTGTAGCCCCGGTTTCCCTCCTTCCTGGTGGCGGCGCTGCCCTTCTTCTTCTTGGGCGGCATCTTGTGATCCCTGATGCCGTGCCGGGGTGCTCAGACTAATGTTGCCAGGTGTCCCGTTACTAAGCAATGAGGAGTTGGCGGCTCCGCTGTCAGTGACTGAGCGAGCCGGGCGTATTCCACACCCTGATCTGGTCTGGGGGGCTTGCATCTTCTAAGTTTTTTTCTCTCTCTCTCTCTCTCTCTCTCTCTCTCCTCCCCCCTCCCCCGTGTATTGCTTCAGGAACGAAGTTTGTAAGTATTTATTTTCATTCTTACAGGTACCCCTATTGGATTCTACTGGACAAGTGGACGTGATCGGCGTGGGATGTAGGTAAGTAATCTCTCCCTCATTTTTACAGGTACTCCTATTGAATTCTACTGGACAAGTGGACGTTATCGGCGTGGGATGTAGGTAAGTATGTGTGAGTGTGTAAGTGTGTTTTAATACATTTTTGCTTTCAAGTTGTGTGTGTTGTGTTTTTATTTGGGTATTTTTGTTGTTGTAGAACTACAGGTACCAGCGGGCCCGTTATTTCCCCGCATGCTGGTACTTGAGGTTACCCAAGTACCAACAAGCGGGGGAGGCTTGCTGGGCCTTGTAGTTCCACAACAAAAAACAATATTCTTTTTTTTTAAACACTTATGGCTAACAGCCTGGCACCCACTGCCCTGGGGTGCTGGAGACAGCCTCGGCCTTCACCCCTGGCCCTTGGGTGCCTGGAGGGGGTACCTCATGATTTAAGGGGTTCCCACTCCTCCAGGGAACCGCGGCCAGGGGTGACTAGTTGGGGGGGGGTGTAATTTCGCGGCCGCAGGGACCTACATAAATGTGTCCCCCGGCTGTGGCATCATGTCCCTGGCTAGTGGAGCCCGGTGCAGGTTTTAAAAATATGGGGGATCCCTACATCTTTTGTCTCCCATATTTTTGGAACCAGGACCGGACTAAGAGCCCAGTGCCGGTTGTCTAAATACGGGGAACCCCTGTCCAATTTTTTCCCCAGTATTTAAACAACCAGGACCGGCTCAAAGAGTCCGAGGCTGGTTATACTTAGGAGGGGGGACCTCACACATTTTTTTTTTACATTTTTTAAACCAATCAGACCCTTTTCCATTAAGTTAATGGAATCCCTGGACAACAAAATTGCATTCATGTCCTCCTCCTACTCCCTTCCCAGTCCCAAACACTCATTTTTATTTATTTATTTTATAAAAATTTACAATATATCACAAGTATGTTGAGCAGGCAGGCAGCGGGCATTGGCGGCATCGGACTGAGATGCAAATTAGTGGCAGAGGGCTGGGTCAGTTGATGGTGGGCGAGTTTGTAAGCCATTGGTGGTGGGAGCGGGCATCGGCTCAGGGGCAGTAGCGGGCATTGGCTCGGCGGCGGAAGGGGTCATTGGCAGGATTCGGTGGACATTATGGCTGTAGTGCCTCACCAGCCACTAACCTCACCGCACGCCACTGCAGCACTAAAATGTTCCTTCCGGAAGAGTTACCAGAGAGTTGGTGCAGCCAGGGTCGGACTGGTCCACAGGGATACAGGATAAACCACCGGTGGGCCCACCTGCCTGGGGGGCCCACCCCCTTCTCTAGGCATCAGATTTTGCACTTAAGTTACACATTATCCATATGTTACATTATACTGCACAGGACTATGTTGTACCTTCTACAGAGTTATTGCTTGCTATATATATTTAACAAGGGTCCCAGAACATGCACTACTGGTTAGCCAAGCCTGTAAGCATGGGCCCCTATTTCTGCATTTTGCCCAGTGGGCCCTTCACGTCCCAGTCCGACAGTGGGTGCAGCTGATGGCTTTGAGGGCAGTGGCGGATTTAGCGAGGGGCGATTAGGGCGAACGCCCCCCCTACACATACCAGCACCGGGATGGAGGCCAGGTCCCGCCGCGGTGTTGGGAACGGGGTGGAGAGCGGTGCGGCGCGGCAGGGGAAGGGGAGAGAGAGAGCGTCCTGACGCGCGTACAGGGAGGAGGGGGCGTGGTCAGAACAGAGGCCGGCGGGGACAGGCTTCAGTGATTGTGTACACTGCTGCCTCTGCCATGCCTTCTCTGAGGAGACAGAGAAGGGACGGCAGAGGCAGCAGTGTACACAATAGGGTAGGATTCCCCTTGCCCCCAGTGCTTGCATTATTTTAGCTCATTCAGTGTACTGTAATGTGAATTTCGTCTCATTCTGCATGCTGTAATGTGAATTTCGGCTCATACAGTGTGCTATGATGTGAATTTTGGCTCATTCTGCATGCTATAATGTGAATTTCTGCTCATTCTGCGTGCTATAATGTGAATTTTGGCTCATACAGTGTGCTATAATGTGAATTTCGGCTCATTCTGCGTGCTATAATGTGAATTTCGGCTCATACAGTGTGCTATAATATGAATTTCAGGTCATTCTGCGTGCTATGATGCGAATTTCGGCTCATACAGTGTGCTATAATGTGAATTTCGGCTCATTCTGCGTGCTATAATGTGAATTTCGGCTCATACAATGTGCTATAATGTGAATTTCGGCTCATTCTGCGTGCTGTAATGTGAATTTCGGCTCATTTTGCGTGCTGTAATGTGAATTTCGGCTCATACAGTGTGCTATAATGTGAATTTCGGCTCATTCTGCGTGCTATAATGTGAATTTTGGCTCATACAGTGTGCTACAATGTGAATTTTGGCTCATTCAGTGTGCTATAATGTGAATTTCGGCTCATTCTGTGTGCTATAATGTGAATTCCGGCTCATTCGGTGTGCTATAATGTGAATTTCGGCTCATTCAGTGTGCTACAATGTGAATTTCAGCTCATACAGTGTGCTATAATGTGAATTTTGGCTCATTCAGTGTGCTACAATGTGAATGTCGGCTCATTCAGTGTGCTACAATGTGAATTTCAGCTCATACAGTGTGCTATAATGTGAATTTCGGCTCATACAGTGTGCTATAATGTGAATTTTGGCTCATTCAGTGTGCTATAATGTGAATTTCGGCTCATTCAGTGTGCTACAATGTGAATGTCGGCTCATTCAGTGTGCTACAATGTAAATTTCAGCTCATACAGTGTGCTACAATGTGAATTTCAGCTCATACAGTGTGCTATAATGTGAATTTCGGCTCATACAGTGTGCTATAATGTGAATTTCGGCTCATTCAGTGTGCTATAATGTGAATTTCGGCTCATTCTGTGAGCTATAGAAACATAGAATTTGTTGGCAGATAAGAACCACTTGGCCCATCTAGTCTGCCCCCTTTTTTTTTACATTATTTTTATCTCTAACCTTATTTGATCCTTATTTCTTTGTAAGGAGATCCTTATGTCTATCCCATGTGTCAAAGTCGAAAAATATCATGATTCACAATGCCTTGTACTAACCCCAATGCACATGCCCGCTGCTCGTGCACCCACTCCCCCGTGCGTACGCATCCCCTCAGGTTGCGTAAGGGACGCTCCGACGTCTCCTGCGCATGGAGATGTGTATTTACGGCAGAGTTTGTAAGCATCTAGCGAGCGACTCGATCGCAACATAGTTAACCCATATAGTGTGTTTTATAGATAATATTCCCCTTAACAATGTCAGCAAGTATGTTTAGTTTAAATGGTTCTTGGACGGAGGGATTCCTCTTTGCATGATAGGAAGGGTCAGATAAAGGTTGAAAGGTGGTGTCTAGTATCCAGCTGTAGAGTATTTTAATGGTAACACTTCAGTGTTGGTTAGGAACAGATCGCTCGCTTCTGCGTATAGTTATGTACAAAAGTAGTTTATAGACATTTACTGTATTTGCTGTTTATTACACATGCGGCAGGAATCCTGAGGATACCTCCCTCCTGGGCAGTTGGAAATAGACACAGCCCACCTGTTTAAACCCACCTATAACCTTTTGTTATAGTGCAGAGACACATTCCTGTGTCCAATGAACAACGAGATTATAGGGACCATTGTATTGTTACTGTATGTTGTGTATATAAGGACCACCATTGCTGGGCCAGTCACTCACACTCTCTGAAAGGCTTTCACATTGAATGCTGAGGGCTGGATCCAGGACGCGCTTGCGAATCATTCCCACGTATGTATATTTCTCTGTAGCCATTTTGTTATCCTTTGTGTTTGCCATTCGTTCTCATTCTGTTTGCTTGTGTTTGTGATCGCTTCGCTACTGTTTATATTATTCTTTGTTATTCTGTTTAGATTTCTATGTTAGACTGTAGTGTATAACCTGTATTGTTTTTCCCCTTTTTACTCTAAAGAATCATCCACGTAGGTGTTAGAGCCGGAGTGGTTTTTTTAAATCCAAACCAGGTCTCGTGTTTTCACTAGTTACTGTAAAGGGTTTCTGAGCGTCTCATTCGCTCAAACAGCTTTCATATTTCAAGGTCAATAAGCGTTACATCATTGTAGTATTACAGTACTAAGGTTTACAGTATAAGCAAACCCTTACAGTGTGTTGTTAATAAGGTTTACTGTGTATCACTCTGTGAGCGTCTGTGCCGCTCGTGTCTCACTCTCACACGGCGCAGCGTCCGCTACGCCAATAGCCTAGCATTACGGTACTCGGGCCGCCTATAGCGTGCTCGATACTAAGCGTAAGCCCGTGAGCGTACGTGTTGCTCGTGCGTCGCGCCCACGGCATAGCGTCTGCTACGCTAAGTGCGTACCCTTACGGTACTCCGTGCGCCAATTGCGTACTTAGTCCGTAATAAGTATATAGCTTATGTTCAAAGGTAATAATTGACTTTATTAATTGGGGGCATCGTCCGGGCCTCCTCATATCCGCAACCTAGCGGAACCAGGCAAACTTTATCCATCAGCAAAGGGCGGGAAGGTAGTTTCCCCTGTTAGCCGTTTGGTGGTTGGGGATACGGTAGTGCTGATCAGATAAGCGTCTGCTCCGCTTGGTTTGTAGGGATGCTGGTGGGATCCGGAATCGAAAGGTAAGAACGTTAAGCTATTGTCTTTTAAATCTGTTTAAATGTCTGATTTGTGCAAACTGCGCACGCAACACACGCACACACCTGTGTTCTCATTTGTGTATTTTCACATATCTACCTTTCTGTTTGCCATTAGCATTGATCACGTGCTGAAAAAAATTGTTGCTATTTTAGTTAAAAGTAAAACTAATATTTAGGGAGTAATTGTAAAACACGCTCGCAGCCTGACCCAGTTATAAAGGTTATACAGGAGATACTGTGTGGTGCTTGGTAAATGATTATAGTTAAATATCATTTGCATTTATAGAAGCGTGTTATTTGTGTTACTGCAGACGTATCCGGCTTGCGTACACGTGTCTCTGACCACGTGTGAGACAGCGTACGCTATGCAAAGGCCTACACACGTGGAGTATATTACGCAACGTGCGTACAGATACGCCCACTAAATACAAATCACACAATAGCATTGTTTTAGTAAGGCGATACGGAAGCCACGAGATAATAGCACAAATTTGTTCAGTTTCCTAAATTTAGTTTAAAAAGATCCTCCTCTCGTTGCATTTCCTCTGGGATTAGCCTGTGTTACCTGAATGAAAGAAATTTTCTGTACAGAAAAATCAAAGTATATATGAAGTGAAAGAGCGTGTGTATGCAAGTAAAGTTTTCTTTTGTGTGAACCCCGGAATTCGAGATCTCGTAGAAGGACACCCGTGAAGTGAACACGTGGTGGCGTGGGAGAAGGCCATCTCACGTTAACATTGTATAAGGTAAAAGGAGCAATTAGTGTTACAGCAGACCAAAATGTCCGCGAAAGTCAGAAATCCGTTAAAAGTACCTACACGAAGCGCTGAAGACCCTGACTTAAGAAAGGTCAGAGGTAGTGAGCGCAGCCCCGGGGGTTGGCGCAGTACCCATATAGGCCCGTTTTGAGAATACGCTCCAGCTGAAGGTTTCGCAGCCTAAACAACCGATTCCGCTGGTCGTGTGGCGGATAAGTAATAGTTACTTATACGCAGTGCGACTGTACCGCATGTAACTGTGTGCATTAGTTGGTTACCTTGATACCCATTACGCAATTTGCGTACGCTTTGCGGGATCATAAACGCTATTTGTACACTTTAACGTGATTTGTGTAGGTTTTTTTTTATTTTAAGGGAGGTTCGCTGATCACTCAGGAATTCTCCAGCAACTGATACTTACTGGGGAGGGTAGCATACTCCCACACGCCCCAGTAAATAGAGGTTACACAGGGGCCCTGGGTTGAGTACGCCAGCGCTGAAGCAGTGTGTGGGCATATTGGTCGACGTGGGCGAGAGTGGGTGAAGGCACTCGTTGGACTTTCACCGTTGCCTTACCTCTGAGAACGTGGTTTTTGTAGGAATTCGCTGAGAAGGCAATACCTGCAAAGAATGGGGGGCCAGTTGCTCAAGTAAGGGACGATCAACCAAGGTTCAGGTTGATATAATTCTGCGGCCAGTAGGGTCGGCGAGGTACATAATGTGTGAAAAATATGGATCACACGCCGAGGTTTTATGCAATGAGTGGGAACGTATGACTGTGAACGATGGGGAGAAGTTCCCTAGGGTAGGCAGTTTTAATCCTGAGGTTTTGCAAAATTTAAGGAGAAGGATATGTCTGATAAAATCCGGGAAGCAACGGATTAGACATTATGATTATTTACAGTTATGGAAACAGGAAGGTGAGATATAACGGGGACTAGCTCAAGCAGCTAGTTCCAATCCTATCAGGAAACTGATAGCTACCGCACCACCACCACCATACATAACAGGAGAGAAAGTGGCTACAGAGAATGGCATACTGGTATATGATAAAAGTGCACTTAATAAATGTATTAATGATAAGAGTAAAGTAGATAAGTGTACTGATGCTAATGTTAACCCGTGCAAGTTGTATCCCGTCTTAAACTTCCCCCAGGACTGCGAACAGGAAGATGAGCCTACTACAATATCGGCACTCTCTCTAGCAGCTACCATAAGAGAGACTACAGTGGGCACGGCCCAACCAGTAAGAGGAGTAGCAAAGGCCCCTAGTGGAGGGACAGGTGAGGTCGTGTCCACAGGTAAGTACGGTACTGTACATTATGCAGAAACAATTACACCACACATTGTAGAATCAACCCAGAATGATGTAATTGAACTTAATCCTGTCAGGGTGATCGCAGTCCCAAATGGAAGAACTGACGCTTCAGGAGTCACTCCCGTCAGGAACATTGCAATGCATTGCCCCTGGTCTCGGACAGAATTGAGGACAATTATGTCAGAATTCCCTGATCCTAGGAAAGATCTAGTTGCAAGCCAAAGGTTCATTAAAGAACTAGGTAACTCCGCAGAACCCAATAACAAAGATTGGCGGACATTGCTGAGGGCATGTTTGCCCTCCAATATCGACTCTGCGAGATTTATCACTGATTGTAAGTTAGATGAAGAGGTACCGCTCACTGATGAGTACAATCAGGACAATGTAAAACGGATCAACCTGCAGTTAGGAGTATATTTCCCAGCTGTTGTCAAGTGGAACAAAATCTTCTCCATAAGACAAAAAGAAGGTGAAACTGCTCCTGATTATTTCCATTGGGGACTGCAGGAAATGGCTAGGTACACTGGAATAGAAGACATTAAGACAAATGTGCATCATAGGGAAGTAGCGGTTTCTGTATTAATGGATGGTTTAAAGGAAGTGTTGAGAACAAGGGTACAGACCACTCAACCAAATTGGCGAGGTATGTCGGTGGCTGCTTTGAGAGAGACCGCTATTGAGCATGATCGGAACATCATGAGACACAGGGAGTCACAGGGCGATAAGCTGATGGCAGTAAGTATACAAGCCCTTACAACAAAGCCACCTCAGCCTAAGCCCCAGACCCCTGTGGGTAAGTCAAATGTGATAACATGTTACAACTGTCACAGAGAAGGTCATTTTGCACGAGGTTGTATGTTTAAAGACACAGAGAAGGTATATCAACCCCCTAGACATGACACACGTAATTGGGATCAGGGACCGCAGAGACGGAGTTATGAGCCACATGCAAGGGAAACAAGAAGGTACCCACCAAGAAGAGACTGGCAAGTCTCTGAAAATTCCCAGTTACCCCCTTCACATGTTGTAGCTGCCAGCGCGCTGCGGGGAGGTCACCACATACAATAGGGGTGGGGCCACACCTGTAGTCTGCAGCCAGTGAAATTAATTGCGAGCCTTGGAAGTGAACCCGAGGTCACAATTGATGTAGCTGGTAGATCTCTACCTTTCCTTGTAGAGACGGGGGCGGCCAAGTCAGTGATAAATTCGATGGTGGGTATGAAGACCACTGGTAAAACAATTCCAGCCATGGGAGTAACAGGAGTAGTACAACACTACCCCTTAAGCAAACCAGCAGAGATTACGATAGGGCCTCTGCAGACCAAGCACTCCTTTTTGCTAGCTGCATCGGCTCCGACTAATCTACTTGGGAGAGATTTACTGTGCAACATGGGGTGTGTCATATATTGTACTCCTGGAGGTGTGTTCTTAGATATACCCGAGAATCACGCTCAGGAAGTGCAGGATATGCTAGACTCCCCACAAAGGCTAATGTCACACACTGCTGTTACAGACAGGTGTCCATCCAAGGTAGAGGAAATGATTTCCCAGATACCGGAGTCACTTTGGACCAAGGATGGACAAGACACTGGATTGATGGCAAATGTAGCTCCTGTAGTAGTTCAAGTAAAAGATGGTAGGATAGCTCCAAAAATCCCACAGTATCCTCTGAAGCCAGAGGTGGAGTTAGGAGTTTACCCAGTATTAGAGCGCTTGCTACAACAGGGCATTCTGGTTAGGACATCCAGCACTGCCAATAGTCCCATCTTCCCTGTGAAAAAGAGTGGGGGGAGGGGTTACAGGCTAGTGCAGGATCTAAGGGGGATCAACAAAATAGTTGAGAGCCAATTCCCCGTAGTGCCAAATCCAGCTGTCATCCTAATGCAAATCCCTCCCACTGCGAAATTTTTCACTGTAATTGACCTCTGCTCCGCTTTCTTTTCGGTTCCTCTGCACCCTGATAGCCAATACTTGTTCGCATTTACATACAGAGGAGTACAGTACACCTGGACTCGCCTACCCCAAGGTTTCATTGACAGCCCAAGTATTTTCTCACAGGCTTTGAATGACTGTTTACAATCCTTTCAACCTGAGAGCGGATCAGTATTAATACAGTATGTAGATGACTTATTGCTGTGTTCTGATTCACTCGAGTCGTCCTTGAGAGACACGAAACAGCTTCTGTTTCATCTTTCTGATACGGGACACAAGGTTTCAAAGGATAAGTTGCAATTATGCCAAACCAAGGTAAAATATTTGGGACATTGCTTAACACAAGGACTGAGACACCTCACCGCTGATAGAATACAGGCGATTCGCGACATGACTCTGCCACAGACACAGCAACAGATTCGCACTTTCCTAGGAATGTGTGGGTACTGCTGCAACTGGATCCCAGGATTTTCCATACTAGCCTTACCTTTGCAAGAGATGGTCTCATCAAACAAACCAGATCGGATTTCGCACACAGATGAGTCCGAACTGGCATTTGAGAGACTTAAACAGTGCCTAACGCAGGCACCAGCATTAGGTATGCCAGATTATGGGAAACCCTTTGAACTGTACGGTACGGAAAGTGCTGGGTGTGCGGCAGGTGTTTTAACCCAGAAGCATGGTGATGCCAGCAGGCCGGTAGCCTACTACAGCGCTCAGCTAGACACCGTAGCACGATCCCTCCCCACATGCTTGCAAATTGTTGCCGCGATAGCATTGCTAGTGAGTAAAAGCGAAGATGTAGTGTTAGGACACAACCTGACAATCCATACACCACATGCAGTGTCAGCCTTGCTGAATTCTGCCCAAACCAGACACGTCTCATCTGCACGGTTTACAAGGTGGGAATTAGCACTAATGGCCCCTGTAAACATCACCATAAGGAGATGCAGCGTACTAAATCCTGCAACATATCTCCCAGGTGTGCCTGGACAGGCACAAAGGGTGGGGGATGAGAATGATGGCGAAGGAGGATTTAGTACAGACACTGACACACATGATTGTATGGAATATTTGACCCAAAATTTCACTGCAAGGCCTGACATCAGTGACAACCCACTGGAAGGTGTAGATTTTACTTTTTACACTGATGGTAGTTGCCACAGACAGACGGACTCAGAAGACTTGTGTACTGGATACGCAGTCGTAGATGACAAAGGTACCATAGAAGTGGAACCCCTGGGCCCACCTCACTCAGCTCAAGTTGCTGAGCTGGTCACCCTAACCAGAGCGTGTGAATAGGCTAAAGATAAGTCAGCCAATATCTACACGGATTCTAGGTATGCCTTTGGAGTAGTGCATGATTTCGGGGCCCTATGGCGCCTCCGAAATTTCATCACGGCAGCTGGCACACCCGTGGCGCATGCAACCCACATCAAAAGACTTCTAGCAGCGATACAGGAACCCGACAGAGTGGCTGTTATCAAGTGTAAAGCCCACACATACAGCCAAGACCCAGTGTCACTTGGTAACAGCCGGGCAGATGAAGCTGCAAAATCAGCAGCCAGTAACCCCATACAGACAGACATCACACACCTGATGGTATTCAATACCGTCAGCACACAGAAATTGAGTGAAATGCAAGATTTGTGTTCTCCACAGGAAAAGGCAGTCTGGAGGTCAAAAGGATATGGCCAGGAGTCCTCAGGACTCTGGACAGATGGACAGGGTAAGCCAGTGGCACCCAGAGCATACCTTCCAAGTTTAGCGGAGGCGGCCCATGGGCTAACTCATCTTGGCAAAGAAGGAATGTGCAAGTTGGTAAGAGCCTACTGGTGTGCACCAGGATTTTCTTCCCATGCGGGTAAGAGGGCAATGACATGCCTCACCTGCTTGAGGAAGAACATTGGAAAGGCAATACCAACAGAACCATCCCACATCCCGCCAACGGACGGCCCTTTTCAGGTAATACAAATTGATTTCATACAATTGCCACCTTGTAGAAATTTAAAGTATGTATTGGTTTGTATTGATGTGTTTTCAAATTGGGTTGAAGCGTTCCCCGCTGCCACAAATACCGCTACGTTTACTGCAAAGAAAATTGTGCAGGAATTTGTGTGCAGGTATGGTATCCCTAGGATAATTGAAAGTGATAGGGGTACCCATTTTACAGGTGAAGTCTTTCAGGTAATGTGCAAATTAATGGGAATTAATAGTAAGCTGCATACTCCGTACCGCCCACAGGCGAGTGCGAAAGTGGAAAGAGTAAACAGCACTATTAAGAACAAGTTGAGCAAAGTAATGGCTGAAACTGGATTGTTGTGGCCAGAAGCTTTGCCACTTGTACTGTACAGCATCAGAACCACTCCCAGGTCCCCTCTTAATCTGTCACCCTTTGAAATTCTTTTTGGTCAACAACCCCATATAATGATTGACCCCCAGGATGATTTGAAATGTAACAATGAAGTCACTGTAAAGTATTTGGTTAAGATGAGCAAGCAGTTGAGGAATCAGAATAGCAATCTAAAGCTGGTGATTCCTGATCTGCTGGACAGTAATTGTCATGACATTGAACCTGGGGATTATGTAATGATTCGCAATTTTCTACGCTCAGGTTGCCTGATTGAACGGTGGGAAGGTCCGTACCAAGTCTTATTGACCAGCACGACAGCATTGAAGGTTGCCGAGAGAGAGACTTGGGTCCACTCATCCCACTGTAAGAAAGTCGCTGACCCAGAGAGAGCTCATGACAAAGAGCAGAGTGTGGAGGAAACCATGTCACTGGAGTGTCTGTTCCGGGAAGGCTGAGAGGCAGGACTGTTGTCACGGCACCTGAGCACAGAAAACGACAAGATCAGAGGCGGTTGTCGCGCCAAGTTCTTTTCCCTCCTAGCTATTTTCCTTTCCCCTATTACAACTTTTTCTTTCTCCTCCTGTAAGATGGACTCGTCCCAAGAGACTGCAGTCCGTGTTTTCCTGTTGACCAGAGCAGTCTGTTTCGGTGAGAGTACCAGTGAGGTCGAGAAAGGATCTGGAATGGGTTCTGATGACCAGGATGGATTCGTAGAATTCCAAGAACAACACAATCACCGAGCAAAGGCGAGTATCAGAAAACGATCTGGTAGCCATGACACTAATAGACATTGTGAAGGATTGTTAGCTGAAGAGAACGGTATCTGTAGGAATTGTGACAACATAGCTGAGGACGGGTGCATCCAGAGATGTCAGTCCAGCATTAATATCGATATGGACCGTCATCCATTGAGTGACTATCACTCATTAGTGGGTAAGGTTTTAAACCAAACAGAATGCTGGGTGTGCTCACAAGTACCTCAAGGTCATAGAAAGTCAGGACTAGTGCCATACTCTTTAACGATAGATGAGGTACTTGAATCAAGGGGTGGGAGACTGGTGGACAAGAAATTTAATATTTCTAGGCCTCCTAGTTTGAAGCTCCACCAATACCATGTGGATAGATCCCTAATATGTTTTAACATTTCCAATCCCCGAAATCCGGGAAATTGGGAGGTGACATGGAACAACCAAACCATTACATTCTCACACAGAGCCGATAGAATGCCCGTAGACTCAGAGCTTATACGCCAAATAGCCAACAGTGGAAGATATTTTCAATATAGGTACACTCTAGGAAGTAGGCCCATGCGAGTTGGAGAAGTATCACCAGGATACTGTGCGCATATCATACAACCTGATACGTGTACTAGACAAATGAGAGAGTTAGGGATAGGATTCTTCCCCTGGAAGGTTTGTAATATGGTGATGTCATTTTCTGTCCCATATGTCCTCCCCGATGATGCATACTTCATATGTGGGAGGAAGGCGTATAAGTGGCTTGCCCCAAACTCAGAGGGATTGTGTTACATTGGAAGAGTGTTGCCAGAAGTAATGACCATTACCCATGAAAAGATGAAAGACATTCACCGCAATGCTCAAGCTCCTTACACTCACACCCATTACGAACACATTGTAAAGAGACACCTTGCAGATAGGACAGAGCATGCAGCCTCTGATTTGATCCACGAATCCACCGGGATTCAACTCCTACTCGCGCTAGATATCACCCGTACCGCCAGAGGAGTTATAAATTTTAGGTATATTACCGCGCTAGCGAACCTGATAGACAATATCACCGAGATGTATGATGACACCTTCAGGTATACTGGGAGAGAATTGCAAGCTTACAAAACGGAACTGATTCAGCACAGGATGGTTCTAAATTAAATCACAGCGGTGACAGGAGGGTATTGTGTCACCCTAGCAACTCAGTATGGTGTAAAGTGTTGTACATATATCACAAACAGCACTGAGGACCCAACAGAGGTCATAGATCAAAAGATGGACGATATCTTGCAATTGAAGTGGGAGTTCCGAAGGAGACACAACCTTACCCTTTCTTCTGTGGGTAATGAACTGACCGGCTGGGTATCATGGTTGAACCCACGCAATTGGTTCTCAGGTTTAGGAGAATGGGCTCAAAATGTTATCGTTGCTGTAGGGAAATTCCTCTTGTGTATCCTAGGAGTTGTCATAATGATTGGTTTGATATTTAGATGTGTTCGAATATTAATGAATTGCAGGCGAAGTACCAAATGAATGAGTTTGAGGAGCGAGGGCATTGTAACAACAACTAGTTTCATTTATGACCCATCAATCGAGACAATGTTGTGATAAGACGTGATTCCACGGTCCGTTTCTTTCACCCGTTTCTCCTTTGTTTTTCTCCAAGGTAAAAAGACATCTACTCGGAAGAAGAATTTGATGACCCATTATACAGACCATTGATGAACTGTTTCACCGACAATTGATGAACCCTTAGAGACTTTAATTTTTATGGACACTTGAAGAGCTTTGCTTGCCACTTACAGCAAAGATACTGCAAATCTGGACAAGACATCAACAGGACTCCAACAGACGCCCAAGGACGACCACATACATAATCATACAAATGCATTTATAACGCATGTTTCTTATCTTCATCTCTACTATCTCCAGGTAGTGACACACATAGTCGATAGGTAATATAGACACATATATTAGCACTCACATATTTTCCCCCTCCATGTATCATCAACTAATGTGCACCCCATTTGTTGGAACTAAAAAGCCGAAAAGAGCTCGGTAGAGTTTGTTAGCCCATTTACAGACCCTTAATACGGGATAAGAAGGATTCAATGTATACTTCGTAATACCTCGAAGCTTGGTTTAGAACACGTACGGCACGATGATACATGACCCCTCAGACATGGATTTCATACATACATGCTTTTACTATCTCATTAGGTCATACATTTCCCACCTTCTCCTCTCCTCCCTACTCCCAATCATAAATAGATAGTTCATGGTATTATATATTTTTCTGCTTAAATTGTTTAGATAGTGGCAGTTATTGGTGACTGCCAAAGGGTGGACTGTCAAAGACGAAAAATATCATGATTCACAATGCTTTGTACTAACCCCAATGCACATGCCCGCTACTCGTGCACCCACTCCCCCGTGCGTACGCATCCCCTCAGGTTGCGTAAGGGACGCTCCGACGTCTCCTGCGCATGGAGATGTGTATTTACGGCGGAGTTTGTAAGCGTCTAGCGAGCGACTCGATCGCAACATAGTTAACCCATATAGTGTGTTTTATAGATAATATTCCCCTTAACAATGTCAGCAAGTATGTTTAGTTTAAATGGTTCTTGGACGGAGGGATTCCTCTTTGCATGATAGGAAGGGTCAGATAAAGGTTGAAAGGTGGTGTCTAGTATCCAGCTGTAGAGTATTTTAATGGTAACATTTCAGTGTTGGTTAGGAACAGATCGCTCGCTTCTGCGTATAGTTATGTGCAAAAGTAGTTTATAGACATTTACTGTATTTGCTGTTTATTACACATGCGGCGGGAATCCTGAGGATACCTCCCACCTGGGCAGTTGGAAATAGACACAGCCCACCTGTTTAAACCCACCTATGACCTTTTGTTATAGTGCAGAGACACATTCCTGTGTCCAATGAACAACGAGATTATAGGGACCATTGTATTGTTACTGTATGTTGTGTATATAAGGACCACCATTCCTGGGCCAGTCACTCACACTCTCTGAAAGGCTTTCACATTGAATGCTGAGGGCTGGATCCAGGATGCGCTTGCGAATCATTCCCACGTATGTATATTTCTCTGTAGCCATTTTGTTATCCTTTGTGTTTGCCATTCGTTCTCATTCTGTTTGCTTGTGTTTGCGATCGCTTTGCTATTGTTTATATTATTCTTTGTTATTCTGTTTAGATTTCTATGTTAGACTGTAGTGTATAACCTGTATTGTTTTTCCCCTTTAAACTCTAAAGAATCATCCATGAAGGTGTTAGAGCCGGAGTGGTTTTTTTTAAATCCAAACCAGGTCTCGTGTTTTCACTAGTTACTGTAAAGGGTTTCTGAGCGTATCAATCGCTCGAACAGCTTTCATATTATCAAGGTCAATAAGCGTTACATCATTGTAGTATTACAGTACAAAGGTTTACAGTATAAGCATACCCTTACAGTGTGTTGTTAATAAGGTTTACTGTGTATCACTCTGTGAGCGTCTGCGCCGCTCGTGTCTCACTTTCACGGCGCAGCATCCGCTACGCCAATAGCGTGCTCGATACTAAGCGTAAGCCCGTGAGCGTACGTGTCGCTCGTGCGTCGTGCCCACGGCCTAGCGTCTGCTTTCGCTAAGTGCGTACCCTTACGGTACTCTGTGCGCCAATTGCGTACTTAGTCCGTAATAAGTATATAGCTTATGTTCAAAGGTAATAATTTACTTTATCACATGCATGTTTAAATTGCCCTACTGTCTTAGCCTCTACCACCCCTGATGGAAGAAATGGTGATTTAGGGGGAGGAGTCATCATTCTTAAACCGCCCCCCCTAAAAGTTAAGTCTAGATCCGCCACTGTTTGACGGTGGTCGCTTCTTGACATTAGGTCCTGCCACAAGTCATGGACCTGTGAAGGGGGCATGGTGAGCAGAGCCAAGAGGAAGAGATGGGCCTGGGCCTATATGAGGAGTCTAGCAGGTGCACAGGCTAGCCAAGTGTCCCCATTTGCAGTGCACACCACCACTTTTTGGCATCGCTCATAGTGCTTTATTATTATTTTTTTGTTAGGGCATGTGGCCACAACCCCAGAGCTGGCTATGTCCCCTTAGTACCCAGATTCCATTGATATCTCAACCACCTTGCTTTGTGTATTGCATGGCAGTCCCTGTGATGCTGTGTGTGCTGTATGGTAGTCATTGTGATGCTGTGTGTACTGCATGGCAGTCACTGTGATGCTGTGTGTGCTGTATGGTAGTCATTGTGATGCTGTGTGTACTGCATGGCAGTCAATGTGATGCTGAGTGTGCTGTATGGTAGTCATTGTGATGCTGTGTGTACTGCATGGCAGTCCCTGTGATGCTGTGTGTGCTGTATGGTAGTCATTGTGATGCTGTGTGTACTGCATGGCAGTCACTGTGATGCTGTGTGTGCTGTATGGTAGTCATTGTGATGCTGTGTGTACTGCATGGCAGTCAATGTGATGCTGAGTGTGCTGTATGGTAGTCATTGTGATGCTGTGTGGACTGCATGGCAGTCAATGTGATGCTGTGTGTGCTGTATGGTAGTCATTGTGATGCTGTGTATAGTGTATGGCAGTTACTGCGATGGCTGCGTGTGCTGTATGGTAGTCGTGGCAATGCTCTGTGTGCTGTATGGCAGTCACTGTAATGCTGTGTGTATTGTACCATGAGCACTACTATGTTTGGCGCATAAAAGGAAAAACTGGCAACAATAATTATGTGCTAAAATGTAACATTTATTAGTAATATAAGACAGAAATTAAAAGCTACTCAATAAAGATAACAGCTGTCGGTAAAAATGTAAAGTAGGGATGAATCTTGAATCAGCGGACGGTATAGATTTTAGCCTCAGAGTTCCTGTATTCATATTTGGCTTTCAGTAAAAAAAATGCATATTTATTTTTTAATGATTATCATTAATTTATATAGCGCCTCCAATTATGCAGCGCAGTACAGAAATTTGTTTCTTGACTGAGGGCAAATTTAGGACTGTGATTTGGAGTTTACTATAAATCGGGCTCACCTGAATTGTACAAAGGATGTTTGCCATTCAGAACACTACTTGCCAGTGGCGTAAGTTCATCACAGTTGCCCGGAGGCAAGATAAATATTGGTGCCCCCCTATTTCCTATATTAAGATAAATATATGTGTGTGCGTATGTATATATATAGGTGTGTTTGTGGAGTGTTCTGAAAAAAAATGTATATACAGGTTGAGTATCCCATATCCAAATATCCGAAATACGGAATATTCCGAAATACGGACTTTTTGAGTGAGAGTGAGATAGTGAAACTTTTGTTTTCTGATGGCTCAATGTACACAAACTTTGTTTAATACACACAGTTATTAAAAATATTGTATTAAATGACCTTCAGGCTGTGTGTATAAGGTGTATATGAAACATAAATTAATTGTGTGAATGTAGACACACTTTGTTTAATGCACAAAGTTATAAAAAATATTGGCTAAAATTACCTTCCGGCTGTGTGTATAAGGTGTATATGTAACATAAATGTATTCTGTGCTTAGATTTAGGTCCCATCGCCATGATATCTCATTATGGTATGCAATTATTCCAAAATACAGAAAAATCCCATATCCAAAATTCCTCTGGTCCCAAGCATTTTGGATAAGGGAGACTCAACCTGTACTGTATTTATACATTTAATTGTCTTTTATTGTAAATCACACATTTCTTAGCAGTCATACCCAGGATTAGAACCCATTACCTGTTACACTAACAGCAGACACTTTACTGATGGATTTATTTGCTCCTGTAGAGGAAGCATGAGAATTCTAACTATATAAAGGTACGTGTAATTGTCAGAGAAGAATCTTCATATAGTTAAAATTCTCATATTTCCTACACAGGAGCAAACCGCTTCATCAGTAAGGTGTCTGCTTCCAGTGTAATAGGTTGTGGCTTCTAATCCTGGGTGTGATACTTGTAAAATGTGCATCTACAGCAGGGCCGGACTGGGACCAAAAATAGGCCCTGGCATTTTTGAAGCACACAGGCCCACCTCGGTGTCAGCATCTGACTCCTCCCCTTACTATTCCTGACACCTCCTACTTCTTAGTCTATGCTCTTACAAATATAATTAATATTATAACAACATACAAGTGTACATCATTCTGTATTAATTTAAAATACACACAACCATTGGTTGAAGTGAAAATGTTGAAGTGGGGGTATGGAAAAATAAAGGTTGTAACTAAGGGCGCGCGCTCCAGAAAAGGGGCGTGGACACGCACGCGCCCCATTCACTAGAATGAGAGCGTCTGTGTGCACTCCCGGCGGGGTTAAGTGGCGACCAATCAGACAGAGAGTGTCCCATAGAGGTACTGAGTGCGCGCACCAAAAAATGGGTGTGGCCAATTAAAAGGGGACGTGATACACAGACATATGCCCCCAATAGTGCAGTGCCAGATCCACAATTGCCCCCACAGTGCCAGGTATACAAATGCCCCCACAGTGCCAGGTATACAAATGCCCCCACAGTGCCAGGTATACAAATGCCCCCACAGTGCCCGATCCACAAATGCCTCCACAGTGCCAGATCCACAAATGACCCCACAGTGCCAGATCCACAAATGCCCCACAGTGCCAGGTATACAAATGCCCCCACAGTGCCAGATCCACAATTGCCCCCACAGTGTCAGGTAATACCTGACACTGTGGGGGCAATTGTGGATCTGGCACTGTGGGGGCAATTGTATACCTGACACATATACAAATGCCCACACAGTGCCAGGTATACAAATGCCCCCACAGTGCCAGGTATACAAATGCCCCACAGTGTCAGCCAATTGCCCCCACAGTGCCAGGTATACAATTGCCCCCACAGCAGTGCTGCAGCTGCTTACCGCTGCTGCGCTGCTGCTGCTGCTGCTGCTCCTCCGGCTGTGATGTGAGGGTGCCAGGAGGTGAGCTCAGAGCGCGGGCGCGTGGCTATGTCTGGAGCCGGCGTGTAGGACTTCAAACTAGCCGCCGGTTCATGAGCCAATCAGAGCTCGCGGACCGGCAGCGGCGGCTCCTGATTGGCTGCCGGTCCGCGAGCTCTGATTGGCTCTCGAACCGGCAGCTGGTTTGAAGTCTGCTACACGCCGCCAGACATAGCCGCGCTGGCGCGCTCTCCTGACAGAGCGGCAGCGTGTCTCAGTGACACAAGCGGGGGTCGGCTGGACCGGCCCACGTGGCAATCGGCCCTTCTGGCATTTGCCAGAAGTGCCAGATGGCCAGTCCGGCCCTGATCTACAGTATAATAAAGAGGGTGTAAGGTGCAGGGACCAGTGAGGAAGTCGGCCACTGAAAAGACAGCGACAGCTATCAATTAACTTAATTCAGTGGTGTCACAGAATGGGAGGAGAGGTGCCCCCCTTCAGAGCAGGAGCCCGGCGGCAGATGACTCCGTTGCCTCCCAGAGTTCTGCCTCTGCTACTTGCACCATTGGAGCTTACTAAGGGCCTAGTTTAGTGATGTATGTAAAATCAGTATTTACTTACATCTCTCATGTTTTTGGATCTGCGCATGCTCGGCACTGCACGTGTACAGGTCAGGGGCTGCAGTGTCACTCGCAGTACCCTAAACGCTGCAGCATGATTAGCATTCCAGGTAATGTGGGCATGTCAGCCCCGTTTCCTGGGCGTGTTGAAGCCAGTGCTGTGTCCTTAGATGCACCGTCATTGGCTTCAGCAGGACCAATTCCCACATTATCCTGAGTAACCTGAAGGTTACTAAGATATCCAATGGTCACGCGAATTACAGAAGCCAACGGGAGGCGTCTATTTACACAAGACGCGTCCCGCGGCATAATCATATCATCCCACATAAACATGGGGAGAACATAAAAGCACCACACAGATAAAGTCCTCAGCAGAATCAAGCTCATGAGTTCAGTACTGTTAGGCAGCGATGCTAACCACTATGCCGCCGAGTACAGCGGTACTGTAATCAAGTAATCTAAAGATGATTATGCTTTAGCTCAGACCCAGTTACGCTCAATGGATATTTTCCAGAAGTCCACTGAGCGTTCTTCAATACTTTTAGCAAGACCGGGAACATTTGCTGTAATTCCCCATTGAGTTTAGGTGTCATGGTGCACGGAGCAAGGATATGTTTCGACGCCCTCTCCCCTGTACTGAATAGGGGGTGACAATGCTAAATTCCTATGTCGTATAAACAACCCTTATGAAGCTAAGAACACTGTACGCTGTTTACTTAAGAAATACCGTAATGGTACGCTATTTGCGTAACGATCGCTCAGCCGTAGGCGAGACGCTCAAGCGTCACGTTCGCTCACGGCCCAGCGATCACAGGACACGTTAATGGTTATGTCTAGGGGAAAGATTCGCTATGGCGTAGCATACACTCGAGACCACGAGGAGGTCACCAGCGATGCAGACGCTCACAACACTATACCTTGATATTAAACCTTATACCGACGAAACACACAGAATACCTTTAATGTGAGTACAGGGTGTAAATGCAACTTTGTGTAGCCTGACTACCTACAAAGCTGTTTGAGCGTCACCGACGCTAAAGTGAACACTTAACACTATAGTAAATACACAGATACTGTTTTAGGGTTCCAAAGCCTATTATCTGTATTATATCTAGTATACTTGTAAAAGAGTAACACAGTACAAATGATACACTACAATATAACAAAGACTTCCTAACCAAACACCTAACTAAGGGATAAACTACAATACTATCCTGGCCTAACACAATACAATACAATACTATAAAGTTTAGTCTAGGGGAGTTACGAGAGAAAAGAGAAAATAGAGAGAGAGAAATAGACACAGAGGGAGAGAGAGGAATTGGCTCACAGAAAGACAATGATTACGGAGAGAACTTACGCACAAAGGGTATGATCGCCTGCGCCTCGATATCCAGCTCCCGATTATCAGCAGATAACCGTTGATGAGAGAGTGAGCTGGATGTGGTCGGCCTGCCTATTTATGCCCCACACACAATGCAATCTCCTGGTCCTACAATCCTTCAGTTTATTGGACACAGGAATTCGGCCCTGTACTGTAACCAAAGGTCATAGGTTGATTCATACAGGTGGGCTGTGCTGAGTTAAAACGGCTCAGGTGGGTGGGAAACTGGGTTTCCCGCCGCATACCTGAGTATGGGTAAATAATAGAAATGGACATAAACTTCTTATGTTCATAACTATTCGCACGAGCGATTAATACGCTCCAAACCAACACCGGAATATTGCTAATTAAATACTCTTCCGATGGGTACCAAATACTGCTGTATGACTCCTGTTAGACCCTTCGTACAATACAAAGAGGGATTCCTCCGCTCAGGGACATTCTATCTAAACCAAACTTACAGAAACTATTGAGGGGAACATGATCTATAAACGACATTAATTGTGAACTTTTGTAACGAATGAGTCGCACGCTACGATCACATAAACTCTACCGTAAATGCGCATACTGCGCGTGCGAGTGCACGCTATTGCGGGTATGCGCTTCCACGGGAGAGCGTACGCATGCGCAGCACGGACCAGTGTGCGGTGCAAATATGGCAGTGTGCATTGAGACATTTTTCTGACTTCGACAGTCCACCCTTTGGCAGTCAATAATAACTGCCACAAAATTTTTAAGGAGAAAAATGTAAGTCAGGGGTTAATTGATTTCCATGGTGGGGAAAGGAGGAAGAATGGAGTAGGTGTGAAGAGAGTATGACCTAGTGAGAAAGCAGGAGCATGTGTGTATGAGTCCATGTTTGGGGGGGTCATGTATCATCGTGCCGTACGTGTGGTAAATCAAGCTTCGAGGTATTGCGAAGTATACATTTGAATTCCTTCTTATCCTGTGGTACAGGTCTGTGGATGGGCTGTCAAACTCTACCGAGCTCATTTCGGCTGTGGTTGTAACACAATGGGGATGCACATTTTAGTTGATGATACATGAATTGGGGGGGTATGTGGTTGCTGCTATCTGTGCCTGTATTCCCTATCGACTATGTGTGTTATTACCTGAGGGTTGCAGAGATGAAGATAAAGAACACTTACGAAAAATGCAATGATATTCTATGTCAGGTTAATGTACGTTCGTCGATTGAGGTCTTGATTGGTGTCGTTTGATTGCAGTCTTCTTCTTTGTGCTTTTGCTCATAAATCGTGAGTAAAGCAAACAACGTCCATGGATTTACAAAAAATGTTGGGCTAGCGTGATTTTAAAGTTCCTAGGGAAACTGGGGTACCCATGGCATTGTCCATAAAATCTTGTATATCAGGTCGTCTGCTCTTCTTCTTTCCATCTTTCCGTTGTCGGCCCCTTGGCTCATCAGGTCCTTCGTCTACGTGGGTCTTTGTACCTCGGAGGAAAACATAGAAATGGGTGAAAGACGGACCGTATACTCATCACATCATTACGTCATGGTTTCTAGCATTGGGTCATAAATCAAATCCAGGTTAATTACAGTTTCCTCACTCCTCAAGCTCATCACTTTCGTACTTTGTTTACACCTCATCAAAGCCTGCCCGCATCTAAATATCAATCCAATAGATATAACAACACCTAAGATACACAGGAGAAACTTTCCAACATCCATTATGACTCCTTGAGCCCACTCTCCCAAACCGGAGAACCAATTTCGCGGGTTCAACCATGACACCCAACCAGTCAGCTCATTACCTACAGCAGCAAGGGTGAGATTGTGTTTCCGACGAAATTCCCACTTTAATTGCAGAATATCGTCCATCTTTTGGTCTATGACCTCTACCGGATCCTCGGTGTTATTTGTGATATACGTGCAACACTTTATACCGTACTGTGTTGCCAATGTAACACAATATCCGCCTGTTACTGCTGTAAGGTAATTAAGAACCATCCTATGCTGAACTAGTTCTGTTTTGTAAGCTTGAAGTTCTCTTCCAGTGTATCTAAACGTGTCATCATACATTTCAGTGATATTGTCTAACAAATTGGCGAGTGCGGAAATGTATTTATAATTCATCACTCCTCGAGCGGTACGAGTGAAATCTAACGCTACCAGAACCTGAATCCCGGTGGATTCATGGATAAGATCAGAGGCCGGATGCTCTAACCTTTCTGACAGTTGTCTTTTAACTCGGTGTTCGTAGTGAGTGTGAGTATAAGGAGCTTGGGCACCACGGTGTATGTCCTTCATTTTGTCATGTGTTACAGTCATCACTTCAGGCAATACTTTTCCAATATAACACAATCCTTCAGAGTTTGGGGCAAGCCACTTGTACGCCTTTCTCCCGCATATGAAATATGCATCATCGGGGAGAACATAAGGGACGGAGAAGGACATGACCATGTTACAAACCTTCCAGGTGAAATCTCCTGACCCTAATTCTTCCATCTGTCTAATACACGTATCAGTCTGTATGATATGTGCACAGTATCCTGGTGATACCTCTCCCACTTTAGTAATTCTATTTCCTAAGGTATACCTATACCGGAAAGATTTTCCTCTACTGGCTATGTGGCGTACAAGCTCTGTATCTGTAGGCATTCTATCTGCTCTGTGTGAAAAGGTCATGGTAAGGTTGCTCCATGACACTTCCCAATTTCCCGGTTTTCTAGGATTGGAGATGTTAAAACATAAGAGGGACCTATCCACATGGTATTGGTGGAGCTTCAAACTAGGAGGGCTGGAGATGTTAAACCTCCGGTCCACCGGTCTCCTACCACTTAGCTCAAGTACTTCCCCTAACGTTAAAGGAAATGGTACTAGCCCTGATTTGCTGTGACCCTGAGGTACTTGAGAGCATACCCAACAATCTGTTTGGTTCAACACGTTACCCACTAGAGAGTGATAGTCACTCAATGGATGCCGGTCCATATGGATATTAAAACTAGATTGGCATTGCTTTATGCATCCATCTTCAACCAGATTACCACAGAGCCTACAGATACAATTTTCCTCAGCTAACAATCCATCACAATTTCTTCTATCGGATCGTTTTCTGATACTCGCCTTTGCTTGTTGGATTGGTTGATCTTGGAAAACTACGCCTCCATCATCATAATCGGAATCCATTCCAGAACCTCTCTCGACCTCTATGGTACTCTCGCCGGAACAGACTGCTCTGGTCAACATCATGGTTAACATCAAAATCCGGATCACAGTCTCCTTGGGCAAGTCCATCTTTGAGGAGGAAATGGAGAAGAATGAGAAAGGGGAAAAAGAAATATCAAGGGAGAAGGGATGGGAAGTGGAGAAAAACAATAAAAGGGAGAAGGGAGTCGACAACTGCTTTCGATCTTCAAGGCTCAGGTGCCGCCTCAGTCCTCCTGGAACAGACACTCCAGTGATACAACCTCTACCGTCTGTTCCTTATCACGGGACTTCTCTGGGTCAGCAACCTTCTTGCAGTGGGATGAATGGACCCAAGTCTCTCTCTCAGCAACCTTCAATGCTGTGGTGCTAGTCAATAAGACCTGGTATGGTCCTTCCCATCTATCAATAAGACAACCTGAGCGTAGAAAATTTCGTATCATTACATAATCCCCAGGTTCAATGTCATGACAATTACTATCTGGTAAATCAGGAATCACCAACTTCAGATTATCATTTTGACTCCTCAACTGCTTACTCATGTTAATCAAGTACTTTACAGTTACTTCATTGTTACATTTCAAATCATCCTGAGGGTTAATCATGACATGCGGTTGTCGACCAAACAGAATTTCAAAAGGAGACAGATTAAGAGGGGACCTGGGAGTGGTTCTGATGCTATACAAAACAATGGGTAAAGCTTCTGGCCACGTCAATCCTGTCTCTGCCATTACTTTACTCAATTTATTTTTAATAGTGCTGTTCACTCTTTCGACCTTCGCACTCGCCTGTGGACGGTACGGAGTGTGCAGCTTGCTATCAATTCCCATCAACTTACACATTCCTTGAAAGACATCACCTGTAAAATGGGTACCCCTATCACTTTCAATGATTCTAGGGATACCATATCTACATACAAATTCCTGCACAATTTTCTTAGCTGTAAACATGGCGGTATTTGTAGCTGCTGGAAAAGCTTCGACCCAATTCGAGAAAACATCTATACAGACAAGTACATACTTTAAGTTTCTACATGGGGGCAATTGGATGAAGTCAATTTGTATTACTTGGAAAGGGCCGCCGGCAGGTGGGATATGGGAGGGTTCTGTAGGTATTGCCTTTCCAATATTCTTTCTCAGACAGGTAAGGCATGACATTGCTCTTTTACCAGCATGAGAGGAGAATCCTGGGGCGCACCAGTATGCTCTTACCAATTTGCACATCCCCTCCTTGCCTAGATGAGTCAGCCCGTGAGCTGCTTCAGCCAGACATGGAAGGTATGCCCTGGGGGCCACTGGTTTACCATGTCCATCCGTCCAGAGCCCTGAGGGCTCCTGGCCATATCCCTTTGCCTTCCAGACTGCTTTCTCTTGAGTGGAACACAAATTCTGCATCTCACACAACTTCTGTGTGTTGATGGTATTAAATACCATCAACTGTGTGGTGTCTGTCCGTATGGGGGTAGCAGCTGCAAGCTTTGCAGCTTCGTCTGCTCGGCTGTTACCAAGGGATACTGGGTCTTGGCTATACGTATGTGCTTTACATTTGATAACAGCCACTCTGTCGGGTTCCTGTATCGCTGTTAGAAGCCTTTTTATATACGCTGCATGCGCTATCGGTGTGCCAGCTGCCGTCATGAAATTTCTGAGCCGCCATAGGGCTCCGAAATCATGGACTACCCCGAACGCGTATCTAGAATCGGTGTAGATATTGGCAGACTTACCCTTAGCCAATTCACATGCTCTGGTTAGGGCGACCAGTTCAGCAACCTGGGCTGAGTGAGGTGGGCCTAGCGGTTCCGCTTCTATGGTGTCTTGGTCATCTACGACTGCGTATCCAGTACACAAGTCTCCCGAGTCTGACTGTCTGTGACAACTACCGTCCGTGTAGAACGTGAGTTCTGCATCTTCTAGTGGATTGTCACTGATGTCAGGCCTTGCGGTAAAATTTTGGGTCAAATATTCCATACAATCATGTGCATCCTCCTTTGTATAAAATCCTCCTTCCCCATCACTCTCACCTCCCACCCTTTGTGCCTGTCCAGGCACACCTGGGAGAAATGTTGCAGGGTTTAATGCGCTGCATCTCCTTATGGTGATGTTTACTGGGGCCATTAATGCCAATTCCCATCTCGTAAACCTTGCTGATGAGACATGTCTGGTTTGGGCAGAATTTAATAAGGCAGATACTGCATGTGGTGTATGGATTGTGAGGTTGTGGCCTAGCACGACATCTTCGCTTTTCGTCACTAGCAATGCTATCGCCGCAACGCTACGCAAGCATGTGGGGAGGGACCGCGCTACCGTATCTAGCTGAGCGCTGTAGTATGCAACTGGCCTGCTGGCGTCACCGTGTTTTTGTGTTAGTACACCTGCTGCGCACCCAGCACTTTCTGTTCCGTATAGTTCAAAGGGTTTCCCATAGTCTGGCATACCTAGTGCAGGTGCCTGCGTTAGACACTGTTTGAGTCTCTCAAATGCCGTTTCAGATTCGTCTGTATGCGAAATCCGATCAGGTTTGTTTGAGGAGACCATTTCCTGCAGAGGTAGTGCCAATATGGAAAACCCTGGGATCCAATTACGGCAATACCCACACATTCCTAAAAACGTTCTGATCTGTTGCTGGGTTTGTGGTAGTGTCATGTCTCTAATGGCTTGGATTCTATCAGCGGTCAGGTGTCTCAGTCCTTGTGTTAGACAGTGTCCCAAATATTTTACCTTAGCTTGGCATAATTGCAACTTGTCTTTGGAGACCTTGTGACCTGTGTCTGAAAGGTGAAACAGGAGCTGTTTCGTATCTTTCAGGGATGCCTCCAATGAATCAGAACACAGTAGTAGATCATCCACATACTGTATCAACACTGATCCACTTTCCGGTTGGAAAGACTGTAAACAATCATGCAAAGCCTGAGAAAATATACTTGGACTATCTATGAAACCTTGGGGTAATCGAGTCCACGTGTATTGGACTCCTCTGTATGTGAATGCAAACAAATATTGACTGTCAGGGTGCAGAGGTACCGAAAAGAAAGCGGAGCAGAGGTCAATAACAGTGAAAAATTTGGCAGTGGGAGGAATTTGCATTAGGATGACAGCTGGATTAGGCACTACGGGGAACTGACTCTCGACTATTTTGTTAATCCCCCTTAGATCCTGCACTAGCCTGTAACCCCTCCCCCCACTCTTTTTAACAGGGAAGATGGGACTATTTGCTGTGCTGGACGTTCTTACTAGAATGCCCTGTTGTAGCAAGCGCTCTATTACGGGAAAAACTCCTAACTCCACCTCTGGCTTCAGAGGATACTGTGGGATTTTTGGAGCTATCCTACCATCTTTTACTTGCACTACTACTGGAGCTACGTTTGCCATTAATCCAGTGTCTTGTCCATCTTTTGTCCAAAGTGAATCTGGTATCTGAGATGTCATCTCTTCTACCTGGGATGGATTCCTATTTGTCATAATGGAATGTGACATTAATTTTGATGGGGAGTCTAACATATCTCGTACTTCTTGAGCGTGATTCTCAGGTATGTCCAAGAATACACCTTCAGGAGTACAATAAATGACGCAACCCATTTTACATAGTAAGTCTCTTCCCAGGAGATTGGTAGGTGCCGATGCAGCCAGCAAAAAGGAATGCTTGGTATGCAAAGGTCCTATTGTAATCTCTGCTGGTTTGCTAACAGGGTAATGCTGGACTACTCCTGTTACTCCCATGGCTGGAACTGTCCTACCAGTGGTTCTCATGCCCACTGTCGAATTTATCACTGACTTGGCCGCCCCTGTGTCTACAAGAAAGTTTAAAGTTTTACCAGCCACATTGATTGCAATCTCTGGTTCGCTTCCAAGACTGGCAATCAATTTAACTGGTTGCAGATTACAGGTATGGCCACACCCCTATTGGGTATGCTGACCGCCCTGAATCCCATTGGCAGCAACTACTTGTGCGGGGGTTAGCTGGGAACTACCAGAGGCGTGCCAATCTCTGTTCGGGGGGTATCTTTTTGTTTCCCCTGTATGTGGCTCAAAACTCCGCCTCTGTGGACCCTGCTCCCAATGTCGTGTGTGGTGTTGTTGTCTAGGGGGTTGAAAAGATCTTTGTACATTTCTTACTCTACAGTCTCGTGCAAAATGTCCTGGTTTGTTACAAGAAAAACATGTTATTCCACTTGCCTTACCCACAGGATTCGGTGGTACATACGCAGGCTGCCTTGTGGTCAGCGCCTGTATACTTACGGACATCAACTTATCACTTTGCGACTCCCTGTGCCTAGTGATGTTTTTGTCGTGATCAACAGCAGCCTCTCTCAAAGTGGACACTGACAGACCTCGCCAGCATGGCTGCGTGGTCTGTACCCTAGCCTTTAATGTTTCTTTCAAACCATCCATCAGTACAGATACTGCTACTTCTCGATGGTTTGGGTTGGTCTTTATGTCTTCTATACCAGTGTATTTTGCCATTTCTGATAATGCCCGGTGGAAATATTCTGCTGCCGTTTCAGACTCCTTTTGTTTAATGGAGAATAGTTTATTCCATTTAGCAACGGCTGGGAAATATTCTTTTAGCTGCAAATTTATCCTTTTTACATTATCCTGGTCGTACACATCTGTAAGTGGTACCTCTTTGTCTAGTCCACAATCAGCCAAGAATTTAACTGGGTCGACACTGGGGGGTAAGCAAGCTCTTAGCACTACCTGCCAATCCTTATTATTGGGCTCTAAAGTGTTTCCTAGATCCCTGATATATTTTTGGCTTGCCACTAAATCCTTTCTGGGGTCTGGGAATTCAGAAACTATGGTCCTTAATTCCATTCTAGTGAACGGGCAATACATGGCGATGTTCCTGATGGGTGTGACTCCTGATGCATCTGTTTTCCCATTGGGAACTACTATCACCTTAACTGGATTAACTCTTATAACTTCACTCTGTGTAGATTCTACAGCTTGGGGTGTAAGTGTTTCAGTGTAATGCATGGTGCCGTACTTACCTGATGACACGACCTCACCTATCCCTCCGCTAGGGGCCTTCACTAATCTCGTGGCTGTTGATGTGCCTACTGTAGTTTCTGAAATGGTGGCTGCAAGAGAGAGAGCTGAAATTGTTGATGGATCGTCTTCTTGATCACACTCCTGGGGAAGGTTCAAAACAGGGTACAACTTGCACGGGTTAATACTTGCATGGGTTATTTGGTTAACATCATTAACATTAACATGGTTACTAAGAGTTTTAGTTTTACAACCCAGTGCGTCTTTCTCCGTAATCAACTTCTCTCCTGATATATATGGTGGAGGAGGAGCTGTGGCTATCAGTTTCCTTACTGCCCCAGATCCTGCCGCCAGAGCCAAACCTCTCTGTATCTCACCTTCCTGGTGCCACAACTGTAAATAATCATAATGCTGAATTCGTCTCTTTGTTGGTTTTACGAGACATATCCTCCTCCTTAAATTTTGTAACACTTCCGGACTGAAGCTACCTATTCTTGGGAACTTGTCCCTGTCTTGTACAGTCATTCTCTCCCATTCATCACATAAAGATTCGGTGTGAATTCCATATTTTTCACACATTACATATCGTGCCGACCCAACTGGTCGGTTCACAGAATCAACCTGAACCAGGGTTGATCGCCCCCTACCTGAGCAACTGGCCCCCATCGTCTGTAGGTGTTGCTTAGTCCTCCTTGGATTTTCTGTATCAAGGTTTTCAGCAAGCCTTTACAGACAACCAAATTACTCCGCAGTAGGCCGGCGGTGGCGGTTTACCGAGTACCCCACTCACTCGCCCACCTCGACCAATACGACCTGATCACACCGATATGGTGCTGGCGTACTCGATACAGGGCCCCTATGGAACCTTCAGTTTACTGGAACATATGAGGGATACCCGCAGGACACTTACTCTTTCCAGTAAACGTTGGGGTTGTTAGATAGTTCCTGAGTGACCAGCGAACTTCCCTTCCAAAAATAAAAAATTACACAAATCACGTCAGAATGTACAAATAGCGTTTATGACCTTCGTACACAAATAGTACCGGTCAGGTTTACTAATGCACACAATTACGTGCGGTACAATCGTTCAGCACATAAGCAACTAATCTTATGTGCGGAGCGACCAGTGGAATCGAAAATTTCGGCTGCGAATTCCTTCAGCCAGAGCTTAATGGCCTATATGGGTTCTGCACCAACACCCCAGGCGTTGTGCCACTGGACTTTTATAGCGGACCTTTTTACCTTATGACCTCCTGGTCTTGTTCCTTATGACCTCCTGGTCTTGTTACCTTATGACCTCCTGGTCTTGTTACCTTATGGTCCGCTATACTCTAATGCTCAAATATTATTTAACCAGAGATGCCTCCCTGGCCACCGTATATGTCACTTACACGTATGTTCCTTAACGAGTACTCGGCTTTCCTTTTGGTTCCCCCTTTAAAATTGTATAAACACACTCACTCAACACATGTACACTTTTGTTTCTACCTCTATTTCTGCGCAGAAATTGTCTTCAGGCCAAGAGTGTTACCAATTAGGAGCAGGATCTGTTAAACTAAATTTCAGATTTTCCAAAAATAGATTTGCGTTATTTACCGCGTCGCGTTATCTACCGCTGTGCGTTACTTATCGCCTTTGCGCCACTTATCGCTTTTGCGCTAATTCAACTTTATCACAACTTGAGCTACGTGGGCGTAACCAGACGCTACGTTGCGTAATGTACGCTGCGTGCGTCTGCCTTTCGGATTGCGTACGCTAGTCTTTGTTAGCGACACGTGTACGCAATGCAGAGGATCCACCGTAACACAATATTTATCAATGTAGATGATCCCTGATCATCCACCGCAATCCACACTGCACACTGGCTGCCTCGTCTCTAAGACAAAACCGTGTTCTATACTTTAATTATTACTTTTACTATTAAATAACAGCAAATCTCTTTTTGCACTTTCTATCAACTATAAAATTGGCAAACAGGAATAGTGATATACGAAAAATGAAATATACAAGTGGAAAGAAATGCAGGTATATGCGTGCGTACGCAAGACAAAAGAAAAATAAACAGTTTTAAAAGACACAAGCGTTTTGTTCTTACTTCCGGTTACCGGGTTCCTTCAGCACTCTTTACCTAAGCGAAGCAGACGCTTATCCCGTCAGCAACTGTGAGACAACCTCCCACCCTTTTGCTGGGGGATAAAGTCTGCTGATCTACCTAGTGCAGATGTGAAAAGGACCGGGCGAGCCCGCAATTGACAATGCTAAATTCCTATGTCGTATAAACAACCCTTATGAAGCTAAGAACACTGTACGCTGTTTACTTAAGAAATACCGTAATGGTACGCTATTTGCGTAACGATCGCTCAGCCGTAGGCGAGACGCTCAAGCGTCACGTTCGCTCACGGCCCAGCGATCACAGGACACGTTAATGGTTATGTCTAGGGGAAAGATTCGCTATGGCGTAGCATACACTCGAGACCACGAGGAGGTCACCAGCGATGCAGACGCTCACAACACTATACCTTGATATTAAACCTTATACCGACGAAACACACAGAATACCTTTAATGTGAGTACAGGGTGTAAATGCAACTTTGTGTAGCCTGACTACCTACAAAGCTGTTTGAGCGTCACCGACGCTAAAGTGAACACTTAACACTATAGTAAATACACAGATACTGTTTTAGGGTTCCAAAGCCTATTATCTGTATTATATCTAGTATACTTGTAAAAGAGTAACACAGTACAAATGATACACTACAATATAACAAAGACTTCCTAACCAAACACCTAACTAAGGGATAAACTACAATACTATCCTGGCCTAACACAATACAATACAATACTATAAAGTTTAGTCTAGGGGAGTTACGAGAGAAAAGAGAAAATAGAGAGAGAGAAATAGACACAGAGGGAGAGAGAGGAATTGGCTCACAGAAAGACAATGATTACGGAGAGAACTTACGCACAAAGGGTATGATCGCCTGCGCCTCGATATCCAGCTCCCGATTATCAGCAGATAACCGTTGATGAGAGAGTGAGCTGGATGTGGTCGGCCTGCCTATTTATGCCCCACACACAATGCAATCTCCTGGTCCTACAATCCTTCAGTTTATTGGACACAGGAATTCGGCCCTGTACTGTAACCAAAGGTCATAGGTTGATTCATACAGGTGGGCTGTGCTGAGTTAAAACGGCTCAGGTGGGTGGGAAACTGGGTTTCCCGCCGCATACCTGAGTATGGGTAAATAATAGAAATGGACATAAACTTCTTATGTTCATAACTATTCGCACGAGCGATTAATACGCTCCAAACCAACACCGGAATATTGCTAATTAAATACTCTTCCGATGGGTACCAAATACTGCTGTATGACTCCTGTTAGACCCTTCGTACAATACAAAGAGGGATTCCTCCGCTCAGGGACATTCTATCTAAACCAAACTTACAGAAACTATTGAGGGGAACATGATCTATAAACGACATTAATTGTGAACTTTTGTAACGAATGAGTCGCACGCTACGATCACATAAACTCTACCGTAAATGCGCATACTGCGCGTGCGAGTGCACGCTATTGCGGGTATGCGCTTCCACGGGAGAGCGTACGCATGCGCAGCACGGACCAGTGTGCGGTGCAAATATGGCAGTGTGCATTGAGACATTTTTCTGACTTCGACAGGGGCATGTTATATTTGAAAAGAAAAAATATTGAAAAATCCTAAATCGGTGACAGGGCCCATTGTAGACCTTGTGGAGCTATGGGCAATAGTTTCCTTTGGGAGCCTCCCATGTTTAAAACAGGGACAAAAATATAGGGGAGAGGCTTCGTGGGGAAGGGGAATGGCCACAGTATAGTACCAATTCAGATAACACTGCACAGTATTGTCTGTTATTCACATGACACCACACAGTAGTACCCCTAATACACTTTACGCCACACAGTAGAGCCGCTTATACACATTACACCACAGTAGAGCCACTTATACATGTTACACCACAGAGGAGCCGCTTATACACGTTACACCACAGAGGAGCCGCTTATACACGTTACACCACAGTAGAGCCACTTATACACGTTACACCACAGAGGAGCCACTTATACACGTTACACCATAGAGGAGCCGCTTATACACGTTACACCACAGAGGAGACGCTTATACACGTTACACCACAGTAGAGCCACTTATACACGTTACACCACAGAGGAGCCGCTTATACACGTTACACCACAGTAGAGCCACTTATACATGTTACACCACAGTAGAGCCACTTATACATGTTACACCACAGAGGAGCCGCTTATACACGTTACACCACAGTAGAGCCACTTATACACGTTACACCATAGAGGAGCCGCTTATACACGTTACACCACAGTAGAGCCGCCTATACATGTTACACCACAGTAGAGCCGCCTATACATGTTACACCACAGAGGAGCCGCTTATACACATTACACCACAGTAAAGCCGCCTATACATGTTACACCACAGGGGAGCCGATTATACATGTTACACCACAGTAGAGCTGCCTATACACGTCACACCACAGTAGAGCCACTTATACACGTTACACCACAGTAGAGCCACCTATACATGTTACACCACAGTAGAGCCGCCTATACATGTTACACCACAGTAGAGCCGCCTATACATGTTACACCACAGTAGAGCTGCCTATACATGTTACACCACAGTAGAGCCGCCTATACATGTTACACCACAGTAGAGCTGCCTATACATGTTACACCACAGTAGAGCTGCCTATACACGTTACACCACAGTAGAGCCGCCTATACATGTTACACCACAGTAGAGCCGCTTATACACGTTATACCACAGTAGAGCTGCCTATACATGTTACACCACAGTAGAGCTGCTTATACATGTTACACCACAGAGGAGCCGCTTATACATGTTACACCACAGTAGAGCCGCTTATACATGTTACACCACAGTAGAGCCACTTATACATTTTACACCACAGTAGAGCCGCTTATACACGTTACACCACAGTAGAGCCGCTTATACATGTTACACCACAGTAGAGCCGCTTATACACGTTACACCACAGTAGAGCCGCCTATACATGTTACACCACAGTAGAGCGGCTTATACACGTTACACCAAAGTAGAGCCGCCTATACATGTTACACCACAGTAGAGCCGCTTATACATGTTACACCACAGTAGAGCCGCTTATGCATGTTACACCACAGTAGAGCCGCTTATACATGTTACACCACAGTAGAGCCGCTTATACACGTTACACCACAGAGGAGCCGCTTATACATATTACACCACAGAGGAGCCGCTTATACACGTTACACCACAGTAGAGCCGCTTATACATGTTACACCACAGTAGAGCTGCCTATACACGTTACACCACAGTAGAGCCGCCTATACACGTTACACCACAGTAGAGCCGCCTATACATTTTACACCACAGAGGAGCCGCCTATACATGTTACACCACAGAGGAGCCGCTTATACACATTACACCACAGTAGAGCCGCCTATACATGTTACACCACAGAGGAGCCGATTATATATGTTACACCACAGTAGAGCCGCTTATACACATTACACCACAGTAGAGCCGCCTATACATGTTACACCACAGAGGAGCCGATTATACATGTTACACCACAGTAGAGCTGCCTATACATGTTACACCACAGTAGAGCAGCCTATACATGTTACACCACAGTAGAGCCGCCTATACATGTCACACCACAGAGGAGCCGCTGATACATGTTACACCACAGTAGAGCCGCCTATACATGTTACACCACAGTAGAGCTGCCTATACATGTTACACCACAGTAGAGCTGCCTATACATGTTACACCACAGTAGAGCTGCCTATACATGTTACACCACAGTAGAGCTGCCTATACATGTTACACCACAGTAGAGCCGCCTATACATGTTACACCACAGTAGAGCTGCCTATACACGTCACACCACAGTAGAGCCGCTTATACACATTACACCACAGTAGAGCCGCCTATACACGTTACACCACAGTAGAGCCGCCTATACATGTTACACCACAGTAGAGCTGCCTATACATGTTACACCACAGTAGAGCTGCCTATACATGTTACACCACAGTAGAGCCGCCTATACATGTTACACCACAGTAGAGCTGCCTATATATGTTACACCACAGTAGAGCCGCCTATACACGTTACACCACAGTAGAGCCGCCTATACATGTTACACCACAGTAGAGCCGCTTATACACGTTACACCACAGTAGAGCTGCCTATACATGTTACACCACAGTAGAGCCGCTTATACATGTTACACCACAGTAGAGCTGCCTATACACGTCACACCACAGTAGAGCCGCTTATACACGTTACACCACAGTAGAGCCGCCTATACACGTTACACCACAGTAGAGCCGCCTATACATGTTACACCACAGTAGAGCTGCCTATACATGTTACACCACAGTAGAGCCGCCTATACATGTTACACCACAGTAGAGCTGCCTATATATGTTACACCACAGTAGAGCCGCCTATACACGTTACACCACAGTAGAGCCGCCTATACATGTTACACCACAGTAGAGCTGCCTATACATGTTACACCACAGTAGAGCCGCTTATACATGTTACACCACAGAGGAGCCGCTTATACATGTTACACCACAGTAGAGCCGCTTATACATGTTACACCACAGTAGAGCCGCTTATACACGTTACACCACAGTAGAGCCGCTTATACACGTTACACCACAGTAGAGCCGCCTATACATGTTCCACCACATTAGAGCCGCTTATACACGTTACACCACAGTAGAGCCGCCTATACATGTTACACCACAGTAGAGCCGCTTATACATGTTACACCACAGTAGAGCCGCTTATACACGTTACACCACAGTAGAGCCGCTTATACATGTTACACCACAGTAGAGCCGCTAATACATGTTACACCACAGAGGAGCCGCTTATACACGTTACACCACAGAGGAGCCGCTTATACACGTTACACCACAGTAGAGCCGCTTATAAATGTTACACCACAGTAGAGCTGCCTATACACGTTACACCACAGTAGAGCCGCCTATACACGTTACACCACAGTAGAGCCGCCTATACATGTTACACCACAGAGGAGCCGCCTATACATGTTACACCACAGAGGAGCCGCTTATATACATTACACCACAGTAGAGCCGCCTATACATGTTACACCACAGAGGAGCCGATTATACATGTTACACCACAGTAGAGCTGCCTATACATGTTACACCACAGTAGAGCAGCCTATACATGTTACCCCACAGTAGAGCCGCCTATACATGTCACACCACAGTAGAGCCGCTTATACACGTTACACCACAGTAGAGCTGCATATACATGTTACACCACAGTAGAGCCGCTTATACATGTTACACCACAGAGGAGCCGCTTATACATGTTACACCACAGTAGAGCCGCTTATACATGTTACACCACAGTAGAGCCGCTTATACACGTTACACCACAGTAGAGCCGCTTATACATGTTACACCACAGTAGAGCCGCTTATACACGTTACACCACAGTAGAGCCGCCTATACATGTTACACCACAGTAGAGCCACTTATACATGTTAAACCACAGTAGAGCCGCTTATACATGTTACACCACAGTAGAGCCGCTTATACACGTTACACCACAGTAGAGCCGCCTATACATGTTACACCACAGTAGAGCCGCCTATACATGTTACACCACAGTAGAGCCGCCTATACATGTTACACCACAGTAGAGCCGCCTATACATGTTACACCACAGTAGAGCTGCCTATACATGTTACACCACAGTAGAGCCGCCTATACATGTCACACCACAGTAGAGCCGCCTATACATGTCACACCACAGTAGAGCTGCCTATACATGTTACACCACAGTAGAGCCGCCTATACATGTCACACCACAGTAGAGCTGCCTATACATGTTACACCACAGTAGAGCTGCGTATACATGTTACACCACAGTAGAGCTGCCTATACATGTTGCACCACAGTAGAGCTTCCTATACATGTTACACCACAGTAGAGCCGCTTATACATGTTACACCACAGTAGAGCCGCCTATACATGTTGCACAACGGTAGAGCAAGTTCCCGGTTTTTAGCCCCCCTCCTTCAAACAATCCATAGCACTATATTTTCATTCCTGATTGCGAGCGGCATCACAACAGAACCTTGGTGCATGCATAGTGCAATTGCAGCACATGCCCAGTCTACTAATAATCGCTCATTGAACATCTGCATTGCGTATAAATCTGAATCAGGCCCTAGGCCTGGAAGTAGATTTGAAACCTGTGTAACATTTAAAGTAAACAGGCCGCCCACATACAGTGGATGAAACCATTTTGTGTCTCCAAACATTTCTCATCTTCTGATAGAACATCGCTTACCAAAATTGTCAGTAGTCCTTATAAGTCGCCAGGCTGCATTCTCAGGATTAGTGGCTCAGGAGCTAGCATTTCTTGGACTGGACAGGATCTAGGTGTATGGATGGGTGTGTAAAGGAGACTGCAATTCCCCCTTACATAGCAGTTGAAAACGGTATAGTGTGAGATCGGGGTGCCAGACATTAGGGAGTGCCTGTGCGCACCAGGCACCCCCCCTGCGCACACCTATGAGCCTGGGGCTGAATCTAAACAAAGATCTCTAGATCTGTAAATCCAGGATGGATAGCATCTCTACCCTAATCCTGACCCTAACTCATCCCTAACCCCAAAGCTCACCCTAACCAGAACCCCTAACCCTAATTAGTGATGAGCACCGGAAATTTTTCGGGTTTTGTGTTTCGGTTTTGGGTTCGGTTCCGCGGCCGTGTTTTGGGTTCGAACGCGTTTTGGCAAAACCTCACCGAATTTTTTTTGTCGGATTCGGGTGTGTTTTGGATTCGGGTGTTTTTTTCAAAAAACCCTAAAAAACAGCTTAAATCATAGAATTTGGGGGTCATTTTGATCCCAAAGTATTATTAACCTCAATAACCGTAATTTCCACTCATTTTCAGTCTATTCTGAACACCTCACACCTCACAATATTATTTTTAGTCCTAAAATTTGCACCGAGGTCGCTGGATGACTAAGCTCAGCGACCCAAGTGGCCGACACAAACACCTGGCCCATCTAGGAGTGGCACTGCAGTGTCACGCAGGATGGCCCTTCCAAAAAACACCCCCCAAACAGCACATGACGCAAAGAAAAAAAGAGGCGCAATGAGGTAGCTGTATGACTAAGATAAGCGACCCAAGTGGCCGACACAAACACCTAGCCCATCTAGGAGTGGCACTGCAGTGTCACGCAGGATGGCCCTTCCAAAAAACACCCCCCAAACAGCACATGACGCAAAGAAAAAAAGAGGCGCAATGAGGTAGCTGTGTGACTAAGATAAGCGACCCAAGTGGCCGACACAAACACCTGGCCCATCTAGGAGTGGCACTGCAGTGCCACGCAGGATGGCCCTTCCAAAAAACACTCCCCAAACAGCACATGACGCAAAGAAGAAAAAAAAGAGACGCAATGAGGTAGCTGTGTGAGTAAGCTAAGCGACCCTAGTGGCCGACCCAAACACCTGGCCCATCTAGGAGTGTCACTGCAGTGTCACGCAGGCTGGCCCTTCAAAAAACTACTCCCCAAACAGCACATGATGCAAAGAAGAAAAAAAAGAGGCGCAATGAGGTAGCTGTGTGAGTAAGCTAAGCGACCCTAGTGGCCGACACAAACACCTGGCCCATCTAGGAGTGGCACTGCAGTGTCATGCAGGCTGGCCCTTCAAAAAATTACTCCCCAAACAGCACATGACGCAAAGAAGAAAAAAAAGAGGCGCAATGAGGTAGCTGTGTGAGTAAGCTAAGCGACCCTAGTGGCCGACACAAACACCTGGCCCATCTAGGAGTGGCACTGCAGTGTCACGCAGGCTGGCCCTTCAAAAAACTACTCCCCAAACAGCACATGACGCAAAGAAGAAAAAAAAGAGGCGCAATGAGGTAGCTGTGTGAGTAAGCTAAGCGACCCTAGTGGCCGACACAAACACCTGGCCCATCTAGGAGTGGCACTGCAGTGTCACGCAGGCTGGCCCTTCCAAAAACTACTCCCCAAATAGCACATGACGCAAAGAAGAAAAAAAAGAGGCGCAATGAGGTAGCTGTGTGAGTAAGCTAAGCGACCCTAGTGGCCGACACAAACACCTGGCCCATCTAGGAGTGGCACTGCAGTGTCACGCAGGCTGGCCCTTCCAAAAACTACTCCCCAAACAGCACATGACGCAAAGAAGAAAAAAAAGAGGCGCAATGAGGTAGCTGTGTGAGTAAGCTAAGCGACCCTAGTGGCCGACACAAACACCTGGCCCATCTAGGAGTGGCACTGCAGTGTCACGCAGGCTGGCCCTTCCAAAAACTACTCCCCAAACAGCACATGACGCAAAGAAAAATGAAAGAAAAAAGAGGTGCAAGATGGAATTGTCCTTGGGCCCTCCCACCCACCCTTATGTTGTATAAACAGGACATGCACACTTTAACCAACCCATCATTTCAGTGACAGGGTCTGCCACACGACTGTGACTGAAATGACGGGTTGGTTTGGACCCCCACCAAAAAAGAAGCAATTAATCTCTCCTTGCACAAACTGGCTCTACAGAGGCAAGATGTCCACCTCATCATCATCCTCCGATATATCACCGTGTACATCCCCCTCCTCACAGATTATCAATTCGTCCCCACTGGAATCCACCATCTCAGCTCCCTGTGTACTTTGTGGAGGCAATTGCTGCTGGTGAATGTCTCCACGGAGGAATTGATTATAATTCATTTTAATGAACATCATCTTCTCCACATTTTCTGGATGTAACCTCGTACGCCGATTGCTGACAAGGTGAGCGGCGGCACTAAACACTCTTTCGGAGTACACACTTGTGGGAGGGCAACTTAGGTAGAATAAAGCCAGTTTGTGCAAGGGCCTCCAAATTGCCTCTTTTTCCTGCCAGTATAAGTACGGACTGTCTGACGTGCCTACTTGGATGCGGTCACTCATATAATCCTCCACCATTCTTTCAATGGGGAGAGAATCATATGCAGTGACAGTAGACGACATGTCCGTAATCGTTGTCAGGTCCTTCAGTCCGGACCAGATGTCAGCATCAGCAGTCGCTCCAGACTGCCCTGCATCACCGCCAGCGGGTGGGCTCGGAATTCTGAGCCTTTTCCTCGCACCCCCAGTTGCGGGAGAATGTGAAGGAGGAGATGTTGACAGGTCGCGTTCCGCTTGACTTGACAATTTTCTCACCAGCAGTTCTTTGAACCCCTGCAGACTTGTGTCTGCCGGAAAGAGAGATCCAAGGTAGGTTTTAAATCTAGGATCGAGCACGGTGGCCAAAATATAGTGCTCTGATTTCAACAGATTGACCAATTAATTAATTAATCCTTGTTAAGCGAATTAAGGGCTCCATCCACAAGTCCCACATGCCTAGCGGAATCGCTCTGTGTTAGCTCCTCCTTCAATGTCTCCAGCTTCTTCTGCAAAAGCCTGATGAGGGGAATGACCTGACTCAGGCTGGTAGTGTCTGAACTGACTTCACGTGTGGCAAGTTCAAAAGGTTGCAGAACCTTGCACAACGTTGAAATCATTCTCCACTGCGCTTGAGACAGGTGCATTCCACCTCCTATATCGTGCTCAGTTGTATAGGCTTGAATGGCCTTTTGCTGCTCCTCCAACCTCTGAAGCATATAGAGGGTTGAATTCCACCTCGTTACCACTTCTTGCTTCAGATGATGGCAGGGCAGGTTCAGGCGTTTTTGGTGGTGCTCCAGTCTTCTGTACGTGGTGCCTGTACGCCGAAAGTGTGCCGCAATTCTTCTGGCCACCGACAGCATCTCTTGCACGCCCCTGTCGTTTTTTAAATAATTCTGCACCACCAAATTCAGGGTATGTGCAAAACATGGGACGTGCTGGAATTTGCCCAGATTTAATGCACACACAATATTGCTGGCGTTGTCCGATGCCACAAATCCACAGGAGAGTCCAATTGGGGTAAGCCATTCTGCGATGATCTTCCTCAGTTGCCGTAAGAGGTTTTCAGCTGTGTGCGTATTCTGGAAAGCGGTGATACAAAGCGTAGCCTGCCTAGGAAAGAGTTGGCGTTTGCGAGATGCTGCTACTGGTGCCGCCGCTGCTGTTCTTGCGGCGGGAGTCCATACATCTACCCAGTGGGCTGTCACAGTCATATAGTCCTGAGTCTGCCCTGCTCCACATGTCCGTGGTTAAGTGGACATTGGGTACAACTGCATTTTTTAGGACACTGGTGACTCTTTTTCTGAGGTCTGTGTACATTTTCGGTATCGCCTGCCTAGAGAAATGGAACCTAGATGGTATTTGGTACCGGGGACACAGTACCTCCAACAAGTCTATAGTTGGCTCTGCAGTAATGATGGATACCGGAACCACGTTTCTCACCGCCCAGGATGCCAAGGCCTCAGTTATCCGCTTTGCAGCAGGATGACTGCTGTGATATTTCATCTTCCTCGCAAAGGACTGTTGGACAGTCAATTGCTTGGTGGAAGTAGTAAAAGTGGTCTTACGACTTCCCCTCTGGGATGACCATCGACTCTCAGCAGCAACAACAGCAGCGCCAGCAGCAGTAGGCGTTACACGCAAGGATGCATCGGAGGAATCCCAGGCAGGAGAGGACTCGTCAGAATTGCCAGTGACATGGCCTGCAGGACTATTGGCATTCCTGGGGAAGGAGGAAATTGACACTGAGGGAGTTGGTGGGGTGGTTTGCGTGAGCTTGGTTACAAGAGGAAGGGATTTACTGGTCAGTGGACTGCTTCCGCTGTCGCCCAAAGTTTTTGAACTTGTCACTGACTTATGATGAATGCGCTGCAGGTGACGTATAAGGGAGGATGTTCCGAGGTGGTTAACGTCCTTACCCCTACTTATTACAGCTTGACAAAGGCAACACACGGCTTGACAAATGTTGTCCGCATTTCTGTTGAAATACTTCCACACTGAAGAGCTGATTTTTTTTGTATTTTCACCAGGCATGTCAATGGCCATATTCCTCCCACGGACAACAGGTGTCTCCCCGGGTGCCTGACTTAAACAAACCACCTCACCATCAGAATCCTCCTGGTCAATTTCCTCCCCAGCGCCAGCAACACCCATATCCTCCTCATCCTGGTGTACTTCAACACTGACATCTTCAATCTGACTATCAGGAACTGGACTGCGGGTGCTCCTTCCAGCACTTGCAGGGGGCGTGCAAATGGTGGAAGGCGCATGCTCTTCACGTCCAGTGTTGTGAAGGTCAGGCATCGCAAACGACACAATTGGACTCTCCTTGTGGATTTGTGATTTCGAAGAACGCACAGTTCTTTGCTGTGCTTTTGCCAGCTTAAGTCTTTTCATTTTTCTAGCGAGAGGCTGAGTGCTTCCATCCTCATGTGAAGCTGAACCACTAGCCATGAACATAGGCCAGGGCCTCAGCCGTTCCTTGCCACTCCGTGTGGTAAATGGCATATTGGCAAGTTTACGCTTCTCCTCCGACGATTTTATTTTAGATTTTTGAGTCCTTTTTTTACTGATATTTGGTGTTTTGGATTTTACATGCTCTGTACTATGACATTGGGCATCGGCCTTGGCAGACGACGTTGATGGCATTTCATCGTCTCGGCCATGACTAGTGGCAGCAGCTTCAGCACGAGGTGGAAGTCGATCTTGATCTTTCCCTATTTTTGGAACCTCAACATTTTTGTTCTCCATATTTTAAATTAATAGGCACAACTAAAAGGCACCTCAGGTAAACAATGGAGATGGATGGATACTAGTATACTTATGGATGACGAGTGACTGCCGACACAGAGGTAGCTACAGCCGTGGACTACCGTACTGCGTCTGCTAGTATAGACTGGATGATAATGATATAAAAAATATATATATATCACTACTGCAGGACAGGTATATATTATATAATGACGGACCTGCTGGACACTGTCAGCACTGCAGACTCCTAAACTACTAGTATGAAGAAGATAGAAAAAAAAACCCCACCACAGGTAGGTATACAATTATGGACGAGCGACTGCCGACACAGAGGTAGCTACAGGCGTGGACTACCGTACTGCGTCTGCTAGTATAGACTGGATGATAATGATATAAAAAATATAGATATATCACTACTGCAGGACAGGTATATATTATATAATGACGGACCTGCTGGACACTGTCAGCACTGCAGACTCCTAAACTACTAGTATGAAGAAGATAGAAAAAAAAAAAAAAACACCACAGGTAGGTATACAATTATGGATGAGCGACTGCCGACACAGAGGTAGCTACAGCCGTGGACTACCGTACTGCGTCTGCTAGTATAGACTGGATGATAATGATATAAAAAATATATATATATCACTACTGCAGGTATATATTATAATATAATGAATGACGGACCTGCTGGACACTGTCAGCAGAATGCGTTTATAGAATAAAAAAAAAAAAACACCACACGAGTGTTTAACTTTTTCAGGCAGACAATATACTGGTGGTCACTGGTCAGTCACACTGGCAGCAAAAGTGTGCACTGTTAAATATGTACTCCTGCTATAACTGCTCCCCAGTCTCCCCCACAATTAAGCTGTGTGAGCAGTGAGCACTACTCAGCACAGTCAGATATACATAGATGATATTATCATGCAGCACACTGAGGCTGAGCACAGATATGGTATGTGACTGTGTATCGTTTTTTTTCAGGCAGAGAACGGATTATATTAAATAATAAATAAAACTGGTGGTCACTAGTATAACTATCAGCAAAACTCTGCACTCTCTGAGTACTCCTAATGCTCCAGTAAATCAAGTGTCTCACTCTCTATCTAAACGGAGAGAACACCAGCCACGTCCTCTCCCTATCAATCTCAATGCACGTGTGAAAATGGCGGCGACGCGCGGCTCCTTATATAGAATCCGAGTCTCACGATAGAATCCGAGCCTCGCGAGAATCCGACAGTGGGATGATGACGTTCGGGCGCGCTCGGGTTAACCGAGCAAGGCGGGAAGATCCGAGTCTGCCTCGGACCCGTGTAAAAAGGCTGAAGTTCGGGGGGGTTCGGTTTCCGAGAAACCGAACCCGCTCATCACTAACCCTAATACCCTAACCCTGTACCCAATCTGCTAAACCCTACACAACCCTAATACCCTATCCCTAATCTCTATACTAACCCTAATACTCTGTACCAAACCACTACACCAACCCAAATACCTTAACCCAAACCCCTAAACTAACGCTAAAACCCTAAACCAAACCACTACACCACCTCTAATACAGATGTGTCCTGCTACATTGTTTCTGTGTATAGCAGCTTACCATAGCGGGACCGCGATGCAAACTCAGTACAGCATGCCGTGCTCATTCACACCACTGTCATGGATGAATAAGAGGGAGGAGCATGCACACGACGGCTCCCAAACAAGTCTGTGGCACAGCAGGAACATGCGGTCGCACGCACCCTCTATGCCGCTGTATCCTTGCTGCGATGTGTATGCATCTCAGCAAGGATGTAAAAGGGGTCATCTGTACCCTATCCATAATACCATAACCCCTAAAATAATCCTATTACCGTAACCCTGAATGTTTCCCTCTTAGTACTATAAAGGAGGCCGTCACTCCTTACATACAACACACAATTCTCCTCTGACAGAATGAGAAGTATTAGAAGGCATCTGCATACCTCACAACTTTTTAATTTGGTGGGTCAGGACCTGGCACACCGTAGGTGCGCCCGCGACTGACAAGGGGGCATGGCCTCGAGCGGAGGGGGCATGTACTCACCACACAACCCCAGTGAATGTTATTTTGGGGGCATACCCAGCGCTCCCCTAGCAGCTGGGCAGCCCCCTGCTCACCTCCCTGCACTGTAAGATCTATTCAGTGATCACCGGCTGCTTTGCAGAGCAGAGAAGCCGTGATCACAGGCTATCCCAACCTGACTCCTTCCCCCCCCCGGGACACTGCAGCCTGGTGGTGGGACAGCGGAATAGTGTCCGAACAGCGGAACTGTCCCCCATGAATCAGATGAGTTGGGAGATATGCACCTGCAGTAGGAGTTGTGGTGTGGACACAGAGCTGGTGGTGTAGTGTATGGTAGATGTACAGTAATGTGTGTGACTGTGCCTTGCTTAGTGCCTATGACATGTAACAATAGTGATGAGTCCTCACCACAGACAGTTATCTCTCCCGGGCTGCCTGGCACACGGCTTTCATTTGCGTTTTCACACTGCACGCACTGGCTGCCAGACTAATAGAACAGTGACATTTACTGGGGTGCCAGGGTACTGTAATTTTGCAAGAAAGATACTGACTACCCAGATAAACGGTGTAGTGTGGTTTGCCGGCGGCCGGGTTCCAGGAGGCCAGCACACCGGCACCGGGATACCGACCGCCAGCATGCAGACAGCGGGGCGAGCGCAAATGAGCCCCTTGCGGGCTGGGATCCCAACAGCCGGCAAACTGAATACCACTCCAGATAAATAACCCCTAAATTGATATAAGTTGATATAAGCATCAGGGCCGTAACTAGGTGTGTGCGGAGGGTGCGCCGCACATAGCGCTGCAGGGTAGGGGGTGCTGTTGGCAATGCCTGTCAATTATCTGTTTTACTTACTTTCACTTGCAGCTTCCCCCCTTTTTGAAGCCCAGCATCTCCTGGCTGCCCCTGTCTCCTGCCCTGACCTCTTCTGTCACTAATACCTATACAGCATTCATGAACTCAACTTGAGATTTCTTTGTTATTCAGTCACACTGTGCTTTATTACATTTCAAGATACTGACATACCCGGGATTCAAAACCATTACCTGTGGCACTGCGGTCAGACAATCTATTCATTGAGCTATCTACCTTTGCATAGAAAGGTAGATGATTCTAAGAAGAGAATTCTAACTATTTGAAGCTTACTTTGTACTTTGTGAAAAAAAAAAAAAAGACCAGCATTGCGGCTGAGCAGATCTATGTAATGTGTGGCTGTAAGGGATTGGATGTGTGGCTGCACACTACATAGATCTGCTCAATTACAATGCTGCTTCATTTTTTACAAAGTACCAGTAGCTTCATATAGAGTTCATAGTTTTTATGCAGGATCAAATAGCTTAATTAGTATGGTGTTTGATTAGAATTCAACAGGTTATAGGTTTGAATCCTGGGTATGGCAGTATATTGGAATGTGTTATTTAAAAAAGGGTACTTGTTATTTTATGGAAAACAGACAACAATCATATATAGATAATAAGATTGCAGGATGCTTGGTGTAGGCTCTTGACAGCCCCAGTGACACATTTGTGAGCATCACTTCTGTTTTGCTATGGAAACAAATTACACAGGTGATCACATGGAAACATAATGGCACACAATGGAGTAGGCGGCGCAATAAGTTGAAGGGAAATTATATAATGAGCACTTCCGTGTTCTGTACATTGAGTGATTGTGTATATGACTAGAGTATGCCAGGGGAATGGCTGCTGCGGGGATTTGTCTGCATCGAGTCCGACAATTATTTAAAATTCTTTGCTGTTGTTAGCTCATACAAAACTCTGCCACATTAACCCTATCATTCTCTGTATTGTGTGTGCCAGAGGTTGGACTATAAATTATTTCAGTTTCAAATCTATCATCTCTAATACAATTATTTTAGCATTTTACGTAAAATTCACAGTTTTTCTCATTTTTTTTAAATTACCATATTTAATAAAATACACAGCCGAGGCAAAAAGGGCTGTCCTGGAGAATAGTTAGTTGCTGATGGCTTGATCACTGCCAAGGCGCACAGGCCGGGTGAGGATGTGTGACATCAGACACCAACCAAGTTGCATGGAGCAGTCAGAAGCTGACCGCGTGTAGAAGACATCCCATATTAAGAAGCACATACGTAGTTTTTTTTAGATATGTTTCATTATCCTCTGTTACCCTCAATGTTTTTTAAAATATTTATATAGTTTATAATATTACTAAATTCTTGTTATAATTAAAGAGGACAGTTCAGCAGTGTAGATTGTAAGCTTGCGAGCAGGGCCCTCTTACCACTTTGTCTGTCTGTTATTATCCAGTTTTGTTTTATTACTGTTTTGTTCCTAATTGTAAAATGCAAAGGACTATGCTGTTGATGTATAAATGTGTTATTAAATAAATTCATAAATAAATATATAAATAATTGTGATCAGACCAGCACTGTTTACACTGAGGGGTCTGTGTAATAGGTAGTCTTTAGGAAAGAGGTCTCACATTTTGTTTGGGGAGAGACCCCTCTTAATTAGGTATTCCAACCCTGGGCTGACCAGTCTGTGGTTGATTGAAATTATGACAGGGGGATCCAGGCTTGGACTGGCCCACAGTGGTACAGGGGAATCCATCGGTGGGCCCCACTGCCTGGGGCCCCATCTCCTGCTCTAAGGATCAGGTTCCAGACCATGTACTTGATGGTGTATTTTCTACAGTGCATTGCTGTTATTAATCTGTCCAAAATCTGCTGCTCACGCCTCCAAACTACTCTCTCTAACCTCCTCTCTCAGCCTCTGCCAATAGACTGACTCCTCTACTCATCATGCCACTGCCTTGATCTAGTATTCACCAGACTATGCTCCATTTCTAAACTCACTAACACTCCTTTCCCCCTCTCAGATCACAACCTTATTACCTGCATGCTTTCCTCTGTTAATTCAAACCCTGTGTTGCTGTTGTCCTCCAATCCTCCTCAAACCCGCAGAAATATTAACACAATTAATCTTCAAGAACTTTCCACCTCACTCCAACAACTGCTTTCACCTATTTCTGCAATCACCTCTCCTGAGATGGCTGTATCACACCTGAACAAGACTCTAGAACTAGCCCTTGATGAAGTGGCTCCAGCTACCCATCACACTCCATGTAGGCCTATATGTCAACCATGGCACTCTAAATTAACAAGACAACTACAAAACTCACACATAAACTTGAATGTCAGTGGTGTAAATCTTGTATTTCAAGTGACTTCCTCACATATAAGACTGTCTACCACTCTTATAGAAATGCCCTGGACACTGCCAAACAAACATATTTCCAAACTCTTCTCTCTGCTCAAGCCTCTAACCCCAAACGACTCTTTAATACATTTAAATCACTTCTGATTCCTCCCTCACCTGCCCCACCAGCCACTATCAAGGCACAAGATCTTGCTTCCTACTTCAAGGAGAAGATTGATAAGATCCGAGATGAAATGGTATGCTCTTCGGCAGCCAGTGACCTGCTCAGTTCTTTACCTGAACCCTCTGGCACACTCTCTTCATTTGATCCCACAAATGAAGATGAAGTATCATCACTCTTCTCATCCTGCTTCTCTACTACCTCTCCTCTTGATCCTTTTCCCTCACAAATAAGTAAAGCTCTGTCTCCGGTGCTCATCCCTACCATAACTAACATCTGTAATCTCTCTCTCTCTCTCTCTACTGGTATTTTTCCTTCACTCTTCAAGCATGCAGTGATTACTCCCATTTTGAAAAAACAAAATTCTGACCCTAACTCTCTCTCAAACTACCGCCCTAGCTCTCATCTCCCTTGTCTCTCTAAGCTACTTGAGAGACTTGCCTACACTCAACTCACACACTTTCTTAACTCACACAATTTATTGGACCCACTTCAGTCAGGCTTCCGTTCCCAACACTCCCCAGAGACAACACTGACTAAAGTGGTTAATGATTTGGTCACTATGAAGTCTAAAGGCCATTACTCACTACTTATTCTTCTAGATCTATCTGCTGCATTTGAAACTGTGGACCACTCTCTTCTCATACAAACACTACAATCCTTAGGTCTTAAAGACACAGCCCTTTCTTGGTTCCTATCCTACTTATCTAATTGCTCCTTCAGTGTTCGCTTCTCTGAATCTAACTCCTTTTTGCTACAGTACCTCTTTCAGTTGGAGTACCACAAGGCTCAGTCTTGGGTCCTCTGCTTTTCTCTATCTATACCTCATTTCTTGGTAAACTAATAAGCTCTTTTGGATTTCATTATCATCTGTACACAGATGATACTCAAATCTACCTATCCTCCCCTGATTTGTCCCTATTTGTACTGGGCCATGTCACTGAATGCCTTTCTGCCATTTCATCTTGGATGACATCTCGCCACCTCAATCTTAATATTTCAAAAACAGAGTTAATTATATTTCCACCGGCCAATAGTAGGTACCAACCTTATATCTCTATCACTGTTGAAAACTCAACAATCTGCCCTACCCCACAAGCTCGCTGCCTAGGTGTCATCCTTGACTCTAATCTGTCCTTTGTTCCCCACATTTAATTTGTCTCAAAATCATGTTACATGCATATAAAAAACATATCCAAAATACGACCATACCTTACAGAAGATACTGCTAAAACTCTAATCCATGCTCTCATCATCTCCCGCATTGATTATTGCAATAGTCTCCTAACTGGTCTTCCCAAAACGAGACTCTCACCATTACAATCCATTTTGAATGCAGCTGCGAGGCTAATCTTTCTCACTAGATGTTCATCATCTGTATATCTGTATTCTACCGTATTAGATATATAAAATACTTTTACTTACACACAAGGCCATTAACCAAACTACACCAAAGTACACACTCATTAATCGCTTCCACTCACGACTGCAGGACTTTCATCGGGCTGCACCCAGTCTGTGGAATGCCCTACCATGCACAATTAGACTCTCCTCTAGTCTCCAAACCTTCAAGCGTTCCCTGAAAACTCACCTCTTCAGGAAAGCGTATCAAATTCCAGAACCGCCCACATAACTTTGATAAACATTCCTAGCAAATTGCATCCACTCTGCATACTCCACACATATCCCCACATGTCTTCTCACCCTTCCTCCTGACCCTGGTTCATCATTGCTGTGTGACCATATCATACAGCCCACCAAGAACCTTTGCAATCTGGTGGACAACTATGCAATAGATAACACCTATCCTTGTGTATAAATGCATATTTCCCTATAGATTGTAAGCTTGCGAGCAGGGCCCTCCTACCTCTATGACTGTTTGTTATTACCCAGTTTTGTTATATCATTGTTATTTCCAATTGTAAAGCGCAACAGAATTTGGAGCACTATATAAGAAACTGTTAATAAATAAATAAATAAATAATAAATTAATTAATCTGGTCCATTATCATGCATGCAGCAGCTGAATTTACTATATATATTTATGAAGGGGAACAGACGTTGCACTCTCTAATGGTTAGTCAAACCAATGAGGTGGAAAGCGATACCACCTCTGCAGACTGGCCACACCCTTAACATGGGCCCCTTACACTGCATTCACCCGGTGGGCCCTACATGCCCCAGTCTGACACTGGGTGGATCCCACGCAGAGTGCCCCCCCTGCTATACTGTCATCAGGCCTGGCTTTTTCAGTCTAGTGCAAGTTAGGGTGTGGACGCAGGGATATTCCCAGTGCCAAGTAAATAAGAGACACTGCAGGAGACGGGGGGAAGGAGAGGACTACATGGGCGGGAAGCTGCAGCGCTGCCCGCTGTAATGTGTAATGAATGATAACGGTGCACTTTATTACATGTGATTTGTTACATGTTCTTTTTTTTCCCTTTTTGCACGAGATGCGGCATCAATACCTGGAGACTTAAGAAATGGGCAAAGATTGCTTCTCTAGAGACAGATCTGATGCACAGAAGAACATCAGCTGTGGCTCCCTATCAGCGACTCCTTTCATCCGGGTGAGCCTAAGTAACACAGGCACCTTCTGCAGAACTAGCGCCATTTGTATTTCTCACATTAAGTGTAAGGAACTTCCTTCTATCACACAGAATGCCATGCTATGTTTCGAAATTTCCCAATGATTCATTACTCAGTAGTGGTCACAATTCTCAGCTTTGCTTACACGCCTTTTCCTGTAGCATTGTGTATTAAAGACAAGTTTCAGGAGCCGTTCTGCTTTATGGGAGGTTTTGGTGAACAAAGAACTCAAAGAGAAATTGTCGGAAAATTGTAACAGCTTCTGTTGGAAGACATCATTCTCTTTCCCTTGGTTTTTCAATACCCGGAAAGTTATTGGACCATTACAATTGAATGCACATAAGAATTATTCATTATACTTAATTATCTAAAGGAAAAGTGTTGGTATTTGTAATTAAAAAGGAAACATTTTTGGCAATACTATATCACTGCAACAAGATGATCACAATTGGCAACGTTACCACAATGCTATCTGATTGCAAGAATTTGTTTGTTTCCGGGGAAAAAGATGGATGGAAGAATACATTTGGCTTTGCGTGCCTATGCTTGTTGCTGGGACTGACAATTACTGCTTGCTTGCTTCTTGTGGTTCTCTTGTCTAAGATAGGCATTGGGATGGTTAGTTTGAATATTGCGATCATATTTGGCATTACCATCTCCAGCCTTGCTTTTTTTTTTAAATCGGTGCGTTGTATGAGTCTCCTGTTCCTCCTGTCTTGTGGGATGAGAGAGGGCCGGAACGCACTGATTGCCACAGGGACCGGTATTGTCGTGTTTAATAATGTGAAAAATGTATTAGGAAATGTTAAAATCCTGGCCGACAGCATCATCTGCAACCTGGATGCTAAGCGCATTTCGCTAAAAGTGATGCCTTTTGATTTCTATATAAAAGCTCTCCATTCAATCTACCAAAGAGCAAAAAATACATTTTTTAACCTAATTCCAGACATCGTATCAGTGTCTGACAATTTTCGGTGCAACGTACGTTTGTCGGATGCCAAACTTAAAGCATTGCTTAATGAAACCAAACAACGAATTGAAGCTGTATCATCAGATATATCTTTACTACTAGATATTATTACTGTTGTCAGTCGTATTGTTTGTCTCCTAATTGGAATTTTCATCATTTTATTTGGAACCTGGATGTTTTTTAAGAAATTCGTGGGTCAAAACAATGCAAAATTTGCGAATTCATATATTACAAAAACATTTATGGAATATGATGCTGTTAGAAAACAGCAAAATGCGTTGGGGGTCCTCCCACTGAATAAAAAAGAACAAAATATGTACATCAGAATTCCAAGCCTGAAAACCTCACGGAATCAGAAGATAGAGATGACCTTTTTTTTTATCCCAGTGTTTACAAATGTTTTTATTTGGAGTTTAATTTCATTTTTAGATTTTATGCTTTACTGGCTGATTCATACAATGAGCGTCAACCTGAAAAGTTTGCATCCAGTCTTAGTTCCAATAAGTGTGTCTTTGACTGTAAGTATTCAAAAATGAAATATTAGTATAGAAAATATTTGTATGTAGTAATATGTTTTATAGAGTATGGTAGTTTATATAGGGATGCGGTCAATATGCTGGCTGTTGGGATCCCAGCAATTGGAAAGCCAATTCCAGAATCCAGACATCCGTCATAATGCCGACACTGAATCCCGACTGGGGGGTATATTTACTAAAATTCGTATTTTCCCGTTTGAGGTCAAAGTTCAATTACGAATGACATCGAAAGTGTAAAGTTGCAACTTTTTGAATTTATTACGACTAATTTACTAAGCTGCCGTATTCTGCATTTTCGGTTTTACCGATGTCGATGTCATTCGTTTTTTTTGGCAGTGTTTTACGTGAGTGACTTGTAAAACACTGCCGACTTTAATACAATGAATCTCGGCCGGATCTGAGAGATCCGTGCTGGGCTTCATTGTGCACCTTGTAAAAATTAAAAAAAATGTTTAAAAGTAAAAAAAAAAATTGCGTGGGGTCCCCCCTCCTAAGCCAAACCAGCCTCGGGCTCTTTGAGCCGATCCTGGTTGCAAAAATATGGGAAAAAAATTGACAGGGGTTCCCCCATATTCAAACAACCAGCACCGGGCTCTGCGCCTGGTCCTGGTTCCAAAAATACGGGGGACAAAAAGCGTAGGGGTCCCCCGTATTTTTGAAACCAGCACCGGGCTCCACTAGCTGGACAGATAATGCCACAGCCGGGGGACACTTTTATACAGCGCCCTGCGGCCGTGGCATTAAATACCCAACTAGTCACCCCTGGCCGGGGTACCCTGGAGGAGTGGGAACCCCTTAAATCAAGGGGTCCCCCCCCCTCCAGCCACCCAAGGGCCAGGGGTGAAGCCCGAGGCTGTCCCCCCCATCCAAGGGCTGCGGATGGGGGGCTGATAGCCTTTGTTAAAAGTGTTGAATATTGTTTTTAGTAGCAGTACTACAAGTCCCAGCAAGCCTCCCCCGCAAGCTGGTACTTGGAGAACCACAAGTACCAGCATGCGGCGGAAAACCGGGCCTGCTTGTACCTGTAGTACTACTACTAAAAAAATACCCCAATAAAGACATAAGACACACACCTTGAAAGTATAACTTTAATGCATACATCCACACCACCATATACACATACTTACCTTATGTTCACACGAGGGTCGGTCCTCTTCTCCATGTAGAATCCATGGTGTACCTGTTGAAAAAATTATACTCACAAAATCCAGGGTAGAAGGCTCTTCTTCTTGTAATCCATTTGTAATCCACGTACTTGTCAAAATAAAAAAATGGACACCCGACCTCGAACTGAAAGGGGCCCCATGTTTTCACATGGGACCCCTTTCCCCGAATGCCAGAAACCCCCTCTGACTTATGTCTAAGAGGGTTCCATCAGCCAATCAGGGAGCGCCACATTGTGGCACCCTCCTGATTGGCTGTGTGCTCCTGTACTGTATGACAGGCGGCACACGGCAGTGTTACAATGAAGCGCCTATGCGCTCCATTATAACCAATGGTGGGAACTTTGCGGTCAGCGGTGAGGTTACTTTCGGTCAACCGCTGACCACAAAGTTCCCACCATTGGTTACAATGGAGCGCATAGGCGCTACATTGTAACACTGCCGTGTGCCGCCTGTCATACAGTACAGGAGCACACAGCCAATCAGGAGGGTGCCACAATGTGGCGCTCCCTGATTGGCTGATGGAACCCTCTTAGACATAAGTCAGAGGGGGTTTCTGGCAATCGGGGAAAGGGGTCCCATGTGAAAACATGGGGCCCCTTTCAGTTTGAGGTCGGGTGTCCGTTTTTTTATTTTGACAAGTACGTGGATTACAAATGGATTACAAGAAGAAGAGCCTTCTACCCTGGATTTTGTGAGTATAATTTTTTCAACAGGTACACCATGGATTCTACATGGAGAAGAGGACCGACCCTCGTGTGAACATAAGGTAAGTATGTGTATATGGTGGTGTGGATGTATGTATTAAAGTTATACTTTCAAGGTGTGTGTCTTATGTCTTTATTGGAGTATTTTTTTAGTAGTAGTACTACAGGTACCAGAGGGCCCGGTTTTCCTCCGCATGCTGGTACTTGTGGTTCTCCAAGTACCAGCTTGCGGGGGAGGCTTGCTGGGACTTGTAGTACTGCTACTAAAAACAATATTCAACACTTTTAACAAAGGCTATCAGCCCCCCATCAGCAGCCCTTGGATGGGGGGGACAGCCTCGGGCTTCACCCCTGGCCCTTGGGTGGCTGGAGGGGGGGGACCCCTTGATTTAAGGGGTTCCCACTCCTCCAGGGTACCCCGGCCAGGGGCGACTAGTTGGGTATTTAATGCCACGGCCGCAGGGCGCTGTATAAAAGTGTCCCCCGGCTGTGGCATTATCTGTCCAGCTAGTAGAGCCCGGTGCTGGTTTCAAAAATACGGGGGACCCCTACGCTTTTTGTCCCCCGTATTTTTGGAACCAGGACCAGGCGCAGAGCCCGGTGCTGGTTGTTTAAATATGGGGGAACCCCTGTCAATTTTTTTCCCATATTTTTGCAACCAGGATCGGCTCAAAGAGCCCGAGGCTGGTTTGGCTTAGGAGGGGGGACCCCACGCAATTTTTTAAAAAAAATTAAAACATTTCCCACCCCTTCCCACTGAAAAACATGCACGGATCTCATGGATCAGTGCATGCCTATCCAATCACGGTAAAAAAAAGCAGGTCTGTTTTTTATTAGCACTTTTTCACGAATTGCATTTCAGCACGGCAGTGTTTGGCTATTGTCGGCAGTGTTTGTGATTTGCACTTTTTAGTAAATGACCGATTTCTACCAAATTGCTGGTGTATTTGACCGATGGTGTATTGATTCGTAATTTTTTCCTAGGACTTCCAAAATATTACGAATGCACTCATCACTGCCGTGATTTTTGCTTAGTAAATTACCGAGATGACACTTTGAAGAAAAAACGGCATCTCGGTCAAAATCGGGACCTTAGTAAATATACCCCTGGATCAGGAGATCGAAGCCTGTATCTGGACAGCCTGCATCCCCATCGTACCTATAGCGGGATGGTTAGTGTGAAGGCTGGGTAGAGGGGAGGGTTAGACTGCGGGAGGGGGGGGGGTTATGTTTAGGCACCACTGGGGGGAGGTTAGGGTCAGGCACTAATGAAGGAGGTTAGGGTTACCTTTCACTCCCAATCTGGCTCACTATCCGCATACTTAATTTAATCAAACACCGAAAATACAACACTTTTTGAGCTTGACTACAGGTACATTCGCCATCTTCAGATGGCGTTTGTTCCCGCATCCCTGCTGCTTACTTTATGGGAAGCAGTCCAGGTTATGAAAAGGGATCCATTCAGATCCCTACTCCACTGCTTGGCTACTTCTTGCGGAGGTCAGTTTCACAGCTACTAAAGTAGTGGTGAAAGTATTCACAGGACAGTTGACCTTCGGATGAGCCGCTGCAGGCAGCGCGGCGGCTCACTACCTTCTTCCAGGTCCCGCCCATCACTAAGAGAATGGGACGCCGGAGCACAGCGTCAGAAACCACTTGACTGGTCCTGCCTATTGCTAGGAGACTAGGACGCCAGCATGCGGCTGCACTGAGAGGTCCCAGCTGGTTGTAATTACTGGGACACTTGATACTGCTACGTGCAGCTCTACACCTGTAGGGGACCTGTCTTTGTTGAGTCATACTGTTTGGCCATTGTGTGTGCTAAAAGATAATCAGGGCTTAGCCTCCTTGTCAGTTATAGCTTCATGCCGTGGTGTTTAGCTTCCTGGTCCTGGTGCATTGATGTAAACTCTGTGCTGCCACGTTCCTGGATTCATCTTGCCTCTACTGCCTGGTCTACTGTCTCCTACCCCCTGTATCTTCTGCTCTGTTTGAATATTACCTTCAGCGCTGTACCTGAGTCCTGCCAGTATTCCTTCTGCTGCCATTGCTAGTTTTCAGCTCTGCTTCCTTACTACTGCAAGTGTATTCATCTAGTTTTCAGCCCTGCTTCATTTACTACTACCTATTTCTTGCGGTCTCCCGGTTATTTTTGTAAGCTCTTTCTATCCTGAGTTATGTCCTGGCATCATCCCACTACTGGTGAGAGCATCTCTCTCTCTCTCTATGGGAAAAGTGTGGCTGTTATAGATGAACACCTCTGTAGCTTGGAGAAGTGATAAAGCAGTGATATGTGCAAGGTGATAACACACCAGCCAATCAGCTTCTAACTGTCAATTTACATATTGGAGCTGATTGGCTGGTGCGTTATCACAGTGCACTTATCACTGCTTTAACACTTCTCCAAGCTACAGAGGTACAAAACAGGGCAAAGACAGACATAGCGGTATATATATATATATATATATATATATATATAGCTGCGGCAGTATCCTGCCACAGCCTTTTTAGCGCCTCTATCTTTTAGCTACAGCACCGATGAGATACCTGACTTATTAACGTTCGTTCTGTCCGAACGTTAGTGTCTCCTGCCTTCTGCCTGTTCGCCGGCCAGACCAGGCGCTGTGGCTGGCTTTTAGCAGCTACTCTCCTTTCATCCCAGCATCCCGGCGTCCACACATTAATTCCGCGCATGCGCCAGCCTAACTCCCAAACTGCACACTGGAAGATGTGACTGCAGCCGAAGCGGACGCCCGTTATGGGAGGACGCGTATCACCAGAGTTGTGGGATAACGCGCTCCCATAACGTACAAGCTAGGGCTAGTAAATTAACCGGAAATTAGGTCCCGGCTTACCATGATAATGCAGTGAAGCGGGACCCTGCTTATAAAGAACCTAATGTGCATTTTAATAAATATACCCCTCTGTGCGGTAATGTGAATTTCGGCTCATACTGTGTGACGTAATGTGAATTTCGTCTCATACTGTGTGTGGAAATGCGAATTTCGGCTCATACTGTGTGGCGTAATGTTAATTTAATCTCATACTGTGTGCGGTAATGTGAATTTTGTCTCATATTGCGTATCCTAATGTTAATTTTGACTCAAACTGTGTGGCGTAATGTGAATTTCGGCTCATACTGTGATGTAATGTGAATTTCAGCTCATGCTGTGTGGCGTAATGTGAATAAGAGGCACTGCTGTTGGTAGCTGGTGAGCATGGGGACATGTGTGACAAATGCTGGTGTCCTGCGGAGGAGGGGTCTGATGGCATAGAAAGGGGCAAATGTGGATGTGATGCACATGTGTAAAATATAAACTTTACTTGTGTTATATTAAAACTGAAATGTTTGGCCACCTAAATCTCCCATACTTTTCAGAGTGGCCCACTCAAAATCAGGGTGCTAGGGGTGGGGTGTGGGAAGGAGGGGAATGCATATGCACCTAGGCACACCACTCTCTAGTTCCGCCACTGAGTCAGGGATAGGTTGGGGAAGTGTAATCAGCGATAGGGAGCAGTGGCAGCTAGGACTGAGGGTTATGCCATAGCGGACAGTCAGTACCGGCCGGTGGTCGCACCATTATGTTTCATTTTATTTCTCTGGGGTGTATTATATCTACTTTATTTATTATTATTATTAGAAACTAGGGAGAAATTAGATTTAAGCCATGTGATTTTACTGAGAAAATGTAAAATAGTTTAGACATGTCCCTGGGTAGTGCTAGACACAACCATAAGGTGGCACTAGACACACCCAAAGGTGGTGCTAGACACGCCCAAAGGCAGTGCACCCCCTAATAAAATTAGCTGCGCAAGCCTATGAGGCAAGGTGATGCAATGTGCTATATAGAGAAAGATGCATTGTGCTATATAGTATGATTGGGTGCAACTGTGCAAGTTCCCTGGTCACTCCGGGGGCAGTGGCAAACGCAGGATTTCTCGATGGGGGTTTCCTAATGCAGTCCACAATCTCCCACTCTGCAGAACATTGAAGCAAGTATGGGAGTCTGGGGGAGCGGTAGAAGAACCTAGTAACGACCCAGGATGTTATTAACATTGGTCTTTTTATACACTGGATACTGTATGGAATACAGTATTAATATTACCACTATAGATGGTCTATAGTAAAGGCTGTATTAAACATTTAAATAATATAAAATAAGTGATCAGGAAATGGTTAAACATATAATAATAAATAATTGCACAAACATAATAGAACCAGTACTGCATTTTCTAAGCACACATTTTCCCACCTCATGGTAAGGCTCCTGTCTCTTCTTCCTGGTAGCTACTCTCTGGTCCAGTGCACTAATTGAGGACTCAGATCCACACACACAGCGCACTCAGTAGAAGAAGCTGCTACCACTGGGCTTGTGCAGCAGCTCTGCTCTGTCTCCTAAACTGCATGATGTGGCGGCAGCTCTAGCAATCTAATGATACTATACCATTGCTATTGTTGTCATAATTTGAGCCATTTGCCAAGTGGAGGGGGGGTTTCCGGGCAACCAGACCCCCCCCCCCCCCCCACGTTTGTCTATGGAGGAGTAAATGTAACAGCCTGTGACTCACATCCACGAGATCCCAGTGAATCTGGCCCTATAATCTGATAAATCCCCCCTGTGAAGGACGCCCTACAATCTGATAAATACCCCCTGTGAAGGACGCCCTACACTCTGTTAAATCCCCCCTGTGAAGGACGCCCTATAAAGGCGTAACAACTGGTGGCCCTAGTCTACCTTTCATTTAGATTTGCAAACACAACATGCAATTACAGTAATTAATTGCTATAATTTTCTTCTGGAACGGTTGAGCATTAAAGTCAGCAGTTAAACACAGAGCTATAGCATTTTACAAGCACCATCATATAATGTATACGATACAATGGGACACTGCATACAGAATCAGCATTTTCCCTGTCCAGTGAAACTTGCAGTTTCATTTCTAATATCTAATAATTTCTAATATCAGACAAATGGACTCCAGGCTCCGTATTACAGTCTTTGTGATGTAGAGTGCGGTACCCCAAGATTGCAATTTTCTTGCACACTTCTAGGGGGGTCGTGAAGTATCGTTGGTCTGACAACACTTTGCGGTTATTGCCTGCAATTGAATCCCCCCACCCCCAGAAGTTATGACTTGGGGATTTGAGGCGCTGTCTCCAGCAAGTCTCCCGCGATGACTCCTCACTGTGTGCTGCATATAATCACTGACTTACTCCTTTGGGCAAAGTGTTTGTGTCTGTCTACATTTGGTCTCAAAATTTATCACTGAGAATTTTAAGCGATTAAGCATGTTGGAGAGAGATAAAGTACTAACCAATCAACTGCTGTTATTTTTCAAACACAGCCTGTAAAATCACAGGAGCTGATTGGCTGGTATTTTATCTCTCTGCAAGGTTTGATACATCACCTATATATTAGTCTGTGTTACTTATCTGTGTCATACCATTTTTGTTTCCCATTTTAAAGCACACGAAGGTGGACCTAATTAACTTGGGCGAATCAGGAAAGACTGTATCTAGTTTCCATGACAACCTGAAGATTAATCTCTTTGAACCCCAATGCACCCCTAAACCGGAGCTCTCGCTGACATCCACATGGATCCCCTTGGCCATACTAATCAGTGTACTGCTTTTTCTTGGATTCATCTCGGCCTTCCTGATACACGTGAAATTGCTGGTGATAGGGGCCTTCTATCCCAATAAAGAGCTGCAGCGAGTCTCGCACCTTCATAAGAAAATACTGGAGGAGAGGGCGCGGCTGACGACAACCTCTAAAAGCCAAACAGTGAAAAGAATGATTTCACGGGTAAGACTGTAGCTCATTCCCTCAGCTGAGGATGGGTCACTCGCCCTTTTACATTGTAGGCAAGGGAACAATTCTAAAATGAGAAGGTGCTGCTCAATTGCTGCTCAATACGGTTGTAATTAGCAAGAAATAATAATACACACTAAGTGGAGCTTATTGGAGGATTTCCAAACGAGTGACCCTCATCCCTATTTCATTCATGTCTATATGTGTTGTATATGGGGTGTGGGGGGGTTGTATATGCTTTTTGTCTACATATACTGTACTAGGTGACTCATCGCGCCCTACGGGTGCTCTTCACACCGTCGCAAGGGGCTACGCCCCCTTAACCCCTGCTTGCTTTGCTTGCGTTCAATATTTGTATTATATGGAGTATAACCTGCATTCCCACTTTTGATAGTGGTTAAATATTGCATGACGAAAGGGCGTCAGATGAAGGGGGTGTAGCCCCTTGCAACAGGGAGGGGATGGGGGAGTGGGTGCTGCGGATGGGGGAGGGAGTTCGGGTGCGCTGTGGGTGACGGAGGGGCGGGGGTGCCATGGGTGGGGGAGGGGCAGGTGCGGGGCTGTTGTGGATGGGACAGGGGTTCTGGATGCGCTGCGGGTGGGGGAGGGGCAGGTGCAGGGGTGCGGCAGATGGGGGAGGGGTCAGGAGGCGCTGTGGGTTGTGGAGAGGCAGGTGAAGTGGTGGCGTGGGTGGGGTAGTGGGACTGGTGCCACCGCGGGTGGGGAAGGGGTGGGTGCCGCGGATGGGGGAGGGGTTGGTGCGGCAGATGGGGAAGGGGGCCTGGGGGCGCTGCGGGTGGGGGAGGGGCAGTTGCGGGGGTGCCACGGGGGCGGTGGATGGGGAAGGGGGGCACAGCGGGTGGGTACAGAGAATGGGGAAGGGGGTCTGGGGGCGCTGCAGGTGGGGGAGGGGCGGTTGCGGGGGTGTCGTGGGTGGGGGAGAGGCATTGCGGGGGTGCCGCGGGTGGGGGAGGGGAGGGTGCTAATTAGATGCGAGTGGGGGACATCCTCGGCCCCCAGACAGCCTGGGAGTAGGCCGCAGCATCCCCCTTAGTTTAGTTTCTAAATCTATGGATCTTTTGCTATCTAGTGTCATTGGCCCTCATTCCGAGTTGGTCGCTCGCTAGCTGCTTTTAGCAGCAGTGCACACGCTAGGCCGCCGCCCTCTGGGAGTGTATCTTAGCTTAGCAGAATAGCGAACGAAAGATTAGCAGAACTGCTACTAAATAATTCTTTGCAGTTTCTGAGTAGCTCCAGACCTCACAGATTGCGATCAGCTCAGTCCGTTTAATTCCTGGTTTGACGTCACAAACACGCCCTGCGTTCGGCCAGCCACTTCCCCGTTTCTCCAGACACTCCCACATTTTTCCCTGACACGACTGCGTTTTTTAGCACACTCCCAGAAAACGCTCAGTTACCTCCCAGAAACGCCCCTTTCCTGTCAATCATTTACCGATCAGCAGTGCGACTGAAAAGCGTCGTACGAACACCAGCAAAACTGCTAAGTTCGTAGTTAAATAACTTAGCGCATGCGCGCTGCATACCATGCGCATGCGCATTTACCAGAAAATCGCAGCATAGCGAAAATCGGCAACGAGCGAACAACTCGGAATGATCCCCTTTGTGTCATTGTAATTTCACTCACGATCCCACTAACTTCATGATTGTGAGGAAAGGATCTTAAGAAAATCTGATTTTGAGTGTACACACTAGTGAGTTATTGTTCCCTTCCAATCTGACTAGACATCTGTCCTAAAGCTCTTCACAAAGGTGACGTTTTTATATGAACTACTTTACAGAAATGTCCGACAGATGATTGGAAATTCATACACAGTGGCGCATGCTATTGGATCCCTGCATTGATTGGTGCGTCTATAAGGAGGGGACAGATTAATCATATGCGATTCTGTGAGAATTGCGCCATTTTGGTCCTGCTCCCTCTTCACAGCCTCACAAATCGCAGCTTGATGAACGGGTATAGCCGTGCAGGCTCCCTCCTCTCCTGCAGCGCAGTAGACTCTGGATTTGTGTCAGAGTCTACTGCGCATGTGTAGTTCTCCGGTAACTTGGTGCCCGTGCCTTGGTCCTGGAGACATCTCTACTGAGCATGTGTAGGTCTCCGGTAACATGGCGGCTGCACCATTTTCCCAGGGATTTCTGACTGCAGCGTGACTCTGGAGGGGCAAGTATAATTTTATGGGTGCAGTGTCTGCGGCAGGGGCGGCTCCAGAGATGTAGCTGCAGCTCAGTTCAAACTTCAAATAAGGGAGCCACACCAACTGGCAGTGAGTCAGTTTCAAATGGCAGTTGGTGGCAGTTGGCGCGGCTCCCCTATTTGAAATTTGAACTGACCTGCTGCCCGTCCTCTGGAGTCGCCACTGGTCTGCAGAGTGGGCCCCCCTGGACAGGGGCCATATGCCCCGCACACCTTGCACTCAGAATAGATATGCCAATGAGCCTAATCACACAAAGCACCTTGTCTTGCCGCTATATATATATATATATATATATATACATACACATACACACACACGCAAAAGCTGCACCATACAAATCTGGTGTTTGCCACAGCACACAATACAAAATGTGCATGATAACGGCTCAACATTGTGGAGAACTGTCATGCAGCGGGCCAGATTCGATTGTATCTGGAGCAATTCCCGGCCCTGGGTGCTATGCACAGAATACACTCTGAGATTAGTAAGTGCTGAGGGCTGGTGTCTTCAGTCCAGGAAACCTTTGAAGAGGAGATGTCATCCAATTGAGTGTAAGCTATTCACAATGAGATACACACAGTACCACCCACTATGGCAGAGAACACTATCCCCATACAATGCTTTTCCAGGCTGAACACTGTACTAGAATTGGCCAATATTTCACACCAAGTAGGTGTACAACTCACTAAAATCAGTGTATTCTCTTTTACAGGTAGATTTCTGGTTTCCAATTATCACAAGGAAGCATTATGCTACGAGTCAATGAAATGGGTGCTTAACAGGACATGAATTTATCTTTCTGCGATGCATGGAGATAATTTATGGCGACACTTGTCAGTATAGCCTGAAACTCATCAATAACAATGAAAATTAAACTACAGTGATAAAAGTTACACTGGAGAGTGAGATCACAAGGGCTGGCTACTACCAACCTACTGACACAGAACTTTTGCAAACTGGTATACAGTAGATGTAGGTATAAATGCTCAATCTACACACTGGAACAGAGAGCAGCTGCCAGCAAGAAGAGACAGGTGTCTTACTATGAATTGGGAGAACGTACTTGGAAAGTTCAATTCTGTCTCCTACTAGTTATATTATACTGTATATGTACATTTATTGTGGGATACTGAACCTTTTCCTGACCACTTATTACTTGTTATTTACAGTATATGAGATAAATATAATCCAGAAAGTTCATTTTTTTTAGACTTTCTCCTTCAGGCTATACAATATATCAAAGTTTTTCCTAAACTATGGGGGACAATTACTAAGCAGTAATAAGAGCGGAGAAGTAAGGCATGGAAGAAGTTGCCCATGACAACCAATCAGCACTGGAGTAACATCTATAATTTGCATATTATAAAATGACACAGAGCTGCTGATTGGTTGATGGAGCAACTTCTCCACTGGCTCACTCTTATCACTGCTTAGTAAATGTCCCCCTATATTACATAAACTATCCAAACTTATTACATAAACTGTGATTGCTGCCTTGTACTTGTCTGACCTGTTGCCTGCTCTGAATGAGGCAGACTATAGCTTCACTTTGTGTTGCCCTTGGCCAGCTCTGCCCCCCTGAACATGTGATATCATGATGTCACACAGTGACCTTGCAACATTGCCAATTGGAGATGGGGGACTCCCGCGCGTGCCCGTCCAAAAATGGGGTGTGATCTAAATAAAAGGGGGTGTGGCCTCACTGCAGTGCCGCGCTCGCGAGTCACACCCCAATTTTTATCACTAAAGGGGGCACGACCAGTGCTCTGTGAGCCGCTGGCATGCCCCCTCTCCCTCTATCTTCACTGAATAGACGCTGTGCACATGCTCTATTCACCGCTGTTCTGCTAAGCAGGGCAGCAATGACAGAAGTCTCCCAACTGCCCTCCCCCACCGTGGGACACGACGGCCTGCGGTTGGGACAGTCCACGAAAACCGGGACTGTCCCGTGAAAATCGGGACAGTTGGGAGGAATGGGGTTGTGTCACTCCTACTTGGAAGCGGAGCACTTCCCAGATCCTTTTTAGGCTACACAGGCTGCAGGGCGTCCTTCTAGGCATGTTGCAATCCAAATTGCCCTTCAGGGCTGTGTCCGCTGGATGTTGGTACCACTCATACAGCCCTCATTACTGCCCTTAGCTAGCTAAGTGCTAGTAAGTATGCCCTCTTCATGGGCTGACAACACTCGTTTTAAGATCAAGTACTTAGAAATCCCCATCTAGAATTTTTTGTTATAGTTTACAATATGCATAGGCCACACATGTTTCAGTTCTGATGCAGAGAGGGGCTAATTCAGAAGTGTTCAGATGCAGGACAGCATCAGACTGTCAGTGATTGGCAGTCTGAGGCCATTTGGGGGTGGAGAGGGGGCCGCGATAGCCTCAGTTTCTCCAATCAGAGACAGAGCCGTTGCAGGGGAGGAAAGAGGCTAGGATCTCAGTCAACGGAAGGAGATTTCCTGGCCTCTAGGTAGTAGCCACAGCAGCCAGCTTGCGTGACCCCGTGGGTCACGTAGCCGGCCGATGGTGTCAGAGGTGATCGTAGGAAACAGCTCATATCAGTAATTTATGCAGAAGTTGTGACGCTCCCTGCTGCATTACCATATTAGTGCTATTACTGCTGCTTCCATATAAGTAGCAGCGACAGCTTCTCCAACCACATCTCAATGAGACCAGTGTGTCAATAACACATTTTTTAGCAGTGTAAGTTTATATGTTTTGCAGTAAAGTTGGACCGTGTAAGTGTGCATAATGCTTGCTTTGTTTGCATTCTTCAGCAATTTACTTTTCTCATACGCCCTAGAGGATGCTGGGGATGCTTCAAGAACCATGGGGTATAGACGGGATCCGCAGGAGACATGGGCACACTATAAGACTTTGAATGGGTGTGAACTGGCTCCTCCCTCTATGCCCCTCCTCCAGACTCCAGTTAGATTCTGAGCCCAGTGAGACTGGATGCACACTGAGGATCTCTGCAGAGTTTCTCTGAAAAAGACTTTATTAGGTTTGTTATTTTCAGGGAGACCTGCTGGCTACAGGCTCCCTGCATCGTGGGAGTGAGGGGAAAGAAGCAGACCTACTTCTTAAGAGTTCAAGGGCGCTGCTTCTTAGGCTACTGGACACCATTAGCTCCAGAGGGTTCGATCACTACAATAAGCCTGGCTGCTTGTTCCCGGAGCCGCGCCGTCACTCCCCTCACAAAGCCAGAAGATAGAAGCCGGGTGAGTATGAGAAGATCAGAAGACTTCAGTGACGGCAGAAGAGGTACCGCGCTGCACGCCATGCTCCCACACATAACACAGCACTGCAGGGTGCAGGGCGCAGGGGGGGGGGCGTGAACACCTCAAATCAGATTGGCATGAGTTACAACAGTGCCCCGGGCACTAGTTAAGGGACCCCCATAAGTATAAACATATTTTTAAGCGGGACTGAAGTGTGCCATGTAGTGGGCGGGGCTTAGCCCACACAGCTCTGACCAGCGCCATTTTCTCTCCTCAGAAGCTGCAGAGATGCTGGCCCTGTCCTCCACACTGCTGTACAAGTAACAGGGTGCAAAACGGGGGGGGGGGGGGGGGGGGGGGAGCACAAGTCATTTGGTGCTTATTTGTATATATATAAAGCGCTAACAGGTCTGGGCAGTCATTTTACTGGCCTCAGTACCGGGATAGGCGCTGAGTGTGAGCTGGCAGAACTCTCTCTGTGTCCCTCTTGCAGGCTTTATTGTGGGTCTGTCTGTGGTTGTGGGTGTTGGTACGTGTGTGTCGACATGTCCGAGGCTAAATGCTCTTCCCAGGAGGAGGCTGGAGTGGGGACAGAAAATAGTGTGAGAGTGACCGTGTCGGCACCGCCGACGGATGATTGGGTGAATATGTTGAGTGTTTTAAACGTGACTAAGTTGACTAAGAGATTTGATAAATCTAAGAACCAAACATGGAGGAAATCCATGGAAGATGCTTTGTCACAGGCCCAGACCCCTTCGGGGTCACAGAAACGTGCATTTACCCAGATAGCAGATACAGATAACGACACGGACTCTGATTCCAGTGTCGACTATAGTGATGCCAGAATACATCCAAAGCTGGCTAAGAGTATTCAGTACATGATTGTGGCGATAAAAGACGTATTACATATCACTGAGGACCCTACTGTTCCTGATACTAGGGCCTGTATGTTTAAAGGAAAGAAATCTGAGGTAACATTTCCTCCCTCTCATGAACTGAACGCGCTTTTTGAAAAGGCTTGGGAAAATCCTGACAAAAAGATACAGGTTCCCAAAAGAATTCTAGTGGCATATACGTTCCCCTCTGGGGACAGGGAAAGGTGGGAGTCAATCCCCACGGTAGACAAAGCTTTATCGCGTTTATCCAAAAAGGTGGCGCTTTCGTCCCCTGACACGGCAGCCCTAAAGGATCCTGCGAATCGTAAGCAGGAAAATACACTAAAATCAATTTATGTCACTACAGGGTCGCTACTCAGGCCTGCCGTTGCTGCGGCATGGGTTAGTAGCGCTATTGAAAGGTGGACAGATAACTTGTCATCTGAGGTAGATACCCTAGACAGGGATAGTGTGCTTTTGACTCTGGGTCACATCAGGGACGCTGCAGCATATTTAAAAGAAGCTGTAAGGGATATTGGCCTTTTGGGTTCAAGGACCAATGCCATGGCGGTCTCAGCAAGGAGAGCGTTGTGGATACATCAGTGGAATGCTGATGCTGACTCTAAGAAGGTGATGGAGTCTCTTCTGTTTAACGGTAGGGTCTTGTTTGGCGACGGCCTCACTGACCTGGTGTCTACGGCTACCGCGGGTAAGTCTTCATTTTTACCTTATGTCCCTGCACAGCAGAAGAAATCGCCTCACTATCAGATGCAGTCCTTTCGGCCCAATAAATTCAAAAAAGGACGTGGGTCCTCCTTCCTACTGCGGGGGGCACGTCTCAAACTCTTCAGTCAGGTCTGGGTGCACTCGGACCTGGATCCTTGGATAGTAGACATAGTAACCAGAGGCATAACTAGGGTTTTCGGAGCCCAGGGCAAGATGAAGAGTGGCGACCCCCCCTCCCCCCCCCCCCAAAAAAAAAAAAACACAGAAAGAAATAGCACCCCAGAAGGGGTGTGGCCATGCACCAGAAGGGGAGTGGCCACTGAAAATGCCCCGCAGTGCCAGTTACATTGCCCCACAGTGCCAGTTACATGTCCCACAGTGCCAGATACATGCCCCACAGTGCCAGATACATGCCCCACAGTGCCAGAGACATTGCCCCACAGTGCCAGTTACAATGCCCCACAGTGCCAGTTACAATTCCCCACAGTGCCAGATACATGCCCCACAGTGCCAGATACATGCCCCACAGTGCCAGTTACATTGCCTGACTGTGCCAGTTACATGCTCCACAGTGCCAGATACATGCCCCACAGTGCCAGTTACATTACCGCACAGTGCCAGATACATGCCCCACAGTGCCAGATACATGCTCCACAGTGCCAGTTACATGCCCCACAGTGCCATACATGCTCCACAGTGCCCCCCCGCTCACCGCTTCTTCTCGTGGCTGTGCTATGTGAGGGGAGGAGAGCGCAGCGCAGCGCCTCTCCTGCCCCTTACCGCTCCAGGTCTCTGGCGTCGGCTATGTGGCGCTGGTTCGCTAGCCAATCAGAGCTCGCGGTCCGGCAGCCAATCAGGAGCCGGTCCGCAAGCTCTGATTGGCTAACACCGCCGGAGACCGGACACACGCAGAGCTGCTGGTGCTGGCAGCGGCGGTGAGGGGAGGGAGAGACGCTGCGCTCTCCTCCCCTCACATTTTGGCGTGACGGGGGCGAGTGGGGCATGATGCCCTGGCCGCCGCCGGCGCCCCCCTCTCCTGGGCCTGCCAAGGCGCCCAGGGCACGTGCCCCACTCGCCCTACCGTAGTTGCGCCTCTGATAGTAACCCGGGGTACAAGTTAGAGTTTCAAGACGTGCCCCCTCACCAATTTTTCAAATCGGCCTTGCCAGCTTCTCTTCCAGAAAGGGAGATAGTAAGCGTTGCGATACTAAAGTTGTGTCAAGATCAAGTGATTGTCACGGTACCCCCGTCTCAACAGGGGAAGGGTTTTATTCGAGCCTGTTCCTGGTCCCGAAGCCGGATGGCTCAGTCAGACCGATTCTAAACCTAAAATCCCTCAATTTCTTTCTGAAAAAATTCAAGTTCAAGATGGAGTCTCTACGAGCAGTGATCTCCAGTCGGGAGGAGGGGGATTTTATGGTGTCGGTCGACATAAAAGATGCCTACTTACATGTCCCCATATATCCTCCACATCAGGCGTACCTGAGATTTGCTGTGCAGGATTGTCATTACCAATTTCAGACGTTGCCGTTTGGTCTGTCCACGGCTCCGATGATTTTCACCAAAGTAATGGCGGAAATGATGGTTCTCCTGCGAAAGCAGGGAATCACAATTATCCCGTACTTGGACGATCTCCTCATAAAGGCGAGGTCCAAGGAGCAATTGTTGAAGAATGTTGCCCTTTCACTGACGATTCTGCAACACGGTTGGCTCCTAAATTTGCCAAAATCACAGTTGGATCCAACGACACGGCTGTCGTTCCTGGGTATGATTCTGGATACAGAATTGCAAAGAGTTTTTCTTCCAGTGGAAAAAGTTCTGGAAATACAGAACATGGTAAAACAGATTCTGAAACCGGCAAAGGTGTCAGTTCTTCACTGCACTCGGTTGCTGGGAAAGATGGTGGCGGCCTACGAGGCCATTCCGTATGGCAGGTTCCATGCCAGGGTGTTTCAGTGGAACCTGCTAGACCAGTGGTCCGGGTCTCACCTGGACATGCACCGGAAAATAATTCTATCTCCCAAGACCAGAATTTCCCTTCTGTGGTTCGGGATTCAGGATTGGATCCTGGTGACCACAGATGCAAGCATCCGAGGCTGGGGATCAGTCACACAGGGAAGAAACTTTCAGGGAAAGTGGTCAAGCCAGGAAGCTTGTCTACACATAAACATTCTGGAATTAAGAGCCATCTACAACGGCATACTGCAAGCAGAACATCTTCTTCGAGGTCTGCCGGTCTTGATTCAGTCAGACAACGTGACAGCAGTGGCGTACATAAACCGCCAAGGCGGAACAAAAAGCAGAGCGGCGATGGCAGAGGCCACGAAGATTCTTCGCTGGGCGGAAAGACATGCCAGCGCTCTGTCAGCGGTCTTCATTCCAGGAGTGGACAACTGGGAAGCAGACTTCCTCAGCAGACACGATCTCCATCCAGGAGAGTGGGGTCTTCATCAAGAGGTCTTTGCAGAAGTGACAAGTCATTGGGGAGTTCCTCAAGTGGACATGATGGCGTCCCACCTCAACAAGAAACTTCAGAGATATTGTTCCAGGTCAAGAGACCCTCAAGCGATAGCGGTGGACGCCCTAATGACACCGTGGGTGTTTCAGTCGGTCTATGTGTTCCCTCCACTTCCACTCCTTCCAAAGGTGATAGAAATTATAAGAAGAACAAGGGTTCAGGCAATCCTCATTGTTCCGGATTGGCCAAAAAGGGCCTGGTATCCAGATCTTCAGGAGTTGCTCATAGAAGATCCCTGGCCTCTTCCTCTTCGGGAGGACCTGTTACAACAGGGGCCATGCGTGTATCAGGACTTACCGCGGCTGCGTTTGACGGCGTGGCGGTTGAATGCCAAATCCTAGCCCGAAAGGGTATTCCCAGTGAAGTCATTCCTACACTTCTTCAGGCTAGAAAAGATGTAACGGCAAAGCATTACCACCGTATTTGGAGAAAATATGTGTCTTGGTGTGAATCCAAGAAGGCTCCTACGGAAGAATTTCACCTGGGGCGTTTGCTCCATTTCCTACAAGCAGGTGTGGATGCGGTCCTAAAGTTAGGATCTATTAAAGTACAGATTTCGGCCTTGTCGATCTTTTTTCAAAAAGAATTGGCCTTTCTTCCAGAAATTCAGACCTTCGTAAAAGGCGTGCTGCACAGCCAACCTCCCTTTGTGCCCCCAGTGGCACCATGGGACCTTGATGTGGTGTTGCAATTCTTGCAATCACATTGGTTTGAACCTTTGCGCAAGGCTGAGTTAAAATTCCTTACTTGGAAAGTGGTCATGTTGTTGGCCTTGGCGTCTGCAAGGCGAGTGTCTGAGTTGGCGGCTTTGTCTCACAAAAGCCCCTATTTGATTTTCCATGCTGATAGAGCAGAGTTGAGAACTCATCAACAATTTCTGCCAAAAGTGGTTTCATCATTTCATGTTAACCAGCCAGTTGTGGTGCCAGTGGCTACTGATGCCTTGGCGGAATCGAAGTCTCTCGATGTGGTCAGAGCTTTGAAGATCTATGTCGCCAGAACGGTGCAGATTAGGAAAACAGAGGCTCTGCTTGTCCTGTGGGCTCTCAACAAGATTGGTGCTCCTGCTTCTAAGCAGACTATTGCGCGCTGGATTTGTAATACGATTCAGCAGGCTCATTCTATGGCAGGATTGCCGTTACCGAAATCGGTGAAAGCCCATTCTACCAGAAAGGTGGGCTCATCCTGGGCGGCTGCCCGGGGAGTCTCGGCGTTACAACTTTGCCAAGCTGCTACTTGGTCGGGTTCAAACACCTTTGCGAAGTTTTACAAGTTTGATACCCTGGCTGAGGAGGACCTCTTGTTTGGTCAATCGGTGCTGCAGAGTCATCTGCACTCTCCCGTCCGTTCTAGAGCTTTGGTATAAACCCCATGGTTCTTGAAGCATCCCCAGCATCCTCTAGGACGTATGGGAAAATAGGATTTTAATACCTACCGGTAAATTCTTTTCTCTTAGTCCGTAGAGGATGCTGGGCACCCGTCCCAGTGCGGGCTGTATCTGCAGTTTGGTTATAGTTACGCTCATGTTGCGTTGAGTTCAGTCAATCTGTGACTGTTGTTGGTCATGCCGTTGCCTGCGTTGTTGTTGAATGCGATGTTGTAAAGCGTGTTAGTGGTGTGAGCTGGTATGTATCTCACCTTAGTTTAAAATAATTAAATAAATCCTTTTCCTCGAAATGTCCGTCTCCCTGGGCACAGTTCCTATAACTGGAGTCTGGAGGAGGGGCATAGAGGGAGGAGCCAGTTCACAACCATTCAAAGTCTTATAGTGTGCCCACATCTCCTGCGGATCTCGTCTATACCCCATGGTTCTTGAAGCATCCCCAGAATCCTCTACGGACTAAGAGAAAAGGATTTACCGGTAGGTATTAAAATCCTATTGTTTTCATTTCTGCTACAAGTAAATATATTCTGTATGTTTGACGATAAAACACCAATAAATAAAACACCAGTTGTAAGATTTGCAGAAACAAATGCTTTCTTCTTTAATATTTTAAAACTGATATAAGATCGCGGTCATTATAGAGGAACATTTACGTTTGCATATATGAACCAATGAAGTAAATGTAATTGTTTAATGTTAATATAACATTTAACAGCAGTAAAATATGACCTGTCCACTTCACTACAGGCAGCTGAACCTACTCTCATATATTCATGGCAGTGCCCTGGTGGGTGCTAATACTAATCAAAAAGCTGAGACTGCAGGCACTCGTTTCAGTAATTCTAGCTGCTGTGAAATCACTGGCCCCATCGCTATGGATAAATCCACCAATCCACAAGTCTATACCATTCCCCTCCTCACTGCCATGATCAGCACTGCTCTCCATAGTGACTATCATAGGATGTACTTTATAGTACTTTACTTATATATATATATATATATATATATATATACTTAATCACAAATGCCGGCACTCCTTTGCTGAACAGTTTTACTTGCCCTGGTGCCCTCCCGGGTCTTCAGAACCCCAATCTATCCAGCGTAAAACAGGGTGGCACTTGTGCGACTTGCTGTGGAAGAATGAATGACTAACATTGTAAAGCGCAACGGAATTTGCTGCGCTATATAAGAAACTGTTAATAATAAAATATATAAACAGAGTCAGTTCCGTTTTGGTTTATCACCTTTTTCAAGTACTCCATGGAGTTCTTGAAAAAGGTGATAAACCGAAACGTTGAACGGAACTGACCCTGTTAGTCATTCATTTTTCCACAGCAAGTCCCATGAGTGTCACCCTGTTTTACGCTGGATATATATATATATATATATATACACATATTGTGGCAATATCAGCAGAGATGGCCCTGGTGAGCAACATATTCCGTGTGGGGCAGGAGAAATCAACACAAACATGAAAAGGGGTGTAGGAACACCTAGAGGCTGTGCCCTTTTCATGGAGCACAGGTGAGGCTGGAGGACTGTCAGACAGTCCAAGTGGGACTGCAGTTAGAAATCAGGGTGGGCATGGAAGCCACTGGTGGGCATGGAGCCCTTGGGTTCAGACTTAAAAGAGGTTAAGAGTGCCCTAAAACTCTAAATACTGAGTTATACTACAAATATGAAGCTGTGGCAGCCAGCCAGCCAGCCAAAGACTAGGGCCAGTATTTACTAAAAATCTGAGTTTGGCCGATTTGTGTTTTTTTTTCTAAGTCCCAATACGGGAATTCACTAAGCAGAAAACTTGGCAGTGTCTGGTCTATTCGTAATGGTTTTATTGGCAAAGTTCTGAAATACGAATGAATAGACCATCGGTCAAACGCGGCTGTTATTTCATACAATACGGGCATTCACTATTCATTCGTATTTGGGTGTTAGTCTCTGAGTGCTCAAGTGCGGGTCTATTTTTTTTAGATTCGTTAAAAAAAGCAGCAAAAAAATAGACCTGCTTTTTCCAGTCGAGTTTGGATAACCATGCACGGATCAGTGAGATCTGTGCATGGTTATCTATGGGAAAGGGTCTGTTTAGTGTAAAAACAGAAAAAAAAATTGCGTGGGGTCCCCCCTCCTAAGCACAACCAGCCTTGGGCTCTTTGAGCCGGTCCTGGTTGAAAAAATATTGGGGAAAAAATGACAGGGTTCCCCCATATTTAATCAACCAGCACTGGGCTCTGCGCCTGGTCCTGGTTCCAAAAATACGGGGGACAAAAAGCGTAGGGGTCCCCCGTATGTTTGAAACTAGCACCGGGCTCCACTAGCCAGGTACATAATGCCACAGCCGGGGGACACTTTTATAGTGGTCCCTGCGGCCCTGGCATTACATACCCAACTAGTCACCCCTGGCCGGGGTACCCTGGAGGAGTGGGAACCCCTTAAATCAAGGGGTCCCCCCTCCAGCCACCCAAGGGCCAGGGGTGAAGCCCGAGGCTGTCCCCCCCATCCAAGGGCGGCGGATGGGGGGCTGATAGCCATGTGTAAAAAATGTGAATATTGTTTTTAGTAGCAGTACTACAAGTCCCAGCAAGCCTCCCCCACAAGCTGGTACTTGGAGAACCACAAGTACCAGCATGCGGTGGAAAACCAGGCCCGCTGGTACCTGTAGTACTACTACTAAAAAAATACCCCCCCAAAAAACAGGACACATACACCGTGAAAGTACAAGTTTATTACATACATGCACACCTCCATACATACATACTTACCTATGTTCCCACGAGGCTCGGTCCTCTTCTCTATGTAGAATCCTTGGGGGACCTGTGAAAAAAATTATATTCACATAATCCAGTGTAGATTCTGTCCAATGTATAATCCACGTACTTGGCAAAACAAAAAAACGGAAACCCGACCACGCACTGAAAGGGGTCCCATGTTTACACATGGGTCCCCTTTCCCCGACTGCCAGGACCCCCCCTGACTCCTGTCAAAGAGGGTCCCTTCAGCCAATCAGGGAGCGCCACGTCGTGCCACTCTCCTGATTGGCTGTGTGCTCCTGTAGTGTCTGTGAGGCAGCACACGGCAGAGATACAATGTAGCGCCTATGCGCTCCATTGTAGCCAATGGTGGGAACTGCGGTCAGCGGTTGACCGAAAGTAACCTCACCGCTGACCGCAAAGTTCCCACCATTGGCTACAATGGAGCGCATAGGCGCTACATTGTATCTCTGCCGTGTGCTGCCTCACAGACACTACAGGAGCACACAGCCAATCAGGAGAGTGGCACGACGTGGCGCTCCCTGATTGGCTGAAGGGACCCTCTTTGACAGGAGTCAGGGGGGGTCCTAGCAGATGGGGAAAGGGGTCCCAGTGCGTGGATCGGGTATGCGGTTTGTTTTTTTGCCAAGTACGTGGATTATTAAAAAAGGACACGACACACTGGATTTAGGTGAGTATAATTTTATTTTCAGGTACCCTGGAATCGACATCGAGACGTGGGCCGAGTCGGCATCTGAACATAGGTAAGTATGTGTGTGTCGGAATGTATGTAATAAAGTTGTACTTTCAAGGTGTGTGTGTCCTGTTTTTATTTGGGTATTTTTTTTGCAGAAGAACTATAGGTACCAGCGGGCCCGTTTAACCCCCGCATGCTGGTACTTGTGGTTCTCCAAGTACCAGCTTGCGGGGGAGGCTTGCAGGGACTTGTAGTTCTTGTGCAAAAAACAATATTCTTTTATTTTACACTTGGCTATCAGCCCCCCATCCGCAGCCCATGGATGGGGGGGACAGCCTCGGGCTTCACCCCTGGCCCTTGGGTGGCTGGAGGGGGGGACCCCTTGATTTAAGGGGTCCCCACTCCTCCAGGGTACCCCGGCCAGGGGTGACTAGTTAGTGATTTAATGCCAGGGCCGCAGGGACCTATATAAAAGTGTCCCCCGGCTGTGGCATTATCTCTCTGACTAGTGGAGCCCGGTGCTGGTTCAAAAAATACGGGGGACCCCTACGCTTTTTGTCCCCCCGTATTTTTTGCACCAGGACCAGGCGCAGAGCCCGGTGCTGGTTGATCAAATATGGGGGAACCCCTGTCAATTTTCCCCCCATATTTTTTCAACCAGGACTGGCTCAAAGAGTCCGAGGCTGGTTATGCTTAGGAGGGGGGACCCCACGCAATTTTTTTCTGATTTTTAAACACTTTAAAAACCTTTTTAAGGTACACAATGAAGCCCTGCACGGATCTCACAGATCCGGCCGGGATTCCTTGTGTTTTGTCAGGCAGTGTTTTACTCATCACTCCCGTAAAACACTGCCTGATATTACGAATCACATCGACATCGGAAAATACGAATTGTGAAAAGTCGGCAGCTTAGTGAATGACCGTCTCAGGATTCAAAAAGTTGCAGTAAAATGCACACGATACCATTCGAGTTCAAACATCCTTCAAAACGGCCAAAACACGAATCTTTGTAAATATACCCCCAGGTCGGGGACTGTGTTACCCTGCCGGAAGCAGGACTGAGACTATATATGGGAGCAGCTGTGGGTGTCCAAAGCCAGAGACCAGTTCAGAGCCTGTGTTACCCTGCAGGAAGCAGAGTGTGAGACTTTTGTGAGAGACTTTGTATTATGTTTGTAGATTAGCCGCTCACTTATAGTGAGGGCTCAAGAAGTGAGATAATTGCCCTGAATGGGGGCCAGGCTGTGTGTTATTTTGTTTCTGTTTATTTATGCTGACACCTTCCGATTTCGAAGGGAGGTAAGCATGATGGGTCTTCCATCTGATGCACATTCCTTGGCTGACCACTGTGCCTACGGTCCTCAATATTGCCTAGTTCTTTGTGCTATCCTTTGTGAAGGGTCCACACTCTTAATATAACGATTGTTGGGGTGTGAAGCCAAAAAAAGGAAAAGTTCCTTCCGAATATAAACATCAAAATCAGGGGTACACTCACCAGTCATCATAACTGCCAAGATCTTGACAAAGGTCCAGATCCAGGACCGAAACGTTGATGCTACTTTTTAACTGATTTATGTTTTGAATAAACAAAGAACTATGAAGACTGGTGAGTGCACTGCTGATAGATAGATAGATAGATAGATAGATAGATAGATAGATAGATTTATCTATCTATCTATCTATCTATCTATCTATCTATCTATCTATCTATCTATCTATCTATCTACACAGTACACCTATTACTGTCCACAGGAAGTCAGATACATGTGCTATTGCTATGTGGAAATTATTATAAGTAGTATTAGTATTATTATTATTTTAAATGGGGAACTGAGTTTCAAAAGGAAACTATTAACACAAGTCATCTTCTGAAAAAAGGAGCATAGATTAATGACTGTACAGACAAAAGGTAGCGTTTGCTAGGTCAGTCATATGCCACATTTGTTTTTTGGAGTGGCATAAAAATAGGCGCTCTTTTATTTCCCAAATGTTTCCAAGTTGAATAGATGAAACTTTTATAATACAAGTCTTCCACCATTCATTACCATAACTCATGCATTTGAGAAACCTGGACTTACAGATGTATTGAATTCAGAACTGCGTATATTGGGGGTTATTCTGAGTCGGTAGCAGTTTTGCTAAATAGCAAAAACTGCTACTGACAAAATCGCATGCTGGGTGCCCCCCAGCACCGGGCAAGGGCGCCCAGCACATGTAGCGCCACCCATCGATGCAATCGCAATTTAGTTGCTTGAGTGAGTGAGGCAGTGAGTGCTAATTATCAGGGGAAGAATGCCTCCCTCACCAGAGCGCTATTTTTCTTTTTTTTTGGGGAGGCTTAGCTGTGGTCAAATCTCCAGGATCTGACCATGCCGTCCCTTTCACCTGGGCCCATATAACTCTCTGCAGCCCTGGGCAGATCATAAATAACAAATATGTAATCTAGAAACTAAATCTACCAACCCACATGCCATGCTGACCTCCCCACCTCAGTATTTTAATATTACTATAGAACTGAAACAGCCACTCACCCACAGGGGCTTTCTGTTGTCCTCAGATTAGAAACATAGATTGTGACGGCAGATAAGAACCACTTGGCCCATCTAGTCTGCCCTTTTTTTTTTTTTACTTTTTGTTAACCTCAACCCTGTTAGATCCTTAGTTCTTTATAAGGAGATCCTTATGTCTATCCAAAGCATGTTTAAATTGCTCTTCTGTCTTAGCCTCTACCACCTCTTTCGGGAGGCTATTCCACTTATCCACTAACCTTTCTCTTAAGTAATTTTTCATCACATTTTATTTGAACCTACTTCCTTCCAATTTCAGCACATGTCCTTGTGTACAATGTTATTTGCCCTTCTTTGTACAGAAGATATGGTCTCCAGAACTGGACACAGTATTCTAGATGAGGCCGTACCAATGACCTATACAGTGGCATTATAACTTCTTTCTTTCTGCTGCTGATTCCTCTCCCAATGCAGCCAAGTATCTGACTAGCCTTCCTCATTGCTTTGTTACATTACTTACCTGCCTTTAAGTTACCTGAAATAGTGACTCCTAGATCCCTTTCCTCCTCAGTAGTTTCCAGTATAGTGCCATTAATATTATATTTAGCCTTTGGGATTTTGAGACCCAAATGTATGATTTTGCATTTTTTTTGCATTAAACTGTAATTGCCACGTTCTTGACCATTCCTCTAGTCTACCTAGATCCTCAATCATTTGTTTTACCCCTCCAGGTGTGTCTACCCTGTTGCATACCTATGTATCATCTGCAAAATTGCATACTTTCTTTTCTATTCCATGTGCAATGTCACCAATAAAGATATTATAAAGCACTGGTCCAAGTACAGATCCCAAGTACAGTATGCGCTAGGCTCCTGCTGACTTATATTTGTCCTCATGTGCAGCTCCACTCTTCCCAATGTGATCTGCATGGCCACTGCTAAGACACCCGAACACCCGATTTCTCATGCCACTGTAGCCAGGTCAGTAACGTTAAGAGTGCCGCCCCAGATTACATTATGGTTAGTGAGGTATTCCGGAGCAGAGTTCCTGTGCATTCCTGTTTATCTGATCATAAGAACACTGAAGCATGGGTAACAAATGGAGCGCTTCCTTATTTAGCCATTACAAACAATATACGCACTGTACACTAGGCTACACTCACTTCCCCACGGTCCTAGGGACAGTCACTGAAGAGTCAGGCTTTCATATCAAGTAAGGGAGTGTCTATAAATATCTAATGCAATAACATTATGATTTTCCAGAGATTTATCTGGAGTTAGTATATGTACTGTACATCTTTAAGAGAGGAGAAGGCCCATGTGCAGCCTTCCTCCATTCGGGCCCCCTCCTCTGTGCCGGCAGCGCTGTAGAGTCTGAGCACTAGAGGCTTCTACTGCGCATGCGCAGATCTCCAGAAAAATGGCGCGGCGGCCATTTTCCTAGTGATTTCTCTACTGTGCATGCGTAGAATGCCGTGAAAATGGCCACAGCTAAATTTTCACGGTGTCCCGTGCTGCTGCCATCAGTCCGGGACTCCAGAAGATGAGTATTCAAAAAATGGGTGCAGCATGTGCGGTGGGGGGCCCCCTTAGAATCAGGGGCCTATATGCACCACTATAGATACGCCAGTGGTACCCATTATAGATACGCCAGTGGTACTGTATGTGATGGGGCTTATGCAGAGGTTAAGCCACATCAAAAACCAATAAAGTCTGGACACAAGACAATGGGATTACTGATTTCTGACACACTGCTGCCTCCAAGAGAAGCTCAATAGTATAAAAAAAAACTTATAAACCAATAGATGGCGCTGTCTGTCAGATCATTTATTAAAATAGCATAAAGACTATAGTTAATACAATACTTAGGCCCAGCCCAGATTTATCAAGTGTTGGAGAGTGATAATTTCACTGTGATAAAGTACCGGCCAATCAGCTCCTAACTGCCATGTTACAGGCTGGGTTTGAAAAATGACATTTAAGAACTGGTTGGTTGGTACTTTATCACCGTGCATTTTATCATTCTCCATGGCTTGATAAATCTGGGCATTAATTTCTACCACATGGTCGGTGAGAAATATATAAGGATTAAAATTAGTATCATCAAGGGGGAGAGGTAACCAAGCATATAGAAGCATGACCGCAGTACTAAGGAGAGGGGGGGGGGGGGGGGGGGGTGTAACATAGCATGTTAGCATATGGTTCATGGCCTCAGTACTAAGGGGAGGGTTAATCAAGCATGCGGGAGCATGGCCTCAGTACTAAGGGGAAGGGGTAACCAAGCATATGGTTCATGGCCTCAGTACTAAGGGGGAGGGGTAACCAAGCATATGGTTCATGGCCTCAGTACTAAGGGGGAGGGGTAACCAAGTATATGGTAAATGGCCTCAGCACTACGGGGGAGGGGTAACCAAGCTTGCAGGGACATGGCCTCATTACTAAGGGGGAAGGGTAACCAAGCCTGCAGGGGCATGGCCTCAGTACTAAGGGGAGGAGGAACCAAGCTCGCAGAGGAGTATGACCGCAGTACTAAGGGGAGGGGTAACATAGCATGTGGGGGCATGGCCTCAGTACTAAGGAGAAGGGGTAACCAAGCATGCAGGGGCATGATCTCAGTACTAAGGAGGGGGGGGGGGGGTGTAACATAGCATGTTAGCATATGGTTCATGGCCTCAGTACTAAGGGGAAGGGGTAACCAAGCATATGGTTCATGGCCTCAGTACTAAGGGGGAGGGGTAACCAAATATATGGTAAATGGCTTCAGCACTATGGGGGAGGGGTAACCAAGCCTGCAGGGGCATGGCCTCAGTACTAAGGGGGAAGGGTAACCGAGCCTGCAGGGGCATGGCCTCAGTACTAAGGGGGAGGGGTAACCAAGCCTGCAGGGTCATGGCCTCAGTACTAAGGGGGAGGGGTAACCAAGCCTGCAGGGGCATAGTCTCAGTACTAAGGGGGAAGGGTAACCAAGCCTGCAGGGGCATGGCCTCAGTACTAAGGGGGAGGGGTAACCAAGCCTGCAGGGTCATGGCCTCAGTACTAAGGGGGAAGGGTAACCAAGCCTGCAGGGGCATGGCCTCAGTACTAAGGGGGAGCGGTAACCAAGCCTGCAGGGTCTCGGCCTCAGTAAAAATGTTACTTTAGTATTGACTTTATGTCATTTCTACAGAGTTTTTACTATGCTTTATTTTGTAAACAAAGTCAGATGAGACATTATGAATAACAAAAAGAAATACACAATTCTATAATTAAAGCACTTTTATTTGATTCATCATACATTAGGTTTATTGTCGCTATAAAAGGAAAGAAGCTAATAAGAAAACAAGTAATTGGGTCACAAACAATTAGTACGGTTTTATTAGTCCTGTCATATTGTAAATAATGTGTAACATAAATACATATTGTCTACAAAACTGATATTGTTACTCAACTGTGCATCAGGTGATTGGTCCCAGGCACTTGTGATGTAGGTTACCTACGATAAGCAGCTTTTCAGATGAAAAGTTTATTGAGAGTTATATATTTTGAGAAAGCAGATTCTTTGCATATAGATTATTGCTGCGTGATACATACATACATACTTAACTTGTGTTAAATGACCACTAATTATAAAATGATAGTGAATATTAATCCTGCTATGTAAAACATATTTGCCTACTGTCAAAGAACGTCCGGGAGACTCCCAGCCGCCTGTAAGAGTGAGCAAGTCTCCGGGAGTCCATCTGTCCACGGCTGCCCACTTCCTCAGTGAAGTGGGGGATACAGGCAACCGATGATGTGATTTGCGTCACATTGTGTCATCGTGGCCCCGCCCCCTGCTTCATAGTGCCAGTAATCGCAAAAGTGATGTAAAATAGGAGTTGATCCTTAACAAGTAACAATCAGACATCAGTCTTCTATAATCTTCAATAGGAGACTCCAAGTGTTCTTGTGCTAAATAGACTTACTACACAAAATAAAATTATATTTGTTCATAGAGATCTAGGGACCCATTTATTAATTATCAGGCTTTTGACCCAATAAGTATCATTTGTTATTGCCAATATTTGCGGCAATAAGAAATGAAGTACTGACAGCAGGTAGAATTGTTCACGTGCAGGGACGGAACCCATCCCTGCGGTGTGTCAAAGTAAAGTGATCGCATGTGTGCGATAAAATGGGGTGGTATATCTCACAAATATTAATTGAGGAATAATAGGCTGCCATATCCCTTCCTTTAGAAATTTTGAAAGCCCACTGTAATATACAGTATATGTATATATAAAGAGAGACAGTTACTGTATATTATCCTTTTGCCTCAACATCCAGGAAAAACTTCTCCAAAGCCCAAAACCACTATTTGTGATCTTTTCCTTTAAGTGTTTGAACCAGTGTCGGACTGAGGCATGAAGGGCCCACCGGGAGAATGCAGTTATAGGGGCCCATACTTAGGGGTGTGGCCAGCCTACAAAGGGTGTGTGGACAGCCTCCACAGAGGTTTGAAATATACAATAGTCTAGTGCAGTGTAATGCAACATATCTACCATGTACAGACAGAGCTGGCCATAGGCATAGGCAAACTAGGCAATTGCCTAGGGCATTTGATATGCCTAGGGGCATCAGCAGCTTCTGCTGATTAAAATGATATGCGGCATGCCTATATTCTGTGTGTAGCATTTCATATGCAGATACAGTCTCACAAAGTATATAGGCATGCTGCATATCATTTTAATCAGCAGAAGCTGCTTGTTCATCCTAGCCACATAGCAATGCATAAAAGATGTATTTTCATTAAAAAAATGTGCCCGACGTTAGCATTGAGGCAAGATTTATGAGGACACATCTGTATTCAAGCAGAGGCAGAGGTCACAGTGTTAGTGTGAGTGTTGTGTGCATGTGAGTGGGTTGGTTGTGCAGTAGTGTTCGGAATATGTGTAAGGAGCATTATGTGTGTCATGTAAAAATGCATTAATAATGTGCAACATATGTGTAAGGGGCACAATGTGTGTCATTATGTGTATAAGGGCATTAATAATGTGCGGCATATGTGTAACAGGGTACTACTGTATGTGTGTCATTATGTGTATAGGGGCACTAATAATGTGCAGCAAATGTGTAGGGGGCACTATGTGTGTCATTATGTGTATAAGGGGATGAATAATGTGCGGCATATGTTTAAGGGACATTATATGTAAAAGGGCGTTAATAAAGGTTGTCATAATGTGTAAGGCGCATTATGTTTAAAAGGACATTAATAATGTGTCTCATATGTGTAAGGGGCATTACTGTGTGGCATTATGTGTATAAGGTGCTCTACTATGTGGCGTTGCGTATAGAAAGGGCACTACTGTGTTGTCTAATGAGAATAAAGAGCAATAGGGTGTGGTGTAATGTGAATAAGGAGCAATTCAGTGTGATGTAATGTGAATAAGGGGCTCTACTGTGAGGAGTAACATTTATAAGGTAAAGTGATACTACTGTGGGATGTAATATGAATTATGGACACTATCGCATGATCAAATGTGAATACTGTGTGACGTAATTGGAATTGGTGTTACTGTTGTGTGGCCATGCCCCTTGCTAGCAAAAACACACCTCTTTTTGGGATGTGCGCCAAATGTGCGAACTGTTCCTATTTAAAATATAGGGGGTACAAACCCCAAAATAAGGACTGCTATGGATGAGGGGTGATGGTGCTGGGAAAGAGGTGCAAGGTCAGAGGCGGAACCAGCGGTGGTGCTAGGGGGCACCAGCCAAAATCTTGCCTAGGGCATCATATTGGTTAGGGCCGGCTCTGACCATGTATAATACAAGTGCACAGTCTGGAACCTGATCCCTAGAGGAAGGAGTGGACCTCAGGCAGTGGGGCCTACCGGTGGTTTCCCTGGTACCTCTGTGGGCCAGTCCGACCCTGGTTTGAACTAACTGTAACTGAGAGTGATCCACTGAAGGGTGCAATGAGTTATTAGTGAGCGACATGTGACACCGGACCAGTTTGTTGATATTTTAGCCGTTTTGCCAGAGAATCGTTAATGTAAATCTAGCAGCGGATATACTGTAACTTATATTACTTTACAATGCTGACACAATACTGCATGCTCAGAATAATGGGCTGTAACATTTTCTATAGCAGTGGTAGGCAACCTTTCAATTCGCTAGTTGTGGAACTAGAAGTTTCAGCATACCAGTCCATTGTATAGCAGAACAAATGAATGCCTATCTTTGCTATATATTCTACAGTGTAAAATCTACACATTATGAAATATATGGAGGAGAAATATATGTATATTAGGAGCATCTTGACCTCGGGTTTCCATATTTCATTTTCACCATTAATGTGTTGTCCTATAAAATAAAGAAGAAAATACTGTAAAGGTAACAAAGGAGACAAAAACAGGATTTTAATACCTACCGGTAATCCCTTTTCTCCTAGTCCGTAGTGGATGCTGGGGTCCACTTCAGTACCATGGGGTACGGTTCCGCAGGAGCCATGGGCACTTTAAGACTTTTCAAAGGGTGTGAACTGGCTCCTCCCTCTATGCCCCTCCTCCAGACCTCGGTATAGGAACTGTGCCCAAGGAGACGGACATTTCGAGGAAAGGATTTACTTTTTAAATTAACGGTGAGATTCATACCAGCTCACACCTCAACCATGCAGCACAACATGGCATTCAACATAACACACACCAACAGGCATGAACCACTTGCAGCAACATGCTGAAAATAACGTAACACAACACTTGTGTAACTATAACTAACAACTGCACGAAGAATACGCACTGGGTCGGGCGCCCAGAATCCTTTATGGACTAGGAGAAAAGGATTTACCGGTAGGTTTTAAAATCCTGTTTTCTCATACGTCCTAGAGGATGCTGGGGTCCACTTCAGTACCATGGGGTTATACCAAAGCTCCAGTACGGGCGGGAGAGTGCGGATGACCCTGCAGCACCGATTGACCAAACTTGAGGTCCTCATCGGCCAAGGTGTCAAACTTGTAGAATTTTGCAAACGTGTTCGACCCTGACCAAGTAGCTGCTCGGCAACTTTGCCGAGACTCCCCGGGCAGCCACCCAGGATGAGCCCACCTTGCTAGTAGAGTGGGCATTTACCGACTTCGGTATCGGCAATCCTGCCGTGGAATGATCGTGCTGAATCGTCCCTCTGATCCAACGCGCAATTGTCTGCTTAGAAGCAGGACACCCAATCTTGTTGGGAGCATACAGGACAAGCAGAGCTGTCCTAGAGACATAAATTTTCAAAGCTCTGACCACGTCCAGAGACTTTGACTCAGTCAAAGTGTCAGTAGCCACTGGCACCACAATAGGTTGGTTCATATGAAAAGACGAAACCACCTTTGGAAGAAATTGTTGGCAAGTTCTCAACTCTGCCCTATCTTCATGAAAGAGACAAAGTCCCTAACTCAGGTGTCTGAGTCCCTAACTCAGACACCTGCCTTGCGGATGCCAAGGCCAAAAGCATCACCACTTTCCAAGTGAGAAACTTCAATTCTATCTCCTGTAGAGGTTCAAACCAATCCGGTTGAAAGAACTGCAACACCACATTAAGGTCCCATGGTGCCACTGGAGGCACAAATGGAGGCTGGAAGTGCACCACCCCTTTCACGAATGTCTGAACTTCTGGAAGGGAAGCCAATTGTTTTTGAAAGAAAACTGACAAGGCCAAAATCTGGGCCTTGATTGAACCCAATCTTAGGCCCGCATCCACACCAGCCTGCAGAAAATTGAGAAAACGTCCCAACTGAAACTCCTCCGTAGGAGCCTTCTTGGATTCACACCAAGACACATATTTTCTCCAAATATGGTAGTAATGTTTAGACGTTACTCCTTTCCTGGCCTGAATAAGAGTGGGGATGACTTCCTTGGGAATACTCTTTCGGGCTAGGATCCGGCGCTCAACAGCCATGCTGTCAAACGTAGCCGCGGTAAGTCTTGATACACACACGGCCCCTGCTGCAGCAGGTCCTCGCGAGGAGGAAGAGGCCGAGGATCTTCTATGAGCAACTCCTGAAGATCTGGATACAAAGCCCTCCTTGGCCAGTCCGGGACAATGAGGATCGCTTGAACCCTTGTTCTTCTTATGAGCTGGAGAACTTTTGGAATCAGTGGAAGTGGAGGGAAGACATATACCGACCGAAACACCCACTGGATCACCAGTGCATCCACTGCTATTGCTTGAGGGTCTCTCGACCTGGAACAATATCTCTGAAGTTTCTTGTTGAGACGAGATGCCATCATGTCTACTTGAGGAACTCCCCAAAGACTTGTCACCTCTGCGAAGACTTCTTGGTGGAGGTCCCATTCTCCTGGATGGAGATCGTGTCTGCTGAGGAAGTCTGCTTCCCAGTTGTCCACTCCCAGAATGAAAATTGCTGACAGAGCTCTTGCATGCCTTTCTGCCCGGAGGAGGATTTTGTCACCTCTGCCATTGCCGCTCTGCTTTTCGTTCCGCCTTGACGGTTTATGTACGCGACTGCTGTTACATTGTCGGACTGGATCTGCACAGGTTCATCTTGAAGAAGATGTACCGCTTGTAGAAGGCCGTTGTAAATGGCTCTCAATTACAGAATGTTTACGTGAAGGCAGGTTTCCTGACTTGACCATTCTCCTTGGAAGCTTTCCCCCTGTGTGACTGCTCCCCAGCCTCGGAGACTTGCATCCGTGGTTACTAGGACCCAGTGCTGAATCCCGAACCTGCGTCCCTCTAGTAGGTGAGAACTGTGTAGCCACCACAGGAGCGAAATCCTGGCTTTGGAGGACAGGATTATCTTCCGGTGCATGTGTAGGTGGGATCTGGACCACTTGTCCAACAGGTCCCACTGGAAAACTCTGGCATGGAATCGGCCAAACTGTATGGCCTCGTAGGCCGCCACCATCTTCCCCAACAACCGAATGCATTGATGTATTGACACTCTTGTTGGTTTCAAAATCTGTTTGACCATTCTCTGGATTTCCAGAGCCTTTTCTACTGGGAGAAATACTCTCTGTACTTCTGTGTCCAGTATCATTCCCAGAAAGGACAATCTTGTCGTCAGTTCCAATTGTGACTTTGGAAAATTCATGATCCAACCGTGTTGTTGGAGTACTGACAGGGAGAGTACAATGTTCTGCACCAACCGTTCCCTGGATCTCGCTTTTATCAGGAAATCATCTAGGTAAGGAATTATATTGACTCCTTGTTGTCGAAGGAGGACCATCATCTCTGCCATCACCTTGGTGAATACCCTTGGTGCCGTGGAGAGCCCGAACGGCAACGTCTGGAACTGGTAATGGCAATCCTGTACTGCGAAACTCAGATAAGCTTGGTGAGGAGGATAAATGGGAACATGCAAATAAGCATCTTTTATGTCTACTGACACCATGAAGTCCCCTTCCTCCAGTCTGGAAATCTCTGCACTCAGAGATTCCATCTTGAACTTGAACCTTTTGAGGTAGAGATTCAGATCTTTCAGGTTTAAAATTACGAAAAGGCTTGAATAAAAACCTTCTCCTTGCTGTGACAAGGGTACCAGGACAATGACTTGATCATGACATAATTTTTGAATTGCAGCTGTTACTACTTCTCTGTCTGGAAGAGAAGCTGGCAAGGTCGATTTGAAAAATTGGGATGGGAGGACGTCTTGAAACTCCAGTTTGTATCCATGGGACACTATTTGTAAGACCCATGGGTCCAGGCCAGATTGAAGCCAGATCTGACTGAAAAGTTTCAGACGTGCTCCCACCCGAGGGGACTCCCGCAAGGGAGCCCCAGCGTCATGCTGCAGCTTTGGCAGAAGCAGTGGTTGATTTCTGCGCCTGCGATCCTGGAGACACTGCAGATTTTTTTCCTTTTCCCCTTCCTCTACCTACAAAGAAGGGGGAACCTTTGGCCTTTTTGTATTTGTTGGGCCAAAGGACTGCATGTGAGAGTGATGTGTCTTTTTTCGCCGGTGCAGGAGCATAAGGCAAGAATGTCGACTTACCTGCGGTAGCCGCGGAGACTAACGCAACCAGCCCATCTCCAAACAAGGCCTCACCTTTATACGGGAAAGCCTCCATATTTCTTTTGGAATCTGCATCAGCATTCCACTGGCGAATCCACAACGCCCTCTGAGCTGATACTGCCATGGTAGCGGCTTTTGAACCCAAGAGTCCAATATCTTTCATGGCTTCTAGCATGTATGCAGCAGCGTCTTTGATATGACCTAACGTTAGGAGTATCTCGTCTCTATCTATAGTGTCAATTTCCGATGACAGGTTATCTGACCATTTTTCGATAGCCCTACTCACCCATGCGCAAGCAATGGTGGGCCTGAGCAATGTACCATTGGCCACATAAATAGATTTTAACGTAGTCTCCATTTTGCGGTCTGTCGGCTCCTTCAGTGAAGCCATCCCAGGTGCAGGGAGAATCACCTTTTTCGTTAACCTTGACAGGGCACTATCTAATACGAGGGGTGACTCCCACCTTTTCCTGTCCTCTTCCGGGAAAGGATAAGCAACCTGAATCCTTTTGGGAATCTCAAATTTCTTTTCAGGGTTTACCCAAACTCCCTCAAATAAGGTATTTAGCTCATGAGAAGGAGGGAAAGTTACATTAATTTTCTTTTCTTTATAGAAATACGCATTCTCCTGAGGTACAGGAGGGGCTTCCGTAACTTCCAAAACTTCCTTTATAGCAACAATCATGTATTGAATGCTTTTTGCCAATTTAGGATCTATCCCCCTGGAATCACTATCGTCGACACAGGAATCAGAGTCCGTGTCGGTATCAGTATGTACTATTTGTGAAAATGGTCTCTTATGTGACCCAGAGGGGTCGCCTATGGATGAAAAAGCAGGACTATGAAAAATCACATCTTCCACGATTTTCTCCAGCTCTCTGCATGAGACTCAGACTTATCCAATCTCTTACTGATATGATTCACACTATCACGTAATTCTTTTACCCATTCAGGCTCGTGGTGTGCCGGCAGCGCCACCACATTACAACTCTGTGTCCCTAAAATGGCTCCCTCAGGGGAAGAGCTCCCTGCCTCAGACATGTCACACTCGTGCACACACACACACCACAGACACTCCGTGACTTATAGGGGACAGACCCACAGTAAAATCTGTCAGAAGGACACAGATAGGATTTGCCAGTTCACAACCCAGCGCCAGTAACACAATGCCTGTGAAGACAAAATGCCCACTGACATGCAGCGCTTTTATAATGTTAATCACACAATTATATTGCACCAAATTCACTGTGGCCCCCGTTTTGCACCCTGATACTTGTTCAGCAGTGGAGGAGGACCAGCGTTCTTCTCTGCAGCCTGGAAGGAGAAAAAATGGCGCTGAGCAGTGTGCTGGCTGACTGAGGAGGAAGCCCCGCCCCCTAAATGGCGCATTTCTCCTCAGCATTTATGAGGTAATTTTTTTATACTGGCAGTTATGCCCCTTATTTATGCCAATTTCAATAGGTTTCATGCTGCCCAGGGTGCCCCCCCCAGCGCCCTGCACCCTGCACTGCCTGTGTATGTGTGGGCAACATGGCGCGCTGCGCTCCCGCCAGCTGCGCGTAGCTTTAGCCATCACTTTGATTGAAGATCCTTTCTTCTAACACTCACCTGTATTCTGACTTCTGGCTCTGCAAGGGGGGTGACGGCGTGCTGTGGGAGTGAGCACATAGCCGCAGTTAGCGTTCAGTACCCTTCAGGAGCTATTGGTGTCCTGTCAGCCAGAAGCAGAGCCATGAAACTATTCAGGAAGTTGGTTCCTACTTCTGCCCCCTAAGTCCCACGAAGCAGGGAGACTGATGCCAGCAGTTCACCCTGAAAATAAAAAACCTAACATAAGTCTTTTCAGAGAAACTCAGTAGAGCTCCCCTGGAGTGCATCCAGTCTGCCTGGGCACATTTTCTAAACTAAGGTCTGGAGGAGGGGCATAGAGGGTGGAGCCAGTTCACACCCTTTGAAAAGTTTTAACGTGCCCATGGCTCCTGCAGAACCGTCTATACCCCATGGTACTGAAGTGGACCCCAGCATCCTCTAGGACGTATGAGAAAAGGCGGTGTAATGTGTGTTATTAGTGGATGTGTGTTAATAGTGGATGTGTGTTAATAATAGTGGATGTGTGTGAACAACAATGGGCTGGGGGCCGAATCTGACCCTGGCCGCGAGTCAAGGGGGTGTGGACTCGTGGCACACCCCAATTTCCATTGAAACGGGCGTGGGCGTGCTGCCAGTCAGGGGGGCGTGCTCTCGCAACATGCCTTCATTCCCATGGAGACGGGCGGGGGTGGGGGGCTTTTCTACAGCAGAGAGCCAGAGGCTGCACTGCGCGTGGCCTTCCGGCTCTCTGAATGGCAGGACTGGCCTACCAGTCCATCGGCTCTTCTGGCATTTGCCAGATGTGCAAGATGGCCAGTCCGGCCCTGTAAGTGAATAGTGCATGCAGTGGTGTCACAAGGGTGGGTGCCGAGGGGTGCGGCCCGTACCCAGGTGTCCCCGGCGAGGCGTGACACCAGAATGCCTTACAACACGTGCAGCACCCAGCTTCTGTCACCTCATAGGAGCCGGCAGGTTCCGTCATCAAGAAGGGATTAGCGGGCCTAGCATCGCAGACCCATATTGGGGCGGGGGCATGTGGCAGCGGTCAGTGTTGTATATTGGCACCGCCAGCTGCAATCACGCAGCCATGTTATCAACAGTACAGCGGTATTTTAAATTTGGATTGGGTCTACGAGCCAATCGTAGGTCGCAGACCAGCAGCTAATCAGGAGCCAGCGCTCCTGATTGGCTGCCAGTACGCTAGCCAATCAGAGCTCGCAAGCCAGCAGCCAATCAGAAGCGCTGGTTCCTGATTGGTTGCCAGTCCGCGACCTCCGATTGGCTCGCAGACCCAGTCCAAATTTAAAACACAGCCGTGCTGTGTCTTACATGACCGCGTGATCGCAACTGGAGGTGCCAAATGCCAATGCAATCTATACCGCTATCTGCTGCCACATGCCCCCACCCCATCCTGTTGAAATACTGCCGGCACTGCATTGGTGATTGCAGTTGTCGGTCTCAATTTACGCTGCAACTCATGCCTCCCCTCTTCCGATCCGGGAAATGAAAAAGAACAGCCGCAGAAGGAGGATGGAGTGCAGGCAGCATTTTGCTAGAACTACCTCTACCCAGAACAGCCACAGCAGCAGCAAATAAGTCAGCAGAGTAGAGCAGCTTCACGTCAAACCCACTGACCAGGTCTCCGAGCAGGTAAGCCACCTAGTGTAATGTGTGTCTTCAGAAGGGGCCGGATTGCTCAGTTTCAGTGTCTCCTGTTACTATAGTATAGGTGGCGCAGTCTCAGCAGTTACTATAGTATACATGGCGCAGTCTCAGCCGTTACTATAGTATACGTGGCGCAGTCTCAGCAGTTACTATAGTACAGGTGTCGCAGTCTCAGCAGTTACTATAGTACAGGTGTCGCAGTCTCAGCAGTTACTATAGTAAAGGTGGTGCAGTCTCAGCAGTTACTATAGTATAGGTGGTGCAGTCTCGGCAGTTACTATAGTACAGGTGGCGCAGTCTCAGCAGTTACTAGAGTATAGGTGGTGCAGTCTCAGCAGTTACTATAGTACAGGTGGCGCAGTCTCAGCAGTTACTATAGTATAGGTGGCGCAGTCTCAGCAGTTACTATAGTATAGGTGGTGCAGTCTCAGCAGTTACTATAGTACAGGTGGCGCAGTCTCAGCAGTTCCTATAGTATAGGTGGCGCAGTCTCAGCAGTTACTATAGTATAGGTGGCGCAGTCTCAGCAGTTACTATAGTCCAGGTGGCGCAGTCTCAGTAGTTACTATAATACAGGTGGCGCAGTCTCAGCAGTTACTATAGCACAGGTGGTGCAGTCTCAGCAGTTATTACAGTATAGGTAGCGCAGTCTCAGCAGTTACTATAGTACAGGTGGCGCAGTCTCAGCAGTTACTATAGTATAGGTGGCGCAGTCTCAGCAGTTACTATAGTACAGGTGGCGCAGTCTCAGCAGTTACTATAGTATAGGTGGCGCAGTCTCAGCAGTTACTATAGTATAGGTGGCGCAGTCTCAGCAGTTACTATAGTATAGGTGGCGCAGTCTCAGCAGTTACTATAGTACAGGGGGCGCAGTCTCAGCAGTTACTATAGTATAGATGGCGCAGTCTCAGCAGTTACTATAGTCCAGGTGGCGCAGTCTCAGCAGTTACTATAGTACAGGTGGCGCAGTCTCAGCAGTTACTATAGTACAGGTGGTGCAGTCTCAGCAGTTACTATAGTATAGGTGGCGCAGTCTCTGCAGTTACTATAGTACAGGTGGCGCAGTCTCAGCAGTTACTATAGTACAGGTGGCGCAGTCTCAGTAGTAACTATAATATAGGTGGCGCAGTCTCAGCAGTTACTATAGCACAGGTGGCGCAGTCTCAGTAGTAACTATAATATAGGTGGCGCAGTCTCAACAGTTACTATAGCACAGGTGGCGCAGTCTCAGCAGTTACTATAGTACAGGTGGCGCAGTCTCAGCAGTTACTATAGTATAGGTGGCGCAGTCTCAGCAGTTACTATAGTATATGTGGCGCAGTCTCAGCAGTTACTATAGTATAGGTGGCGCAGTCTCAGCAGTTACTATAGTATAGGTGGCGCAGTCTCAGCAGTTACTATAGTATAGGTGGCGCAGTCTCAGCAGTTACTATAGTACAGGTGGCGCAGTCTCAGCAGTTACTATAGTACAGGTGGCGCAGTCTCAGCAGTTACTATAGTACAGGTGGCGCAGTCTCAGCAGTTACTATAGTACAGGTGGCGCAGTCTCAGCAGTTACTATAGTACAGGTGGCGCAGTCTCAGCAGTTACTATAGTACAGGTGGCGCAGTCTCAGCAGTTACTATAGTACAGGTGGCGCAGTCTCAGCAGTTACTATAGTATAGGTGGCGCAGTCTCAGCAGTTACTATAGTATAGGTGGCGCAGTCTCAGCAGTTACTATAGTACAGGTGGCGCAGTCTCAGCAGTTACTATAGTACAGGTGGCGCAGTCTCAGCAGTTACTATAGTACAGGTGGCGCAGTCTCAGCAGTTACTATAGTATAGGTGGCGCAGTCTCAGCAGTTACTATAGTATAGGTGGCGCAGTCTCAGCAGTTACTATAGTATAGGTGGCGCAGTCTCAGCAGTTACTATAGTACAGGGGGCGCAGTCTCAGCAGTTACTATAGTATAGGTGGCGCAGTCTCAGCAGTTACTATAGTATAGGTGGCGCAGTCTCAGCAGTTACTATAGTACAGGGGGCGCAGTCTCAGCAGTTACTATAGTACAGGGGGCGCAGTCTCAGCAGTTACTATAGTATAGATGGCGCAGTCTCAGCAGTTACTATAGTCCAGGTGGCGCAGTCTCAGCAGTTACTATAGTACAGGTGGCGCAGTCTCAGCAGTTACTATAGTACAGGTGGTGCAGTCTCAGCAGTTACTATAGTATAGGTGGCGCAGTCTCTGCAGTTACTATAGTACAGGTGGCGCAGTCTCAGCAGTTACTATAGTACAGGTGGCGCAGTCTCAGTAGTAACTATAATATAGGTGGCGCAGTCTCAGCAGTTACTATAGCACAGGTGGCGCAGTCTCAGTAGTAACTATAATATAGGTGGCGCAGTCTCAACAGTTACTATAGCACAGGTGGCGCAGTCTCAGCAGTTACTATAGTACAGGTGGCGCAGTCTCAGCAGTTACTATAGTATAGGTGGCGCAGTCTCAGCAGTTACTATAGTATATGTGGCGCAGTCTCAGCAGTTACTATAGTATAGGTGGCGCAGTCTCAGCAGTTACTATAGTACAGGTGGCGCAGTCTCAGCAGTTACTATAGTATAGGTGGCGCAGTCTCAGCAGTTACTATAGTATAGGTGGCGCAGTCTCAGCAGTTACTATAGTACAGGTGGCGCAGTCTCAGCAGTTACTATAGTACAGGTGGCGCAGTCTCAGCAGTTACTATAGTATAGGTGGTGCAGTCTCAGCAGTTACTATAGTATAGGTGGCGCAGTCTCAGCAGTTACTATAGTACAGGTGGCGCAGTCTCAGCAGTTACTATAGTACAGGTGGCGCAGTCTCAGCAGTTACTATAGTATAGGTGGCGCAGTCTCAGCAGTTACTATAGTATAGGTGGCGCAGTCTCAGCAGTTACTATAGTACAGGTGGCGCAGTCTCAGCAGTTACTATAGTACAGGTGGCGCAGTCTCAGCAGTTACTATAGTATAGGTGGCGCAGTCTCAGCAGTTACTATAGTACAGGTGGCGCAGTCTCAGCAGTTACTATAGTACAGGTGGCGCAGTCTCAGCAGTTACTATAGTACAGGTGGCGCAGTCTCAGCAGTTACTATAGTATAGGTGGCGCAGTCTCAGCAGTTACTATAGTACAGGTGGCGCATCTCAGCAGTTACTATAATACAGGTGGCGTAGCAGGGGCCCTGCCTATTTTGTCAGTCCTGGGCCCCGTAATTCCTGATGGCATCCCTGGGAGCTGGCACTGCAGCCAAAGCAGTCTCCGTGGGAAGCCTGCATCTCCCAAATCCCCAGAAAGGTGGAAAATGGGGGCAGGGGGGATGCCATGCCCTCTTCCGGGAGCACTGTCTGTGGGCAATTAAATCGTGGGCTGTGTGTGTGTGTGTGTGTGTGTGTGTGTGTGTGTGTGTGTGGAAGGAGGGGTGACACCATTGGTTGTCACACCGGGTGACACCAACCCTAGTGACGCCTTTGAGTGGATGTATGTCGATAATGGTGGATATGTGTTGATAATAGTGGATGTATGTTAATTGGGAATGTACTGTATGTTAATAGTAGATGTGTGTTAGTTGGGGATGTACCATAATGTTAATAGTGGATGTACCGTATGGATGGGTGTATGTTAATAGTGGATATATGTTAATAGTGGATGTACTGTATATTAATAGTGGATGTACCATATATTAATAGTGGATGTATGTTAATAGTGGATGTACCGTAAATTAATAGTGGATGTACCGTATGTTAATAGTGGATGTACCGTATATTAATAGTGGAAATATGTTAGTAATAGTGGATGTATATTAATAGTGGATGTACCGTATATTAATAGTGGATGTATGTTAATAGTGGATGTATGTTAATAGTGGATGTACGTACCGTATATTAATAGTGGATATATGTTAGTAATAGTGGATGTATATTAATAGTGGATATATGTTAGTAATAGTGGATGTACAGTATATTAATAGTGGATGTACCGTATATTAATAGTGGATATATGTTAGTAATAGTGGATGTATATTAATAGTGGATATATGTTAGTAATAGTGGATGTACAGTATATTCGCGAGCCCGCAAGGGGCTTGCTGCACTCGCCCCTCCCCGCCGGGATCCCGGCGTCGGTATGCTGCCGGGATCCCGGCGTCGGTAAGGTGACCGGCGGTCAGGAGACCGCCGGTCACCCGTACTACACCCGTATATTAATAGTGGATGTACCGTATATTAATAGTGGATATATGTTAGTAATAGTGGATGTATATTAATAGTGGATGTACCGTATATTAATAGTGGATGTACCGTATATTAATAGAGGATGTATGTTAATAGAGGATGTACCGTATATTAATAGAGGATGTATGTTAATAGAGGATGTATGTTATTAGAGGATGTATGTTAATAGAGGATGTATGTTAATAGTGGATATATGTTAAATGTATGTTCATCTTTGTAAGTAACATTTACATTTCTTTTTCCCCACTCAAGCAGGGCCGATATGGGAAGCATTGTCTATAGTTATCTACTTTATTACCCAAAGTGACAATTGCTCTTAATTAAGGACATGTGACGGGTTAAAGGACATCTCCACTTCACTTAAAGTTGTTATCAACACTCCTATTTCCCCCAATGTACAATAATGTAATGACCTGTGTATCTTTGTTCCAAGCATACTGTACCTGTCACATATCTGTCTCTTATGTGTGTTCTGTCTGCTGTCCTGGGAGTCAGGGAAAGCCGCCGCACAGCAGATAGGGCTGTCTACCTTTCCATGGATATCCCTGGCTGTCTCCCTTCACAGGACAGCAGAGAGTGTGGAAGTCATAGTGTGTCTTATCAGCAGCATCATGTTGTTTGATGGGCCCAAACATCCATAAGCAGTTGTTCTATATGAATACACCTGCGTATTGCTGTAAATGAGCGCAATGGTGAACTTTACCTGTTGCTGATGCTGCCGCATTTACTTTAACTTGATGACTTCTCCTTTGTATGGCTCTCTTTGGACTGGAACAGGTTGACATACCTAAAAAACACAATGCAATGAAAATAAACATGTGCGTTGTGGATATAAAGATTTTGCTGAAAAACACTGAAGAAACCTTAGTGCAAAGGATACGAGACTGATCTAGAAAAGGAGGACTGGCTGCTGGGAATTGGGTAAGTATGGGAGGCAGGATAGTGAGGGAGGATGACAGAGCCTTCGGGTTCAGAGCAGCAGGAGAATTGGGGGTAAGAACAGAACAGAGGGGGCGGGGCTAGAAAGAGTACAGGGTGGGATGGGGCGGAGACTGAGGTGAACTGGGTTCATTAAAATAATAATAATAAAAAAAATAATAGTAAGGTATGCTTTTTAATCAACCTGAGGGCATATACAAGGCATCATTACACTGATTGCCAAGAGATGTATGGACATCTGAAAATTTTTATTATTATCATCAATATTATGCAAAGAAGAGCTTCTAAAATGAAGCTGTACTTACTAAGATATACTGGATGTAAAAGTATAACTATCTGCAAATCAGCAGTATATGTGTACTGTCTACATGATATAATATTAAATTCAAATTAATCAGATTTTTCGTTGTATGCCAATATATTGATTTCCGTGCTTCCCTGAAACCAATTAAGTTATCTATGTATTAATTTGTTGCTGCCCATTTCCATTATGTGCTGTTTATTAAGTGCATTGTTACATTTAAACATAGAAACATAGATTTGGAGGCAGAAAAGTACCGCTTGGCCCATCTAGCTCCTTTTTTAACCATATTGTTATTACCTCAAACTCTATTTAATCCTTATTTCTTTGTAAGGAGATCTTTATGCCTATCCCGCATGTTTAAATTGCTCTACTGTCTATCTGCCTCTACCAATGTTTCCTTCTTGTCAGGCCCGGCGCTACCCGCTCAGCAAAGGGATGCATTGAATGTAGGCGCCAGGCAGGAGAGGCGCTCTAGGTGCCCTGCATCCCCACTGCTGCGCCGCCTGTTCCCCCTGCTGCTGCCGGCTGCTGTGCCTGTCACACTGTGACAGGCAGCGGCGCCGGCAGCTTTCAGCTTCCTCTCCCCCTCCCTGACTGTGTGACAGCGCAGAGCCATAGTGTGCACTGTGCAGGTCAGGAAGGAAGTCCCGAAAAGGGGGCGGGGCTACACGGAACAGAGGGACGGAGCTACAGGGGACCAGGCTGATCAGGAGGAAGAACAGAAGGATGGACAGCAGGGGTGTATCTAGGGGTCTGAGCGCCCCTGGCAAAGTAAGGAACTGGCGCCCCCCACCTCCCTCACCCAGAGACACATAGGGGGTAGTTACAGAGGTCAGGGACACTGAGGGAGAATTACAGGGAGGGTGCGGGTACAGTGGCAAACGCAGGATTTCTAGAGGGGGGTTTCCAAATGCAGTACACAATCTCCCACTCTGCAGAACGTTGGAGCAATTGTGGGAATCTGGGGGAGCAGTAGAAGAACCTAGTAAAGACCCTGGACATTAATGTATACTGTATGGAATACAGTATTAATATTTAACACTATAGATAGTCTATAGTATAGGCTGTATCACACATTTAAATAATATAAATAAGTGGTCAGGAACAAGATTAAACATACCATAATAAATAAATAAATAAATATTACAAACATAATAGAACCAGTCCTGCACTTTTTAAGCACACATTCTCCCACCTCATGGTAAGGCTCCTGTCTTTTCTTCCTGGTAGCTACTCTCTTGGCCAGTGTACTGATTGAGGATTCACACAGCAAACTTGGTAGAAGAAGCTGCTACCACTGGGCATGTGCAGCAGCTCTGCTCTGTCCCTAAAACTGCATTATGTGGTGGTAGCTCTAGTTATCGTATTATATACCATTGCTATTGTTTTCAAAATTTGAGCCACTTTCCAAGAGGAGGGGGGTTTCCGGGCAACCAGAACCCCTCCTGCGTTTGCCTATGTGGTAGGGACAATGAGGTGGAGGGCTTACAGGGAGGCTGAGGTCAGGGACACTGAGGGGGAATTACAGGGAGGGTGTGGGCAGGGACACTGAGGGGGAATTACAGGAGTGTGCGGGCAGGGACACTGAGGGGGAATTACGGGGAGGCTGAGGTCAGGGACACTAAGGGGGAATTACAGGGAGGGTTCGGGTAAGGAAAATGAGAGGGAGGGGCTAAAGGGAGGCTGATGTCAAGGACACTGAAGGGCAATTACAGGGAGGGTGTGGGAAGAGACACTGAGAGGGAATTACAGGAGTGTGCGGGCAGGGACACTGAGGGGAGAGTCACAGGGAGGCTGAGGTTAGGAACACTGAGGGAGAATTACAGGGAGGGTGCAGGCAGGGACACTGAATGGGAATTACGAGGAGGGTGCAGGCAGGGAGACTGAGGGGGAATTACGAGGAGGGTGCAGGCAGGGAGACTGAGGGGGAATTACGATAAGGGTACTGGCAGGGACACTGGGGGGAATTACAGTTAGGGTGCGGGCAGGGACACAGAGGGAATTATGGGGAGGGTGCAGGCAGGGATACTGAGGGGGAATTACGAGAAGTGTGCAGGCAGGGACACTGAGAGGGAATTACAGGGAGGGTACGGGTAAGGACACTAAGAGGGAATTACAGGGAGGGTACGGGTAGGGAGACTGAGAGGGAATTATAGGGAGGGTACGGGCAGGGATACTGAGAGGGAATTATGGGGAGGGTGCAGGCAGGGATACTGAGGGCGAATTATGGGAAGGGTGTGGGCAGGAACACTGCAGGCAGGGACACTGAGAGGGAATTACAGGAGTGTATGGGCAGGGTCACTGAGGCGGCAGTTACAGGGTTGGTGCGGGCAGGGACACTGAGGGGGAAGTACAAGGAGGGTGCGGACAGGGACATCGAGGGGATATATGCACACATACATACAGTTAAAAACTCCTCTCTAGGTGTGGTGGCACTACATGTCCCAGAAAATCCAGTTGACAAGGTGTGCTAGGACTTGTAGTCTCAACACAGCTGTACAGGCAGACACTGGTCTAGATACCTCTCCATACAGAGCTCTTTGTAGCCGGTGATCCAGACTGCCAGGATAGACCATGCAGTGCAGCTACGGCAGTGACGTGCGATGGGGTGAGGCAGGTGAGGCAGAGCCTTTCCTGTCATACCTAATGCTTGTGCCAGAGTTTTGACTAAATAAAGTATATGAAAAATACAAATAATCTGTTTCAAATATTTTCTTTGCATTATTCTAATCATTTTTATAGCCAAAACTCTGGAGTAAAAAGTCTATGGCAGTTGAGGCAGTGCCTCACCTGGCTAACTTCTCCGCACATCTCTGATCAAACCTCACCAAATTTCCAGGAGTTTATACTGCTGAACCCGTGTATAATGCTCAGATGTACCCTTTGGCTCATATATTGCATGTAAATCTGGCTTTGGGGCTAGCCAGTGCCTCCGGAGCCATTTAGCTCACCGCACGTCCCTGAGCTACGGTACCGCAGAAAATGTACAGGTATGCTCATGCTGCACTGCTGACTGGTGCTCATTGTAGTGACTGGTGTTTGGTGACAGACCGCGTGGGACCAATGAGAAGGGGTGCTGATGAGGAAGAGGTGCCTCGCCCCTCCCCACACCTGGAAGTGCCCCACTCCCCGGCTATATTTACCATCATTGTGACTCCTGATTTCAAGGGTCACCCCCTGCCTGGCCGCCCACTTAGCCAGTAAAGTGGGCGGTCCGGGCAGGCGATGACGCGATTCTTGTTGAATCGCGTCATCATAGTCATGCCCCCTGCTGTATAATGCCGGCAATAGCGGCATTACACAGCGGGGGGGCATGGCTTACATGACGCGTCCAGCAGCCACGCCCCCGCCCCGCCTCCCTCAGCACGTCATTACACTGCCGGCCTGCCCTGCTGAGCCGACCGGCTGCTCAAAAGTCGGTAAGTATGCTGCTAAGGGATGTACTCAGTGAGAACTACTATGTCATTCTAACCCCTGGCGTGGGTGGCACTGCCGGGCGGGCCCCCCCCCCCAGCCAGACTTCCTTTTGGTAAGAAGATGTAAAGAGTGTGAGCTTGAGAAAGTGTGTATCTATGTGTGTGTATCCATATGTGTATATTATCTATGTGTGTGTGTGTGTGTGTGTGTGTGTGTGTGTGTGTGTATCTATGTGTGTTTGTGTGTGTGTGTATTTGTGAGACTGGGTGGTTTTGTGTAAGCGGCACTACTACAGGGGGGGTTTTATGTAAGTGGCACTACGACAGGGGGGATTTTGTGTAAGCGATACTACTACAGGGGAGATTTTGTTTTTGTGTAAGCGGCACTACTACAGGGGGGATTTTGTGTAAGCAGCACTACTACATGGGGGGATTTTGTGTAAGCAGCAGAGGCAGAACTCTGGGAGGCAACGGAGTCATCTGCCGCCGGGCTCTTGCTCTGAAGGGGGGCACGTCTCCTCCCATTCTGTGACACCATTGAATTAAGTTATTTGATATCTGTCGCTGTCTTTTCAGTGGCCGACTTCTTCACTGGTCTCTACACCTTACAAATCACACCCTTTTCATTATACTGTAGGTACACATTTTACAAGGGTCACACCCAAGATTAGAAACCACAACCTATTACACTGGAAGCAGATACCTTACTAGTGGAGCTATTTGCTCCTTGTAAGAAATATGAGAATTTTAACTATATGAAGATACTTCTCTGACAATTACATGTAACTTCATATAGTTAGAATTCTCATGCTTCCACTACAGGAGCAAATAACTCCATCAGTAAAGTGTCTGCTGTTAGTGTAACAGGTCATGGGATCTAATCCTGTGTATAACTGGTAAAAAATGTGTGATTTAAAATAAAAGACAATTAAATGTATAAACGCACGCACACATACATACATTTATTTATCTTAATATAGGAAATGGGGGGGGGGGGGGCACCAATATTTATCTTGCCTCCGGGCAACTGGGACGAACTTCCGCCACTGGTAAGCAGCACTACTACAGGGGGTGATTTTGTGTAAGCGGCACTACTACAGGGGGGATTTTGTATTAAAAGATGTATTAAAAAAGATGTATTAAACAAAAAGTTGGAGAATTAATTGTCTCAGGCGGTTTTTAACCATTTAACTGACGATTTATTTTGCCAAAAACCGCTCCGAAATTGTCAGTTTTTTTTTGAGTGAATTAGGTGAAGAACATGAATTTAACCCTATCCCAAATTATTTTAGTAAAAAAAAGGGGAACACAATATTTTTTAATTTAAAAATCCCCCCCAAACATCGAAACATCGATCGGGAACATCGGGAACATTGCGGCTTTCATTTTAAAAGCCGGGACAGCCTGCAGGTATACAGGGGGGTCTGGGAGTGGCTTGGGAGCAGGGTCGGACTGGCCCACAGGGGTACCAGGGAAATCACCAGTAGGCCCCACTGCCTGAGGGCCCACTCCTTCCTCTAGGGATCAGGCTCCAGACTGTGCATTTGAATTATACATGGTAGATATGTTGCATTACACTGCACTAAACTATTGTGTATTTCAAGCCTTTGTGGAGGCTGGCCACACCCCTAAGTATGGACCCCTATAACTGCATTCCCCCGGTGGGCCCTTCATGCCCCAGTCCGATACTGCTTGGGAGGGGTCATTTACACTCCCCAGTGGCTGCTATTGTCTGCAGCTGCTGGGGGTGGGGGATCCTGCCATGCTGACCGATCAGCAATGATCGGCAGCACACAGCAGACATAGGGGGAGAGTGCAGGGAGGAAGAGGGACCTCCCTCTGACAGCAGCAGCGGAGGGAAGTTTCTCTTCCCTGCCGCTGCTAACACTCTCTGACAGGTCACATCCTGTGCGACCAGGTCAGATAGAGCACTTGCAGGCAGGGCCGGTGCTAGGGTGTTCGGCGCCCTCCTGCAAAATATAAATTTGCGCCCTCCCATACTTTACATGCAGGGCCGGGGGGTTAACATGGCCTCTTGGGCCCCCGAGCTGCAGGAGATCCGTGCACGCCTATGGATGTGAACTCTCTGCCCACAAACACTCTGTGCAGCGCTAGTTACGGCCCTGCACACAGACAGTGCCGTAACTAGACATTTTACCGCTGAGTGCAAAATAGGGGCATGTAAAATAGGGTCAGTGCGCGCCGCAGGCGCGTGCAAAAAATATAGGGGCGCAGTCAGCGTGCCCTTTTTACACATTACGGCAGCCAGCGTCCCCCTTTTTACACATTACGGCAGCCAGCGGCCCCTTTTTACACATTACGGCGGACAGAGTCCCCTTTTTACACATTACGGCAGACAGCGTCCCACTTTTTACACATTACGGTAAACAGTGTCTCCCTTTTTACACATTACGGCAGACAGCATCCCCTTTTTAAATACAAACAAACACACACATCCATACACACACACAAACACACACACACACACACACACACACACACACACACACACACTTTCTCTCTCACACTCTTTTTGCATCCCCTTACCACAATCTTGCTGGCCAGATCTTCCACAGTCTGCTAGCCTGGTCCGTGTAGCTCCGCCCCCTTGGCCTGTGTAGCTCTGCCCCCTTGGTCCGTGTAGCTCCACCCCCTTTCGTCAGACCGCAAACTGACACTCCTCTCCTCTCACTGTCACAGGGGAGAGAGGAGAAGGAGTCATGCTGCCGGCGCTGCTGCGGCTGCCTGTCAGTGTGACAGGGCAGACGCAGCAGCCAGCAGCAAGGGGGACCGGATGGCGCTTCAGCAGGGATGCAGAGCAGTGAAGGCGCCTCTCCTGCCCGGCGCCTACCTGCACTGCATCCCTTTGCTGAGCGGGTAGGGCCGGCCCTGCTTGCAGGCATGGTCGCATCTGATGCCACCATGTCTGTCAAGTTGTTAATTAAGTCCATGGAGTGCCACCAGCACATCGATATTGTGGAAGGTCCTTGTCAGCCCTTCTAGGAAGTGCAGCGGCTCCAAGATAATGTCCCAAAAGGGTGCTTTTAATACTATGCTGTGTAATGTGAGTAATGGACACTTCTGTGTGGTGTAACTTGAATTAAGGTACTATTGAGTGGCCACACCCAGTTTTATAGCACATGCGCCTTCCCTATTTCAAATATGGGAGGGGGGCGTAAGTCCTTTACTTTGCAAGGGGCGCTCGGACCCCTAGATACACCCCTGCTGACCTTCGCCTGTTGGGATTCTGAACATCGGGATAACGCGGTAGGTATTCTAACCCCCCGGAATCCCGAACCCTAGCATTTTAATCCCACCCCTGGAGACATGGTCTCCAGAACTGGACACAGTATACTAGATGAGGCCGTACCAGTGACCTATATACTTATACTAGTGGCATTATTACTTCTTTCTGCTGCTGATTCCTCTCCCTATGCAGCCAAGCATCTTCTTCATTGCTTTGTTACATTGCTTACCTGCCTTTAAGTCACCAGAAATAGTGACTCCTAGATCCCTTTCCTCCTCAGTAGTTTCCATAATTTATAGTGCCATTAATATTATATTTAGCCTTTGAATTTTTGAGACCCAAGTCTATGATTTAGTATTTTTTGGTATTAAACTGTAATTACCACTTTCTTGACCATTCCTCTAGTCTACCTTAGTTCTCAGTTATTTGTTTTACCCCACCTGGTATGTCTACCTGTTGCAAACCTTTGTGTTATCTGCCAAAAAGGTGTACTTTCCCTTTAATGCCATTTGCAATATCACCAATAAAGATATTAAACAGCACTGGTCAAGTACAGATCCCTGGGGTACTCCACTGGTAACATTTCCCTCCTGTGAATGCACTCCATTTACCACAACTCTCTGTTTTCTATCCTGCAACCAAGATCTTTTCCATTCAACTATTTTAGTATTCAATCCCAAACTTTCATGTTTATTTAGCAGTCTGCGATGTGGGACAGTGTCAAAAGCCTTACTAAAGTCTAGATAAGCTATAGCTACTGCCCCACCTTTATCTAGTACTTTAGTCACATAGTCAAAAAAATCAATAAGATGACATGATCTGCCCCCAAGTGAATCCATGCTGCTTGGAATCCTGTAAATCAGGCCTGGCCAACCTGTGGCTCTCCAGCTGTTGTAAAACTACAAGTCCCATCATGCTTTGCCACAGTTTTGCTATTAAGGTATGCTAAAACGGAGGCAGGGCATGCTGGGATGTGTAGTTCCACAGCAGCTGGATGGCCGCAGGTTGAAGACCCATGCTGTACAGTAAATTGTTGGATTTGAGATAATCTACAACTCTACCTTTTAAGAGTGTTTCCATCAATTTCCCTACTGCTGATGTAAGGCGAACTGGTTGGTAGTTGCTTGTGTCTTCCTTGTTAAAGTTTGGGGGTCATTCTGAGTTGATCGTTCGCTGCCATTTTTTGCAGCGCAGCAAACAGGTTACTACTGAGCATGCGTGTGCACCGCAATGCGCAGGCGCATCGTACGATTACAAAGCGGATCGTTGCTGAGCGATGGATTTATCAAAGAATCCATTCGCACAGCTGATTGCAAGAAGATTGACAGGAGGAAGGCGTTCCGGGGCGTCAACTGACCATTTTCTGGGAGTGGTGCGGCGAACGCAGGCGTGTCCAGGCGTTTGGAGGGCGGATGTCTGACGTCAATTCCGGGATCCACAATGCTGGATTCTTGTTCTACACAAAACTTTTTTTGCATAGCAGGGCTGCACAAGCGATCGCAGCCCTGCTATGCAAAAATACACTCCCCTATGGCCCTCATTCCGAGTTGATCGCTCGCAAGGCGATTTTAGCAGAGTTACACACGCTAAGCCGCCGCCTACTGGGAGTGAATCTTAGCTTCTTAAAATTGCGAACGATGTATTCGCAATATTGCGATTACAAACTACTTAGCAGTTTCAGAGTAGCTTCAGACTTACTCGGCATCTGCGATCAGTTCAGTGCTTGTCGTTCCTGGTTTGACGTCATAAACACACCCAGCGTTCGCCCAGACACTCCTCCGTTTCTCCAGCCACTCCCGCGTTTTTTCCGGAAACGGTAGCGTTTTTATTCACACGCCCATAAAACGCCATGTTTACGCCCAGTAACACCCATTTCCTGTCAATCACACTACGATCGCCGGAGCGAAGAAAAAGCCGTGAGTAAAAAAACTATCTTCATAGCAAAATTACTTGGCGCAGTCGCAGTGCGAACATTGCGCATGCGTACTAAGCAGAAAAACGCTGCGATGCGAAGAAAATTACAGAGCGAACGACTCGGAATGAGGGCCTATAGGCGGTGTCTAGTTGATCGCACGGGCTGCAAAAAGTTGCAGCGTGCGATCAACTCGGAATGACCCCCTTTATGCGTTCTAACAGGCAAGTTAGAGCAGTCATTGTTTAGAGAATGTACTTTAATAATCTGTTTGGTCTTTTTGGCACACTATTATAAATGATATCTGACTGGGTCAGCACATATTTTTATTATTCCTGGTCACTTGTACTCTATGTACATATCCCTCTCATCAGAGCTCCAGAATGTTCACAGCAGCACAGATGAATTCAGGAGGTGAAGTTGTTCTTATGGGAGGAGATGGCCTGTCCACTGCCTGTAAAATGACAGGAGCTGATTGGTTGGTACTTTATCTCTTTATTTTATCTCTCTCCAAGCTTTGAGAAATCTCCATCATAGGCTGCATTTAAGAATGTGAATGTTGCTAATACTGGGCAACGCTCAAGAAAGATTTAGGCGTGTCCTCATGAGCATCCTGAGCATTGCTGGAGAATACATTCTGTCATGATGGAATACATTCAGGGTCGGACTGGCCCACAGGGGAACAGGGGAAACCCCCTGGTGGGCCCCACTGTCTGTGGGCCCTCCTCCTCCTCTAGGGATCAGGCACCAGACTCTATCCTAGTGCACTTGAATTGTGCATTATACATATGTTACATAATACTTCACAAGAATATGGTTTATTATATATTTACCAAGGGGAACAGAACATGTACTCTGTAATGGTTAGCCAAACCTCTGTGGTGGCTGGCCATTCCCAAGTGGAGCCTGGCCACACCCTTATGCATGGGCCACTACAACATCATTTCCCCCAGTGGGCCCTTGATGCCCCAGTCCGACACTGAATACATTTTGAAACAGTAGTCTAAGTGAAGACAGGGGCCCATATGCACTGTAATTGCTTGTGAATTGCAAAACCGGTGTGACTATGGCGATCTAGCATTCAGGTTTAATGTGGCAATCATTTAAAAAGGCAGAATTAACCTGGTTTAGAGTATTACATTTTTACCACTTTAAATCTACAGATGTGCCCTTTTTCATTGTTGCCGCAATGCGTATACATGGGCGCACACATCACGGTAATGTTATGCCGCATCAGGGTGCATGCAGTCACATCCGCGGGTATGCCATGTAAAGCAAATGGATTGCGAGTGCGAGTGTTCACACTCTCCCGCTATTCCGCAATTCGCATGCCGCGATGTGTAGTTACAGGTAGTCACAGAAGCCTGATTTACTACCTTACGTTAATGTGAGATTCCATGCAGCTAACGCGAGGATCTTTGCACCTGCAACTGGGAAGCCGCTCTGCCCACTGATATTATGCATGACACTCCCGCAAGTCAGAACAGTCCAGTGCAATCACACTGAACGCCCAGATCCTACCCCAAAATGCCCATGGCACGGAAAGACAGAGCCGAGAAAGATCCGTCCAACTCAGAATAGCAAGGACCGTATCCAAAAATGTGTACATTTGCATCTGCACATGTGCTGTATACTGAAGCTTGCTATTTGCATTCATCTACATAGATCAGTCCTACTAAGAGCCAGCATCGTAGTCTCAACAAATGAACATATTTGAGGGTTTGAGGCTATTTCTCTTGATCCGTCATGTCTGTCTCGTACTTTCTACCAGGACAGTATGCTAAGACATTTCTAGACTGAGGGTATGTCTATTGTCAATGATGAGTAACCTCATTAGTAACAATTAAAACAGGGACTATTTTAAGCAAATACGATTTGGCCTTTTTGAATCAATACTGTGACCCCCGGGGCAGACTATGGTACAAGCCAGTGTTGAGACTTTATCCCACAGACCAGTAATGGGAGTGGGACATTGGATTACTAGTTGACAAATTATGCTGTATTTAAGCCAATTATGATGTTTCCTTTGCGCTGATTAAACCTTCATTACATATTATTATCCATTTCAATTTGGTGATCTATCAATTTTGTTTTTTGCTATTTTGGCACTCATTGCATTTATTTTTCCTGAATTTAAGTGTAAAGGTGATGCAATCCTCTAATGGTGTTAGAAGTGGGATTACTGAACCATGCCTTTCCTAAGGAACCTTCTCCAGGCTGAATAACACTCAACAGTGGCAACAATAAAAAAATAAAAATAGGTTACTTTGTGTTTACTTACTTCATCTCTTTTTAAAATCCGTCCGTAGACATATTCGGCAAATGGCTTGCGTGGAATATATTTCCCATGACCTGCCACTGTTTGAAACACTCCATTTTTATATACCACTCTTCCACCAGCAATAGTGACCAGAGGGACTCCATGGCAAACCATGCCCTCAAATATATTGAATTTCACAGCTTGGTGATGGGTTTTAGCAGAAATGGTTCTGTAAAATAAGACATATATGATATTAGAACATAACAATAATAATAAAATAATAATAATAATAATAATAATAATAATAATAATAATAAAAATGTTATTTATATACAGGTACCACTTTACATTTGCATTTACAGCACAAAATACAAAATAAGCTTATCAGGAAAGAGAACTAAGCTTTCTTTTTTAGGAACTAAAGGGACACTAGTGAAAAACGTGAATAAACAGGAAAGTCTTGAGTCTGTTTTTCAAGGATTTTAGAGTGGATGCTTCTCAAACTGTGGGGGACAGTGCGTTCCATACGGTCTGAACTGCAAAGCTGAAAGCTTGACCCCCAGATGAATTACAGGAGATTCTAGGTACTGCTAATAGTCCTTCATCTACAGATCGCAGTAATTGAGATTGGTAGTTAAGGGATCAGAAGCTGCTTCAGGTAGCTTGGACCTGCTTTGAAGGTCAGTAAGCCAATCTGGAAACAGATTCACCACCTTACAGACAGCCAGAGCAGGATGTAGAGAATGTGTGTTATATAGCTGGAACAGAGCTGGTAGGTTGATAGTCCAGCAGCTCATTTTTGTACAAGCTGCAAGTGGTGCAATTCTTTTGCTGTGAGACCAATGTAGAGGGCATTGCAGTAGTCTAGGCGTGATAATACAGATGCAAGTATGACTGTAGGCAGATAGACACATGACCGTCTTACAGGTCTGCAAGGGTTCACATTTGTGTAATTATGCCTTTACTGTACTTGATCTACAATAGACCTACCCCTCTAAAAGCCCCCCCCCCACGGATCTCCCAACCAAGTGTAAGTGGTTGGTCGTAAGAAATCTATATGTACGAATATGAGTTATGAAGATAGCAGCTGCAGTCACGTTCCTGAAAAGCTAAGCTGATTTTACATAGAAAGTACGTGGACGGCTGCTGCGAGCATAGGTACTGTATAGCTTGGAGTAGAGAAGGAAGATAAAGTCATGATAGAAGTTTCTAATACACCAGGGGTTTTAATAAGGTAACTGCTAAGCTGAGGAAAGCATTCTTCAATGGGTGTGGATCATTAGATCTACACTAAAAAGGTTTACAGTCAATAGGTCGACCACTAATGGTCCAAAGGTCAACAGGGTCAAAAGGTCGACACATTTTTTTCTGGTTGTTTTGTCACTTTTCTCCCACAAAAAAAGCCCCGTTAGTGTAACACGTCCGCTCACATGGCTCGCAAGGTGCACAGCGCTCAGCACAGGTTACTATTCCCAATCTAAGTCCATGTGGATGGTAAAGTATGAAAAAGCTGAAAAGAAAATACAAAAATCCTCCAGTGCGATGGAATCAGGGTGGTCGGGGGCCAGAGCTGACGTCACAAACCCTCCCTGAAGGCACTTGGGCACGCCTGCTTTTTTCCGGACACTCCCTGAAAATGCTCAGTTGCCACCCACAAACGGCCTCTTCCTGTTAATCACCTTGTGTACGCCAGTGCTATCGGATTTTTCGCACCATCCCATTGCTGACCGGCGATGCCGGTTGTTGTCTGACGCGCCTGCGCATTGCGGTGCATACGCACGCACAGTTAGGACCCGTTCGCCCGCTGTGTGAAAATGCACAGCAGCGAACAGAGCTGAATGACCCCCATAAACATATCCCAATCACTGACTTTTCCAGCTAAATCTATATTTCAGGCACTTTGATAAATCACCAGTGGAGCTGAACACACAATAACCCAGCTTGATGAATCTAGGTCATCGTGTGCTGCTTACCTTCTAATCCTGAAATGTTCCCGCTTTAAAATATCACTGCCTTATTTTGCCTATAACCTTTTCTGATTGCACAAATAGTTTGAAGGGATTATTGCGACTCCAGACACATTTAATGGTGTTAAACTCTTTCATTTATAAGCTGCGTTGTGAGAGCTGGATGAAGATGCCAGAGGGAAGTTCCTGCGCGTACACTTTGTCACTTCAGGAGAGAGCAGGCTGATGGAACCAGGCAGGACGCACAACTCCTGGAGACGCGGTCAGAGGCCCCCCCCCACGGTAAACCAATGTCTTCTGCACACCAACTAACACAAGGCAACAGCGACTAATGGTCTACAGACATCTCATCTTGTGATGTGCAGTGATCAAATGGTCGTGACCACTCAGACAGGTCTGAGCATAAACTGAACTTAGAATCTTAAACATGCCGTCTGGTGAGTGAGGCATGCTGGGGCCTGTAGTTCCACAACAGCTGGACCGGTGCAATCTTTCTGCTGTTAACTTGAAAATGTTCACTAGTTGATGCGGATGGTTAATTATATATATATACACACGCCTAGGACTGTCACTCCCGAAACTCCAATAGTATACGCTGGTGCCTTCACATATACCACAATATATCCATATAAACTTGCTGGTGCGGCACTCGGCTTAAAAAAAGTAGTCAGCAGACCAAAGTAGCTATAACAAGGTTTCAGTGCTTCATTGCACTATCATCAGGTTATAACCTAACGATAGTGCAATAAAGCACTGAAACGTTGTTATGGCTACTTTGGTCTGCTGACTACTTTTTTAAGCCGAGTGCCGCACCAGCAAGCGTATATATATATATATATATATATACACACGGCATTTCCTAGCATGCAGTGGCACTCAGAGCATGCTAGGAAATGCCGTATGTATAACAGTTTCCAGAAGGCACCGGGGCTCCAGCTACAGGGAAGGGTGAGTGCCTATCCGATATATATAAAATTCTCTGTGATGTTAATCTGATATTAATGGTTGGTGTTATCGGGAAAGTGTGGGTTGGATCAAATAAGCGATCCAACCTGAATGAGGCCCAAGCTGCACAATGTAAAGAATAAGATGCTATGCTACACCTCTCAGAGCTGCACAGTTGCATACCTCTCAAGCTGTCCCAATTTCAGCAGGACAGTCCCGCTTTTCTGCTAAAACAGCCATTGCGTCCCAGTAGCGATAGCGATCTCATAAATACATTAGAAATGCTGGGCATTCTTGATTGGTGACTGGGAGGTGGACAATCAGATGCATGTAGATGGGAGAGTTATGGGAATGTCCCGGGGATGACGTATAGCTGTCTGCCAACTCAGATGCTTAGGGGCCAATTTATCCCCATCCGCATCTGATGACAGTACATCGCATGGCTGTATTATTGCATGCTTGCGAGAAAGCTCTGTCTCTACAATGCCTCACCGCAGTTTCTTCTGGGCAGTTTTCATAAAAAATACCCCGACGTCCTGCTGCACACATGCCGCCGTCAGTCGCTGCCAGTCCCCCCCCCCCCCCATCGCGACTACCCCCATGCCGCAAACAGCCCTTCCCGGGGATTATACTTACCAGTCTCAGGAGCCGGTGTCTGCTGCTTCTAGGAGGCTGCTGGACGCCTGATCCTGCTTCTGTGCTCTGACCCCCAGTGCTGTAAAGTGAGCTGCTGCTTTGCTGCGTCACTTTAATGCTAAGGGGTCACAGTGCAGGACATGGAGGACCCAGTGTCTGGCAGCGCTCTCCGGGGCACCGATCCTCGGTCCTGGGACTGGTAAGTATTATTTATTTATTTTTTCAACACGCATAGCTGATCACTGGAGCTCGGCCCTGCACATCTTTGTATGCCGGGGGGAGGGCAGAGAAAGTTGTGCAAAAGGCTGCGGATCACAGTACTGCCCTGTGATTACACCAGCTGTAGCTGGCGCTATGGTTGGCTAGCACGCTGCATTTTTTTCACTTTTTTTTTGTGTGAATTTGCCCATATCTTAGGCCATATCGCATTTCCCATAATAATAAAAGTATGGGAAATGAGATGTGGGTTACTAAAAAAATTGACAATTAGCGGGTTTGGGGCAGTTTTTCACGAAAACTGCTCCCAAAGCCCTTGACCACATTGAATGATACTAAAATAATGTGAAAATTGTGTGAAAACACCTTTTTTCACATTTAAATTTTTTTTTCAATAAATAGGCCCCTTACTCTCTTATAATGGAGACCATTCTCAGATGGAGAACCTGTACTTAGAATAGGGCTGGTAAAGTTTTGATGGTTCTTCTGATGATAGTGTCTTAAGACCCTCCAAGTGGGATCATTGTATCTAAAGACGCACAAAATGGACACCTCGGTTCTTGTACAGTCAGACGCACATTTGTACACCAGGGGCTGATACTAGTAGTATTTACAAAAAGTGCAAAAGTCTACGGCAAAAGACGGCAAGGTGGTCCTAGCAGCCCCTCTTCTGTGCATTACGTGCACCTTATCTGCAGTAGCCCTTGGCAACTGCCTACATTGGCCTAAGGGTAGCACCGGCCCTGCTTCCAATCCTTGGTCATGTCTTACCTGCCTGCAGCCTATGTACAATTCATATAAACAAGTTACTGTAAAATCTTGGAAAACATGGGAACACGCAGCAAAACAACCCCCACGCAATAGCAATAGCCATTAAAAGATGACTTGTCACACTGAGTTCCATTGTCCAAACAGATAGATCTGCCACCAGAGCCAAAACAGACCATTAGGAGTGCAGTGCATTGCTTGTAGGTACACAGCACAACAGCCAGGCACAGAAATAACTTCCCTACCATCTGTCACAACCAATAACGCTCTGCTTGTTTAGCAGTCACGCCGAATCCATCACAACCAGCTCGTGAGAACCCTCACAACAACCTCAGTCAATTTGAGATGCAGCCAGAACGTTCTCCTCCAGTATGTCAGCAGGTGAAAGGCCACCGCTTCTGCCATTTCCCATTATTCTGCTGATTTAATATGGCTTTTTAACAAATTCAAATAATTCTGCAGGATTCTGATGTACTAATCTCGGAGTTAATGTGACATTGTTCGGGATTAGCATAGATGTTTTTGCATGACAATACCTCTCATCACACTACCCTGCCATTGGAGTTGATGATTTAAATATTTAAACATGTGGAATGACAGACATCTGTGCGGCCACAGTGCTGCTTTACAGGCACACTGACAGGGAAAAGTCTATTTCTAGCAGGGAACAGACAGGAAGATTCTGTATTGAAAGACAAGGAATAAAAGTGGGATGTTATATTGACGTGAAAGAGCTCCGACTTCACATATCAAACCTACAGTAGCATCCATTGGGGCTTAACGGGCATATAAAGATAATAAGAAAACTCCCCTTTTAACATTATTGTAGTAAAAATAATATTGATAAAAAATAATGTAAAAAGGGGAGTTTTCTTATTATCTTTATATCATTTTAGTATCACCTAAATGTACTAAAGGGCAATTGAAGGAGAATTCATAAAATTCTCCTCCAAGCCCTTAATATTAGTGATGAGCACCGGAAATTTTTCGGGTTTTGTGTTTTGGTTTTGGGTTCAGTTCCGCGGCCGTGTTTTGGGTTCGAACGCGTTTTGGCAAAACCTCACCGAATTTTTTTTGTCGGATTCGGGTGTGTTTTGGATTCGGGTGTTTTTTTCAAAAAACCCTAAAAAACAGCTTAAATCATAGAATTTGGGGGTCATTTTGATCACAAAGTATTATTAACCTCAATAACCATAATTTCCACTCATTTTCAGTCTATTCTGAACACCTCACACCTCACAATATTATTTTTAGTCCTAAAATTTGCACCGAGGTCGCTGGATGACTAAGCTCAGCGACCCAAGTGGCCGACACAAACACCTGGCCCATCTAGGAGTGGCACTGCAGTGTCACGCAGGATGGCCCTTCAAAAAACTACTCCCCAAACAGCACATGACGCAAAGAAGAAAAAAAAGAGGCGCAATGAGGTAGCTGTGTGAGTAAGCTAAGCGACCCTAGTGGCCGACACAAACACCTGGCCCATCTAGGAGTGGCACTGCAGTGTCACGCAGGATGGCCCTTCCAAAAAACACCCCCCAAACAGCACATGACGCAAAGAAAAAAAGAGGCACAATGAGGTAGCTGTGTGACTAAGCTAAGCGACCCTAGTGGCCGACACAAACACCTGGCCCATCTAGGAGTGGCACTGCAGTGTCACGCAGGATGGCCCTTCAAAAAACTACTCCCCAAACAGCACATGACGCAAAGAAGAAAAAAAAGATGCGCAATAAGGTAGCTGTGTGACTAAGATAAGCGACCCTAGTGGCCGACACAAACACCTGGCCCATCTAGGAGTGGCACTGCAGTGTCACGCAGGATGGCCCTTCCAAAAAACACCCCCAAAACAGCACATGACGCAAAGAAAAAAAGAGGCGCAATGAGGTAGCTGTGTGACTAAGATAAGCGACCCAAGTGGCCGACACAAACACCTGGCCCATCTAGGAGTGGCACTGCAGTGTCACGCAGGATGGCCCTTCCAAAAACTACTCCCCAAACAGCACATGACGCAAAGAAAAATGAAAGAAAAAAGAGGTGCAAGATGGAATTGTCCTTGGGCCCTCCCACCCACCCTTATGTTGTATAAACAGGACATGCACACTTTAACCAACCCATCATTTCAGTGACAGGGTCTGCCACACGACTGTGACTGAAATGACGGGTTGGTTTGGACCCCCACCAAAAAAGAAGCAATTAATCTCTCCTTGCACAAACTGGCTCTACAGAGGCAAGATGTCCACCTCATCATCATCCTCCGATATATCACCGTGTACATCCCCCTCCTCACAGATTATCAATTCGTCCCCACTGGAATTCACCATCTCAGCTCCCTGTGTACTTTGTGGAGGAAATTGCTGCTGGTGAATGTCTCCACGGAGGAATTGATTATAATTCATTTTAATGAACATCATCTTCTCCACATTTTCTGGATGTAACCTCGTACGCCGATTGCTGACAAGGTGAGCGGCGGCACTAAACACTCTTTCGGAGTACACACTTGTGGGAGGGCAACTTAGGTAGAATAAAGCCAGTTTGTGCAAGGGCCTCCAAATTGCCTCTTTTTCCTGCCAGTATAAGTACGGACTGTCTGACGTGCCTACTTGGATGCGGTCACTCATATAATCCTCCACCATTCTTTCAATGGGGAGAGAATCATATGCAGTGACAGTAGACGACATGTCCGTAATCGTTGTCAGGTCCTTCAGTCCGGACCAGATGTCAGCATCAGCAGTCGCTCCAGACTGCCCTGCATCACCGCCAGCGGGTGGGCTCGGAATTCTGAGCCTTTTCCTCGCACCCCCAGTTGCGGGAGAATGTGAAGGAGGAGATGTTGACAGGTCGCGTTCCGCTTGACTTGACAATTTTCTCACCAGCAGTTCTATGAACCCCAGCAGACTTGTGTCTGCCGGAAAGAGAGATCCAAGGTAGGTTTTAAATCTAGGATCGAGCACGGTTTGCCAAAATGTAGTGCTCTGATTTCAACAGATTGACCACCCGTGAATCCTTGTTAAGCGAATTAAGGGCTCCATCCACAAGTCCCACATGCCTAGCGGAATCGCTCTGTGTTAGCTCCTCCTTCAATGTCTCCAGCTTCTTCTGCAAAAGCCTGATGAGGGGAATGACCTGACTCAGGCTGGCAGTGTCTGAACTGACTTCACGTGTGGCAAGTTCAAAAGGTTGCAGAACCTTGCACAACGTTGAAATCATTCTCCACTGCGCTTGAGACAGGTGCATTCCACCTCCTATATCGTGCTCAGTTGTATAGGCTTGAATGGCCTTTTGCTGCTCCTCCAACCTCTGAAGCATATAGAGGGTTGAATTCCACCTCGTTACCACTTCTTGCTTCAGATGATGGCAGGGCAGGTTCAGGCGTTTTTGGTGTTGCTCCAGTCTTCTGTACGTGGTGCCTGTACGCCGAAAGTGTCCCGCAATTCTTCTGGCCACCGACAGCATCTCTTGCACGCCCCTGTCGTTTTTTAAATAATTCTGCACCACCAAATTCAAGGTATGTGCAAAACATGGGACGTGCTGGAATTTGCCCAGATTTAATGCACACACAATATTGCTGGCGTTGTCCGATGCCACAAATCCACAGGAGAGTCCAATTGGGGTAAGCCATTCCGCAATGATCTTCCTCAGTTGCCGTAAGAGGTTTTCAGCTGTGTGTGTATTCTGGAAAGCGGTGATACAAAGCGTAGCCTGCCTAGGAAAGAGTTGGCGTTTGCAAGATGCTGCTACTGGTGCCACCGCTGCTGTTCTTGCGGCGGGAGTCCATACATCTACCCAGTGGGCTGTCACAGTCATATAGTCCTGAGCCTGCCCTGCTCCACTTGTCCACATGTCCGTGGTTAAGTGGACATTGGGTACAACTGCATTTTTTAGGACACTGGTGAGTCTTTTTCTGAGGTCTGTGTACATTTTCGGTATCGCCTGCCTAGAGAAATGGAACTTAGATGGTATTTGGTACCGGGGACACAGTACCTCCAACAAGTCTCTAGTTGGCTCTGCAGTAATGATGGATACCGGAACCACGTTTCTCACCGCCCAGGATGCCAAGGCCTCAGTTATCCGCTTTGCAGCAGGATGACTGCTGTGATATTTCATCTTCCTCGCAAAGGACTGTTGGACAGTCAATTGCTTGGTGGAAGTAGTAAAAGTGGTCTTACGACTTCCCCTCTGGGATGACCATCGACTCCCAGCAGCAACAACAGCAGCGCCAGCAGCAGTAGGCGTTACACGCAAGGATGCATCGGAGGAATCCCAGGCAGGAGAGGACTCGTCAGAATTGCCAGTGACATGGCCTGCAGGACTATTGGCATTCCTGGGGAAGGAGGAAATTGACACTGAGGGAGTTGGTGGGGTGGTTTGCGTGAGCTTGGTTACAAGAGGAAGGGATTTACTGGTCAGTGGACTGCTTCCGCTGTCGCCCAAAGTTTTTGAACTTGTCACTGACTTATGATGAATGCGCTGCAGGTGACGTATAAGGGAGGATGTTCCGAGGTGGTTAACGTCCTTACCCCTACTTATTACAGCTTGACAAAGGCAACACACGGCTTGACAAATGTTGTCCGCATTTCTGTTGAAATACTTCCACACCGAAGAGCTGATTTTTTTGGTATTTTCACCAGGCATGTCAATGGCCATATTCCTCCCACGGACAACAGGTGTCTCCCCGGGTGCCTGACTTAAACAAACCACCTCACCATCAGAATCCTCCTGGTCAATTTCCTCCCCAGCGCCAGCAACACCCATATCCTCCTCATCCTGGTGTACTTCAACACTGACATCTTCAATCTGACTATCAGGAACTGGACTGCGGGTGCTCCTTCCAGCACTTGCAGGGGGCGTGCAAATGGTGGAAGGCGCATGCTCTTCACGTCCAGTGTTGGGAAGGTCAGGCATCGCAAATGACACAATTGGACTCTCCTTGTGGATTTGTGATTTCGAAGAATGCACAGTTCTTTGCTGTGCTTTTGCCAGCTTGAGTCTTTTCATTTTTCTAGCGAGAGGCTGAGTGCTTCCATCCTCATATGAAACTGAACCACTAGCCATGAACATAGGCCAGGGCCTCAGCTGTTCCTTGCCACTCCGTGTGGTAAATGGCATATTGGCAAGTTTACGCTTCTCCTCCGACAATTTTATTTTAGATTTTTGAGTCCTTTTTTTACTGATATTTGGTGTTTTGGATTTTACATGCTCTGTACTATGACATTGGGCATCGGCCTTGGCAGACGACGTTGATGGCATTTCATCGTCTCGGCCATGACTAGTGGCAGCAGCTTCAGCACGAGGTGGAAGTCGATCTTGATCTTTCCCTAATTTTGGAACCTCAACATTTTTGTTCTCCATATTTTAATAGGCACAACTAAAAGGCACCTCAGGTAAACAATGGAGATGGATGGATACTAGTATACTTATGGATGGACGAGCGACTGCCGTCACAGAGGTAGCTACAGCTGTGGACTACCGTACTGCGTCTGCTGCTAGTATAGACTGGATGATAATGATATAAAAAATATATATATATCACTACTGCAGGACAGGTATATATTATATAATGACGGACCTGCTGGACACTGTCAGCACTGCAGACTCCTAAAGTAAACTACTAGTATGAAGAAGATAGAAAAAAAAAAAAACACCACAGGTAGGTATACAATTATGGATGGACGAGCGACTGCCGACACAGAGGTAGCTACAGCCATGGACTACCGTACTGCGTCTGCTGCTAGTATAGACTGGATGATAATGATATAAAAAAAATATATATATATCACTACTGCAGGACAGGTATATATTATATAATGACGGACCTGCTGGACACTGTCAGCACTGCAGACTCCTAAAGTAAACTACTAGTATGAAGAAGATAGAAAAAAAAAAAAACACCACAGGTAGGTATACAATTATGGATGGACGAGCGACTGCCGACACAGAGGTAGCTACAGCCATGGACTACCGTACTGCGTCTGCTGCTAGTATAGACTGGATGATAATGATATAAAACATATATATATATATCACTACTGCAGGACAGGTATATATTATATAATGACGGACCTGCTGGACACTGTCAGCAGAATGCGTTTATAGAATAAAAACACCACACGACGAGTGTTTAACTTTTTCAGGCAGACAATCACAATATACTGGTGGTCAGTGGTCACTGGTCAGTCACACTGGCAGTGGCACTCTGGCAGCAAAAGTGTGCACTGTTAAATATGTACTCCTGCTATAACTGCTCCCCAGTCTCCCCCACAATTAAGCTGTGTGAGCAGTGAGCACTCAGCACAGTCAGATATACATAGATGATGCAGCACACTGAGGCTGAGCACAGATATGGTATGTGACCAGAGCCGGCCATAGGTATAGGCAAACTAGGCAATTGCCTAGGGCATTTGATATGCCTAGGGGCATCAGCAGCTTCTGCTGATTAAAATGATATGTGGCATGCCTATATTCTGTGTGTAGCATTTCATATGCAGATACAGCCACAGTCTCACACAATATATAGGCATGCTGCATATCATTTTAATCAGCAGAAGCTGATTGTGCATCCTAGCCACATAGCAATGCAAATAAGATGCATTTTGATTAAAAAAAAGGTGCCCGACGTTAGCATTGAGGCAAAATTTATGAGGACACATCTGTATCCAAGCAGAGGCAGAGGTCACAGTGTTAGTGGAAGTGTGATAGCTGTGTGCATGTGAGTGGGTTGGTTGTGCAGTAGTGTTCGGAATATGTGTAAGGGGCACTATGCGTGTCATTATGTGTATAAGGGCATTAATAATGTGCGGCATATGTGTAACAGGGTACTACTGTAAGCATCTCATGTGTATAGGGGCACTATAATGTACAGCAAATGTGTAGGGGGCACTATGTGTCATGTGTATAAGGGCATTAATAATGTGCGGCATATGTGTAAGGGACATTTTGTGTAAAAGGGCATTAATAAAAGATGTCACAATGTGTAAGGTGCATTATGTTTATAAGGACATTAATAATGTGTCTCATATGTGTAAGGGGCTTTACTGTGTGGAATTAGGTGTATAAATGCATTACTAATGTGTGGCATTATGTGTATAAGGTGCTCTACCATGTGGCGTTGCATATAGAAAAGGCACTACTGTGTCATCTAATGTGAATAAAGAGCAATAAGGTGTGGTATAATGTGAATAAGGAGAAATTCAGTGTGATGTATTGTGAATAAGGTGCTCTACTGTGAGGAGTAACGTTTATAAGGTAAAGTAATACTTCTGTTGGATGTAATATGAATTATGGACACTATCGCATGATCAAATGTGAATGAAGTTGGAGTATTGTGTGGCGTAATTGGAATTGGGGTTACTGTTGTGTGGCCATGCCCCTTGCCAGCAAAAACACACCCCTTTTTGGGCTGTGCGCCAAATGTGCAAACTGTTCCTATTTAAAATATAGGGGGTACAAACACCAAAATAAGGACTGCTATGGGTGAGGGGTGATGGTGCTGGGAAAGAGGTGCAAGGTCAGAGGCGGAACCAGCTGTGGTGCTAGGGGGCACCAGCCAAAATCTTGCCTAGGGCATCATATTGGTTAGGGCCGGCTCTGTATGTGACTGTGTATCGTTTTTTTTCAGGCAGAGAACGGATTATATTAAATAATAAAAATAAATAAAACTGCACTGGTGGTCAGTCACTAGTATAACTATCAGCAAAACTCTGCACTCTCTGAGTACTCCTCCTAATGCTCCAGTAAATCAAGTGTCTCACTCTCTATCTATTCTAAACGGAGAGGACGCCAGCCACGTCCTCTCCCTATCAATCTCAATGCACGTGTGAAAATGGCGGCGACGCGCGGCTCCTTATATAGAATCCGAGTCTCGCGATAGAATCCGAGCCTCGCGAGAATCCGACAGCGGGATGATGACGTTCGGGCGCGCTCGGGTTAACCGAGCAAGGCGGGAGGATCCGAGTCGCTCGGACCCGTGTAAAAAAAGGTGAAGTTCGGGCGGGTTCGGATTCCGAGGAACCGAACCCGCTCATCACTACTTAATATTGCATTTTTTTAGTAGTCAGATTGCAATTCTCATACTTTTAATGGGAAATGCGATCTGCCTGAATTTACAAAAAAACAAAGTAAAAAAATACCAGAGGGAGCCCTGTGATAATACAGGTTGAGTATCCCATATCCAAATATTCCGAAATACGGAATATTCCGAAATACGGACTTTTTTGAGTGAGAGTGATATAGTGAAACCTTTGTTTTTTGATGGCTCAATGTACACAAACTTTATTTAATACACAAAGTTATTAAAAAGATTGTATTAAATGACCTTTAGGCTGTGTGTATAAGGTGTATATGAAACATAAATGAATTGTGTGAATGTAGACACACTTTGTTTAATGCACAAAGTTATAAAAAAATATTGGCTAAAATGACCTTCCGGCTGTGTGTATAAGGTGTATATGTAACATAAATGCATTCTGTGCTTAGACTTAGGTCCCATTACCATGATATCTCATTATGGTATGCAATTATTCCAAAATACAGAAAAATCCGATATCCAAAATACCTCTGGTCCCAAGCATTTTGGATAAGGGATACTCAACCTGTAATACTATCTTGAGATAGCACTATCTGGACTCCCCTCTGGTTCCCCGACTCCTGCACGATCAGCTATGTGTGTCTGATGGACACACAGGCTGATCATTGTGTACAACCCCCCCAAAAAAAGTAAATAAAAATAAATAAAAAAATAAAAGTAATACTTACCTGTCCTCAGGAACCGGTGATTTGGCGAGGGCAGCTTGTCATCTGATCACTGGGGGTCATTCCGAGTTGTTCGCTCGCAAGCTGCTTTTAGCACCTTTGCACACGCTAAGCCGCCGCCTACTGGGAGTGAATCTTAGCTTATCAAAATTGCGAACGAAAGATTAGCAGAATTGCGAATAGACACTTCTTAGCAGTTTCTGAGTAGCTCCAGACTTACTCGGCATCTGCGATCAGTTCAGTCAGTTTCGTTCCTGGTTTGACGTCACAAACACACCCAGCGTTCACCCAGACACTCCTCCGTTTCTCCAGCCACTCCCGCGTTTTTCCCAGAAACGGTAGCGTTTTTTCGCACACACCCATAAAACGGCCAATTTCCGCCCAGAAACACCCACTTCCTGTCAATCACATTACGATCACCAGAACGAAGAAAAAACCTCGTAATGCCGTGAGTAAAATACCTAACTGCATAGCAAATTTACTTGGCGCAGTCGCACTGCGGACATTGCGCATGCGCATTAGCGACTAATCGCTCCGTTGCGAGAAAAAAATAACGAGCGAACAACTCGGAATGACCCCCACTGTGCTCTTACTGTGGCTCCCGGTGTGCAGTATTGTGATACTGTGAAGCGGCATCTCACAACAACAGCACCAGAGGTCACTGTTGAGCCCAGGGTCAGATGACCATCTGCCCTCCCAGATAACCAATCATTGGTCCTGGCAGGTAAAGTCACACGCTCAGGGCTCAGCCGATGGCGGTGGCGGCGCACGTGCAGTTACACGCTCAGGATATTTTTCCTGGGAAGTGCAGTGACCGGATTTGCAGGGACAGAGCTTTCTCACAAGCTCTGCCCCTGCATGCGATAATTGATACAGCGTTGCTTTGTATTCAGTTATCACAATGCGATTTTAGTTGTATTTATCACATCCCATAAACATCTGAGATGCGGACTGTGATAAATTGACGTGTTAGGCAGGTGAGTTTGAGGGAGCATCAGCGTAGATGTATAAGTCATACAAAAAGGGACTACTAAGAGCAGAACGTATTCCCACGTTCATAGATTCTGAGTTGCACGCAACGCCGATATTCACACATATGCTGGATATTTCTCTGCTGTGTATGCGTCTAAGTGGTTATAAAGTCGCACAGCGCATGTGACCCACAGTGTGCGCACACAGAAGCACAGCAGCAATTGAGACGCACGGTCTCAGAACTGTACTGGAAATGTATGCGTTGCTCCTGGTTGGTGAGTGGGAGGTGGCTAGTCAGACGCAATGGAGACGCACAGTTTTATGGGACTGACGCTGGGCACGTTGCATAACTGGTTGTGAACTTAAGACGCTTAGTCGCTCACATTGGAGGCCGAAAGCCGACGGAGAATCTACACCTAGCATAGTATCAATGAGCTATCCCAAGCGGGATTGTTGCATCTAAAGATGAACGAAGTGGACGCGCCAGCCCCTGCACAGGCAGCCGCACGCTTGGGCTTTTATTAGCATTAGCATAAAGTCGCAGATGTAATTGATTGACAGTTCGCGGGGTGGGAGGGGGCTTTGCGTTGGCATTGGGGGGGGGGGGCGCGGTCCGGACAACACAGGCATGTCCGGACCGTTTGTGGGGCAGAATGCAATGGCTGCGTGATGTCACACACTGCCCCTGGGAGCCAAAACATGATGGGTAGCCGCCTGCCTTCACAGCTCGGCAGTGTAGGTCGAGGGCAACCCTAAACATGCGAGAGTATCACCGTCTTGTGATGTGCTCGCATGTTTGCGGGGCGTACTTGCTCTGTGCTAGGCGTTCCCACACATGTCAGAGTAAAGGGCTGTAGGTGTGCGATTTTTCACACATGTACAACACATGCTGGATTAGGCCCTGAGTCTGTACACACAGCACAACAGAACTTGGCATGGAAAAAAAGCTGCAGCCGCTGCGTCATAGCACTTTGTACACAGCTTTGGATACTCAGTCGCACACAGACATGCAAGCGTGGCATATTAAATAAACACAATCTCAAGTCCTGTGCATCTTCGTCGCAGTGTGACTAAGGTGCATTTTCGTCAAAACAGAAGCTAGCAGAGTCTCACAGGACTTGGCGCTTCCAGAGGGGCTGTTTGGCGTGACTGCAGCTATGATGTATGAGGACACTGTATGTGAAATAAGGGCCATTAAAGTGATATTATACAAAGGACGCTGTATGTAGAACATAAATAATGGTATCCACTCACCAGGAGCAAATATTTATTTCTCTGACAATTAATGCGCCTTGCTGTGCAAATACACAAATGTGTAAAAAAAAAGCAGGTGCAAGTACGCAAGTTTACGGTGTAAGATGCCACAGGCCAGTAAGTGACCACTTTTCTGTGCCTCTGAATGATTTCAGTTCAAAATTGATTCCAAGGCCGGGATGTAATGAAATCCTAGTTTTGCAGGATGACAGCCGAACTCGGACGTTTTTTTGAAAGGGGCAGTCATTTACATGGCATGGTTTAGCCTTGTAAAATGATTGCCCCCTTAAAAAAAAGTCTGCATTCGACCGCCATCCTGCACGGCCGCCAAACTCATACATCCAGGCAGAATTGTTTCCTTCACACTAATGAGCACTGTGAAAGTCCAGCTTATACACTAGCTAAAATTATTTATTAATGGGAAAACAAAGATTCAGTACGTCTTCAACATTTTTTTTTTAACTGCTCAGTCTGTGTATTTTCTTGAGTTGCCGTACATATTAAGTCTAAATATTTTCTTGCCATTGACCTACTCATCACTATGGAGACAGATTATCGGACGTAAAAGTGGGTGAAAACCTGGGATCCAGTGATCATCAAGCAGTATGGTTCAGCATTAAGACAGAGACTGACTCGTCCCATACAAAAACAAAGGTGTTGGATTTTAGGAAGGCTGATTTTGTAGGGATGGGAAAATGTGTAAGCGATTCTTTGGCAGAGTGGAGGAACTTGGAAACAGTGCAGGAGAGGTGGGAAACATTAAAATGTGCAATATTGAAGGCAACAGACCTTTGTATCAAAACTGTTAGGAAAAACACAAGGAAAAGGAAGCCAGTGTGGTTTGCAAAAGAAGTAGCAAATATTGTGAGAGCAAAAAAGATGGCTTTTAGGAAATATAAGCAGACACAAAATAATGAAGACAAAAAGATATATCTTGTTAGACAGAAGGAGACAAAGAAGGTAATCAGATGTGCAAAGGCACAAGCTGAGGAGAAAATGGCCCAGTCAGTGGGTAAAGGAGGCAAAACTTTTTTTAGGTATATAAGCGAAAGGAGAAAAACAAAAGGCGGAATTATAAAACTAAAGACGGACACTGGGAGTCTTGTTGAAGGAGACAATTTAATAGCAGATCATCTTAATGATTATTTTTGCTCAGTATTTACTACTGAAAGAGAGGGGAAGGGGCCACAGTTAAGTTGCAGGGATATTCAGGAAAATGAAACAAGTACATTTACAGAGGAGAAGGTCCTAACAGAACTCTCAAAGCTGAAAGTGGACAAATCTATGGGGCCAGATGGGATACATCCAAGGATACTAAAAGAACTTAAAGAGGTGCTGGTAGCACCACTGACAGAATTATTAAACCAGTCATTAGCTACAGGAGTAATTCCAGGGGACTGGAAAAGAGCAAACGTAGTCCCACTGCACAAAAGTGGAAGCAAGGAAGAGGCAAACAACTACAGACCAGTGAGTCTTACATCAGTAGTAGGGAAATTGATGGAAACACTCTTAAAAGAAAGAGTTGTAGATTATCTCAAATCCGGCAATTTACTGGATCCCAAACAGCATGGATTCACTGGAGGGAGATCATGTCAAACAAATCTTATTGACTTTTTTGATTGTGTGACTAAAGTGATGGATAAAGGTGGAGCCATGGATATAGCTTATCTAGACTTTAGTAAGGCTTTTGACACAGTTCCACATCGCAGACTGCTAAATAAACTTGAAAGTTTGGGATTGGATATTAGGATTATTGAATGGATAAGATCTTGGTTGAAGGATAGAAAACAGAGAGTTGTGGTAAATGGAGTGCATTCACAGGAGGGAAATGTTACCAGTGGAGTACCCCAGGGATCTGTACTTGGACCAGTGCTTTTTAATATCTTTATTGGTGACATTGCAAATGGCATTAAAGGGAAAGTATGCCTTTTTGCAGATGACACAAAGGTATGCAACAGGGTAGACACACCAGGTGGGGTAAAACAAACGATTGAGGATCTAGGTAGACTAGAGGAATGGTCAAGAGTCTGGCAATTACAGTTTAATGCCAAAAAATGCAAAATCATGCACTTGGGTCTCAAAAATCCTAAAGCTAAATACAGTATTAATGGCACTATACTGGAAACTACTGAGGAGGAAAGGGATCTAGGAGTCACTATTTCAGATGACTTAAAGGCAGGTAAGCAATGTAACAAGGCAATGAGGAAGGCTAGTCAGATGCTTGGCTGCATTGGGAGAGGAATCAGCAGCAGAAAGAAAGAAGTAATAATGCCACTGTATAGGTCATTGGTACGGCCTCATCTAGAATACTGTATTCAGTTCTGGAGGCCATATCTTCAAAAGGATATTAATACATTAGAAACTGTACAAAGGAGGGCAACTAAAATGGTGCATGGCCTACATCACAAAACATACCCAGAAAGACTAAAAAATCTCAATATGTATAGTTTGGAGCAGAGAAGGGAAAGGGGGGACATGATAGAAACTTTCAAATATATCAAGGGTTTTAACAAAGTCCAGGAGGGAAACATTCTCCAAATGAAGAGAAGCAATAGGACACGAGGACATGCACTGAGACTGGAGGGGGGGAGGTTCAGGGGAAATTTGCGGAAAAATTATTTCACAGAAAGGGTAGTGGACAAGTGGAATAGCCTCCCATCAGAGGTGGTAGAGGCTAAGACAGTAGAGCAATTTAAACATGCATGGGATAGACATAAGGATATCCTTACAAAGAAATAAGGATCAAATAAGGTTAGAGATAAAAATAATATTTAAAAAAAAGGGGCAGACTAGATGGGCCAAGTGGTTCTTATCTGCCGACAAATTCTATGTTTCTATGTTTCTATGTATAACTATTAAACTAGTTCCAGGAAACACTCTCTATTATACTCAGATGAATCTTATTTTTCTCCACCATTTGTTATTTCGTCTTTATTGCGTTTTTGCTCTGACACCGGAGTTTGAGCTGCTTTAGGCTGCTGGGCCTAGTCACTCTATAAAGATAATGATAAGTGTCGCCTCTCCTCCCAACTGAGTTCTTCCTTCCACTTCCAATATTTTGCCTGTGCTGTTCCATACCTCTGGAACTCTCTCCCTCTCACTTAAAGGATGCTCCACCTCTCCATAAAACTTCAAACGGGCTCTCAAGACCCACTTCTTTATCAAAGCCTCATCCTATCCCTCTGATACATGTTCACTGTCTACCCCATCTGCATTACCCCTGTCTGTCTGCCCATCCTCTTTAGATGGGTAAGGTCTCAGGAGCAGGGCCCTCTTCCCTCATGTGCTTTTCCTTCCCTCGCTTATAACATCACCTTATCCCAACTGCCTACAACAGAACCTACAGTATCCTTTGGGCTCTGCTGCCCTGTTGCTTATTTGGGTATAATGGGGCTAATTCAGACCTGATCGCTGCTGTGCATTTTCACATGCGCCGGCTGTCTTAGCCCTGCGATCGCCTCTGACAGGCAGAGGCGGTCGCTGGGCGGGAGGGGGCGGGCCGGCGGCGTTTGGCCGCCGTTTAGGGGGCGCGGTCTGGGCAACGCAGGCGTTGGGGGGGGCAGGCCGTGGCGGGTGCGTGATGTCACATGCAGCCGCTGCGACCCTCACAGCGACAAGTAGCTCCTGCCAGCGTGCAGGAGCAGCACTGGCCGGGAGCTACTCTTCCAGTACAAAAGCATTGCCGCTGTGCGATGCTTTTGTACTTGTGCGGGGAAGGGTCGGGCCTGACATGCGGGGCGGACTAGCCCTGTGCTGGGCGTCCCCCCCACACATGTCTGAAGACTGATTGTAGATGTGCTAGATCAGGTTTGAATTAGGCCCAATGACCGATGCTGCAAGTACATGTCCTACAATGTTCTGTAGTGTAAGTAACTTTTTTGTAGTTTTGTTCATACTGGGTCCCTGCTGCGCATGCGGGGCGGCCGACAGCTGTGGCAGGACATCGATCGCCTCTGCCTGATTGACAGGCAGAGGTGATAGATGGGCGAGAGGGGGTGAAACGGCGGCGTTTGGCCGTCATTTCGTAGGCGCGGTCCGGCCAACGCAGGCATGGCTGGACCGAACGGAGGGCGGGCAGCAGCGGCTGCGTGACATCATACGCAGCCGCTGCGGGCCAGAGAGCGAGGAGTAGCTCCCGGCCAGCTCGCTAAAGCTGCGCTGGCCGGGAGTTACTCCTGAAGTGCAAAGGCATCGCCGCTGTACGATGCCTTTGCACTTCTGCGAGGGGGGCCGGACTGACATGCGGGGCGGACTAGCCCTCTGCTTGGCGTCCCCCCGCATGTCAGGAAAGATGATCGTAGCTGTGCTAAATTTTGCACAGCTACGATCAACTCGGAATGACCCCCACTGTTCCTGATCATGTACTTTGGGCCTAATTTACTAAGGATGGCAATTGCAAAGTTGCGTACCTCCTCCCTGCATGTGTGATGCGATCGCATCTGAGAAGACCATCGCATTCATCTGCGACGGCAGGCTGTGTGAGCTTAAGATTTCTCAGCCTTGCCATTCCCTTAAAACAAGGCAACATGCCCCCCGTTTACTGAATAACGGCTGCCCCGTCCCTCGCTGCGAACGCCCCTACCTGTCAATCAGGCAGAGGCGTTTGCATTCCTGCACTGAGATCACAAGATCCGTTCTGCACATGCGCAGAACGGGTCCTGCGCGTTCACAGAACCCGGCCACTGGAGTAAATACAGTAAGGATCGCATCAGCAATCCTTACTGAATCACCCCCTCTGTTAAGCATAACGGACCCCTTGTTGATATATATATATATATACTTCAAATACCTTGCGCAAAATACTAAAAACAATTGTAAGACAATGGCCCTCATTCCGAGTTGTTCGCTCGCTAGCTGCTTTTAGCAGCATTGCACACGCTAGGCCGCCGCCCTCTGGGAGTGTATCTTAGCTTAGCAGAATAGCGAACGAAAGATTAGCAGAATTGCTACTAAATAATTCTTAGCAGTTTCTGAGTAGCTCCAGACATACTCACAGATTGCGATCAGCTCGGTCCGTTTAGTTCCTGGTTTGACGTCACAAACACGCCCTGCGTTCGGCCAGCCAATCCCCCGTTTCTCCAGACACTCCCGCGTTTTTACCTAACACGCCTGCGTTTTTTAGCACACTCCCGGAAAACGGTCAGTTACCACCCAGAAACACCCACTTCCTGTCAATCATTCGCCGATCAGCAGTGCGACTGAAAAGCGCCGCAGGATTCACAGCAAAACTGCTAAGTTTTTAGTTAAATAACTAAGCGCATGTGCCCTGCGTGCCTTGCGAATGCGCAGTTAGCAACAAATCGCAGCATAGCGAAAATCGGCAATGAGCGAACAACTCGGAATGACCCCCAATGTTTCTACATGAATCATTGTTACAGCTACCGCAAGCGCAGACCACGCAATTCTCATGCTTGCATCAAGAACATTTATATTTACTAAACTATGCTCTATGGGGGTAATTCAGATCTGACCATAGATGTGCTAAATTTAGCACATCTACGATCAGTTTCTCTGACACGCGGGGGGACGCACAGCACAGGGCTACCCCCCCCCCCATGCATGGGTGCGAAAACATTGCATGGCACTGATGCTTTTGCCCCTGTATGCACAGCCTAGCTGCGCTGGAAGTGCATGTGGGTAGGGTGACATGTGACACGCAGCCGCCGCGACCCGCCACCGCAACATTCCAGACATGCCTGTGTTGTCTGGACTGCACCCCACCAACTGCTTTTAGCATCTCACTGAGCCTCCCAGGTTACGCACATGCAGTGCGGGCGCAGTCCCTAAAGGGCTTCAGACTGCGATCTCTGCCGCTGCAGCAATCCAGTCTGAATGATCCCTATCAGTGAAGTGAGGTGGGGTGAGGCAGGTGAGGCAAATCTGGCTCTGGGGTTAGCCAGTGCCTCCTGAGCCATGTAGCTCACCGCACGTCCCTGCCCCCTATATCCCCCATCCTAGGTACATTATAGGAAAACTCCTATAGAATATAAGGGAAACATAACACAGGCCAGACTACTGTGCCCGCACTTTGCCCCTGACTCTCCCTCCCCTCAGTCCCTATGGCACAACCAGTTACACAAGTGATAATAGTCGGGTACTTGTGCATAAATACTATCAATCAGGGAAAGCAGAGGTAGGATGATGCAGTGACTGAGGCTTCAGTAATTGTAATCGGGTGGTCTTCAGTTTGTCGGCTGTTGGGATCCCGGCGCACAGTATACCGGCGCCGGAATCCCGACACCCGGCATACCAACACCTTTTACTCCCTCTTGGGGGTCCATGACCCCCCTGGAAGGAGAATAGATAGCGCGGCGCGCATATCGTGCCACCGTGCCCACAGCGTGGCGAGCTCAGCGAGCCCTCAAGGGTCTCATTTGCGCTCACCCAGCTGTCGGTATTTCGGCAGTCGGGATTCCAGCGTCGGTATGCTGGCTGCCGGGAGCCCGGCCGCCGGCATACCATACTACACCCTTGTAATCCTCTAGAACATGACACAGGAATCCAGAGCCGGCCATAGGCATAGGCAAACTAGGCAATTGCCTAGGGCATTTGATATGCCTAGGGGCATCAGCAGCTTCTGCTGATTAAAATGATATGTGGCATGCCTATATTCTGTATGTAGCATTTCATATGCAGATACAGCCACAGTCTCACACAGTATATAGACATGCTACATATCAGTTTAATCAGTAGAAGCTGCTTGTGCATCCTAGCCACATAGCAATGCAAATAAGATGCATTTTCATTAAAAACATGTGCCCATCGTTAGCACTGAGGCAAGATTTATGAGGACACATCTGTATCCAAGCAGAGGCAGAGGTCACAGTGTTAGTGGCAGTGTGAGTGCTGTGTGCATGTGAGTGGGTTGGTTGTGCAGTAGTGTTCGGAATATGTGTACGGAGCATTATGTGTGTTATGTAAAAATTCATTAAAAATGTGCAACATATGTGTAAGGGGCTCTATGTGTGTCATTATGTGTATAAGGGCATTAATAATGTGTGGCACATGTGTAACAGGGTACTACTGTATGTGTCATTATGTGTATAGGGGCACTAATAATGTGCAGCAAATGTGTAAGGGGCACTATGTGTGTCATTATGTGTATAAGGGCATTAATAATGTGCGGCATATGTGTAACAGGGTACTACTGTATGTGTGTCATTATGTGTCTAGGGGCACTAATAATGTGCAGCAAATGTCTAGGGGGCACTATGTGTGTCATTATGTGTATAAGGGCATTAATAATGTGCAGCATATGTGTAAGGGACATTATGTGTAAAAGGGCATTAATAAAGGTTGTCATAATGTGTAAGGCACATTATATTTATAAGGACATTAATAATATGTTTCATATGTGTAAGGGACATTACTGTGTGGCATTATGTGTATAAGGTGCTCTACTATGTGGCATTGCATATAGAAAGGGCACTACTGTGTCGTCTAATGTAAATAAAGAGCAATAGGGTGGGGTGTAATGTGAATAAGGAGCAATTCAGTGTGATATAATGTGAATAAGGGGCTTTACTGTGAGGAGTAACGTTTATAAGCTAAAGTGATACTACTTTGGGATGTAATATGGATTATGGACACTATTGCATGTTCAAATGTGGATAAAGTTGCAGTACTGTGTGGCGTAATTGGAATTGGGGTTACCATTTGGGGCCATGCCCCTTGCCAGCAAAAACACACCCCTTTTTGAGCTGTGTGCCAAATGTGCGAACTGTTCCTATTTAAAATATAGGGGGTACAAACACCAAAATAAGGACTGCTATGGATGAGGGGTGGTGGTGCTGGGAAAGAGGTGCAAGGTCAGAGGCGGAACCAGCGGTGGTGCTAGGGGGCACCAGCCAAAATCTTGCCTAGGGCATCATAATGGTTAGGGCCGGCTCTGCAGGAATCCTGGGACAGAATGCTTATCGCTGTGCGGCACATTTGTAGATTTGTAATATTATATGAATATTATCTTCTGTACTTCATTTTGCACATGTTCCCTGCAGTACAGAGAGTTCGGAAGAAAGCACTATATAATATTTACCATTAGGGACTGATATAATCCTACTGCTGACACCGGCTTCTGGCCCCGGCTGCACTGAGGCTGTCCTCATTTCTTTGCTGACATCGAGCTCTTTCAAATAGTCTAATTGATGCTCCAGGAGCGGAGTCATTTTATCTGCAGAATATTCTTCACTTAAATAACCTTAAATTTATGCCTTGCTGACATTTAGTTGACTCTACTCGCTGCTGTAAGTGGATTAGATTCTGGCGTGAATAGGAGACTTGATGTTAGCAGAGCATAACAAAGTAATGTGCACATGCTGCTATAGCCCGTGGGACAATGATAAAACAGCTGGTGCACAGGTTAAAGGTTTTGTAGTCCAGAGCAACCAATTCCATTCGAAGAGTTTTTTTATTTGGCCCATAGCAAATTAACTTAACATCTGGTTGCTACGGGTTACGCAAGCAACACTTCACATACTGCACAATACAGATTGGTGGTTAGAACGTCCTCTTCTTCCCTTCCATAATGTACTCATACCAACTCTGGTCTAGTACCCTGTTGGTTTCATTGCTATAATACAATATAATGTTGTTAGGGGCGTACACTGCACAGTAGTCTCCATTATTCAAATGACTCCGCACAGTAGCGCCACTTGCACACATTACGCCAGGTAGAGCCACATTTTGCATATTACGGCAGGTAGAGCTCCTATCACACATTACGGCAGGTAGAGCTCCCTTTTACACATTATGGCAGGCAGAGCTCCATTTTACACATTACGGCAGGCAGAGCTCCCTTTTACACATTACGGCAGGTAGAGTCCCCTTTTACACATTACGGCAGGTAGAGCTCCCTTTTACACATTATGGCAGGCAGAGCTCCATTTTACACATTACGGCAGGCAGAGCTCCCTTTTACACACTACGGCAGGTAGAGTCCCCTTTTACACATTACGGCAGGTAGAGCTCCCTTTTACACATTACGGCAGGCAGAGCTCCCTTTTACACATTACGGCAGGTAGAGCTCCCTTTTACACATTACAGCAGGCAGAGCACTTTACATCCCCCCCTACCCTTAGAGTGTAATGTGGTATACTGTAGTGTAGTATAGTGTACTGTAGTGTAGTGTAGTGTACTGTAGTGTAGTGTAGTGTACTGTAGTGTAGTGTACTGTAGTGTAGTATAGTGTACTGTAGTGTAGTGTGTAGGCAGCCACTTACATGATTTCTCCTTCTTCCTGACCCAGCACTCCCTCTGTACACTGACTGCCAAGAGAGGGGGGCCGCGGGAGTGCAGCACCCATGGGCCAAGAGATGGGGGCCATGAGAGCGCAGCACATGGTGGCCAAGAGAGGGGGTGGGCCACGGGAGCTCAGCACACAGGGACAAAGAGAGGGAGGCTGCGGGAGCGCAGCACACAGGGGAGTTACTGGTAGCCAGCGCTACTGCTGACTATATGCTGCAGAGGCTCCCGCTCATCGGAGCTTGGGGCTGCGGGTGCTAGATGCTGCAAGATCGCATAGGGGAGCGGGAAAAGGAGGAGCGGCTGCCAGCACTCAGCAGGGGGAATATACAGCCACTCGGGATGTATGTAGAAGGTGCGCCCACAGGGAAAATGCGCTGTGGGCAATGCATCTTCTGCACACACCTAGTTACAGCTCTGCTAGTGTGTACTAGAGTGTTGTGAGTCGTTTGTAGCCTGACCCCATCTATCAGGTCACCAACACACAGTAGATCTCAAGTAGTCACCCAGAGCTCAAGGGAGAGAAGATGGCAGCTGAGAATGAGAAGTCTGGAGTGCACCAATGTAAACTGGAGGCACTGTGTGGCATAATGTGAACTGGGGGCACTGTGTGGCATAATGTGAACTGGGTGCACTGTGTGGCATAATGTGAACAGGGGGCACTGTGTGGCATAATGTGAACAGGGGGCACTGTGTGGCATTGTGTGAGCTGGGGGTAGTAGACTGTCATAAAATGACTGGCGACACTTCGTTGTAGCATAATGCGAATTGTAGGGTATTGTGTCATAATTTGGAACTGTTGTCATTGTGTCTCATAATCTGAACTGGGGGCACTACAAAGTGGCATAATATGAACTAGGGGCACTATATGGAATAATGTGAACTAGGGCACTACAATGGGCCATAAAATGAACGCCTGTCTTACTAGAAGCATTTCGGCCCTGGGGCCCACAAAGTCCTAGATTCACCCATGAGTGTCATCTGTTCTCCTGGGCCTTTGTACTCTGCTGCGTGAGTCCTGTAGAGGAGCTTAAGCATTACCCATATCACATTATGCACTGAAGCTCATGAAGAAAATCTGACATGAGTTACCTGCTAGCTTCTGGATCCCAAATCACAACATCTGCATCAGAGCCAACCGAGATTTTCCCCTTCCTCGGATACATGTTAAAAATCTTTGCTGCGTTGGAACTGGTGACAGCTACAAATCTGTTCTCATCCATGTCTCCGCTGTACTGTAAAGCAGAAAGCGAGACTTGTAAAGAATATTATCCAGCATCCTGATTGTTATATTGTGCCGGTTGTGCAGAACATGGGGCCTAATTCAGACCTGATCGCAGCAGCAAATGTGTTAGCTCATGGGCAAAACAATGTGCATTGCAGGTGGGGCAGATATAACACGTGCAGAGAGAGTTAGATTTGGGTGGGTTATATTGTTTCTGTGCAGGGTAAATACTGTCCGCTTTATTTCTACACTGAAATTTAGATTTCAGTTTGAACACACCCCACCCAAATCTAACTCACCCTCAGGAGCGGTTCTTGGTGTGGGCAAGCAGTGCCTTCGCCCGGGGCGCTGCGGCCTGGGGGCGCGGCCGCAGTCACCGCCACCTACCCGCACTCCGGCTGCAGCAGACGCCGTGGGCTGTATGGGCGTCCACTGCAGCCGGCTCCAGTGACAGACACTAGAGGCAGGGGCGGAACTGTGGGAGGCAGTGGAGTCGGCTGCCGCCGGGCTCCTGACCTCAAGGGGGCACTTCTCCACTGTCTGCTCACTGCTATTGCAGACGGAGGAGCTGTGAGTCCAGGGCCATTAACTTCACCAGGGGAATTACCGGTGGGCTGGTTGGTGCGTGAGGCCGCCTGTCATCTGTGGCTCCGCCCCCTTAGGTAATCACCGGGTCGCGGTTTTGTGCATGACAGGCAGCCCATACAGACTGTTACTAGTGAGGCCACTGTAGTGAGAAGAGGCTCGTCCCACCTAACTGAAAGGCGGTACACGCGCCACTGAAGTCACGGCTGTCACGCACCTCGGAGGATGAAAGGGAAGAGGGTGCGCATCCAGGAGAGGTGAGTTCAGCAGCCTGCACAGCGATCCCCCAGGCAGTCATCAGCTGTAGCCTGCCAGCCTGTGCACAGGAGCAGGTACACGAGGGCAGACAGAGTGGGGAAAGTCAGGTGCCACTGAATGAGTCTGATTGCACTGTTGGCACATGCTGCAGTCAGTCTTTAAAAAGTAAAATGTCATGCAGGTTGCAGGACTTTTTTTTTTTCTTTAAAGACTGACAGGCTGCCTACAGAGGTGCACTGGCTGATAGGGGGACATGGAGATCTGTCTGGGGTAGTGGGGGCACTAGCGCACGCAGGAGGGGTTTCTGAGTACCTAGAAACCCCCACTGCCAGACCAAATTATTATTATTTTTGTAAAAAACCCGCCGCGGAGACCCACGACTTAAGCCCCGCCTCTTTTGGATTTGACTCTGCCCCTTTTAGAGACCCGCAAATCGCGGGTTGTACACCTGTTGTTGGCTGGCTGTATGTCAGCTGCAGCTGCTGTTGTCTCTGATGCTGCCACAGCCCTTACATTCCGTTCTGCTTCTATTCACTCAGCCCACTCTTCCTTCCTGGAGGAAGGTACTGTATTTCAAGCTTAGATAATTCACAAATATACATACAGCATGCAGTAATATTTTATAAGTTTATATTATATATATATATATATATATATATATATATATATATATTACAGATGTAGCCAGCCTCCTCTATCTCGCGATGTGTACGCACAGGCATACGCATCACGGATAGCGCATATGCGCCACACTGCGATTGATCGCAGCGTGGCATTTGCACATTGGAATACAGTGTATGTGCGTACGCACATGCGCAGCGGTCACACTACTTGCATCATCCATGCCGCTATGTGTACGCATTGCGAGATGGATGAGCATGGCTACATGTGTACAAATATTATATATATATATATATATATATATATATTAATTATACAGTGTATGTGTAATGTGAAAATGTCTTGTAAATGCCATTGAAGCGTTGAAGCACTGAAGACAAAGTCTTTCTGAGCTACGAGTGCCGCCGACACATGTATTATTTGGATGGTAATGGCTTTGTTTCATTATTACCAGAGGGCACCGGCATATGCTACCTGAGGATGGGGAGTGTGTATGTATGTATATTCAGTGGTGGTTCTTGCCACGGGCAAGCAGGACTTTTGCCCGGGGCGCCGCCTTCCGGAGGGCGCTGGCGCCATCCGGAGGGCGCCGCACCGTGGCAAGATCCGCCACTGCTGCCCGCTGTGTCCCCCGTCCGCCTCCGCTGCCCGCTGCCGTCCCCGTCCTCGGCGCCTCCTGTGAAGGGAACTAGACGCTATGCGTCTAGTTTCCCTTCGTGGAGAGTAACTGCTGAGCGGTGCGCGATGACGTCATCGCGCACCGCACAGCAAAGGTCCTCTCCACGAAGGGAACTAGACGCATAGCGTCTAGTTTCTCTTCGTGGAGAGGACCTTTTGCTGTGCGGTGCGCGATGACGTCATCGCGCACCGCTCAGCATTCAAGCGGCGCTTTCAATGTACAGGGGGCGTGACTCACCACGCCCCCTGTATTAGGCCACGCCCCTTTCCTGCCCGGGGCGCTCTGCGCCCTTGAACCGGCCCTGCTATATATATATATATATATATATCTGTGCAGTAGCCCCGGCACTCACGTAATCCACCAAGGGATATGTCTTGCTCCTGTGCCCTCCCCGTCCGGGGGTCTCCCACCGGTACATACAGCAAAGAAACAAAGAGGCGGCACTCGGAGACTGTGTAATCAAAGTGTATTCACGAAAAGTATCATCAACGTTTCGGGGACCAGTTCCCCTTCCTCAGGATCCTGAAGAAGGGGAACTGGTCCCCGAAACGTTGATGATACTTTTCGTGAATACACTTTGATTACACAGTCTCCGAGTGCCGCCTCTTTGTTTCTTTGCTATATATATATATATATATATATTGGTTTCCTTATCTGGCTAACCCCTTCAAGGTCTAGCACCTGGCATTGTCATGTTTCTATACAGTGATGGTTTTCTAATACATTATTAGAATAGCTCTATGACTATTTTAAAATACATTTGGTCTGTCTATCTATCTGTCTGCCTGTCTGTCTGTCTGTCTGTCTATCTATCTATCTATCTATCTATCTATCTATCTATCTATCTATCTATCTATCTATCTATCTATCATCACATGTAGGCCTTTCTTTCTATGCTAGTTTAATGGACCTGGCATATACTGGGTCACCACAGTCTCCACCCCCATGCTTGGCTCCACCCCCCTCTGGAAACCCCCTCCTGCATATCCTACGTTTGCCCCTGAGTGGGGGGGCAATGTGTAGTAGGGGGGAGAAGGTTATTTAGTGCCAAGAGCGTATCTCTTTATCGACCAGGATGGAACCTGCCCGAGGCACTAGCTAAGGAGGGGCACTGCCTGGCGGTGCCTCCAACTGCAATGGTTCGGAGCCAGCAATAATTAATCCGCAGAAGCAGTGATACGTGTGAGCTCCCCTAGAGTAGCAGACAAATACTCTCCTCATGGCAAGTTCCTTGCTGCTGCATGCACCCCTCTCCAGTAACAATCTCTGGCAGCCCATTGTGGTTTGGAGCTAGGGGGAGAGCAGGACCACACAGACAGCAGGACTGGCCTCATTCACTGCTGCCTGCTACAATCCTGGGAACCAACTGAACTGCGGTCACTTTAACTGATGGGCCCTACACACTGGCAGATCCACCGCCGAGCTGCCCGACGAAAGAGGCATGTGTGTATGTTTAAGTGAAAGAGGCGTGTGTGTGCTTTTAAGTGAATGAGGTGTTTGTGTGTTTTTTATATTTATCGGCACACCGCTGCGCCAAAGCATCTCCATCGAGACCTACTGGCGGGTGAGGGAGTGATGTAGGTGTACTATAAAGGTATGCTGGTTTCTGTTTTTATTGTAATGACTGACTTGGAGTGCGTCTACTTTTTATGTGTATCTATATTACTGTTGGGAAAGGTACCTGAGCACGCTGCTACTGTTCACCCTGAGTGCCGGATAGTTACATATGGTATGTGTGTGTATATGTAGGGGGGCACCAACATTTATCATGCCTCCGGGCGACTGGGACGAACTTACGCCACTGACTAGAGGTCAGTATTGACCTCCAGTGTCTGTGCGGCGCTGCTATGGGAGAGACGTCATGACGTCTCTCCCATAGAGAGGAGCCGCGGTGGCCAGATGGAGCAGCAGCAGCCGGTCGGGAAGCAGGAGCGGGGCAGTGGTAAGTAGTGTTTTTTTTATTTTTGTGTGTGTTTGACAGGGGGCACAGCAGCAGAGGACACAACAGGGGGCACAGCAGCAGAGGGCACAACTATTGGGGGCACAGCAGTAGAGGGCACAGAAGCAGAGGGCACAACTATTGGGGGCACAACTACTGGGGCAAATCTACTGGGGGCAAAGCAACAGGGGGCACAGCAACAGGGGGCACAACTACGGGGGGCAAAGCAACAAGGGGCACAGCGACGGGGCATAGCTACAGGGGGCAAATCAACTGGGGGGCACAACTACTTGGGGCAAATCTGGGGGCATAACTGGCCACGCCCCTACTTTTTGACGCGCAACTAATTATTTTGCCGCGCGGGGGGGGGGGGGCAGTGGAAACTTTTGCACTGGGCACCACAAGGTGTGGAACCGGCCCTGCTCTCTCTGCACATGTTACATCTGCCGCACCTGCAGTGCATATGGTTTTGCCCATTAGCTAACAAATGCTGCTGCGACCAGGTGTGAATTAGGCCCATGATCTGTTATTCTAGCAGGCTAACCTGGTATTTGTATGTTACAGGGGTTGTATGATTATTTGTAAGACTTGCAGAAAAAGCTGTAGCACTATGGGGGTAATTCCAAGTTGATCGCAGCAGGATTTTTGATAGCAATTGGGCAAAACCATGTGCACTGCAGGGGAGGCAGATATAACATGTGCAGAGAGAGATAGATTTGGGTGTGGTGTGTTCAAACTGAAATCTAAATTGCAGTGTGAAAATAAAGCAGCCAGTATTTACCCTGCACAGAAACAATATAACCCACCCAAATCTAACTCTCTCTGCAAATGTTATATCTGCCTCCCCTGCAGTGCACATGGTTTTGCCCAACTGCTAAAAAATTTCCTGCTGCGATCAACTTGGAATTACCCCCTATGTGATCCAGCTGCGCTGTGCATCATTGATAACTTAGCAACAAATCTGCTAAATGTCTTTATTTTATATAATGTAGTGTAATTCACTGTTTCCACTGCTGCCTATGGACCTGATTCAGGGTCTAATTCAGGGATCAGTACTAAATCCCGCTGGACGGGATCCCGGCGGTCGAAATACTGACACCGGAATCCCGACCACACAATCCCGTCAGGGGTGGCGAGCAGAATGCAGCCCCTTGCGGGCTCGCTTCGCTCGCCACGCTGCGGGCACGGTGCCTCGTTACGCTCGGCACACTATTATATTCTCCCTCTATGGGTGTCGTGGACACCCACGGAGGGAGAATATGTCAGGATTGTGCCGGTCGGGATTCCGGCGTCGGTATTTCTACCGCCGGTATTTCGACCGCCGGGATTCCATCCGGCGGGATCCTGACCGCCTCCCCTGATTCAGATCTGTTCGCTCGCTAGTGTTTTCCGCTGCACAGCGATCAGGTAACTACTGCGCATGTGTATACACCGCAATGCACAGGTGCATCGTACGGTTACAAAGCGGATCGTTGTTGTGCACTGGTTCTAGCGAAGAATCCATTCGCACAGCCGTTCGCAAGGTGTTTGACAGGAAGAGGGCGTTTGTGGGTGGTAACTGATCGTTTTCTGGGAGTGGCTGGAAAAACGCAGGTGTGTCAAAGCCTTTGCAGGGCGGGTGTATGATGTCAATTCCGGGACCGGACAGGCTGAAGTGATGGCAGCGGCTGAGTAAGGTCAGAGCTACTCAGAAACTGCACAAGCTGTCTTTGTACAGGGCGGCTGCACATGCGTTCGCACACTTGCAAAGCTAAAATACACTCCCCTATAGGCGGCGACTATCTGATCGCAGCGCTGCAAAAACTAGCTAGCGAGCGAACAGATCTGAATTAGTCCCTCAGTAGCAGAATTTGCAATCCTTTGGATCACATGCTGGGGGTCGCCCATCACAAGGCAAGGCCATCCAGCATGCTAACAGCCACCCCATCCCCCCTTCAACACGCTGAAATTGTGGTGCGACCGCAATTTCAGCGTGATTGGTAAAAATGAGGTAGCCTCCTGCTGCGCCCGCATGAGACCCGTCGCCATTTTACTGATCGCAGCGGCTGCGTGTGACGTAATGCAGCCGCCCCGATCACACCCCCTGCCCCGTTTGCGTCGGCATGAACCTGTTTTTTCCGTCGCCGCCCCTACAACGCTCCGTCTCCACCTTGGAAATCGAGTGTTGCTGACCCCCCCCCCATAACCCCGCAAACGCCTGATTTTCTCGTAACGATTACCCTGCAGTTTCTGAGTAGCTCCAGACTTACTCAGCCAGTGCGACCAGCTCAGTCCTTTTCGTTCCTGGTTTGACGTCACAAACACACCCAGCGTTCACCCAGACACACCCCCGTTTATCCAGCCACTCCCGCGTTTTGGAACTCGAACGCCTGCGTTTTTCCGCACACTCCCATAAAACGTCCAGTTTCCGCCCAGAAACACCCACTTCCTGTCAATCACACTACGATCAGCACAGCGATGAAAAAGCTTCGTAATGCCGTGAGTAAAATACCTAACTTTTGTGTAAAATAACTAAGTGCATGCGCTCTGCGAACATTACGCATGCGCAGTTAGCGGATAATCGCAGTATAGCGAAAATCGGCACCGAGCGAACAACTCGGAATCACCCCCATTATTGGGTACATCATATTTAAAAATCTTAATTCATAATGTCACCCCTTTCAAATGAATCTGAGGACAGATGTCTGACCATATTATTAATATTAATACTATGTGTTTCATAAAAAAATAAGCAATATCCAGAAGAATCGAGCAACATAATTGTTTCTTGTTATACATAAAAGTTTTCCATGTGAACGGTGAAGTGATGACATCAGGACTCACAGATTCTAACTAATGACATCACAACTCACGGTTTATACAGATAACTTACAGGATGTTATACATATATTAGCATTGCCCATGTGTTATAAAGTTGTGAGGAATCCAGTGCTACAAATAACAATATCTTGTTACCTACCACTCCTTTCTCCCACACAACAGACATTCTGTCCTCTACGCCGTTCAGACCGTTGGGAATCTTGGTGAAATCGTCTTTTCCAAGCGCCTTCTGGCATGTGTCAAATGTGCAGTTATCTGTCCCTGTAACGCTTAGATCATCACTGGGAGAGACAGAACATCACGAGTTACAAGTCAGGCCTGCAGGGATCAGTTCATGCAGCTCATCTTCCAAAAACTTTATTACAATATTAAAAAAGTTAATTTTAAAGTGACACTGGAAATGTTGGCTTTTAACTATGGGGCACAGTTTGTCAGTGTTGCAATGATGAAACGTATGTTTTCATTTTTCTTTTTTATTGATTTGGAGTAACTTTTGGACATATTTACTAAAACTTCTAAACAGGAGCAGTGTTGGTGTTGCCAATAGCAACCAATAAATAAATAAATAAATTAATAACAGCTAGAGGTACAGTATATGTACTAATGGTCGATTTACATCAATTTTAAAATCGATGGAAATTGATCTGCATCGATTTGTTGTGTTTCAGGGGCTAAACACACATTTCTAAATTAATATAAAATATGTCTGTTATATATATATATATCTACCCACGTGTTTTAGCCCCTGAAACACAACATCGATTTAGATTGATTTTCGGTGATTTGTAAGTCACAATATAATCAATGGAAGTTGACCTTTAGTAAATATACCCCTAAAATCTGATTAGTTGCTATGGGCAATACCTCCACATTTGCTTTTTGAAAGTTTTGTAAATCTGGTTCCCTGTGCTGCCAGTAGATAAATCTCACTTTGATGTCTCTCGCTCATCCGTTTCTCCAGTGATTCGCTGCAGATCACATCATAGTGGCCCCGCCTTCATTGCATGGTGTTGTAAATCGCGCTACACCCACCGAACTTGCCCCTTGGACCTCCCTTTTGGGATCTCCCTCTAGGATTTATTTACTGCAAAATGAATTTTTATGGGTACATGCACTTGATTTCTTTGCTGCTTGTGTTTACCCTGTATTGAGCTTGCAAAGAGCATAATTCATCGAACAATTGTTAAATAAGCTCCAAAAAGTGCAGCCAGTAAAGTCCCTGCATTTGTCAGTGGACTACAGAATATTCTGACAGGTGAACTCGCTTTGTTTAATACCTGAATGGAGCGAAAGGAGCCTACAGTATAGTCAAATATGTCATTAGGCCCTACCCCCAGCATGAGAAAAAGTCACGAGTCACGGATCCGAGGGGAAGGGCGGAGCTAAAATGAAGCAATTTGCCTGATCTGGGAGGGAGCAGCCAGGTTGGCTCAGTGGTGGGGCATGTCTCAGGAAAGTGGGTGAGGTGGTGGGCATGACGACACATTTACCGACAGTGTAAAGGGGGGGGGGGGGGGATCATTGACGTGATTCTGCATGAATTGTGTTATAGGCCACTCAGACCACTCCTCAGTCACTGAAGGTTGCGGCTAGCTCCAGAAGACTTACTCAATTTTCAGAAGCCTCCAGGCTGTTCCAGGAGAGTAAACAAGTATGGTACACAGGAACGGTTCTTGGAGTGGGCAAGCAGCGCCTGCGCCTGGGGCGCTGCGGCCTGAGGGCGCGGCCGCAGTCACCCCGCAGGTGCCCGCCGCCTACTCGCACCCTGCTGACCGATCCTCGGCTGCAGCAGACGCTGCTGTGTGGGCGTCCGTTGCAGCCGGCGCACCTGTCAGACGCTAGAGGTCATTATTGACCTCTAGTGTCTGTGCGGCGCTGCTATGGGAGAGATGTCATGATGTCTCTCCCATAGAGAGGAGCCGCGGGCGGCCAGACGGAGCAGCAGCAGCGGTCGGGAAGCAGGAGCGGCGCAGTGGTAAGTTGTTTTTTTTGTGTGTGTGTGTGTGTGTGTGTGTTTGTAAGCGACTACTATGGGGCACAGCAACAGGGGAAACAACTACTGGGGGCACAGCGACAGGGGGCACAACTACTGGGGCAAATCTACTGGGGGTATAGTTACAGGGGGCAAATCTATTGGGGGCACAGCTACTGGGGGCATAGCTACAGGGGGCAAATCTACTGGGGGCAAATCTACTGGGGGCACAGCTACTGGGGGCAAATCTACTGGGGGACACAACTACTGGGGGCACAGCGACAGGGGGCACAACTACTGGGGCAAATCTACTGGAAGTATAGCTACAGGGGGCAAATCTACTGGGGGCACAGCTACTGGGGGCATAGCTACAGGGGGCAAATCTACTGGGGGGCACAACTACTTGGGGCAAATCTGGGGGCACAGCTACTGGGAGCACAACTACTGGGGGCATAACTGTGGCCACGCCCCTCCCCTCCCCTCCCCTATGAAACCACGCCCCTATTTGCCGGGGTGGGGTGGCGCCAGTGGAAACTTTCGCACTGGGCGCCACAAGGTGTAGAACCAGCCCTGATTGTACATTCTAGAAAAGGATCTCTAGAATCTGGTTGCTATGGGCAAAACTGCCACTTTTCCTTTTTAGAACTTTAAGTTCATTTACCCTTTAGAGGTTTAAGAAGTCCATTTTGAGGATGGATTTGTAGGAGAACTAAGTATTGGTTAATGGTCACACCCCATAGACTTTGATGAAAATAATAACATAGGGGCACCTACTTCTGACTACATACTTACTTTGCAAGCAAATTCATGAGGTACTTTGGGGTTGTTGGATCAGGGCGAAGTGGGGGCCCCATGACATGTGCCGCCGCGTGGGCCCAATCTTTGTGCCAGTAATGTGTACCATCGGTACCAAGACCGGCAGCTATTGGTTCCCCAAATACCACTTTACCTGCGTGAAATGGAAACAAATGCAAATAGTTACCATCAGACGTATTTAAGGTGGGCCAGTATCTCTCATCACCTTTTCTAATATTAAAATTACATTTGAAAAGAAATGTCAGCAGTTCGTCCGGCAGTGACAAAAGGGAAAAAAAAACTAATAATGTGAGTTGCTTAATGCTGAAAATGCAGCTTTGTTCCAGGCACACTATAAATCTTCATCTGACATGTTTCCCCAATGAGTGAGCCTCCTACAGCTAATAAAGCTTTCCTGCACACGAGAGACCGCGGTGCGCGCTGTATAATATATGGAGCGAGATCCGGTTATACGCATCCTGATAAACAGATGATTGCTGTGCAGTAATTGTAATATGTTGTATACACTGAAATTGACTTTTAAATGTGATCATCTCTCGCCCGCCGCGTCTCGCTGTATTGTCGGAAGGTCCTATGCCAAATTCACAGAAGTAGAGACAGATAAAAAATTAAATTAATAATACCAATTTTTTTTTATTGTTATAAAAAAATGCTTTGTCCCGTATTCGCAAACGTCTAAGGACAAAAGTAAACTAAAAACTGTCTGAAGTCAGATTACAAGCATTTATAAGCAACATGTTAAAGGAGATCAAAAATTGTCACCCACATTGCAGAATATATTACAATATTTGGGGAATTGGCTCCAGTTGGGCGTCTGGACGAAGCAGACATCCTGGGCCTGATTCTGAATCAGATGCGTATAGGGCCTTATTCAGGTTGTTTTTTTTAGCAAACAAACAAAAATTTGCAATTGGGCAAACCCATGCTGCACTGTAGGTGGGGCAGGTGTAACATGTGCAGAGACAGTTAGATTTGGGTGGGGTGTGTTCAAACTGAAATCTAAATTGCAGTGTAAAAATAAAGCAGCCAGTATTTACCCTGCACAGAAACAATATAACCCACTAAATCTAACTCTCTCTGCACATGTTACATCTGCCCCACCTGCAGTGCCACATGGTTTTTCCCACCTGCGGTGCCTAACCCTAGCCCTCTCTGCTTGGTGCCTAACCCTAACCCTCCCTTCCCCGCTGCCTAAACCTAAACATCCCCCCCCCCTTCCCGCTTGATGCCTAACCCTAACCACCCTTTCTAAGTACCTAACTCTAACCCTCCCTCCCCGGTCCCTAACCCTCCCTCCCCAGTCGCTAACCCTGACTGGGTATGGATCAACAGATCTACATGGAAAAGGTCTACAGTCATTAGATTGACCACTAATGGTCGACATGCAATAGGTCAATTTGACAAAAGGTCGACAGTAGGAAATGCCGACAGGGTCAACAGGTCAACACATGAAAATGTCGACATGACAAAAAGTTGACACAAAAAAGGTGGACACAATTTTTGGGATGTCGTTTTCACCATCAAAGCATGTGGAACTCCAATTAGTGTACCACTACGCTCGCCATGCTGCGAGCAAGGTGCCGAGCGCAACGATACACTAATTGTGGTTCCACGCGCTTTGACGGCGAAAACGACACCAAAAAAACTTAAATGCAGATAGAACGTAGTGTGGGTGTTGATAAAAGTAGTTGCTAATAGAGAAGCTGAATTACCCACTATGGAGGCCGTACACAGATAAATAATCTGCACCTAGCATAGGGCTGGTGAAAGTTTCAATGGTGCGACCGATGGTGGCGTATAAAGACGCACAAAGCATGGTTGTGTAGACACTGACATTGGGCATCTCAGTCCTTACACATTCAGACACAGGCATATACACCAGGGAAGGGCATTGTAGCGGCATTAGCATTAAGTTACGGATGCAACTGCAGCAAAAGACGCACGGAAGACTGTAACTGCCCCTGACTATTCAGGCCCTATAAGGACAGATTCCATCCCACTTAACCCTTAATATACCAAGCCTACCTCCTCAACATACATTGCCGAGCTGGGGTCTTCAGAGGACCCCACGGTTTTTTGTCTAAATTCTCAACTGTTTGATGCGGTAAATTACTATAATTATGTTTTTTGGGTTTCTGAAGGGATATGTTCTAGTAAGGGTACGACAGTTAGCATCAAATATTTTGTTTATTTATTTCAAGAGTAGCTAGCCAATAAAAGCCATATATTCTTCTTCATTACAGCGTGTACATTTTTACATCCGATTGGATACTGTATATTCTTGTAAATAGGTTATATCATTTTACTACGGTATACATCACTATTCATGTGTTGCCATCTCTACAGTCCTTAGCACATGTCGCAGTGGTGGTTGTTTTCCTGTGTTTCTTACATATAAAACGTTCTGCATTTGTAACATAGTATATCAAGCGGTGGGACCCCAATTGTGTTTTTTATTATTTACGTTTTTTGAAAGAACATTTTATAAGCCTAATTACACAGCATTTATCTTAATCCGATGCGGGAACATAGAAAAATCAGGAGTGAAATAGTTGTTATAGATACGGCAGGATCACAAAAAATAACATTCTGGGGTCCTCAGAAGACCCCCCCTTGGTATACTAAAGGCTAACTAACAACACCCCCTCAACAGACCCCAAATCCATTAGTCCTGCTTCCAGAAATTTCCTTGGCTTGTTTTCCATCCCAATCCACCCTGTGACCTGGCATGATGTACATAAAGCAGGAGTCTATTCTTCATGTCTCACTCTCCTGCATTTAACATAGGCCCAGATTTAACAAGCCATAGAGGGTGATAAATTGCACGGTGATAAAGTACAAACCAACCAGCTCCTAACTGCCATGTTACTTTATCACCGTGCAATTTATCACTCTCCAAGGCTTGATAAATCTGGGCCATACTGTTTTGCACAATCCCTCAGCCATAGTTATACGTATGGCTGCAATTCACAGAAGTACACATATCTTGTGATGCTTAGCAAAACGTCTGGCCCCCTGCAGCGTTGGTACTGGCCTTTGCCAGAACAGTAATACAGATGTGTCCTTATCCAACGTTGCTGCTATGCATTCAGAATGCGCATCGTGGCATGCGAATCGTGGGTGCGAGCGCATACAGCCTGGCGCTGCATAGTGGTACTGCGATGTGTGCACCCGTGCAAACTGTTCCCATCATGGCAACGTTGGATAAGGACACATCTGTACAATGCCAAAAAGGTTTCCGTGTATTGCAAATCTTATCTCTCGTATACCCATTTAACATCTAACGGAAATTGCCGGGTTAGACGCAGTTTGGACGTTGGTACTGTAGATATAACAAAACATCCATTGCCCAACTCTCTAACGGTGTTAAGGACGTCCTTCTAGTAATGGTCCTGGCGAATTTAGGTCATAAAGGCCCAAATGTATTAAGCCTTAACAAGAGATAAATCTGAGACGCATAAGGAGAGAGAAAGCACCAGCCAATCAGCTCCTAGCTGCCATGTCACAGGCTGTGTTTCAAAAATAACAGTTAGGAGCTGATTGGCTGGTGCTTTATGTCTCTTTATCCTTCTCCACTATATTACGTCACTTTTTAAGGCTTAATACATTTGGGCCTAACTCCAAAGTAAATACTCCAGTACTTGTAATCTCAGTGAAGGTCACAAAGTATATATATATATATATATATATATAGTACACACACACACACACACACACACACACACACACACACACACACACACACAGATGGAGCCACGCTAGTCGTGGCTCTGTCTGTGCCTGGGCGCGCCCGCACAGGCGCGCCTATCAGCTACAGCGTCTCCGTACGGGCGGGCGCAAGCGCCCGTGACGGAGATGCGGCCCATTCACTAGAATGGGAGAGCATCTCCATCCAGGGCGTGCACATGCCCGTGACGGAGATGCTGACAGAGACACGCCCCATTCTAGTGAATGGGAGAGCGTCTGTGCGCTCCCGGCGGGGCTAGACAGACGGATCGCCCAGTCACGCCGGGAGTGCACGACTGCGATGGAGCTGCCTCAGATGAGCGCAGATCCATCTGTAGTTTGATATATTGTAATAAATTCCCTGAAATATGTGCATATTATGTGCAGATAACGGCATAAAGAATTACATTGAAGCAGATGGTTAACTGTAAACTGAGAAATATTTAAAATAACTGACATTCTATTTTATTTAACAAGATATAAACATATGGGATGGTATACATTACATTTTATTAGTGTAATAAGACTGTAATCATATAAAGAGTGCAGAAATACTGGGTGACGTCTGCTATCAGTAATAGTCACATATTAGAGGTGCATTTATCTTTAAATACAAAATGTGAGTTTTCTAATGGACACTAAAGTGATGACTTAGTAGTGACGTCACGCAGCCGCTCCAGAAAATGCCGCTGCCCCACCCCCGTTTCCCCCGTGCAGCCCCCATAACGCTTGGACGCCACTCCCCATCTGCCCTGCGAACACCTCTGCCTGTCAATTAGGATGAGGCATTTGCAGTCAATGTGATCAGATCGCATTGCCTGCTAGCGCAGGAAGGGACCTGTGCGTGCGCATTGCCACCTGGAACGGGGTTACTCCGGTCTTATCGGTTAGCGATGCAACCTGAATATCCCCCTATAGGCGGTGAGGTCATTGCTGTGTATACAGATAGTGATTAGGTGAGTTTCCATATACTGTATTCCCATTGCTACAGATTATTTCAGGACAGTGTCAATTATTTCTTGTGTTTATTTCCATCACTTCCAATTACTGATCAATTTCACCCAATCAAGGCCTCCTGTCACACAGATTTCTGTATATCACTGTTTTAATTATATATCTGGGAATGAATGCCTTCCAATTGGTGCAAATCACTTTTGATTTCATATGCTGTGATGAAATTGATGTCTAATTTCAAAAGGCTTACTCCGTCATCTGTTCTACACATATACTGTATACTGTATACTGTGCTTCAAAAAGCTATTCACTTCTGTATAAATCCCAATTTCCAGCGTGACATTATATACACAGGTGAATTTGCCGGAGCCAGAATGAGGCCAGAATTCTGAGACTTAAATTCTTCAAAAATATTGCATTAGCATCATATTTGCAAAGATATTAATGGAATAACAGTATACAATGGCAATAGGCAAGCAACTAAAATGGGTGCAAGGTGTGGGCCCTCCTGGATCCAAAGGCCTATGGGGATCATTCCGTTGATCGCTAGCTGCCGTTGTTCACTGCGTAGTGATCACTGGAAAAAATGGCTAATCTGCGCATGCGTATGCTCCGCAATGCGCACGCGCGACGTACGGGTACAAAGTCCATTGTGGTTTTGCACTGGTTCTAGCGACGATTCCAATCGCACAGCCGGCCGCAAGGTGATTGACAGAAAGAGGGTGTTTCTGGGTGTCAACTGATCGTTTTCAGGGAGTGCTTAGAAAAATGCAGCCGTGGCAGAAAAAAACGCAGGCGTGGCTGGGCGTTCGCTGGGCAGGTGTGTGACGTCAAAAGCCGTCCCTCAGTCATTAGAATCAATGCACGCGAAGAGTAACTACAGGGCTGGTCTTGTTTTGCACAAAAAGATTTTGCAGGCGCTCTGCTGCACAAGTGTTCGCACTTCTGCAAAGCGAAAATACACTCCCCGGTGGGCGGTGACAATTCGTTTGCACGGCTGCTAAAAACTGCTAGCGAGCGATCAACTCGGAATGACCCCCTATGTGCACTGCAAACCCTGACTGCACCCATTATTAGATATGCCACAGCTGACACCACAAGCAGTCTGACAGTAGCCTTACATGACTACTCTGTGCTGTTGGGGCAGGGGCACAGATTGCCATGCAGGGCCTCGGTAATAAACGGGAGGGTTTGGCCTAAAAAGGGGGCCCTAAAAATAATAATAGGTAAAAATTAAGAATTATAAAGAAACAGATTTCAAAACCACAGTTCAGGTGACGGACACAATATTAATAACCAAACAAAGCGGCTTATGCAAAGGAGGTAAAGTGCAACACTGATCAAAGAAAGATGGGTGGGTAAGAGCAATACAGCTATCCAACCTTTAGTTTTAATTGTATCTATATATGAACTTACCAATAACTTTGGATCAATAGATTATTGAATATCAGACCGGATGTGTTATCCAGCTAAAGTGCATATTTCTTATTGTAGTACAGTATCTCGAGATCAGTTTTGCCCTTTCAGCTTAGGGAACCCACTATTACTACATTGTATAAAATGACAGTGAGGATAACACAGAAGCTATTTTAAGTATTAAATATAAACAGGTGAACACAGTTGGCTATAATATGCAGTATTCATTAACTGATCAAGTGAAAGCGACTTGGGATGTGGTACAGACATCGCAGAGATATGGCTTTGTGCACTGTGCAACTTTAAAACGGTTTTCTGATTAAATAGAACTGTTCTCAAAATAAATAGGTAATACAACACGGTTCCCTATCTACAAAATATCAGAACTACACATTTTTAGACTGTAGTTTACCATAGGGAATAATATAAAGTTGCACATACTCTTATAACACCTATAGAAAATAACAGCACCCAGATCTACAGTGTGTTACATTTGTTCTGAAGCAGAAAAGAGATGACAACCACACCCGTAGAGGCTACATAGTAGACGTATTGAAGTATTTGGCTGCTTTACAAATGGGTATTAATATATTCCCTGCAGCACCTTGGACAGCAGCCTGAGTGCAGAGTGGCCAGTGCTTCAGAACTCTGGAAAGCAGGTTAGCAGGAGATGGAAAAGGTTCTAATGGACAAATGGGGTCATTCCGACCCGATCGCTCTCTGCAGTTTGTCGCAGTGCAGCGATTGGGTCGGAACGGCGCATGTGCCGATGCCGCAGTGCGCCAGCGCATGGCAGCTTTCCTTACCTAGCGATCGCTTCTGAGACAGAGGCGGTCGCCAGGCGGGAGGGGGCTGAATGGCAGCGTTAAGCCGCCGTTTAGGGGGAGCGGTCCGGCCAACGCACTGGACCGTTGGGGTGCGGGCCATGGTGGCTGCGTGACGTGTCACGCAGCCGCTGCGGCCAGCGGGAGCGACGAGCAACTCCCGGACAGCCGCAGGAGCTGCGCTGGCCGGGAGTTACTCCTCAAATACAAAGGCGCGATGCTTTTGTATTTGTGCAGGGGGCCGGCACTGACATGCGGGGTGGACTAGCCCTGTGCTGGGCGTCCCCCCGCATGTCTGAGTTAACGATCGTAGCTGTGCTAAACTTAGCACAGCTACGATCAACTCGGAATGACCCCCAAAGTACAGTACTTTAAGGGGGTCATTCTGAGTTGATCGCTCGCTGGCAATTTTCGCAGCGCAGCGATCAGGTGAAAAAATGGCATTTCTGCGCATGCGTATGCACCGCAATGCGCACACGCGACGTACGGGTACAAAGCTCTTTGTGGTTGTGCTCAGGCACTGGCGGCCGCAAGAAGATTGACAGGAAGGGGGCATTACTGGGTGTCAACTGACCGTTTTCAGGGAGTGTTTGCAAAAACGCAGGCATGTCTGAAAAAATGCAGGCGTGGCTGGGCGTTCGCTGGGCGGGTGTATGACGTCAAATCTGGACAGGAATAGGCTGAAGTGATCGCAAGCACTGAGTAGGTTCAGAGCTACTCTGAAACTACACAAACTGTTTTTGTAGAGCTCGGCTGCACATGAATTCGCACTTCTGCTAAGCTAAAATACACTTCCCAGTGTGCGGCGGCATAGCGTTTGTACGGCTGCTAAAACTAGCCAGCGAGCGAACAACTCGGACTGACCCCCTAAATACTGTATAATACATTTCTAGTTGCATGTAGGTGTATTTGTGCATTGTAACTGCATTTTGCATAAAATGAGTTGTACAGTACTGAATAAATGCACATCCGTGTATATGTGTGTATTAATTAGAGCTTGTATCTTGCACATGGAGAGGAGGATCAGGGCTTTCATGATGTTAGGATCAGGTAACACAGATGTGCTCTCCTATGATCCTTCACTTCCTTGCCAGACTGTTGAGCTGCCCTGGATGCAGGGCCGGTGCTAGGGTGTCCGGTGCGCCCCTGCAAGCAATAAATTTGTGCCCTCCCTCCCATATGTAATAAAGGTACAGTGCTTGCCAAAGGGGCGTGGTCTCACATGGAAGGGGCATGGCCACATAATAGTGTCCCCAATTCAAATTACACCACACAGTATCACATTATACCACATGTTGTGCCCCTGGTTCATATTGCACCAAATAGTTGTGTACCTAATTCACATTTACAACACACAGTAGTGTTCCTTATACACAGCACCTACAGTAGTGTCCCTTATACAAATAACGTCCACAGTAGTAGTGCCACACAAAATGTCCACAATGATAACGTGCCTAATACATAATGCTCACAGTAGTCGTGCCACACAGAATGCCCACAGTAGTCGTGCCATACAGAACGCCCACAGTAGTTGTGCCATAGAGAACGCCCACAGTAGTTGCATACAGTACCTCCCAACTGTCCCGCTTTCAGCGGGACAGTCCCGCGGGTGGGGGGGGCAGTTGGTATAGCCCTTGATCACCTGCTGCTCTGCTCTGCAGAGCAGCCGGTGATCACTGAATACATGCTGTGCGCACGCTCACGGCATGTATTCACTGCTAGGAGGGAAGCACTGGGCACGCTCCCAAAAGTCAGGAAAATGGCCCGTTCAGAGAGGTCACACCCACTCAAGCGATGCCACGCCCCCTTTTCGAGTCAGCGCGTGGCGAAGCCGCGCGAGAGAACCTATTTCGCCAAGGAGAAAGTTGGGAGGTACTGTATGTAGTTGTGCCACACAGAACACCCACAGTAGTCGTGCCACACAGAATGCCCACAGTAGTCGTGCCACACAGAATGCCCACAGTAGTCGTGCCATGCCGAGTGCCCACAGTAGTCATGCCACATAGAACGCCTACAGTAGTCGTGCTACACAGAGCGCCCACAGTATTCGTGCCACACAGAGCACCTGCAGTAGTCGTGCCACACAGCAGTAGTGACCCACAGAGCACCCACAGTAGACGTGCCACACATAATGCCCACAGCAGTAGTGACCCACAGAATGCCCACAGAAGTAGTGCAACAATTAATGCCCCTTACACTTAAGTCAACCAGAGGGGAGGAGATAGAGGTGGTGCGCGGTACATAACCGCACACAGATCCGTGGAGCGTGCTGCTGGCGCCGCTGCCTAAAGTGCAGTGGGGAGGAGGGAGGGAGCCGGAGGGACCGAGCCGGAGCCGCGCTTTACGCTGCCTGCGTCTGTCATACAGTGTGACAGACGCAGCGGCAGCCGGGAGCCAGCAGCAACAGCAGAGCAGGGAGAGCGCCTCTTTCCGATCATCGCCTCCCTGCTTTGCAGGAGCTGCTGAGCGGGTAGCGCCGGCTCTGCCTGGATGCCTCAGAGCATGTGGGTGGGCTTTGCAGTACAATCATGTGATTTGCACTGCAGCAAATCATTAGTAGATGGCTAGGGCCATTAGGAGCCTATTGATTTGCTGCCTATGCTTTATACAGTAGGTGCAGTTACTCTGTACCTTTGAGATGCCCGGATTTAAGCTCTGCTTTGGAGCCCGAGCTCTCTCTAGATTGCTGCCTGCCCTGTCTATGGCTTTGAAATTTGACTTCTCTCTGGATTGCTGCCTGCCTGGTTTTTTCTGTTGACTTACACTAGACTACAATTAAAATCACCACCAGGCCTGATCTTTGCATTTACCTGCTCCAGGCAACTGGTGAATGCAGGCACTGTGCTAGTCTCTGGCTCTGGGCAGCTGGTGAATGCGGTCACTGTGCTAGTCTCTGGCTCTGGGCAGTTGGTGAATGCAGGCACTGTGCTAGTCTCTGGCTCTGGGCAGCTGGTGAATGCGGTCACTGTACTAGTCCAGTGGCGTAACTACTGCCCCCGCAGTCCTCGCGGTGGCTTGGGGGCGAGGGGCTGCGGGGGCGCCACTGACTTAGAACAGATTGACATGCGGACGAGCGTCTGCATGTCAATCTGCGGTCTCCTCTCCCTCCCTGCTGTGTTGGAGGGACACGGAACGCACATCGCGCGTCTCTCCTGTGTCCCTCTCTGGCTCTCCCCCGGCCGGTCTAAGGAAGTGCCGTTCGTGAGCTCTGATTGGCTCACGAACCGGCACTTCCTTTATTAGACCAGCCGAGGGGAGAGCCAGGAGGGACGCAGGAGAGACGCGCGATGCGCTCCGTGTCCCTCCAACACATGGGGGGGGAGCAGGCACTTGGGGCATATACCTGGCACTGCGGGCATATAACTGGCACTGGGGGGCATATACCTGGCACTGTGGGGGGAAGATCTGGCACTTGGGGCATATACCTGGCACTGTGGGGGGAAGATCTGGCACTGGGGGCATATACCTGGCACTGTGGGGGCAGATCTGGCACTGGGGGCATATACCTGGCACTGTGGGGGCAGATCTGGCACTGGGGGCATATACCTGGCACTGTGGGGGGAAGATCTGGCACTGGGGGCATATACCTGGCACTGTGGGGGCAGATCTGGCACTGGGGGCATATACCTGGCACTGTGGGGGCAGATCTGGCACTGGGGGCATATACCTGGCACTGTGGGGGCAGATCTGGCACTGGGGGCATATACCTGGCACTGTGGGGGCAGATCTGGCACTGGGGGCATATACCTGGCACTGTGGGGGCAGATCTGGCACTGGGGGCATATACCTGGCACTGTGGGGGCAGATCTGGCGCTGGGGGCATATACCTGTGTAATACCCTGAAGCTATTGCACCATGGAGATCCCCTTGTGATTTTTTTGTTTTGTTTACATTGTGGAACTACAAGTCCCAGAGTAGATCGTGGGCTGAACTTTATGTGACCCTGTCAGCTTGGGACAGGGATTTTGCCGCCAATTCTCTGGTCCTGTTACTTCTTACCCAGCAACATAAAAAGTCTGGGAAACATGTCCCCAGCTGATTGGGTCCCCTGGGTTGTAGGGCAGAGTGACCAGGAGGTAGTCTGTTGCTGGGGCCCCGGGAGCCAGTCATCATAGAGGAGAGGGGAGGTGGAGGAGCACCAGGACCCTTAAAAGAAGCCTCACAGCACAGGAGAGAGAGACCTGGAGGAATGGGAATAATTACCTGGGGAAGTGGAGCCATGTAGTGTCCAGAGCCTGAAGACTGGAGTATGCAGCGCTGGGAGGATCAGTGCCAGAGGAGCCCTGGAGGAATGGGAAGATTACCTGGGGAAGGTGTCGCCATGTAGCCCCAGGAGCCGCCTGCCAGTGTGTGAGGACCGTCTGCGCAGAGAAGAAGCCGAGGGGAGAACCAGCGACCGGAGCTCCAGTGCCAGAAGAATGCCGGAGACCCTGCCTGAGGAGAAGAGCTGGCCGCGTCAGTGCCAGCGGGGATGGAGTGCGGAGAAGAGCCGCCGCTGCTGAGAGACTGGAGCGCTGGGCCGGAGGAACCGCAGCCCGTCCAGCAGAGCAGTGATGACATCCGTCCCCTGGATTCCAAGGAGCGGCAGATGAGAAGCGCGCAGGCACCGCGAAGGACGACCCCGGGAAGAAGACCCCAGCGAGGACCCCTGGCGGCTGGAGTACGGCGAGGACCCGAGAAGACCCCAGCGTAGAGATGACGGCGCGGACCGGAGTCTGCTGCACAAGAGGAGTGAAGACCCGGAGACGGCGCGGCGGCAGCTGAAGAGGAGTAGACCGGACCGGAGACTGAGGAGGGAGACTCCAGACAGCCACGCTGAAGATGCGGAGGATCGGAGGTGGCAGAAGCGCCGCAGCGATGGGTGAGAACTTGCAAACAACCCTTCCGCTGCCAGAAACTCTGCCCCTGTTGTGCCCTCCGCTGCAAAAACTCTGCTAATAGGGGACATAGTATTTGAAAAAAGTTGTAGACACCCCTAAGATCCCCTGTGTCCGGTATTTAACCCCTTCCGCTGCATGAACTCTGCATTTGGGGAACATATTTACTAAGTGGGTAGGTTGCCCTTCATGAGTGCCCCGGTGAGACAATTAATAATAAAAGGGGTGGGCTCCCCTCATCACAGTACCCCCGCAAGTTTAGATAATTAGGAGTTGCGCTCCCCTCATTTGTATGTGCCCGGCTTAACCCCTTCTGCTGCAAAGACTCTGTAATCTGGGGGCAATATATTGTATTCCAGGGGAAGAGGCTCCCCACTAGTGCTGTGCCCCGCATATTTGTTTTGGAATGTTGTAAAAGGGGGTAGACTGCCCTTATATATTTGTGAATGTATTTATCTGCTATTAAGGAATGCTGATACTGATAGTTCTTTTTATGCAAGTTCCGCCCAGCAGTGTGAAAGCTAATGTTAATGCATTTATCTGCTATTAAGGAATGCTGGTACTGATAGTTCTTTTTATGCAAGCTCCGCCCAGCAGTGTGAAAGCTAATGTTAATGCATTTATCTGCTATTAAGGAATGCTGGTACTGATAGTTCTTTTTATGCAAGCTCCGCCCAGCAGTGTGAAAGCTAATGTTAATGCATTTATCTGCTATTAAGGAATGCTGGTACTGATAGTTCTTTTTATGCAAGCTCCGCCCAGCAGTGTGAAAGCTAATGTTAATGCATTTATCTGCTATTAAGGAATGCTGGTACTGATAGTTCTTTTATTTCAAGTTCCGCCCAGCAGTGTGAAAGCTAATGTTAATGCATTTATCTGCTATTAAGGAATGCTGGTACTGATAGTTCTTTTTATGCAAGCTCCGCCCAGCAGTGTGAAAGCTAATGTTAATGCATTTGTCTGCTATTAAGGAATGCTGGTACTGATAGTTCTTTTTATGCAAGCTCCGCCCAGCAGTGTGAAAGCTAATGTTAATGCATTTATCTGCTATTAAGGAATGCTGGTACTGATAGTTCTTTTTATGCAAGCTCCGCCCAGCAGTGTGAAAGCTAATGTTAATGCATTTATCTGCTATTAAGGAATGCTGGTACTGATAGTTCTTTTTTATTGCAAGTTCCGCCCAGCAGTGTGAAAGCTAATGTTAATGCATTTATCTGCTATTAAGGAATGCTGGTACTGATAGTTCTTTTTATGCAAGCTCCGCCCAGCAGTGTGAAAGCTAATGTTAATGCATTTATCTGCTATTAAGGAATGCTGGTACTGATAGTTCTTTTTATGCAAGCTCCGCCCAGCAGTGTGAAAGCTAATGTTAATGCATTTATCTGCTATTAAGGAATGCTGGTACTGATAGTTCTTTTTATGCAAGCTCCGCCCAGCAGTGTGAAAGCTAATGTTAATGCTTTTATCTGCTATTAAGGAATGCTGGTACTGATAGTTCTTTTTATGCAAGCTCCGCCCAGCAGTGTGAAAGCTAATGTTAATGCATTTATCTGCTCTTAAGGAATGCTGGTACTGATAGTTCTTTTTATGCAAGCTCCGCCCAGCAGTGTGAAAGCTAATGTTAATGCATTTATCTGCTATTAAGGAATGCTGGTACTGATAGTTCTTTTATTTCAAGTTCCGCCCAGCAGTGTGAAAGCTAATGTTAATGCATTTATCTGCTATTAAGGAATGCTGGTACTGATAGTTCTTTTTATGCAAGCTCCGCCCAGCAGTGTGAAAGCTAATGTTAATGCATTTGTCTGCTATTAAGGAATGCTGGTACTGATAGTTCTTTTTATGCAAGCTCCGCCCAGCAGTGTGAAAGCTAATGTTAATGCATTTATCTGCTATTAAGGAATGCTGGTACTGATAGTTCTTTTTATGCAAGCTCCGCCCAGCAGTGTGAAAGCTAATGTTAATGCATTTATCTGCTATTAAGGAATGCTGGTACTGATAGTTCTTTTTTATTGCAAGTTCCGCCCAGCAGTGTGAAAGCTAATGTTAATGCATTTATCTGCTATTAAGGAATGCTGGTACTGATAGTTCTTTTTATGCAAGCTCCGCCCAGCAGTGTGAAAGCTAATGTTAATGCATTTATCTGCTATTAAGGAATGCTGGTACTGATAGTTCTTTTTATGCAAGCTCCGCCCAGCAGTGTGAAAGCTAATGTTAATGCATTTATCTGCTATTAAGGAATGCTGGTACTGATAGTTCTTTTTATGCAAGCTCCGCCCAGCAGTGTGAAAGCTAATGTTAATGCATTTATCTGCTATTAAGGAATGCTGGTACTGATAGTTCTTTTTATGCAAGCTCCGCCCAGCAGTGTGAAAGCTAATGTTAATGCATTTATCTGCTATTAAGGAATGCTGGTACTGATAGTTCTTTTTATGCAAGCTCCGCCCAGCAGTGTGAAAGCTAATGTTAATGCATTTATCTGCTATTAAGGAATGCTGGTACTGATAGTTCTTTTTATGCAAGCTCCGCCCAGCAGTGTGAAAGCTAATGTTAATGCATTTATCTGCTATTAAGGAATGCTGGTACTGATAGTTCTTTTTATGCAAGCTCCGCCCAGCAGTGTGAAAGCTAATGTTAATGCATTTATCTGCTATTAAGGAATGCTGGTACTGATAGTTCTTTTTATGCAAGCTCCGCCCAGCAGTGTGAAAGCTAATGTTAATGCATTTATCTGCTATTAAGGAATGCTGGTACTGATAGTTCTTTTTATGCAAGCTCCGCCCAGCAGTGTGAAAGCTAATGTTAATGCATTTATCCGCTACTAAGGAACGCTGGTTACCTGAGACTGTTGTTAACAAGCCATAACCAGCCTGCTTTAATTGTGCACAAGTTCCTGCTTACCTACTACCTGTATTGCTGACGCTGGTTACCTGAGACTATTATTTAGAAGCCATAACCAGCCTGCTTTAATTGTGCACAAGTTACCTGCTTACCTGCTACCTGTATTGCTAACGCTGGTTACCTGAGACTGTTATTTAGAAGCCATAACCAGCCTGCTTTAATTGTGCACAAGTTACCTGCTTACCTGCTACCTGTATTGCTAACGCTGGTTACCTGAGACTATTATTTAGTAGCCATAACCAGCCTGCTTCAATTGTGCAACAGTTACCTGTTTACCTGCCACCTGCATTGCCAACGCTGGTTACCTGAGACTATTATTTAGAAGCCATAACCAGCCTGCTTTAATTGTGCACAAGTTACCTGCTTACCTGCTACTTGTATTGCTAACGCTGGTTACCTGAGACTGTCTTTTAATAGCCATAACCAGCCTGCTTTAATCGTGCACAAGTTCCTGCTTACCTGCTACCTGTATTGCTGACGCTGGTTACCTGAGACTGTTGTTTAGTAGCCATAACCAGCCTGCTTTAATTGTGCACAAGTTACCTGCTTACCTGCTACTTGTATTGATAACGCTGGTTACCTGAGACTGTCGTTTAATAGCCATAACCAGCCTGCTTTAATCGTGCACAAGTTCCTGCTTACCTGCTACCTGTATTGCTGACGCTGGTTACCTGAGACTGTCGTTTAATAGCCATAACCAGCCTGCTTTAATCGTGCACAAGTTCCTGCTTACCTGCTACCTGTATTGCTAACGCTGGTTACCTGAGACTGTCGTTTAATAGCCATAACCAGCCTGCTTTAATCGTGCACAAGTTCCTGCTTACCTGCTACCTGTATTGCTGACGCTGGTTACCTGAGACTGTTGTTTAGTAGCCATAACCAGCCTGCTTTAATTGTGCACAAGTTACCTGCTTACCTGCTATTTGTATTGCTAACGCTGGTTACCTGAGACTGTCGTTTAATAGCCATAACCAGCCTGCTTTAATCGTGCACAAGTTCCTGCTTACCTGCTACCTGTATTGCTGACGCTGGTTACCTGAGACTATTATTTAGAAGCCATAACCAGCCTGCTTCAATTGTGCACCAGTTACTTGCTTACCTGCTACCTGTATTGCTAACGCTGGTTACCTGAGACTGTTATTTAGAAGCCATAACCAGCCTGCTTCAATTGTGCGCCAGTTCCCTATTTACCTGCCTCTTGTAAATTTTGTTAGGATAATAAAATGGAGTTGGATACTATATTATGTTTGTGTTGTCATTGTGTCTGAGAGGTAAAGCAGGTCTGCCGCTCTGATCACCCGAACATGATTCACACTAGCACCCCACAATTTAGTTCAAGTTTTCGGCACCGTAAATGTCATGTGTTTGTTTGTGGGTGGACATTACATAAATTTTGGCGTCACGAACAGGATCAGAGAATCGCAGGCGGGCCTGTGCTCCAGACACAATGACTTGTTTGCCAACAGAGCTGTACCCAGTTCAAGGCTTATGTTAACCGATGTATAGTGTTAAGGTGTATACGTGAGGACACGTATAATTTTAGGGGGGAAGAATGTAATACCCTGAAGCTATTGCACCATGGAGATCCCCTTGTGATTTTTTTTTGTTTACATTGTGGAACTACAAGTCCCAGAGTAGATCGTGGGCTGAACTTTATGTGACCCTGTCAGCTTGGGACAGGGATTTTGCCGCCAATTCTCTGGTCCTGTTACTTCTTACCCAGCAACATAAAAAGTCTGGGAAACATGTCCCCAGCTGATTGGGTCCCCTGGGTTGTAGGGCAGAGTGACCAGGAGGTAGTCTGTTGCTGGGGCCCCGGGAGCCAGTCATCATAGAGGAGAGGGGAGGTGGAGGAGCACCAGGACCCTTAAAAGAAGCCTCACAGCACAGGAGAGAGAGACCTGGAGGAATGGGAATATGTACCTGGGGAAGTGGAGCCATGTAGTGTCCAGAGCCTGAAGACTGGAGTATGCAGCGCTGGGAGGATCAGTGCCAGAGGAGCCCTGGAGGAATGGGAAGATTACCTGGGGAAGGTGTCGCCATGTAGCCCCAGGAGCCGCCTGCCAGTGTGTGAGGACCGTCTGCGCAGAGAAGAAGCCGAGGGGAGAACCAGCGACCGGAGCTCCAGTGCCAGAAGAATGCCGGAGACCCTGCCTGAGGAGAAGAGCTGGCCGCGTCAGTGCCAGCGGGGATGGAGTGCGGAGAAGAGCCGCCGCTGCTGAGAGACTGGAGCGCTGGGCCGGAGGAACCGCAGCCCGTCCAGCAGAGCAGTGATGACATCCGTCCCCTGGATTCCAAGGAGCGGCAGATGAGAAGCGCGCAGGCACCGCGAAGGACGACCCCGGGAAGAAGACCCCAGCGAGGACCCCTGGCGGCTGGAGTACGGCGAGGACCCGAGAAGACCCCAGCGTAGAGATGACGGCGCGGACCGGAGTCTGCTGCACAAGAGGAGTGAAGATCCGGAGACGGCGCGGCGGCAGCTGAAGAGGAGTAGACCGGACCGGAGACTGAGGAGGGAGACTCCAGACAGCCACGCTGAAGATGCGGAGGATCGGAGGTGGCAGAAGCGCCGCAGCGATGGGTGAGAACTTGCAAACAACCCTTCCGTTGCCAGAAACTTTGCCCCTGTTGTGCCCTCCGCTGCAAAAACTCTGCTAATAGGGGACATAGTATTTGAAAAAAGTTGTAGACACCCCTAAGATCCCCTGTGTCCGGTATTTAACCCCTTCCGCTGCATGAACTCTGCATTTGGGGAACATATTTACTAAGTGGGTAGGTTGCCCTTCATGAGTGCCCCGGTGAGACAATTAATAATAAAAGGGGTGGGCTCCCCTCATCACAGTACCCCCGCAAGTTTAGATAATTAGGAGTTGCGCTCCCCTCATTTGTATGTGCCCGGCTTAACCCCTTCTGCTGCAAAGACTCTGTAATCTGGGGGCAATATATTGTATTCCAGGGGAAGAGGCTCCCCACTAGTGCTGTGCCCCGCATATTTGTTTTGGAATGTTGTAAAAGGGGGTAGACTGCCCTTATATATTTGTGAATGTATTTATCTGCTATTAAGGAATGCTGGTACTGATAGTTCTTTTTATGCAAGTTCCGCCCAGCAGTGTGAAAGCTAATGTTAATGCATTTATCTGCTATTAAGGAATGCTGGTACTGATAGTTCTTTTTATGCAAGCTCCGCCCAGCAGTGTGAAAGCTAATGTTAATGCATTTATCTGCTATTAAGGAATGCTGGTACTGATAGTTCTTTTTATGCAAGCTCCGCCCAGCAGTGTGAAAGCTAATGTTAATGCATTTATCTGCTATTAAGGAATGCTGGTACTGATAGTTCTTTTTATGCAAGCTCCGCCCAGCAGTGTGAAAGCTAATGTTAATGCATTTATCTGCTATTAAGGAATGCTGGTACTGATAGTTCTTTTATTTCAAGTTCCGCCCAGCAGTGTGAAAGCTAATGTTAATGCATTTATCTGCTATTAAGGAATGCTGGTACTGATAGTTCTTTTTATGCAAGCTCCGCCCAGCAGTGTGAAAGCTAATGTTAATGCATTTGTCTGCTATTAAGGAATGCTGATACTGATAGTTCTTTTTATGCAAGCTCCGCCCAGCAGTGTGAAAGCTAATGTTAATGCATTTATCTGCTATTAAGGAATGCTGGTACTGATAGTTCTTTTTATGCAAGCTCCGCCCAGCAGTGTGAAAGCTAATGTTAATGCATTTATCTGCTATTAAGGAATGCTGGTACTGATAGTTCTTTTTTATTGCAAGTTCCGCCCAGCAGTGTGAAAGCTAATGTTAATGCATTTATCTGCTATTAAGGAATGCTGGTACTGATAGTTCTTTTTATGCAAGCTCCGCCCAGCAGTGTGAAAGCTAATGTTAATGCATTTATCTGCTATTAAGGAATGCTGGTACTGATAGTTCTTTTTATGCAAGCTCCGCCCAGCAGTGTGAAAGCTAATGTTAATGCATTTATCTGCTATTAAGGAATGCTGGTACTGATAGTTCTTTTTATGCAAGCTCCGCCCAGCAGTGTGAAAGCTAATGTTAATGCATTTATCTGCTATTAAGGAATGCTGGTACTGATAGTTCTTTTTATGCAAGCTCCGCCCAGCAGTGTGAAAGCTAATGTTAATGCATTTATCTGCTATTAAGGAATGCTGGTACTGATAGTTCTTTTTATGCAAGCTCCGCCCAGCAGTGTGAAAGCTAATGTTAATGCATTTATCTGCTATTAAGGAATGCTGGTACTGATAGTTCTTTTATTTCAAGTTCCGCCCAGCAGTGTGAAAGCTAATGTTAATGCATTTATCTGCTATTAAGGAATGCTGGTACTGATAGTTCTTTTTATGCAAGCTCCGCCCAGCAGTGTGAAAGCTAATGTTAATGCATTTGTCTGCTATTAAGGAATGCTGGTACTGATAGTTCTTTTTATGCAAGCTCCGCCCAGCAGTGTGAAAGCTAATGTTAATGCATTTATCTGCTATTAAGGAATGCTGGTACTGATAGTTCTTTTTATGCAAGCTCCGCCCAGCAGTGTGAAAGCTAATGTTAATGCATTTATCTGCTATTAAGGAATGCTGGTACTGATAGTTCTTTTTTATTGCAAGTTCCGCCCAGCAGTGTGAAAGCTAATGTTAATGCATTTATCTGCTATTAAGGAATGCTGGTACTGATAGTTCTTTTTATGCAAGCTCCGCCCAGCAGTGTGAAAGCTAATGTTAATGCATTTATCTGCTATTAAGGAATGCTGGTACTGATAGTTCTTTTTATGCAAGCTCCGCCCAGCAGTGTGAAAGCTAATGTTAATGCATTTATCTGCTATTAAGGAATGCTGGTACTGATAGTTCTTTTTATGCAAGCTCCGCCCAGCAGTGTGAAAGCTAATGTTAATGCATTTATCTGCTATTAAGGAATGCTGGTACTGATAGTTCTTTTTATGCAAGCTCCGCCCAGTAGTGTGAAAGCTAATGTTAATGCATTTATCTGCTATTAAGGAATGCTGGTACTGATAGATCTTTTTATGCAAGCTCCGCCCAGCAGTGTGAAAGCTAATGTTAATGCATTTATCTGCTATTAAGGAATGCTGGTACTGATAGTTCTTTTTATGCAAGCTCCGCCCAGCAGTGTGAAAGCTAATGTTAATGCATTTATCTGCTATTAAGGAATGCTGGTACTGATAGTTCTTTTTATGCAAGCTCCGCCCAGCAGTGTGAAAGCTAATGTTAATGCATTTATCTGCTATTAAGGAATGCTGGTACTGATAGTTCTTTTTATGCAAGCTCCGCCCAGCAGTGTGAAAGCTAATGTTAATGCATTTATCTGCTATTAAGGAATGCTGGTACTGATAGTTCTTTTTATGCAAGCTCCGCCCAGCAGTGTGAAAGCTAATGTTAATGCATTTATCCGCTACTAAGGAACGCTGGTTACCTGAGACTGTTGTTAACAAGCCATAACCAGCCTGCTTTAATTGTGCACAAGTTCCTGCTTACCTACTACCTGTATTGCTGACGCTGGTTACCTGAGACTATTATTTAGAAGCCATAACCAGCCTGCTTTAATTGTGCACAAGTTACCTGCTTACCTGCTACCTGTATTGCTAACGCTGGTTACCTGAGACTGTTATTTAGAAGCCATAACCAGCCTGCTTTAATTGTGCACAAGTTACCTGCTTACCTGCTACCTGTATTGCTAACGCTGGTTACCTGAGACTATTATTTAGTAGCCATAACCAGCCTGCTTCAATTGTGCAACAGTTACCTGTTTACCTGCCACCTGCATTGCCAACGCTGGTTACCTGAGACTATTATTTAGAAGCCATAACCAGCCTGCTTTAATTGTGCACAAGTTACCTGCTTACCTGCTACTTGTATTGCTAACGCTGGTTTCCTGAGACTGTTGTTTAGTAGCCATAACCAGCCTGCTTTAATTGTGCACAAGTTACCTGCTTACCTGCTACTTGTATTGATAACGCTGGTTACCTGAGACTGTCGTTTAATAGCCATAACCAGCCTGCTTTAATCGTGCACAAGTTCCTGCTTACCTGCTACCTGTATTGCTGACGCTGGTTACCTGAGACTGTCGTTTAATAGCCATAACCAGCCTGCTTTAATCGTGCACAAGTTCCTGCTTACCTGCTACCTGTATTGCTAACGCTGGTTACCTGAGACTGTCGTTTAATAGCCATAACCAGCCTGCTTTAATCGTGCACAAGTTCCTGCTTACCTGCTACCTGTATTGCTGACGCTGGTTACCTGAGACTGTTGTTTAGTAGCCATAACCAGCCTGCTTTAATTGTGCACAAGTTACCTGCTTACCTGCTATTTGTATTGCTAACGCTGGTTACCTGAGACTGTCGTTTAATAGCCATAACCAGCCTGCTTTAATCGTGCACAAGTTCCTGCTTACCTGCTACCTGTATTGCTGACGCTGGTTACCTGAGACTATTATTTAGAAGCCATAACCAGCCTGCTTCAATTGTGCACCAGTTACTTGCTTACCTGCTACCTGTATTGCTAACGCTGGTTACCTGAGACTGTTATTTAGAAGCCATAACCAGCCTGCTTCAATTGTGCGCCAGTTCCCTATTTACCTGCCTCTTGTAAATTTTGTTAGGATAATAAAATGGAGTTGGATACTATATTATGTTTGTGTTGTCATTGTGTCTGAGAGGTAAAGCAGGTCTGCCGCTCTGATCACCCGAACATGATTCACACTAGCACCCCACAATTTAGTTCAAGTTTTCGGCACCGTAAATGTCATGTGTTTGTTTGTGGGTGGACATTACACCTGGCACTGTGGGGGGAAGATCTGGCACTGGAGGCATATACCTGGCACTGTGGGGGGAATATCTGGCACTGGGGGCATATACCTGGCACTGTGGGGGAATATTTGGCACTGGGGGGAGCAGGCACTGAGGGGGCATATGTGGCACTGTGGGGGAATATTTGGCACTGGGGGGAGCAGGCACTGAGGGGGCATATGTGGCACTGGGGGGGTATATGTGGCACTGGGGGCATGTACCTGGAACTGTGGGGGAATATCTGGCACTAGGGGCATATACCTGGCACTGTGGGGGAATATCTGGCACTGGGGGCATATGTGGCACTGGGAGCATGGCCCTAGCAACAAGCACTACCCCCTAGCAACGAGCATGACACCCAGTGCATGAAACCCCTGGCAACGAGCATGACACCCTGAGCATGAAAACCCCTGGCACCGTGCATGGAACCAAGAGCATGAAACCCCTGGCAACGAGCAGGTAATTTAAAAGTAATTAGAAGCCTTACTGTAGAACTTAATGTGTAATGGGCATTACGGTGTGTGTCATAATGTATCAGGCATTACGGTGTGTTGTATACTATATCACGGGCATTGTGGTATGTGGTATAATGTCTCAGAATCATTGTGGTGTGTGTCATACTGTGTCACAGACATTGTATGTGCTATAATGTATCAGGGGCATTGCAGTGTGTAGCATAATGTATAACGGGCATTGCGATTCCTGTCATAATGTGTCACAGGCATTACGGTGTGTGGCATAATGTGTCTGGGGCATTACAGTGTGTGCATATTGTGTCATGTGCATTATTGTGTGTGGAATAATGTCTAAGGGCCATTGCAGTATGTGGAATAATGTATACTGGGCATTACTATAAGGAGGAAAAAAAACAAATAATGTAAGGGGCATGAATCAGGATTATTTTTCTTTCCTGTGGTGGCCAACGTCTGGGCGTGCAGGTTGCAAAACTGGGGTATAAGGTAGTCTTTTCCTGCAATGCCACGCCCTCCACGCAAAGCCACGCCCATTTTGACAAAGCCACACCCCCTTTTGCCGCTGCGCGCCTGCGGCGCGCGCATTTTTCTACCTTTGCTAGTGCCAATTACGGGGAGTATGGGGGGGGGGGGGGGGGGCGCCGAAGGATTTTTTGGCTTGGGGGAGAAAAATTTCTAGTTACGCCACTGTACTAGTCTATGGCTCTGGGCAGTAGGTGAATGCAGGCACTGTGCTAGTCTCTGGCTCTGGGCAGCTGGTGAATGCGGTCACTGTACTAGTCTCTGGCTCTGGGCAATTGGTGAATGCGGTCACTGTGCTAGTCCCTGTCTCTGGGCAGTTGGTGAATGCGGTCACTGTGCTAGTCCCTGTCTCTGGGCAGTTGGTGAATGCGGTCACTGTGCTAGTCCCTGTCTCTGGGCAGTTGGTGAATGCGGTCACTGTGCTAGTCCCTGTCTCTGGGCAGTTGGTGAATGCGGTCACTGTGCTAGTCCCTGTCTCTGGGCAATTGGTGAATGCGGTCACTGTGCTAGTCCCTGTCTCTGGGCAGTTAATGAATGCAGGCACTGTGCTAGTCCCTGTCTCTGGGCAGTTGGTGAATGCAGGCACTGTGCTAGTCCCTGTCTCTGGGCAGTTGGTGAATGCAGGCACTGTGCTAGTCCCTGTCTCTGGGCAGTTGGTGAATGCGGTCACTGTGCTAGTCCCTGTCTCTGGGCAGTTGGTGAATGCAGGCGCTGTGCTAGTCTCTGGCTCTGGGCAATTGGTGAATGCGGTCACTGTGCTAGTCCCTGTCTCTGGGCAGTTGGTGAATGCAGGCACTGTGCTAGTCCCTATCTCTGGGCAATTGGTGAATGCGGTCACTGTGCTAGTCCCTGTCTCTGGGCAGTTGGTGAATGCAGGCACTGTGCTAGTCCCTGTCTCTGGGCAATTGGTGAATGCGGTCACTGTGCTAGTCCCTGTCTCTTGGCAGTTGGTGAATGCGGTCACTGTGCTAGTCCCTGTCTCTGGGCAGTTGGTGAATGCAGGCGCTGTGCTGGGTTCTGGCTCATGTCAGTTGGTTCATCTCTAAAGGAGACCAGATTCACGCTGTGGGGAGTGGTAACTATTTCTGTAACCTTTGCCTATGGTAAACCTAGCGAGCGAACAACTCGGAATGTGGGCCCATGTGCACTGCAGGTGGGGAAGATGTAACATGTGCAGAGAGAGTTAGATTTGGGTGGGTTATATTGTTTCTGTGCAGGCTAACTACTGACTGCTTTATTTTTACACTGCAATTTAGATTTCAGTTTGATCACGTTACATCTGCCCCACCTGCAGTGCACATGATTTTTGCCTAATTGCTTTTTTGGTTTCCTAACAAATCTGAATAACCCCCTTAGTCAGGATTTATATTGCTCATCTTCCTGTTTACAGTCCTTATGAGTGACTATGTTATTACCTTGTGCATTCCATGGATAAACTGTTTATTCTATGTAATAATTCGACATATTTTTTGTTGGTTGTTTAGTAGTATTACAAAGGAGTAATTAGTGCTGCATTGTAATTATTGTTTCTTAGTTGATAACAATATCTTCACAGTTATCTTACTCCTATCCTGTTTCCTCATAGTATCTCTCATGGGTTCCTTTATATTGTATATTGACAGTTATCACTTTGGCATTTTGTAGTATTGCACTTTTACAGTAGATACCTTTATTGTCGCACTACTTTACCTTATAGTCAGGGCCTTTTCTAGACAATTTGGCTCCTAGTGTGAACAGAAAAAAATGCGCCCCTCCATATACATTAAAAATGCCCCCCCCATATACATTAAAAATGTGCCCCCCATAAACATAATAAAACCTATTTTGCATGCTGAAGGTGCACGCACTCCCAGGCAGGGGGCTGGCCTCACAAAAATGGGCGTGGTCTCACTAAACAAAATGAGTGTGGCCTCACAGGAAAAGACTACCTTACACCCCAATTTTTGACCCTGCAACAACAGACCTCGGCCACCACAGGAAAAAAAACATTCCACCATATTAAGCCCCACACAGTAATACCCCTTGCACCATATTATGCCCCCTGCACCATATTATAAAGCTTCTAATTACTTTTAATGACCTGCTAGTTGCCAGGGGTCTCATGCACTGGGTGTCATGCTCGTTGCCAGGGGTCTCATGCACTGGGTGTCATGCTCGTTGCCAAGGGTATCATGCGCTGGGTGTCATGCTCGTTGCCAAGGGTATCATGCGCTGGGTGTCATGCTCGCTGCCACAATGCTAGCCATTCTGCAACCTACCTCCCCTCTTAGAAATATATGTATCTGGGGGTCACCTGCTAAGTATATATATATATATATATATATATATATATATACACACACACACACACATGTGTATTGTATAGCTCTGCAGAGTCAGGTGATTGCCTGAAACACTGCTGACTGCTTGTGTGTCCTGACTCCTAATGCACTCCATTTTCTATAGTAAGGTCTCATGAAGGTCTCATCGGTGATGAACTGGAGGCAGATAGGCCACAACTGCCCCAGTCTGCTTCCATAGTCATTAGCAACAGCAGCATCCTGCTCACCTCACCGCACTCACCCCGCCGGCACTAGCAGAAGCAGGCACAGCTGCAGCAAGAGGAAGGAGAAGGGGGCGGAGTTTCACAGAATGATGCAGTTGCTTCATGACTTCACAACGCTACAGCGTCTTTCCCTGAAACTACACCCCCGAGCGGAGTACTACGGAAGAGGAGGGAGGAGGGAGAGCACAATAGGGGACAAAGTGCTGCGGTGTGCGCCCCGTGCGGTGGCATGGCTCATCCGCCACAAGAAACGGCACTGCTTATAGTCCTGTTATTTGCCTGGTTTTCACAATTTAGTTTTTCTCTATTGTCATATCAGAGTCTCTTCCGCTTAATGTTAATGACATGGGGGTCATTCCAAGTTGATCGCTAGCTGCCGTTGTTCACAGCGCAGCGATCAGGCCGGTGTTGGACTGGGGCATGAAGGGCCCACCAGGGAAATGTAATCACAGGGGCTCACTAAGGGGCGCTGCCATATGCTGAAAGGGGTGTGGCCATATGACCAGAGGGGAGTGGCCAGCCATTAGAGGTGCCACCTAGCATAGTATATAAAGAAAAAGAGCTTTACTTCGCTACCCACTTCAAGCTGTTGTGTATGTGCCCAGCAGTGCCAGATACACATACGCCCCCAGCAGTGCCAGATACACATACGCCCCAGCAGTGCTAGATACACATATGCTTCCACAGTGCCAGTTACACATATGCCCCCACAGTGCAGGATACACATATGCCCTGCCAGTGCCAGTTACACATATGCCCTCATGGTGCAGGATACACATATGTACCCCCAGTGCCAGTTACACAAATGCCCACACAGTGCAGGATATACATATGTACCCCCAGTGCCAGTTAAACAAATGCCCCCATAGTGCAGGATATACATATGTACCCCCAGTGCCAGTTACACAAATGCCCCCATAGTGCAGGATATACATATGTACCCCCAGTGCCAGTTACACAAATGCCCCCACAGTGCAGGATATACATATGTACCCCCAGTGCCAGTTACACAAATGCCCCCACAGTGCAGGATATACATATGTACCCCCAGTGCCAGTTAAACAAATGCCCCCATAGTGCAGGATATACATATGTACCCCCAGTGCCAGTTACACAAATGCCCCCATAGTGCAGGATATACATATGTACCCCCAGTGCCAGTTACACAAATGCCCCCACAGTGCAGGATATACATATGTACCCCCAGTGCCAGTTACACAAATGCCCCCATAGTGCAGGATATACATGTGTACCCCCAGTGGCAGTTGCACAAATGCCCCCACAGTGCAGGATATACATATGTACCCCCAGTGCCAGTTACACAAATGCCCCCACAGTTCAGGATATACATATACCCCCAGTGCCAGTTACACAAATGCCCCCACAGTGCAGGATATACATACACCCCCAGTGCCAGTTACACAAATGCCCCCACAGTTCAGGATATACATATATACCCCCAGTGCCAGTTACACAAATGCCCCCACAGTTCAGGATATACATATATACCCCCAGTGCCAGTTACACAAATGCCCCCACAGTGCAGGATATACATATGTACCCCCAGTGCCAGTTACACAAATGCCCCCACAGTTCAGGATATACATATACCCCCAGTGCCAGTTACACAAATGCCCCCACAGTGCAGGATATACATATGTACCCCCAGTGCCAGTTACACAAATGCCCCCACAGTGCAGGATATACATATACCCCCAGTGCCAGTTATACAAATGCCCCCACAGTGCAGGATATACATATATACCCCCAGTGCCAGTTATACAAATGCCCCCACAGTGCAGGATATACATAACTTCCCCCCACAGTGCCAGTTACACAAATGCCCCCACAGTGCAGGATATACATAACTTCCCCCCACAGTGCCAGTTACACAAATGCCCCCACAGTGCAGTATATACATATCCCCCCCCCCCCAGTGCCAGTTACACGTACAGTATGTAAATATAGTGCAAGTTACACATTACTCACCACCGCCGCCCGGGCTCTGCTGCTGCTCCGTGTCTTTGGGCCTGGGAGGAGAGCGCAACGTGCACCTCTCCCTGCCCTCAGTCCCACTCTGCGTGGGATCTAATTACCGCCGTTGCCCGGGCTCTGCTGCTGCTCCTGTGTCGGGGCGGGGAGGAGAGCGCAGCGTGCGCCACTACTTTCCCTCAGCTGACTCTGCCGGCCAGTGTGTGCTGCCTCCCTCCCTCCCAGGGCCACTGACGGCAGCAAGTTACATGCATCGCGCCGCTGTTCCACATTATTACAGTAGGCCCCCTCCTCACATAAAAGAGGGTGTGGCCAAAAATCAGTGGGGCCTACCGCTGGTTTCACCAGCTCCCCGGCGGCCCAGTCCAACCCTGGATCAGGCTAAAAATTGACATTTCTGCGCATGTGTATGCACCGCAATGCGCAGGTGCGTCGTACAGGTACAACGAGCATCGTTGGTTTGCACAGAGTCTAACGAACATTCCTGTCGCACGGCCGAAAGCAGGAAGATTGACATGAATTGGGCGTTTCTGGGTGTCAACTGACCGTTTTCAGGGAGTGCTTAGAAAAACGCAGGCATGGCAGAAAAAACGCAGGCGTGGCTGGGCGTTCGCTGGGCGGGTGTGTGACATCAAAAGCCGTCCCTCCATCATTTAGAATCAACGCACACGGAGAGTAACTACAGGGCTGGTCTTGTTTTGCACAAAAAGATTTGTCAGACGCTCTGCTGCACAAGCGTTCGCACTTCTGCAAAGCAAAAATACACTCCCCAGTGGGCGGCGACAATGCGTTTGCACGGCTGCTAAAAACTGCTAGCGAGCGATCAACTCGGAATGACCCCCTATATGTCACTATTTATTTTTCTTTCTTTTCACTATGTTTTCTTTTAATAATTCCATGTCAGTATTCATCCGCACATTCCCGCTCAGAGCCTCACCTGTCATACTCCAGTACACTAAAGAGTTTTGACTATAGAAATGACTAGAATAATACAAAGAAACTATTTATAACTTCTAAATATCATCTTTGTATTATTCTAACCATTTTTATAGTCAAAACTCACCCCCAAATCATAAATGTGTATAAATCTGTAAAATAAATAAAAATAAATTAGTGACCCATGCAAGTCTCCCTGTAATTGGCTTTGTGGCAGCAAAGAAGGCTCATCCCGCTCACTTCCGCTGTTTGGCTTCTTGCATTAGGCCAAGCCCAATAGGAGATTGCACGATGCTATAGTATGAGCTTATAGAGTCTCCCAGGTTCTGATTATCATTATATTATATTATATCATGATTATATCAGGGAGCATACTGAAGCTCTTATGTCTTGCTCTGCAGCTGATTTGGGATAAATATAAGAGCCATATACTGTATCAGAATTCTGCCCAACACACTCCAATATTTTAGAAGGTTCTACACAAGTATCTTGATGCACCATTTAAACAGTGTTGTCTTTTCTACATCCATACGCCTGGTGCAAGTTCACATGTTGAAGATGATGACTTGCACACCTTTCCCCTAGATGTGTCTATGAGTTCTGTTTTATCCTATAGATTGTAAGCTTGCGAGCAGGGCCCTCCGTCTGCTATTACCCAGTTTTGTTTCCAATTGTATAGCGCAATGGAATTTGCTGCGCTATGCAAGAGACTGTTAATCCATTTTGCACATACTGTATATTATGATACACAATGTTTTATAACACAGAGGTAAAAGTATATATGTGCGGATGCTCTTTGTGTGTTTTCAGAAGACAAGTCCTTACACCCAGATTTACAAGAGGAAGCATTGTATAGTAGGAACATTAAGGCTTTAGTAGAACTTGTTTCCGGCGGTGATTAGGTTATGCGTGTACAATATTTGTGTCAAGTTGAAAATACTGTATATGGATTCTGATTGGTGCGTAAAAGGTTGCATTTCCGTCCTCTTCCTGCGATTGGAAATCCATACCAACATCGGCCACTACTCATCTATACAACCATATTATCCCCAGTCTTATGCCTGTGAGAGTGGCCGATATGTGGCGACCTGCGCAGCTGTCACTCCATCTACTGTACCTCACTGTTACTCTGGCCCTGCCCACTAGTGTACAGCGCTTGTGTGGCTGCAAGCTTCAAACACAACCATAATCTACTAATGAATGATGGATCTCTGCTGCCTAAATATTCAGTCATGTGGAGCAAAAACAGTGGGTGTTCTTATTACAGTGAAATGAGCCTTGCGGAGACATGTACAGTATGTTAAAGTCAGGTATATTATTATGGTTTTATAGTTCATCGTTACTAGATAATTATGAATTAACCTTAGGGAAAACATTATCAACAGTGACACTATATATAGGTATTTGTCTACTGAAAATAAATGTAAGAATAGTGACATTCAGGAATTGTATAGTAGCAGTTAATGTATGTAAGTAGTGGGAACCAGCTGGCATGAGACGTTACCTTCTCTCCGCGCATTTGCAATGACCTTGGCCGCCGATTTGCTCATCACGTGAACCACAAAGAGAGGGCAGCTTACGGAGTTGGCGATAGTGATAGCTCTCTGGGTGGCTTCTGCCTCCACTTCCTCCGGGCGGCACAACTCATGGCCTTCTGGACCTGTGATCCCCAGGGACAGCATTTTCTTTGCACCCTTTAAAATATAGCCACAGATATTTATTAAGCTATTGTGCAGTACTAACTGTGACTCGTGACTGGTATCTAACATAGGGGTCTATTTACTAAGCTTTGGATGGAGGTAAAGTGGAATGCAGATAAAGTACCAGCCAACCAGCTCCTAACTGCCATTTTTCAAACACAGCCTGTGATATGGCAGTAAGGAGCTGATTGGCTGGTACTTTATATCCGTCCACTTTATTTCCATCAAAGGCTTAGTAAATAGACCCCATAAATAGATTGCTGTACAATGGGTTGCATTGGTTTAAAATCTGTCGGTTACAGGTTTTAATTTTAGTAATTTTGCCATTAGTTTTCTCTACATTACATTAGAATATCTGATTTTGTAGTTATTACCAATACATGAGTAAGAATGATGAACAGATGTAGCCACTGGTGAACTACAGTGTTGATAAAATTAAAATATCCCTACATAGAGCACACCATAACATGTTCTAAGCCTCGTGCTGAAAAGAATTCTGGAAAACAGGTCCTTCAAAGGATGCCCTAGCCATTTATTGAGAAAAAAATAAACATATTTTGTCACCAGGTGGCGATGTGGTGATACAAAGCACTGATCAATATGTCCTCCATTGTGGTCAACAACAGTTTCCATCCAAGGAAAAGCATCCTCTATAGCAGAGCATAGGTGGAGTGGCCAGCACAAGATGCCTTATGCTGTTTTTCAGATCTGACAGGGTATGAAATTATTGCCCAATACACCTAGTTTAAAAAACAAAACAAAATAACAACAGAACACAACCAAAAGTTGCAGTGGAGCGATGTCCAGTGGTTAGCATGGCCAAGGTGTGTGAAAGTACAGTAACAGATGTTGACCTGTACTTTGCTAAAGTGTCACCTTAGCAATTGCACTCTTCAAGTGATTTGCCTTGCAACACTGCCACCTGCTGACAAAATGTGTAGCTACAATAATAATTTGAATTCAATAAAATAGCTATGGCATCCTCTGCAGGACCTGTTGTCCAAATGTATCTTGTATAAGCCTTAGAACTTGCTCCAGAGTGCCCTAAGTAGAACTTCCACCACGTGTGAGAGAGCTGTTCATGTATTACTGCATACCCTCCAACATTTTACACATAGAAATCGGTACAAATTAGAAAAGGGGGCCACGTCCCTTTTCCTTTACTTTCAATGGAAGTTTGGAGAGCCAAAAATCGGTACAGACCATAAAAAAAGGTACTGTACCTATTAAAAAGGTACAGTTGGAGGGTATGTTACTGTATATGTACCAAAAAGAAAAACATTCCCCAAAAACAAGGTTTTACATTTATGGTTGCACCAAAATGCAGGAAAATTGTTTTCTAATGCGCTACTCCCCCATATTCAGAGCTGAGCTCAACTTTCTTGGCATTATAGAATTTATATAAATGTTAAGTAAAGGCATTAAATGGTGCTCCCCCCTTCAGGTGGTCTGTGAGACAAAAGGAGGAGCCCCGGGGGCTCCAGGGAGGGGCAGGGTCACCGTAGGAAAATATTCTGTTAGGTTGTACAGCTTTAATCACAAGAATCGTGCAGTGTAAACAATTACAATTGACTGTCATGCCAAATACAGCTGCATTAATATTAAGTTCCTGTCATCCTGCTCTGCCTTCCAGCCATGCAGGAATAAAATGTGGCGCAATTGTTTATTTTTGTTGTCCTGGAATATAACACAACACTGTGCTCTTAGCACTGAATACAGTTGTACCCAGTGAGCAACTTTGTGCTACATTCTTGACAAAAGCAGGAGCAGGCAGAAGCCAATGAATCTGTAGGGGGAAACTCATTATATCTTTATTTATCAAACACTTAAGGTACTGTATTGCCTACAGTATTTGCATTTGACAGGTCTCAGAGCCACCACTAGAGGTCCCCATTGCACAGGAGATCTGCAAAGCATATTTTGCAAGCTGGTCTTTGAAAGGATGATATTTACCTCAGCGATTAAATCCCCATTCTCTGCGTGCACTTGGGCGATAGCGCCAATATTCTTACAGCAGGTGACGACCTGGTACATCTCATAATCGTTAACCATGTAGATGTCTTTGTAGGCCATGAACATCTTAAAGGAATTGACTCCTTTGTCTTTCACAAGAATCGCCATCTCTTCCTTCACCTGCGGACATATACTTGAGTTAAAACTATGTTATTTGTAAAGAGCACAATTTATTTTTATCCTGTATTTATATGTCACCACAAGAGGTTCATTTTGTTATAAACACAACTGCAGTGATAACTGCGCAATCTTGCTTATTCAGGAAACAACTTACCTTTTCACTCCACCAGGTGACAGCCACATGGAGGGCATAGTCACAGCAAACCTTAGGGTCCGCCCAGCCACGCCACGTGTCAAAAGCTTCAATCAGAGAACATCCTTTCTTAGGTACAGCAAAGTCCATGATCATAGTGGTTCCTCCGGCCACTGCAGCCTGAAAGTGACAAGGTGACCCAATTATTGACCCTCCTCAAAGAACTATGTTAACAGTTCAGAATTGATGCATCTCTGTGCGTCTGTGTACTATTAGTTATAAGAGAATAAGGGGGACATTTACTAAGCAGTGATAAAAGTGGAGAAGTGAGCCAGTGGAGAAGTTGCCCATGGCAACCAATCAGCATTGACGTAACTTTTATAATTTGCATTCTATAAAAGTATACAGAGCAGCTGGTTGGTGGCCATGAGCAACTTCTCCAATCTTATCATGGCATTGTACATGTCCCCCTAATTGTATTATCATCTACAGTAATTGCAATAACCTATTGAGTGATTACATGCCTTTTATCTAACTCCATCTCTTACAGGCACCGATGACCACTGTCCACATGGGGTGTAGAAGGCAGGAATACTAGATGTCCATAGCTGAATAATAAAAATACAATTCATATATAGAAAAATGTATATGTAAGACTACGGTATACACTATACAGATTGGGACGGTAATGGTTAGGGCAAAACAAAGTCACTTTTATAGTAGTTTCCTTGTGTGAGTTAATTAAACCAGACCTATTACTGTTTGGTATCATAGGAAGATCCTCTGGTGAATTCAGTGGCCTGTGCGGACCAATTTATCAACTCCAGAATAAATTTGACCATCAGAAATACTGCAGTGTGAGTGCATAGTACACGTTGTACAGCACTGCATAATAATACTAGCCATTAACCCTGCATGATAGACAATAGTAATGGCAGCAGCAGTGATAATAAAATAATCATCTACTAGAGATGAGCGGGTTCGTATCTCAGAGATCTGAACCCCCCTAAATTTCACGATCCGAGTCCAGCTCGGGTCTTCCCGCCAGACTCAGATCCCAGAATGGGGCCAAACCTTATCATCCCGCTGTCGGATTCTCGCGGGTTTTGGATTCGCTGCCATTTTCACTCCGGACTTGGAGCGTGAGGGAGACAGACCTCTGTCTCTCTGTGCGTGGTGGCGTCGGGTGGGGTCAGTGTGTGCTCTTTAGGGGTGCTGTTAGGGGTGCTGTCCTGTCACTGTGGTGTCCTGTACTGTTAGGGGTGCTGTCCTGTCACTGTGGTGTCCTGTACTGTTAGGGGTGCAGTGCTGTCACTGTGGTGTCCTGTGCTGTTAGGGGTGCTGCAGCTGTACTGTCACTGTGGTGTCCTGTGCTGTTAGGGGTGCTGTACTGTCACTGTGGTGTCCTGTGCTGTTAGGGGTGCTGTACTGTCACTGTG